>NC_069505.1:204012917-204690417 GCF_027579735.1 Bombina bombina | reverse complement strand
ATGTGGTCCAAATCCGGAAAAGTGTTTCAAGGAATGCCTTTAGTTGCTGGGACGTTATAGGACCCTCAAAGCAGGCATCAGTAACCAAAAAGCCCCCACTGATTTTAATTAAATAAAAACACAAATACTACCTTATTTACTGCACGTAATTAAACTTTGTATTATAAAATATTTAAGCAAGGTTGTGCCATAAAGCTATTTTTTTAATGTGACTTTAGTGGGAAGCTACTTTAATGATAAGTCTCTAACTTAAGTAGGGTTTCAAGGTGTCCAATATATAACTGGGAGGGAGGGGGGCCGCACATTAGCGGGTGAAGCGACCTCCCTGAAATGAGTTTTTGCAGGTTGGGATGTCTGTAATTATATTATAAATGTTGTGAGATTTGCTGTAAAATATGGTCATTTGCTATGTTATTTAATAAATGTGCTACTAAGCGTTTATGATAAAAGGCTCTGGGCTGGATGTTTTTGGAGATATAAAAGATCAAATTATGATCATTCATTTTACACATTGAAATATATCAGCTGAAAACAATTCTCAAAGTCTCAATTCCTTAAATTTGGACTCCAAATGACATTTCTCAGCATCCTGTTCCCAGGTTATACATCTCACCACTATAATCTCCTTACTTGCTTAACCCACCTGCTTTTTTATTGCTGCACTATCACATGTGTATGGCCATCAAAAAGACATTTAAATTGAGCTATTAAATGTTCAAACTTGTTTTCCTCTACCTGTGAATACTGCTGAGTTCATTCTCAGTTTTCTGAATTAATCATGAGGACGAGCCTGGATAGCCATTGAACTAGATTCCAGGGACGGTGAAGACAACAATTCCTGTCAAGCATAAACAAGGGCAGCTATTAAATATGATCAAATGTTCCTGCATTAACATTTAAGAATATTCTATTTATATTGGAGAATCAATAAATATGCCTGATATAAAAAAGTAGGTTTATTCAGTACATAAATATGCATCAGAATTGTTATACATTCTAAAATAACTAATTTCAGATGGAACCAAGATAAAAAAATGAATGACAAATTCTATAGGGAAATTGCAGCAAAACATTTTTTTCAAATACCGTCCCATTAAGACCCCTTCTGGAAGTGCTTATACACTTTATTTCTTTTAACACATCCTAATATTTGGAATCCTTGCGACAAAATTAGCCTCTTTTACCAGCTGCTATATCTGTGTGCTTATTCTATACGGAACGTGGGCGGCTTTTCTTTCTTAATTCTTGTATACCTTTAAGACCTTTAGGCTATTGCTTTTGATGACAGAGTCTTACAAACCTCAAAGGCAGTGAAATAGAAAGAAACTATTATTTCCTATAAGACAATATTACTTATAAAAGACCCTGATGTTCAGTATAAAGAGTATGTATGTACTAGAATTATTACATGAAATTAACCCATCACAGACAGTAATTGCACACTATACCATATAGAGTCAGTTACCAAATCAACACTTCTGCTGTCAAGTGCTTGGTGATTGGATAAATATGAACACATTTGTCTAGATTTGTTTGCACATATATCTGAAACACTTATCTTTATAATGCATATATAATGTTTAAGTATTTTTCTGTCATAATGTGAGTTTTTATAATACTAAAATATATTGTGTTAGCCACAAAGATTTTATAGATGTAGAAAATGTAACTTGCTATCATTATTCACTTAGCTAGAAATTCAATTGTGTTTAATATTTAATTATTGTGTCCTATTAGGGCAATATCTAGGGAGCACTGGTTAGGAATGAAAAAAATAATAATAAAAACGCTGTTACAAGATTACAGGATGTTATGTTTAGAGAGAAGGGATTAAATAACATGTCTTGCTTGTTTCTAGGTATTTTAGAAATAACCGCTGTGGATGTGGGAATAGTTGCCATCAAAGGACTATTCTCTGAGAGATACCTGGCCATGAACAAAAGAGGGAGACTTTACGCATCGGTGAGTGCTCTGAAATGCGCAAACACCTCTTGCTCATGAAAGCTAAATCTGTAGATTCAAAAAAACTATATGTTTGTAACAGTAGCTACCTGCATCAGCACGCACTTGTTTTACCTGACAATGTCACAACTCAGCTTAATATAGATTCATAATAGACGCATTAATCCATAAACACACTAATATATTACACATGAGAAACAGACTTAAAACAGCATTCTGGGAGATTTATCTTCAAGTCAATGCAGCCTACAAAACAACTTTTTATGTAAAGCCCCAGTATATGAAATGATTGTTATGTTACATTTATGTCTTTCAACAAAACAACAAAAAAAAGTGTCTTCAAATATCCCTTGGTAAATACAAAGGTGTTAAATGTGAAAGGACATGTTACAACCTTCAATATGTATTGAATAGATACATGTAACATATATCGCTGGCAAAGGAATATTAGTTATTACAGGGATAAAAAGCTTTAATAGGAAAATAGTCTAATGAATTACAGCATTTTCTTTTTACATTATTGCCTATATGTTTGTGTTTAAAGGGACACAAAACTGGTCTCATTAAAACTCATGAGTAGAACGACAACATGATTACCTGTAAAGTCCTCTAAAAAAGAACAGTAAAGTTAATTATTTATTTTAAAAAATAAAATCGCTTTCCCCTTAAATACTTACTCTTCCTCCTCCCCTGTAAGCCACTGGGGTTTCTAGTATTACAGATGCAGCAGGTTACAGCCAATCAAAAGCTGTAGTGGTCACTTCTAAAGAGAGTGAGGGCACTGTGGGCACACGCTGCACAAGTATTGCAAGATCCGCCATGTTGCTGAAAACAGTCTGAAGTGGTAGTGACTTTGTGGTCTTCAGTAGCGTTGTGGGTCTTGCATTATCTCCTTAGCAGAGAAGGCAGCGTGAGCACTCGCCGTTACGTCCTACAGAAGTCATCATTACAACTCTAGATTGGTTGTAGCACTCTGCTTCTATAAAAGAAGAAACACAGGAGGACAAGTAAGGAAGGGTAGAGGGGACTTTCATTTTTACAAACTAATGCATTAAAATTGACTTATTTTTTACAGGACTTTAATGGTGAGGATGTGCAAGTTCTAGTTATGTGTTCATTTTATCTCCAAAAAAGAGGGAAACACATAGTTAAAGTCAGCCCACGACTGAACTACTAGTTCGATCAGGGGTAGCAGTTGCACTCAGCCACTAATCATCAGGCACATTGAGTGTGCAACTGATGGTGCATTGCTGCTGCAGAGTTGGCTTTAATAATGTGTTTAACTCAGGGCTACCATAGCATTTGTGGAGCCCTGGGCAAGAGAATATTCTGGGGGCCCCTCAGCCAGCCCCTTTATTCCCCTCCCCTGTATGCCCTGCTCCTAAATTCAATGTGTCCTATCTAAAAAAAATAACACTATATATTACACCTCCTGATACCATAAACACTTCTAAACTAAATACATGATATACATTGCACCTTCTCATACCCTAGTGCTCCTCTCACCCTGCCCAAAGAGAAGCCCTGGTTTAACCACTTAGCATCACGTGCAAGCAATAGTGCAATGATAAAATGCTCTGGCACATTTTTATTGTAGCTTTAGGGACCCCTACATCTCTCACTTGAGTTAAAGGGTAAACCCTCTGGAAACTCTAGACATTCTCTCTGACAGATCACATCAAATTGTACTACAAGTGAGGAATTACCTTATAATAGATGCATCTCCCCAATAGACCCTTTTCAAAAGCCACATGTCCAAAACACGAGACCTCAAATATGATGCATCAAAAAATACAGCCCAAAACCTGAGACCTCATATCAAATGTACTAAACAGCTACTCTGAAAAGCAACATGGACTCACTAAGATACATTTCCCCAGCAACTTCTATAGTGAGCTATATGCCCCCAAAAGAACTCAGATAAGATGCATCATGTCTACAGCAAACGCTGTAGAGTTACGTGCCATAAAGAACCCCTTAGATAAGCATAAGATGCATTTTCCCAGCAATGTTGTTAGTGATTTACATGCCCCAAAAAGATGCATTTTCCCAGCAATATCATCCGTATTAAGTTAATATCCCCAACAAAAAAACTCTTAAAGGGACAGGAAACCCCAAAAAATATATTTCATTATTTGGATAGAACATACAATTTAAAATAAACTTTCTAATTTACTTCTATTATCAAATGTGCTTTGTATTTTTGTGATACTTTGCTGAAGGAACAGCATTGCTCTACTGGCAGCTAGATGAACACTTCTAGTCAGCCAATCACAAGAGAAAAATGTGTGCAGGCACCAATCAGCAACTAGCTCCCACTAGTGTAGGATATGTGTGTATTCTTTTTCAACAAGAACAAAGAACTAAAAGGAAGTAAAGAGTGCTGAGTAGGGTCGCCACCTCAGCCATGTTTTCCTGGACACTTATGAGCTACACATGCTGCAGGTTAAGCAGGACGGAACATGTATTGTGTCTCTGGAGAGCAAATGAATAGTGCTGATGAACAGTACTATTCATGTTCCTCTCTGCATAACCTGCAGCATGTGTAACTCATAAGTTTCCAGGAAAACATGGCTGAGGTGGCAACCCTAGTGCTGAGCCCTGCTGCCACACTGACACTGCATCCATGCTGTTGGTTGTTAAGGAGTAGCAGGACCTGTGAAAACCTCAAACTGAGAGGAGAAAATCAGGGTCTATTTATGTGTACTTTTAAACTCAAATGTGTAGTCTTCATTAACAACCTTTACAATTAATTCATAAATACAATCATGTATGAACCTTAAAAATTATAACACTTTTAAACGCAGTCAAGTCACAAAACAGTACCTAAAGCAAATCCTAATTTAACGAAACTAAGTGTAGCAGAAACTCCAGCAAAATGACCACAAGTGTGTTATATAACGAGTTTTAATACTTTAGTGACTAGTTTGAAATCTATTTGTAAGTTATATTTGTTAATATATGTAAGAATCAAGGACATTTTTTAAAATACTAGATTTTGACAATGTGTCATGTAGGCTGCCATAAATAACTATAGTACAGGAAGTGACATCATACAGGAAATTACAGCTGTTACATTACCATTGGTCAAAAGTCAATATTTGTTTCACAACAGGTTTCCTCAAACTGAAAAAACCCAACCTCTTATAAACTACCAGTGATAAGTAACAGATGGATGACAACTCACACAGAATAATTATCAAAAAACTTACCTCAGTGTACCATCTTTCAGATATTGGCCACCATTCAAATTCATGTAAAAACTTCAAATTTAATTCAGGAAGTTTTTGGATAACTTTTCTGTTAAACCATCTGTATCACAAATAAGATATAACAAGATCAAGTTTTTTTTACAAACATCTATAAGAAAACTCTTTTCTAAAATGTTAACTTTTTTTTTTTTTTTACAAGGATTTTTGGTGGGGTTTTCCACAACTACATGAAAGAAAAATACACCTGGTGATTTAGAAAGGAAAATATGGTGGTTAAAGGGATATGTAACAAAAATCATGCTTACATAATTTAGATAGATACATTTTCAAATGACTTCTATTATCAAATTTACTTTGTTCTATTGGTATCCTTTGTTAAACGACATACCTAGGTAGGTAGCATGCAGTTTTGCAAGAATGTTTTTTTTACAAAGTTATACATTGTACAAATACTGCTGACATCTAGTGTTCAAAAGTGTGTAATATTTTAAAATCATGCTTGTAAAACTGCTGCCATATAGTGTTCCACACAGATGCACATTCCTGAGCCTACCTACCTGCTTTTTAAATAAAGGATACAAACAGGACAAAGTATTTGATAATAGAAGTGAATTTGAATTTTGGGTTTCACGTCCCTTTATGTGATTCAATATTGATGATGTGGACCTTATGTGCCTGAATGAATGTTTTCTCATTTAACAAACTATATTGGTTTATAACAAATACATTAAAAATGTAATACAATTTTGAGTGATTTCTGATGAACTGGAATATTATTCATGAGGGGTATTTTGTAAGAAGTGAAAATTATTATTATGATCTTACATGCACTTCTAAGTGAACTTTTTGCCCTTAAAGGGACACTGAACCCAAATTTTTTTCTTTCCTGATTCACATAGAACATGCAATTTTAAGCAACTTTCTAATGTACTCCTATTATCAAGTTTTCTTCGTTCTCTTTCTATCTTTATTTGAAAAAGAAGGCATCTAAGCTAAGGAGCCAGCAATTTTTATGTTCAGAACCATAGACAGCACTTGTTTATTGGTGCTGTCCAATCAGCAAGGACAACCTAGGTTGTTCCCCAAACATGGGCCGGCATCTAAACTGACATTCTTGCTTTTCCATTAAACATGCTCTATCTGAATCACAAAAGAAAAAAATTGAGTTCAGTGTCCCTTTAAAGGGGGACTGTAGTTAACATTCTTCTTTGTTTCAACTAAAATGTATTTAATTTTTATGTTTCTTGGAAAACCAACATTTTCTTGTTATACTTGCTGAAGCGTGTCCCTCTCCACCAGTAAAACTGAGGCAGTTGTCCTTATCGGCCAATGAGTATTAGTACAAAATCAATACTGAATTATTAGTTTCAGTTTAAAGTTACACAGCTTTTACTTCACATTTTTTTAAGCCAACAAATGTTTTAAACATGTGTGAATGCTGCTCACAAACACTGTCTCTGTATAGCTGTGAGACGAAAAGAGTACACTTCTGACAGTGTTGCCCAGTTCGGACAACTTATATATAAGACCGCTGCTCCTTAACTCATAAGCCTCCTCTGAGGCTGCAGACATCAATCCGCCCAATCTCATATGATCGGGTTGATTGACTCCCCAGGGGGCAGTGCACAGAGCTGCTTGTGCAATGATAAATGCCGACAACGTATGCTGTCGTCATTCAGCGATGTCGGTGGGCATGATCCTCTACAGCGCATCATGTCCGTCCGACTGTTAATAAATCGGCCCCTATGTGTTTAAGGAGTGAGTTCCGCCTCTGCTCTGTAATAAACTGCCAATCCTTAGCAGAACACAGCTGGTGATTGGTGGTTACACATATGCTGTGCTTGATTGGCTCAGCAGCTATTTTGAGCTCTAAACCAGTTGTGCGTTGCAATCCCTGAGCTGATTTAAAAGGGACATGAAGCCAAAAGTTTCACGATTCAGACAGAGCATGGAATTTCAAAATACTTTTCAGTTTACTTCTATTATTAAATTTACTTAGTTCTCTTGGTATCCTTTGATGAAAAGAACACTTGGGTAGGCTTAGTAGCAGCAATACACTACTGAGAGCTAGCTGGTGATTGGTGGCTAGGCACATGGGTTCATTTAGGTTCCAGAAGTGTATTGCTGCTATGGAGCTGACTTTAGCTACCTCTTTACGGGGGGGTAATAAACAGTTATATACAAGCGATAGTGCAATAACACATTTTCTTTTTGCGCCTGTACGTCTCTTTATCTATGAGTGTAACACCTTTACGGGGTTAAACACAAGCAATAGCACAATAATACAATGCTCTGACGTATTAGAACTTTCTGTTATTGCTATTTTATGTCCCTTCTTCACTGTGACATTTAAGGTTCATAACGTTTGGTTATCTCCATCGTGATGGGACATTTGTGAACAGGAGCAATATATAGTGATCACTCACACAGTGACAGGAAGAGTTGTTTAGTTACCCTATCTATTTACTGAAATAAAGTAACGTGAGCTGTTAGGCTTCTGTATCTTATCTCATTCATCTGCCTTGGGATGGCTACAATTTGCATTGCTCCTGTCCTATTAATCCATGGTGAAATTCATTTGTTTGTGTACAAGTAAGAAATGTTACCCACTACATCTTCATTCGTCAAATTTGTAGTGAAACTATACACACAAATGTTTATCCCTGGCATTCATTCTGTGCAACCAAACAACAAAACAAAGGTAAACACCAAATCAAAAAGTCACATATACTACAAGAATGCTGAATAGCGTTATCAACATTCTAAAGAGTAAAATGACCCTAAAAGACTATGCTCGGATCTTCACAAGGTTACCCATCAGTATATGGACCAGGAGAGCATATTGTTCTTGCCATTTCCTTACACTTTAAAGTGACATTGCAGTGGAAAATTGACATTAGTTAAAGCATGTCATTTTCGCTTAACTTATGGAACTTTATGTGTTTAACATAGATAAAGTCCAATATGTTAGAAAAAATTAACATGTGGTTGGGTTCTGCATATTGAGAATAAAAAAAAAAAAAGAATAAAAGAAAAACTTGGTCCACTGGAATACCAATATTATTTATTTAGATCATCTGACATCTGTATTGCAATACATCACTTTTTTAGCACCTTTTTGCATGAATTTTGGGGCATTATCATTTCAACAGTCTTGATGTCTTATGAAAACACATTGAGGGGCCTATCTTGAATGGAGCTTGAGGGCCCGTGTGTCTAAAGACCGCTGCTCCATAACCTATCTGCCTGCTCTGAGCAGGCGGACAGACATTGCCACAATTCAACCAGATCGAGTACGATCGGGTTGATTGACACCCCCTGCTGGCGGCCGATTGGCCGCGAATTGGCAGGGGGCGGCGTTGCACCAGCAGCTCACTGGTGCAATGCTGAATACGGAGAGAGTATTGCTCTCCGCATTCAGCGAGGTCTGTCGGACCTGATCCGCACTGTTGGATCAGGTCCGACAGACCTATGATAAATAGGCCTCTTAGCCTGTTTCATGATTACTATGGGGCCTATGTATCAAAGATCTTGCGGACCTGATCCAACAGTGCAGATCAGGTCCGCAAGACCTCGCTGAATGCGGAGAGCAATACGTTCTCCGTATTCTGCATTGCACCAGCAGATCACAAGAGCTACTGGTGCAATGCTGAATACGGAGAGCGTATTGCCCAATAAAATTACAAAAAAATTACTTTCAAAATAATTTTAAAAATATAGCTTAAATCTAATTTAAATTAAGAAACATGTATACTATTAAAATGTGTTCATTAGAATGTTATATTTTTATTGCAATTAAGAGTCTGGATGTTAATTATAGCATTACATAACATTATATGATATTTTTGTTGCATAAGCCAAGATTTAATATAATGGATTAAGTGATAAAATAAAAATTCAAATTAAAAGGATAGCAAAGTCAAAATTAAACTTGCATGATTCAGATAAAAGTGTCTTGTAATGACATGCTCTAAGTTTGCTTCTATTTTCAAATGTGCTTTGTTCTCTTGGTATCCCTTTTTGAAAAAAAGAATACACAGATATCCTGCACTAGTGGGAGCTAGCTCTGATTGGTGCCTGCACACATTTGTCTCTTGTGATTGGCTAAACAGATGAGTTCAGCTAGCTGCCAGTAGTGCAATGCTGTTCCTTCAGCAAAGGATAACAAGAGAATGAAGCAAATTTGATACTAGAAGTAAACTGGAAAGTTGTTTAAAAATGATATGTTTTATCCAAATCATGAAAGAAAATGTTGGAGTTTCCTGTCCCTTTAAGCAGTTATTACTAAATGAATTAGCTGCACATTGACAGTATTTCTGGCTGTGTGTGGGAGTGTTTTACCATTATGAATAAAAAAACAAACAAATGAAACAAAAAGCAGGCATGTATAGTTTTTGTACAGCAAATTCCTGCAGATTGAAATGTGTTCTTGATAGTACTGTATAATGTTCATAATACTGAGAATTCCTTTAAATTCACTATAACAATGGCAAATAAAATTAAACCTACTGACTCAATAATGACAACAAAATACACTCTAAAAGGGTCCTCAACAATATCTGTATTTAGAAATAAAACATCTGTTTCTTTTCCAGGAAACATACAACCCTGAATGTGAGTTTGTGGAGAGGATTCATGAGCTTGGTTACAATACTTATGCGTCCCGTCTGTATCGGACTGTTCCCAATGGTGCTGGCACAAGAAGAAAAGCCAGCGCAGAAAGATTGTGGTACCTGTCTATCAATGGTAAAGGTCGACCCAGACGTGGGTTTAAAACACGAAGGACGCAGAAGTCTTCTCTTTTCTTGCCAAGAGTGTTGGACAACAAAGACCATGATGCTGTGCGGCTATACCACACAAGCCCCAAGTATAGAGAAAGAGTCCTGAAATCTGCTAAAAACAATGCAAAACAAAAAAGAGGACACTGAATATATGAGAACACATAAGAAAAAAGAATATAGATGTTTTTATCAGATTCCGTTGGATAAATATAGTGTGGGTGTGTCTCTCTTTAGCTGATCACACAGTGAGCAACGTCAGACCCTGACCAAATGCTAAAGTCACTCTGCTCAGACCATTGTGAGTGCTACTCAAACACACACTGCACTCGCTGGGATGCTATAGTCATTATTTGGGAGTTATGGGTCAATCTTTTATGGACTGTGTGGGCCTACTGTGTTGTATGATTCTTGTGTAATTTCTAGACCCTTTCAGACTCATTGGAAGCCATTCTGAGAATTTTAAGTCAAGCATTCATAGCTGGACACATATTTTCGCAGTTCACTAATCTGGTTGAACTATTTGATGGGACAGATCAGTCTTCAATATACTCACTGGTTACTGTCTCTAATTTTGATATTGAGACAAGTTCCCAGCAATTGCACTGGAATGTGACTTATATCTACAAAATGACAGACATGGAGGTTGTTATTTAATTATGGCTGCTTTATGTGTAACTATGATGGTTAAATAATATTGTCCCTCTAGCACCTGATATTAGAATCACACTCATATGCTTACTTATTTAACACCGGGTAAAACTGTGGCTCCATTAGAGTTTAATCAAACAGTAATTTAGTAATGATGTCGTTATCAGGTTGCATTAGTGGAATAAAAAAATATATAAGTGAGATTTAAATGTCCATTAGAGTGTAAAATCCTTGTAAAACCCAACAACAAATTAGGTTCATAAAGCACAACACTTACAATGTCTCTGTAAACCACGGGTGATCAACTTTGGCCCTCCAGAGGGTTTGGAACTACATTTCCCATGATGCATCATGAGAAATGTAGTTCCAAAACAACTGGAGTGCTAAAGTTGATTACCCCTGCTCTAAACCTTGGATGACTCACCAAGGGTGAAATTCTAGTATTCCAATAAACTGGAGTCATGAGTTCAAGTCCTCCAGTACCAGCAATATGAGATTGAAAAAAAATGTATTATTTGTAACGCTTCAACTCTAGAAGCATATTTGTAGATCTGGCACATATCCTAGCAAAATTATAGTATTGGTCTGGAAATATTTAAAAAAAAACAAACAGAAACAATACAAGAGAAAACAAATGAGACAAAGATGTTGAACTGAATATATTAGGATTTCTATACATTTATGTCCCTGTTTATATATAAAAAAGAAAGTAAGTATAATATACTAATGTTTAAAGACTAAATTAAAGGATATGTAGGTTAAATGCTGAAGCAAGGTTCTTTGTGTTTTCAGTAGAAAATGTTCAGATAAAGTTGTAAGGTTTCCCCATATATATATATATATATGTGTGTTCTACTACTGATGAGGTTCAGAATACGGCACAGTCGCACCATGTAAAGCAAATATTCAGGGTTTTTTCAGTAAAACAGTAAATTAAAAAGTTTTATTTATAGAAAATTGTAAGAAAAATGTCTTTAATGTTTTGTACAAAAAAAGTTGGTTTAAGTTTACTATGTGTCTGATTCATTATTATTTTTTACCAGTGGTTATTCTTATTGTTGAAATTAGATTCCTTTGTTTTACTGTCTCCGCTTCTGCAAGAAATCTAACAGGACTTCCAAAATTATTCTACTTCAAGTCTACTCAGCCTTGGCCTAGATAAAAAAAGAATTTATTTGAGAAATTAATATCATGCTGAAAAAAATTGCAGCAACATCACTCTGGAAGATGGCGATATTCAAGGAGATCTTTAACCTCCCATATCAGAACAGCAAGGTGAGATCAACTCTATTGAAATCAACGGAACTGCCACGATCTTGCAAATATTAACCTCCCGCCACAAAAACTATTACCACTGTAAAGGGTTTTTGTGCATCACAAAAATGTTAAAATGGGATTCATATCCCTTTAAGGCTAATTCTGTTATTAAAGTGTTCTTCATTGGCTTTAACTGAAAACAGCTGCAACACAGCACACTTTATACAAACTTTATGACCATAGATAGATATTTGCAGACTAAAGCCCTGATTGGCTCCACCAAATAAGGAAACTGGTGGGTGGCTATTGAAAAATAATTGCAGTTAAAAGGATGTAAATTTGTTTTCAAAAATATTAAAACTTTGGCTGATATGTTATTTCATAGCAACACAACAGAAATGTTTAGTAATTACACAGTATTTGCTGTCCTGTTAACAATGCTATTCCACATTTGTCTCTTATATTGCCTGATTTATAGCTGCCCTTAATTGTCCTCCCCAGAAGATAGAGGTCAATAGAAAACTTAAGTTCAAACATGGAAGCAGCCATTACTTTATAGAAAGTTAGTGGAATTTATAAAACTAACAATTTCAGAGTTAAATTACAGGAAAAGGAAACAAAATAAATAATGAAAGTATATTTCAGTTTATTTTTTATAACTAAATATAATTAAAGGGATGTAAAACAGTATATTTTATTGTTGTAATAAAAAAGCACCAAGCAGTGGGTTATAGGTAATAGAAATCATAGCAATATGCATTGTTTATAATTTTAAAAGCATTTTACTTTTTTTTTATTATCATTTGTGGTGAAGGGTCCATGACTTCCTGTCACAGCCTGACAAGGCAGAGGTGCAGAAATTCCATTGAAGTGTTGATAGGAGACACCATAAAATAGTTGTAGTCAGTTTACTGCCCATGCTCAATAGAGGACGTTTTCTGCAAAACACATGTGACAGTAGAACTTAAGTTTTGTAATGGTAGCCCCCTTATCTAGCTACAAGCAGTGGCTACACTGGGAATTTCTAAGTACTCATTTAGTACAACCTGTTTCTTTTTATCTTTACATTGATTTAACATTTTTGTTTTACTAAAGGGCCCTGTTTCATATCCCTTTAAACTATTTGTATTCCCATCTCATACTGTTCAATATCCCTTTAAGTCTGGACTTGACACTTCCACTTTTAATAAGAATTAAAAAGCTCACAATTTTCAAAATTAAATTACAGGAAAACTGGACAAATAATAGTAGTAAATTTGATTTGTTTTCTATATCTAAATAAACATTTTATATTACAATCTCAGTGTTTAATGTCCCTTTAAAAAGTTCAACAACGCTGAGAGTTAAACACAAGCAAAAAGGGGTTTATTGTGGGTGTTTGCGTGCGTCAGGTTTTTCGCTCGTATTACAATTTGAAAGTAAATGCAATCGCTTGAGCGCAATTGAAAGGGACACTAAACCCAAATGTTTTCTTTCGTGATTCAGATAGAGCAGGAATTTTAAGCAACTTTTTAATTTATTCCTATTATCAAATTTTACTTTGTTCTGTTGCTATCTTTATTTAAAAAGAAGGAATGTAAAGCTTTGCAGCCGGCCCTTTTTTGGTTCAGAACCTGGGTTACGCTTGCTTATTGGTTAGCCAAATGTAGCCACAAATAAGCAAGCACTATCCAGGGTGCTCCTAAGCTTTACATTCCTGATTTTTAAATAAAGATTGCAAGAGAACAAAGAAAAATTCATAATAGCAGTAAATTATAAAGTTGCTTAAAATTGCATGATCTATCTGTATCACAAAAGAAAAAACTTGGGCTTAGTATCCCTTTAACACTCTTCGGGATAGGGCGTACTCAGAGCTCTGGTTAACTGTGTTGCGAAACCAGAAAGTGTCACAAAACACAAAAATACTTTACAAAGTACAGCTACGCTTATAATAACCCCATCTGAAAAAAATATTGCACAAAAAAGTTATAAAGGTTCAAAGATATGAGGTCTCACGTGTTAGAAAAGAAAAGGCAGGCAAAGCACTTTAACATAGAGATACATACAGGGAGTGCAGAATTATTAGGCAAATGAGTATTTTGACCACATCATCCTCTTTATGCATGTTGTCTTACTCCAAGCTGTATAGGCTCGAAAGCCTACTACCAATTAAGCATATTAGGTGATGTGCATCTCTGTAATGAGAAGGGGTGTGGTCTAATGACATCAACACCCTATATCAGGTGTGCATAATTATTAGGCAACTTCCTTTCCTTTGGCAAAATGGGTCAAAAGAAGGACTTGACAGGCTCAGAAAAGTCAAAAATAGTGAGATATCTTGCAGAGGGATGCAGCACTCTTAAAATGGCAAAGCTTCTGAAGCGTGATCATCGAACAATTAAGCGTTTCATTCAAAATAGTCAACAGGGTCGCAAGAAGCGTGTGGAAAAACCAAGGCGCAAAATAACTGCACATGAACTGAGAAAAGTCAAGCGTGCAGCTGCCAAGATGCCACTTGCCACCAGTTTGGCCATATTTCAGAGCTGCAACATCACTGGAGTGCCCAAAAGCACAAGGTGTGCAATACTCAGAGACATGGCCAAGGTAAGAAAGGCTGAAAGACGACCACCACTGAACAAGACACACAAGCTGAAACGTCAAGACTGGGCCAAGAAATATCTCAAGACTGATTTTTCTAAGGTTTTATGGACTGATGAAATGAGAGTGAGTCTTGATGGGCCAGATGGATGGGCCCGTGGCTGGATTGGTAAAGGGCAGAGAGCTCCAGTCCGACTCAGACGCCAGCAAGGTGGAGGTGGAGTACTGGTTTGGGCTGGTATCATCAAAGATGAGCTTGTGGGGCCTTTTCGGGTTGAGGATGGAGTCAAGCTCAACTCCCAGTCCTACTGCCAGTTTCTGGAAGACACCTTCTTCAAGCAGTGGTACAGGAAGAAGTCTGCATCCTTCAAGAAAAACATGATTTTCATGCAGGACAATGCTCCATCACACGCGTCCAAGTACTCCACAGCGTGGCTGGCAAGAAAGGGTATAAAAGAAGAAAATCTAATGACATGGTCTCCTTGTTCACCTGATCTGAACCCCATTGAGAACCTGTGGTCCATCATCAAATGTGAGATTTACAAGGAGGGAAAACAGTACACCTCTCTGAACAGTGTCTGGGAGGCTGTGGTTGCTGCTGCACGCAATGTTGATGGTGAACAGATCAAAACACTGACAGAATCCATGGATGGCAGGCTTTTGAGTGTCCTTGCAAAGAAAGGTGGCTATATTGGTCACTGATTTGTTTTTGTTTTGTTTTTGAATGTCAGAAATGTATATTTGTGAATGTTGAGATGTTATATTGGTTTCACTGGTAAAAATAAATAATTGAAATGGGTATACATTTGTTTTTTGTTAAGTTGCCTAATAATTATGCACAGTAATAGTCCCCTGCACACACAGATATCCCCCTAAAATAGCTATAACTAAAAACAAACTAAAAACTACTTCCAAAACTATTCAGCTTTGATATTAATGAGTTTTTTGGGTTCATTGAGAACATGGTTGTTGTTCAATAATAAAATTAATCCTCAAAAATACAACTTGCCTAATAATTCTGCACTCCCTGTACTTATATATGTCTAAATGTGTATATCTATGTATGTATGTGTATAGAAACATGAAAAAGCATATTTATGCAATATTCATATTTAATACAGTGTTACACTATGGGGCCGAATTATCAAGCTCCGAATGGAGCTTGATGCCCCTGTTTCCGCGCGAGCCTTTAGGCTCACCGGAAACAGCAGTTATGAATATGAAGCAGCGGTCTAAAGACCGCTGCTCCATAACTTGTCCGCCTGCTCTGAGGCTGCGGACATCAATTCGCCCGATCCTATATGATCGGGCTCATTGACACCCCCTGCTAGCGGCCGATTGGCTGCAAATCTGCAGGGGGCGGCATTGCACAAGCAGTTCACAAGAACTGCTTGTGCAATGATAAATGCAGACAGCATATGCTGTCGGCATTTATCGATGTGCAGCAGACATGATACGCTACATAGTATCACATCCGCTCGCACATTAATAAAACGGCCCCTATGTATTTACTGTAAATATTTCACATAGCAGAGTATGTTCTTCATGTTTTCAAAGATATTCCTATATATATACTTAATTATATATAAACGTATATATATATATATATATATATATATTGTCCCAAAAAACATCAGATATACTGTATGTAAAAATATGTATTTATGGCTAAACAGAACATATTCTGCTATGTGAAGAACATTGGAATGTTAAATATTCATATTTTCATGTCAGGTTAGCGCACTTGAGAATATACAATCGGGTTTGAGCGTGAGTAGGGTGTAAAGTTTTCCACTTTTTTTGCTTCATTGACCTTTATGGGGGAATATGTTAATGCGCAAGCAATATTCTAAGTTTGGCTTTTTGCGCACATTGGGCTAGTGCTCGTGTGAAAATAATTTACTTTCAACTTGTAACACGAGTGCTCTTTGACATGTGCAAAAAGCTTACTTCTAGCAGAGTTAGCGCGAGAGTGTGAGCGTTAAATACCGCTGTACTTGTAATCTGGCCCAGAATAGGCAATAAGTATTAATGTGCTAGAAATGTCTACTCAGCTAATAATGAAATAGGAAATCCCTTGCCATAAACTAATATTTAAAGGATTACTGTTTTTTTCTTTTTGCAATACACACTAGTAACATATTTTATATAATTATCATATATTAAAAGGTATTAACCTATATTTTCTAAAAAAACGAAGCTTACAAACCTTATATTTTTAATAAATATTACCCGGCCATGACGTCACCTTTTCCAGCCCACCGTTTTCGGCACTGTGTGTATAAAATCATTCACCAATTACATTTCGATCCTATGCATATCATTATCACCATAATCCTTCCTAATAAGCCTGCACATCAATTCGGCTAAATCACGCATGCGCATTTCTAATACCAGATGCCGAAGTTACCCACATCTATTTACATTTTACGCTTGCGCATTGGAGGCAAAAATCTATTCAATCTGTTATCCAGACTTTCTACGTATTATAGAAACGTGAATTATTCATGACTGGTTCCAAAATAAGTATCGTTTGCTCGTTTACTCTAGGGAGATTCAGAAACACGCCATCTTACAACTGCAGTTGTCAGCATGGATTGGGAATCCGTAACGGCTGACATACAAGTAGGTTTGGAAAAAATTAATACTTCAAAGTTAATTATTTTCAAAAGGGTACATATTTAATAAATAATATACATTAGACAATAGAAGATTTATAACTATACTACAATGTTATTTGAATTTCATTTCTGACTACAGTGTCCCTTTAATAAGTGAAGGCTGTGGTTAATACTATTTGTTAATATGTTTCAAATGTTGCAAAATCTAAAGTTGTTAGAAATACAAAGTAGAAGGCACTAAAAGGGATAGGAAAGTAAAAATTAAACGTGCTTGATTCAGATAGAGCAGGTCATTTTAATACACCTTTTAAATGTGCAAAGTTCTCTTGGCATCCCTTGTTGAAAAAGAATACGCACATATCCTACACTAGTGGGAGCTGCTGCTGATTGGTGTCTGCACACACTTGTCTCTAGTGATTGGCTAACTAGATGTGATCTAGATGTCAGTAGTGCAATGCTGTTCCTTCAGCAAAGGATAATAAGATAATGAAGAAAATTAGATATTAGAAGTAAATTGTAAAGTTGTTTAAAATTGTATGTTCTATCCAAATCATGAAATAAAATGTTGGGTTTTTCTGTCCCTTTAAATGGATATTGTACTAAAACGTGTTCATTCAATAAGACCTTTGAAAAAATATTACAATATTAATTAAATACCAGGATATGGTACATCATAGTTATTCCTGATTTACTTTATCTCTCCTTATCTCTTAATTAGCTGAAAGACTATTTAATGGGGCTGAATTATCAAGCTCCGAATAGAGCTTCATGCCCCTGTTTCCGTGCAAGCCTTCAGAGGCTGCGGACATCAACCCGCCCGATCCTACACCATCGGACTGATTGACACCCCCTGCTCGCAAATCTGCAGGGGGCAGCCTTGAGAGGATCATGTTGGACAGACCGATGATATATCGGCCCCAATGTATCAATTACCATTATTCTCCTATTCTTTTAAGAAAAAAAAGCTTACCTCCCTTAGTGTATTTGACGGTGCCTTCTTTCCTCCCAAGAACATATATAAAGTTTATGAAGTTTTTCCATAGTGCAATACTTTAGTTCTTTGGTTATACAGTTCTAGGGTACAGGTCAACTAAAAGAGGCTGCATCTTAAAATTTATCCCAGCAAATGTGTTTCTGACATTCCCTTAGATTCTAGCCTTCCAAAGGAGACAACTATATTTTCCTACTACAAAATTCACTCATTCTTTAAACCTGCTGACCGATCCCAATACAACTAAGATCACTGAATCTACTAGATAATGTACTTTTATTGGAATAAGTGTATTTCCTACATATCCTATTATATAAAAGGCCAAGTGTGTTTGTCCGAAGCTGTGATGCGCAGTAGAGACAACACGAGGACAAACAGACCTGGCCTTTGAGTCCTACTCCCTAGCTGATTTAATCTGCGGCAGAAGTGGGCATGAGCGGAGGCGTGACCAATATGAAGGGGGTGTGGCCGACATGAATGGCCGTAAAAGCGGCGTGGTCAGGCGTGAAGGGGGCGTGATCGGGCGCGGTCGCGAGATAGAGAGGGTAGACAGAGAGACAGAGAGGAGGGGAGAGAGAGGAGGGGAGAGAGAGAGGAGAGGGGAAAAGAGAGAGAGGAGAGGGGGAGAGAGGAGAAGGGGGGAGAGAGGAGAGGGGGGAGAGGGAGGGAGAGAGAGAGGAGGGGAGAGAGAGAGGAGGGGAGAGAGGAGGGGAGAGAGGAGAGGGGGGTGAGCGCAAAAGAGATGGGGGAGAGAGCAAAAGAGAGGGGGGGAGAGAGAGAGCAAAATAGGGGGGAGAGAGAGCACAAAAGAGAGGGGGGGAGAGAGAGCAAAAGAGAGGGGGGAGAGAGCACAAAAGAGAGGGGGAGAGAGAGAGCAAAAGAGGGGGAGAGAGAGAGCACAAAAGAGAGAGGGGAGAGAGAGAGAGAGAGAGAGAGAGAGGAGGGGGGAGAGAGGAGGGGGGGAGAGAGGGGAGGGAGAGAGAGAGGAGGGGGGAGAGAAAGAGGGGAGGGAGAAAGAGGGGGGGAGAGAGGGGGAGAGCGCAAAAGAGATGGGGGAGAGAGAGCTCAAAAGAGACGGGGAGAGAGAGCGCAAAAGAGATGGGGGAGAGAGAGAGCAAAAGAGGGGGGAGAGAGTGCGAAGAGAGGGGGGAGAGAGCGCAAAAGAGAGGGGAAGAGAGAAAGCGCAAAAGAGAGGGGGAGAGAGCGTAAAAGAGAGGGGAGAGAGAGAGAGCACAAAAGAGAGGGGGGGAGAGAGAGAGCAAAAGAGAGGGGGGAGAGCGCGCAAAAGAGAAGGGGGAGAGAGCACAAAAGAGGGGGGGGAGAGAGAGCGCAAAAGAGAGGGGGAGAGAGAGCGCAAAAGAGAGGGGGAGAGAGAGAGAGCAAAAGAGGGGGAGAGAGAGCACAAAAAAGAGGGGTTAGAGAGAGAGAGGGGAGGGAGAGAGAGAGAGAGAGAGAGGAGAGGGGGGAGAGAGAGGGGGGAGAGAGCTCAAAAGAGAGGGGGAGAGAGAGAAAGTGAGCAAAAGAGCGGGGAAGAGAGAGAGAGAGAGAGAGAGAGAGAGAGCAAAAGAGTGGGGAGAGAGAGCAAAAGAGGGGGGGGGGGAGAGAGAGAGAGAGCAAAAGAGGGGGGGAGAGAGAGAGCAAAAGAGGGGGAGAGAGAGAGCAAAAGAGGGGGGGAGAGAGCAAAAGAGAGGGGGAGAAAGAGAGAGAGCAAAAGAGAGGGGGAGAGAGAGCGCAAAAGAGGGGGAGAGAGCGCAAAAGAGATGGGAGAGAGAGCGCAAACGAGATGGGGAGAGAGCGCAAAAGAGAGGGGGAGAGAGAGAGAGCAAAAGAGAGGGGCAGAGAGAGCGCAAAAGAGAGGGGGGAGGGGGAGCACAAAAGAGAGGGGGAGAGAGAAAGCGCAAAAGAGAGGGAGGAGAGAGAGAGCGCAAAAGAGAAGGGGGGAGAGAGAGAAAGCTCAAAAGAGAGGGGGGAGAGAGAGCTCAAAAGAGAGGGGGAGAGAGAGAGCAAAAGAGAGGGGGGAGAGAGAGCAAAAGAGAGGGGGAGGGAGAGAGCGCAAGGGGTGGGAACGCTGTACAGCAAAAAAAGGCCCGTGTAAACGGGCTTTAGGACTAGTCCTATATAATAAAAGGCCAGGTATGTTTGTCAGATGCAGTCATGCCTGGTGGGGGCGTGGCCGGGCATGCCATTACAGGGGCGTGACCGGACGTGACGAGGGGCGTGATGAGGGGCGTGGCCTCAAAGGAGCGCGAGTGAAGGGCGTGGCTGACAGTAGAGAGACCAAAAGAGGTGCGAGAGACTAAAAGAGAGGAGGGAAAGAGAGAAAGTGAGCAAAAGAGCGGGGAAGAGAGAGAGAGCAAAAGAGTGGGGAGAGAGAGCAAAAGAGTGGGGAGAGAGAGCAAAAGAGGGGAGAGAGAGCAAAAGAGGGGGGAGAGAGAGAGCAAAAGAGGGGGGGGGAGAGAGAGCAAAAGAGGGGGAGAGAGAGAGCAAAAGAGGGGGGGGAGAGAGCAAAAGAGAGGGGGAGAAAGAGAGAGAGCAAAAGAGAGGGGGGAGAGAGCGCAAAAAGAGGGGGAGAGAGAGCTCAAAAGAGAGGGGGAGAGAGCGCAAAAGAGAGGGAGAGCTCAAAAGAGAGGGGGAGAGAGAGTGCAAAAGAGATAGGGGAGAGAGCTCAAAAGAGAGGGGGAGAGAGAGCACAAAAGAGATGGGGGAGAGAGCGCGCAAAAGAAATGGGAGAGAGAGAGCGCAAAAGAGATGGGGGAGAGAACGCAAAAGAGAGGGGGAGAGAGAGAGCAAAAGAGAGGGGCAGAGAGAGGGCAAAAGAGAGGGGGGAGGGGGAGCGCAAAAGAGAGGGGGAGAGAGAAAGTGCAAAAGAGAGGGGGAGAGAAAGAGCTCAAAAGAGAGGGGGGAGAGAGAGCTCAAAAGAGAGGGGGAGAGAGAGAGCAAAAGAGAGGGGGGAGAGAGAGAGAGAGAGCATAAAAGAGAAGGGGGAGAGAGAGAGCGCAAAAGAGAGGGGGAGAGAGAGAGCGCAAAAGAGAGGGGGAGAGAGAGAGCTCAAAAGAGAGGGGGGAGAGAGAGCTCAAAAGAGAGGGGGAGAGAGGGAGCAAAAGAGAGGGGGGAGAGAGAGAGAGAGCAAAAGAGAGGGGGAGGTTAGAGAGCGCAAGGGGTGGGACCGCTGTACTGCAAAAAAATGGCCCATGTGAACGGGCTTTAGGACTAGTCCTATATAATGCAGTCATGCGCAGTAGAGACTGCAGAGGACAAACATACCTGGCCTTGAACAGCAGAGGAGTGCACACAGAGGAAGCTGCCTGGTGGGGGCGTGGCCAGGCATGCCATTATGGGGGCATGACTGGATGTGACGAGGGGCGTGGTGAGGGTCGTGGCCTCGTGGGAGCGCGCGTGAAGGGCGTGGCTGATGGTAGAGAGACCAAAAGAGGTGGGAGAGACCAAAAGAGAGGAGGGAAAGAGAGAAAGTGAGCAAAAGAGGGGGGAAGAGAGAGAGCAAAAGAGAGGGGAGAGAGAGCAAAAGAGAGGAGAGAGAGAGCAAAAGAGGGGAGAGAGAGCAAAAGAGAGGGGGAGAGAGAGCGCAAAAGAGGGGCAGAGAGAGCTCAAAAGAGAGGGGGAGAGAGCTCAAAAGACAGGGGGAGAGAGAGATCTCAAAAGAGAGGGGGGAGAGAGAGAAAGCAAAAGAGGGGGGAGAGAGAGAGCGCAAAAGAGAAGGGGGAGTGGGAGCACAAAAGAGGGAGAGAGAGCGCAAAAGAGGGAGAGAGAGAGCGCAAAAGAGAGGGGGAGAGAGAGCTCAAAAGAGAGGGGGAGAGAGAGATCTCAAAAGAGAGGGGGGAGAGAGAGAAAGCAAAAGAGGGGGGAGAGAGAGAGCGCAAAAGAGAAGGGGGAGTGGGAGCACAAAAGAGGGAGAGAGAGCGCAAAAGAGGGAGAGAGAGAGCGCAAGAGAGAGGGAGAGAGAGAGCTCAAAAGAGAGGGGGAGAGAGCTCAAAAGACAGGGGGAGAGAGAGATCTCAAAAGAGAGGGGGGAGAGAGAGAAAGCAAAAGAGGGGGGAGAGATAGAGCGCAAAAGAGAAGGGGGAGTGGGAGCACAAAAGAGGGAGAGAGAGCGCAAAAGAGGGAGAGAGAGAGCGCAAAAGAGAGGGGGAGAGAGCGCAAAAGAGAGGGGGAGAGCGCAAGAGAGAGGGGGGAGAGAGCGCAAAAGAGAGGAGGGAGAGACCGCAAAAGAGAGGGGGGAGAGAGCACAAAAGAGAGGGGGAGAGAGAGCAAAAGAGAGGGGGAGAGAGAGCGCAAAAGAGGGGGGAGAGAGAGCAAAAGAGGGGAAGAGAGAGCAAAAGAGGGGAGAGAGAGCAAAAGAGGGGAGAGAGCTCAAAAGAGAGGGGGAGAGAGCACAAAAGAGAGGGGAGAGAGCTAAAAAGAGAGGGGGAGAGAGAGCTAAAAAGAGAGAGGGGAGAGAGTGCAAAAGAGGGGGCGAGAGAGAGCGCAAAAGAGAAGGGGGAGAAAGAGCGCAAAAGAGGGAGAGAGAGCGAAAAGAGGGAGAGAGAGAGTGCAAAAGAGAGGGGGAGAGAGTGCAAAAGAGAAAGGGAGAGAGCACAACAGAGAGGGGGAGAGAGCGCAAAAGAGAGGGGAGAGAGAGCGCAAAAGAGAGGGGAGAGAGAGAGCGCAAAAGAGAGGGGGGGAGAAAGCAAAAGAGAGGGGGAGAGAGAGCAAAAGAGAGGGGGAGAGAGAGTGCAAAAGAGGGGGGAGAGAGAGCAAAAGAGGGGGGAGAGAGAGCAAAATAGGGGAGGGAGAGAGAGAGCAAAAGAGGGGGAGAGAGCAAAAGAGGGGGGCGAGAAAGAGAGCAGAAGAGGGGAGAAGAGAGAGAGAGAGCACGAGCAAAAGAGGGGAGAGAGAGCAAAAGAGGGGGAGAGAGAGAGAGCAAAAGAGGGGGAGAGAGCAAAAGAGGGGGAGAGAGAGAGCACAAGAGGGGAGAGAGACAGCAAAAGAGGGGGGAGAGAGAGCGCAAAATAGGGGGGAGAGAGAGAGCTCAAAAGAGGGGGGGGGAGAGAGAGTGCAAAAGAGAGGGGGGAGAGAGAGCGCAAAAGAGAGTGGGAGAGAGAGAGGGAGCAAGGGTTTCAAACTGCGGTACTTAAAAAATTGGCCCGTGTACATGGGCTTTAGGACTAGTGATGTTAATAAAAGCCTTTTGCAGCATCTGAGCAGCATTGTTCTACAAACTACTGAATAAACCATTAACCCCCTGGAACTAGTATTGGCTTCCCTTTTGTCTTCCTCACACCTCACTACCTGCCCACTTGACCCTATTCCTTCACATCTAATTCCCCCTCTGTCTCCCACCCTCACTCCGGCTCTTACTCACATATTCAACCTATCCCTTTCTACCAGCTCATTTGGTGCCTCCTTCAAAAATGCAAAGTTCACCCCTATCCTCAAAAAACCCTCCCTTGACCCTAACTCCCCTGCAAACTACCGCCCCATATCACTGCTCCTGCTAGCTTCAAAATTCCTTGAAAAACTAGTTTTCAATCGCCTAACCCAATTCCTGTCCTCCAACTCATTGCTCAACCCCCTGCAATCTGGCTTCCGTCCCCAACACTCAACTGAGACTGCCCTCACCAAGGTTACTAACGATCTCCTTTCTGCTAAAAACAAAGGCTACTACTCTATACTCATCTTACTTGACCTCTCTGCTGCCTTTGACACTGTTGACCATCCCCTTCTCCTATGGACTCTCAGCTCTCTTGGGGTCTGTGACACTGCCCTCTCCTGGATCCACTCTTATCTCTTTAACAGATCCTTCTCCATCTCTTTTGCTGGTGACGACTCCTCTCTTTTGCCTCTGTCTGTAGGAGTACCTCAAGGCTCTGTCCTGGGTCCTCTAGTCTTCTCTATTTACACTTCTTCACTGGGTAAACTTATCAACAGCTATGGCTTCAGCTATCATCTCTATGCTGATGATACCCAGATCTACCTTTCCACCCCTGCACTCTCTCCTTCTGTCAATTCTCACATCAGTGACTGCTTATCTGGCATTTCCTCCTGGATGGCCTCTCGCCACCTAAGAATAAACATGTCCAAGACCGAACTACTTCTAATTCCCCCCTCTAATTCTACTCCAGTTTCTAATTTTTCTATCACTGTTGGCGGCACCACTATCTCCCCATCACCCCAAGTCCGCTGCCTCTGAATCACGCTTGACTCAAATCTGTCCTTCATTCCCCACATCCAATTGCTCTCTTCATCCTGCCGCAACCACCTACGCAATATCTCCAAAATTCGTCCGTTTCTAAGTGCTGAAACTACGAAACAGCTATTCCACTCCCTGGTAATTTCCTGACTTGACTACTGTAACAACTTACTAACCGGCCTCCCTCTCTCCCACCTCTCTCCCCTCCAATCTATCCTAAATGCATCTGCCAGGCTAATCCACCTCTCTCAACGCTCTGTTTCTTCTGCAACTCTCTGTGAGTCTGGATATCTGTGAAAGGAGATCACAAAAAAGAGGGCGCCTCCTAGTGTAATACTGCAGATATGACCAACGATAGCAGATCTTGAGAGAGAAAATATACTCACAAAATGAGCAGCACCAATGTGCTAAGTGACGCAGGCTGAGGAATCAGTTTTCCAGCGAACTGATCCTCTGAGGGATGTTGGGGCCCCAGGTGCCCAAAGACAGGTATAGGTATGACTCAGGCTTCAAAAAAATTCAGCAAACTTGTTTATTTTTGTTAAAACCAGTTAGTATAAAACCAATGGGTGTGTACAGTACCGAAAGTAAATAAGAACAAAGTTTAAAACAGATTGCAACGCGTTTCTCAGCTGTGCTAGCTGTTTCCTCATGCATCTGTTGAAATGGTGGAAGCTCTGACTTTTTATAGCTGTCTTACCTAGTTCCTAATTGGTTACACCCTCTTTCTAATTGAGCAGGTGTATCATCAATGCTAACCCCATCCTAAAATGGCTTAGCTCTTATGTGAATATATATCAACACAAAAAGTAAAATAAAATTAAAGTAGTCCTTAGCAAGCTTTCCTAACTAGTTCCCTACACATTTATTATGAAATGTTCCCTTGATTGTAAATTGCTAAAGCCCTAAATCGATTATCACATACTCAAATTGCTACACTGTATAGGTATCGGATTTGACAGATATATATTTTCACACAATAATCCTATTTTTAAGTGATATGATGGTACACTGTTGTGGTATACATAATGTTTGCTGTCCGCCAGCACTCACCCCTCTCTTTATGGCTGACTCAGTATTATAAACCCAATGTATCGTCACTTGACGTTATTTGATTAGATATCGACAAGTTTAAAAATCCCCTGTATGGGCTGGTTTGCCGTTGCATTACCTTAAGGGGTGTTCCGTGAACACATGTGACCTGCGTATTACTACCCTTCACCTATTGCTTGCCCAAATATTTCCCCATCTCATATTGTGTCATTGTATGTTTCCTAGGATAATTGATGTGTGCAATGTAGGGGTGTGTGACTAGGAAGGGAGGGAGTTTCTGAGATGCTGTATCATAACTAGAAAGCGTATCCTGAAAAAAAAAAAAGATCAGTGTATAGTATATAAGATGTGATCGTGAGACTTATACTCCTTTGTTTTTACCAATGGAGGGATACTACTCGATTGCTGTTATAGACAGAATAGTAACTTTGTGACGTCCTGTCACTATTTACAATAGATTTTTAAGTGAAGTTGTATAAAATAACAGAATCCCATTGGTAGAAAAAGGGGTGTGTGTGTGCAATGACGTGACTTGAACGTGAACCTTGATATGTGCAGGGTTTAGAAAGGGGCGTGTAGTAGTGTGTGTTAAATATGACCAGTCAGAAACGACGATTTGAGTGTAATGAATATGCGAATATAATGCCCGACGGTGTTGTGCTATAATATATATATATATATATATATATATATATACAAGTAATTTATGGAAGTACTGCCCTATGTGATTAGGATGAACATACGTGAATGTGTTAATATACTATTTCAGTAATCATGAACTGTTTACCTTTACCCATCTATTTATACAGGGGTAGCTGGTGTGACGATCTATACATATAAATATAGGTGACATATATTAAATTATAAAATACTATATAAGTGATTGAGTGAAATGTAAAACCTTTATATAAAGTTTTGTTTGCTAGTGTCTAATTTGTGTATCTCAAAAATAAGAAAATTGAATAGCCTTATAAGTGCCTATCTATATGTGTCAATAAGAAAAGAAATTGATAAATTTCTGCTAAAAAACATATCTAACTTTGTAACCGCATGTGAGATGTATCTCACTGTGTGTGGTTTATTAATGAGATACCCAATAGATGGTTTTAAATATAGATAAGAAATGTATGAATGTTAGTGGAAAGAATATTGAGACCACACATAAAGAGAGGGGGGATTTACAAAACATTTTCTGCAATACATCATAAAATATCTCACTCAGCTGGAACATATGACATACACTGAGAAAGAACCTATATAAGCTTAAAAACCTAAAGACTTTAGTGGAAGGCTGCCATGTCTAGATTTTCATTCAGACCATCTGGAAACAGGCTCCCAAATTTAAAAATCCAGTAGGTCTCTCTTTGGCGGAGTCTGGTGTATCTATTAGCCCATTTAAGGGGTGGGATGCTTTCCAGGGGGGTTATCTGAAATTGACAGGGGGCTTCTCTATGGCAAATATTATGGTGCCTGGAGACACAATCGGCTAGATTACGAGTTGTGCGTTAGGGTAAAAAAGCAGCGTAAAGAGGTCCTAACGCTGCTTTTTTACGCCCGCTGGTATTACGAGTCTTGCAGGTTTAAGATGACCACACACTTCTTTGGCCTTACCGCAAAACGACTTATGTAAACTTTGTAAAGTCTTTTTTCTATGGGACTTCCATAGCGCTGATATTACGAGTCTGTCCTGGGAGGCCAAAAAGTGAGCTGTACACCCTACCCTGTCAAGATCCCTAACGCATTTAAAAGTCAGTAGTTATGAGTTTTACACTACAACGCTGTAGCATAAAACTCATAACTAAAGTGTTAAAAAGTACACTAACACCCATAAACTACCTATTAACCCCTAAATCGAGGCCCTCCCACATTGCAAACACTATAATAAAAATTTTAACCCCTAATCTGCCGCTCCGGTCACCGCCGCCACCTACATTATATTTATGAACCCCTAATCTGCTGCCCCCAACATCGCCGACACCTACATTATATCTATTAACCCCTAATCTGCCTTCCCCAATGTCGCCAACACCTACATTATATTATTAACCCCTAATCTGCCGCCACCAACGTCGCCGCCACTATATTAAAGTTATTAACACCTAAACCTAAGTCTAACCCTAAACTTAACACCCCCTAACTTAAATATAATTTAAATAAATCTAAATAAATATTCCTATCATTAAATAAATTATTCCTATTTAAAACTAAATACCTATAAATAAACCCTAAGCTAGCTACAATATAACTAATAGTTACATTGTATCTAGCTTAGGGTTTATTTTAATTTTACAGGCAAGTTTGTATTTATTTTAACTAGGTAGAATAGTTATTAACTATTTAATAACTACCTAGCTAAAATAAATACAAAAGTACCTGTAAAATAAAACCTAACCTAAGTTACAATAACACCTAACACTACACTATAATTAAATAAATGAACTAAATTAAATAAATTATATACAATTAGCTAAATTAAATTAAATTAGCTAAAGTACAAAAACAAACAAACACTAAATTACAGAAAATAATAAACAAATTACAGATATTTAAACTAATTACACATAATCTAACAGCCCTATAAAAATAAAAAAAAGCCCCCCCAAAATAAAAAAAAACCCCTAGCCTTAACTAAACTAAACTACCAATAGCCCTTAAAAGGGCCTTTTGCGGGGCATTGCCCCAAAGTAATCAGCTCTTTTTCCTGTAAAAAAAAAAAAAAAATACAAACATCCCCCCCAACAGTAAAACCCAACACCCACACAATCAAACCCCCAAATAAAATACTATCTAAAAAAACCTAACTCCCCATTGCCCTGAAAAGGGCATTTGGATGGGCATTGCCCTTAAAAGGGCAGTTAGCTCTTTTGCCGCCCAAAGTCCCTAACCTCAAAATAAAACCCACCCAATACCCCCTTAAAAAAACCTAACACTAACCCCCTGAAGATCGACTTACCGGGAGACGTCTTCATCCAAGCCGGGCCGAAGTCCTCAACAAAGCCGGGAGAAGTCTTCATCCAAGCCGGGCGAAGTGGTCCTCCAGACGGGCAGAAGTCTTCATCCAGACGGCATCTTCTATATTCATCCATCCGGCGCGGAGCGGGTCCATCTTCAAGACATCCGACGCGGAGCATTCTCTTCTGCCGACAGACTAACGACGAATGAAGGTACCTTTAAGTGACGTTATCCAAGATGGCATCCCTTAGATTTCGATTGGTTGATAGAATTCTATCAGCCAATCGGAATTAAGGTAGAAAAAATCCTCAGCCAATAGGATTGAACTTCAATCCTACTGGCTGAGCCAATCAGCCAATAGGATTGAGCTGGCATTCTATTGGCTGTTCCAATCAGCCAATAGAATGCGAGCTCAATCCTATTGGCTGATTGCCTGTAAAATAAAAATAAACCCTAAACTAGATAAAATGTAACTATTAGTTATATTGTAGCAAGCTTAGGGTTTATTTTATAGGTAAGTATTTTTAAATAGGAATAATTTAGTTAATGATAGGAATATTTATTTAGATTTATTGTAATTATATTTAAGTTAGTGGGTGTTAGGTTTAGGGTTAGACTTAGGTTTATGGGTTAATAACTTTAATATAGTGGCGGCAACGTTGGTGGCGACAGATTAGGGGTTAATAAATTTAGGTAGGCTGCGGCGACATTGGGGGAGGCAGATTAGGGGTTAATAAATAGTATGTAGGTGTCGGCGATGTTGGGGGCAGCAGATAAGGGGATAATACATAAAATGTAGGTGGCGGCGGTGTCCGGAGCGGCATATTAGGGGTTAATAATTTAATGCAGGTGTCAGCGATGTCGAGAGTGGCAGATTAGGGGTTAATAAGTGTAAGATTAGGGGTGTTTAGACTCGGGGTTCATGTTAGGGTGTTAGGTGTAGACATAAATTTTATTTCCCCATAGGAATCAATGGGGCTGCGTTAAGGAGTTTTACGCTGCTTTTTTTCAGCCGGCTCTCCCCGTTGATTCCTATGGGGAAATCGTGCATGAGCACGTTACACCAGCTCACCGCTGACTTAAGCAGCACTGGTATTGGAGTGCGGTAATGAGCAAAATTTTGCTCAGCGCTCACTTCTTGTCTTTTAACGCCGGGTTTCTGAAAACTTGTAATACCAGCGCTGCAGGTAAGTGAGCGGTGAGGGAAAACTGCTTGTTAGCACCGCACAGCCTCTAACGCAAAACTCGTAGTCTAGGTGTATGTTTGTTGCTGTTATTAGAAATATTCCAATAGTGCTCTCCCCATCTCCTTCTGATCTTTCTAATCATGCGCCCTAAGTATTGAATCCCACATTTACAAGTTAGCACATATACTACATATGTGGAACTACAATCTAGTTTCCCTCGAATGGGGTATGTGCACCCTGTGGTAGATGAAGTAACCTCTTTAGCCCTGTGAGATATACAGTATATTTACACATAATGCACCTTTTGGTATTGCACCTATATGCGCCATTCGTATTTAGTTTCTTTTCTCTAAATGACCTTCCCAAAGTTGTCCTTTTATTCATTACTATTTTACTAGGAGCTAATTTCTGTTTTAAAGTGGGGGCCCTCCTAAAAGTGATAAGGGGTTTATCTTCTATAATCGTTTTAAGAATATGATCTTTTTATAAGAGGTACCAATGTTTATTAATTATCTTTTTAATTATTTTGTGATTGGAATTGAAATTGGTAATGAGTGACAATTGTTGTCGTTCACTTGTCTTAGATTTACCTTTATCATTGATTGATGGACGATTAATAATTTGTTCCCTTTTTAGGGCTCTTGCTCTAAAATAACCCTCTTCTATAAGTGGTAAAGGGTACCGCTTATCTCTGAACCTCTCCTTAAGAATTATTGCTTGTTGATCATATGAATGAAGAGTAGAACAATTTCTTCTGATTCTGCGAAATTGACTATAGGGAATATTCTTTTTCCAACTAATAAGATGGTTACTGTTATAATTCAAAAAATTATTACTATCTACGGTTTTAAAAAAATGTGTTGGAAGAAATTGAGTCATCAGAGTCCCATGATAAAACAAGGTCCAGATACTCTACTGAATCCTTTTGAATATTACTAGTGAAAGCTAATCCAAAAATATTATCATTTAAAAATAGAACAAAATCCTTGGCTGTCTCCATTAAACCATTCCACACAAAAATTAGATCATCTATGTACCATCCATAGAAGACCAGGTTATGCCCCCAGTTCCGATGGTATATGTAGGCCTCTTCAAACCTACCCATTACAAGGTTGGCAAAACTGGGGGCAAACCTGGTCCCCATGGCGGTACCCTTGATTTGTAAGAAATACTTATCTTGATATTTGAAGTAATTATGTTGAAGAATATATAGAATAAGCTCCAGTATATATTCATTCTGATTACTTGGCATGCAAATATCATCTTCTAAATACCTTTTGACACAGTCTATTCCTATCTGGTGGGAAATATTGGAGTATAAAGAGCAGACATCACATGTCATCCAGATATAGCCATCTTCTCTTTTGATGTTAGCCAACTTTTTTAAAAGATCAGTAGTATCTTTTATAAATGACGGTAACTGGAGGACATATCTCTGTAGATAGTGATCAATGTATGCTGATAATTTGTCTGTTATACTGTTAATTCCAGCTATTATAGGTCTACCTGGTGGCATCCTATTGTTTTTATGGATTTTGGGTAAGTGGTAATAGAACGGGACATCAGGTTTAAAAGGAGTAAGGTATTGCTGTTCTTTGGCATTTAGAATGCCCTCCTTGTAACCCTCTTCTATTAATTTCAGTAGTTTGTTTCTAAATGTGTCAGTTGGATCTCCAGATAGGCACCTATAATACTCAGTATCCATAAGTATCCTATTCACTTCTATTATATAATTATGGTAGTTTTGGATGACAATCCCCCCACTTTTATCCGCTTGGCGGATCACAATGGCATCATACTGAGCTAATTTCTTTAGAGCTAATCTTTCATTAGGCCATAAATTGGACTTCCCTAAAACATGTTTAGGGATACTTGAGAGATCCTCTAAAACTAGACTTTGAAATAGGTAAATGTATGAACCTTCTTCTCTGGGGGGCATGAACTGGGTTGGAGAACAGAGATTTGTATGGATATAACCTTCATATAGGTCATCTATCACAGTATCAATATCATTATTTTTTTTATTTTTTTTTATAGAGGTTTTGATAAATGACAACCAACAAAGTATGTCCACAGGACAGATCAAAAAAGGAAAATAACATGCATATACATATCAAACAAGGTGTCTACACAAGAAATAACATCCAAATACAAGTATGGTAGACGTTATATAGCTATCTCCCTGAACAATGATAGACAGTGTACAATAACAAAGAAGGTAACTGCATTATTAGTCCTGATACTACATTATATATTCCTTATGGATGTTCAGAGAGAAGAAACAGCAACTGATGTATCCTGCAGTAGGTCATCTAGAACAGAGAATTCTGAAACCTCATTTTAAATTTTATTTTATATCATATGAAGAATAAAAATGGACCCCTCCTTGTAGTAGATAATATGCCTTAGGTTATCTTGTTCCATAAGGATTGAGGCAAGGTGGGGGTTAGCTTCATGGATTTTTTGGGGGGAGGGAAATTCAGCGGGCAAGAGCCGCTCAAAAATAGGGTGAAAGGGAGAATGGGGGGGGGGGTGAAGAGGAGATAGAGGGGCGAGGCCATCTAGCATGTCAGATCAACAAGTGCTTTGGGCCTCTGAGGTTTTAAGAACAAAACATATAAGGGTAACTTCTATCTATGCTATGTATACAGACGGGTAATTGAAATATGTTTTTAACTCTTTAGACTATATAATAAAAGAGGAATAAATACTCAATTAGATGGGCTGCAGTTTTAGATCAGGGTATATGTAGCTCACTAGTAACTGATGTAAGGTATAAAAACTAAATATATTATGATATACAATAAATCTTTCTGTGTCTCGTTAGTAATACTGGTCAGTGGCATAATAGTTATATAAGGAATACATCGCAACCTTACCTGAGAAAACAACAATAATGACACAATGATAACATAAACCCAACATTGTATAATCGAGACGGTCACCTGGGGGCCACTTATTATTATGAGTTGCCAGTAATCTGTCTCTCTCCTGGGGCTGGTGCCCTATTTTGAGCAAGTGAGGTAGAAGGAACATGGGATATGACCCGTAGGCAATAAGGGCCGAGAGGAAAGGAGGGAGAGAGAACAGAGAGGAACTATAAGTGAATGTATATGTGGATGCAAGGAATAGTATTATAAAAAGTGGTGGTTCATTATCTCTACTTCCCAGGAGACCACTCTTCTAGGACCCAGCATACGGCTTTGAGATATAAACATTGCCCCAAGGCATTTTACTGCATGCAACAATGTCATGTGAGGGTCTATGGAGGTAGCTAATGTTATGTAAGCGGTTGCACTCTAAACTATATAGTATAGTTATCCCCCCCAAAAAAAAAAAAAAACTATAGAGATCAGTAGTGAACTAGGAGACGAAAAGCTCCCTTAGAGATGAGGCAAATAATATTTGAGACCCCATTATGTGAGCTATATTAAGACGTTGAAGGATTGCCAGCAGAATTGTTTAGCTAGGCAGATGTAGATATGTATAGGAATGGGTGTTAATTATGAAAACTATGATACCTGTAGTATGAACACAGAATAATAACATTTGCGTAACAATGCTCTACGGATGAAAAGGGTGTGATACTTGACTCTAACCACTTCTAAGGATACAAAAGTATAAAAGCAGTCTCCTATTTTGAACAGACTAGGTATAATGCATTCAACTTATCTAACATATCACCATACCCCAAGAGCACTACGACCATCCCAAAACAATGTATGCTAAAAAGAGGTGAAAATACAGGAATTCAAAGATACAGTAGGTAGTTATTACATAGAATATTACAGACTACTCATATAAGCCACATTTGTAAAACATAAGCAGAGGAACTGATCAACCACAGAAGGCAAGACTACCCGCTATATCTATATTATCATAGTAGGATTAAACTGTAGTAATAATAGGTCTCAATGCTAGAGAACCCCATCATAGCGAGAGTTGCATGTGCATGAGTCAGGCATAAAAATTTAAAAATATATTTGGGACTAATATATCAAATGCACTGTGCTGGGTCTGTTATATTAGCCTACAACATCTCTCTGTATAAGAAATGAGGGTTCTCAGCAGTAACAATTAGTCCCTCACTGTCATTATACTTATCATATATGTGAGAAACTTAAGGAGACCACAAAAGCTCCAATTCTTTTAAAACTAAAACAGCAACCATGTCAACTTTGATCAATTGTTAATATAATAGGTACAAGAATGACTTAAATATCATACAAAACTATGAGGATCTAAGATTAACATATCTATATCAAGGTCATTATGCAGAATCCAGGGTAAATGCCTAGTGAAAAATAAACAAACAAAAATAAAATAAAGGAGACCCCTCAGTAAATATATCAGAGCTTATGAAGAGGGCTAGCAGTAAAAAGTTAGACGCCCAGGGCGAGATATGACAGCACTGGGCAGTAGAGTTCCAGATTGTGGTAAGAGGCCAGCGGATGAGAGTACTAAACGTTCCCAAGGCCAGTGGGTCTAGAGCAAAGCCGCATGGAGCCTAAGTCTGCAGCCTGAGGATAGAGAATCTCTTACCCGAGCAAAAGTCAAAGTGTTCGGCTCGTGTGGAGATCTGCTCAGCTGTATTGGGAATCTGCGTCGACTAGGTCGTGAGAGACATGCAAAGCAGAAGTAGCGAGACGGCAGGCTGTTATCCCGGCAACCAAAGTGCCGACTGTGTTAGAGCCCCTCTGTTGAGTCTTACAGATCAAACAGGAAAGCATGGGAGTAACCTCCCGGATCAAAAGGGCCTTTCAAGAGATAAAATATGTTATCTATCCTGTGAGACCTAGATGGTAACGTGCTTCGAGTATGCGATGCTGGCTTGGAGGAATACAACTCTGATTTTCCCTTATTTGGAGGCAGATGACCAGACATTCCGCAACCTCCCAAGATGAGCATTTCTGAAGAAATGGAGAGGTTATAGTCCTGTGAGACCCCAATGCGACCGAAGAGCTCTGTGGGGATTACTCTCACAATCGTAGATATAGTGTCACTGATTGCGGCGCTGTAGGGTGGCGGCAAGGGCTCCCTCTGGCTCCGAATCATAAGGGATGTGTCCAGCTGTCTAGTTCCTAAGAGGGGCTTCCTCTGCGCAATCAGATGCATAGCTTTCAGTCTCACTGGGCTTATCGTATCCTCCAAAGCAGGGCCTTTGTAGAGTAAAGTGGGTCCCACAGGGACACTGGGTATTTCAACAATAAGATCAGTCGTAGTCTCCACTGTCTGTTCCACCCATAGAAGGGGTTGCTCTATGCGAATCGGGAGATTTGTAATACTCAGCCTGGCTTGCATCAGTATCTCCTGTTGCGCCATGATAGTCCTTAGGCTGGCTGATATATCTTTAAAACCGGCTGATATTTGTAGACTGAGCTCCCGCAGGGCCTCATGTATAGTCGAAGAGACCTCCTCCATACTTGATGCTATAACTTTAGTAGGCCGTAGCAACCTGGGTGTTTCCTAGCTGGCGCTGTCAGTCAGAGGGAAAAACTGATATAAAAATAAAGTAAAGAGGTCTTCTAATAATGTAGAGACAATCCTGCCGGTTCTGGGTTAGTTTTGTGGCAAATTATAAAAGATTGGTCCCAGTTTGTTGTTATATTAAGTAAATTTCTGCAGGAGCTCTCATTAACACATCTACTCTGTTTGGCTGTTGGCCCCACCCCCCAATATTATAATACATGGAATCAGTACCCTTTTTGTTCATTGTATCCGTTAAAATAGGGGAACCTTCGATATTCATTCTTTTAAGGTTTTTTGTGGTAAAATATTTTTGAATCGCCAATTTACAAGTGAATTTATTAATGTCCACAAAAAGGTCAAAGATATTGTGGCTATTGGACGGGCAATAGGTGAGGCCCTTACCCAACACTAAAATTTCATCATTCGTTAATTTATGACTAGAGAGATTAAATATGCCCCTACCTAGCTTCTCCAGTCTCTCTTTTTTTTAGGTGTTTTCTCTCCCCCTTCTGCCCCTTGTCCATATGGTCTCTGTGAGTCCCTTCACTGGCTCCCCATTCACAACAGAGTTAAAATCAAAATTCTTACCCTGACCTACAAAGCCCTCACCAATGCTGCCCCACCCTATCTGTCCTCACTTATCAACAAATATACTCCTGCCCGCCTCTAAGATCTAACAATGACCTGCTTCTTGCGTCCTCTACCATCACCTCCTCTAATGCTAGACTACAGGACTTCTCTCTTGTGGCACCAACCCTCTGGAACGCACTTCCTCGTGCTGTCAGACTTGCCCCTAACTTCTTCTCCTTTAAACGTTCCCTAAAGACCTTTCTGTTCAGGGAAGCTTATCACCCGACTTAACAAACTAACTTCACTTACCTAACAGCTGCCCTCTATCTCCTCACTAATATCATTCTCACCTTTGCAGTCCCCACCTCCTGTTTCCCATCCTCCTACCCATCTAGATTGTAAATTCCCATGGGAACAGGGCCCTCAATTCCCCCTGTATTTTGTCTGTAAAATTTTGTCTTTTATCGTATTGTTTCTCCATTGTACTGTTATCCTTGTACCCATGGGCAGTGCTGCGGAATCTGTTGGCGCTTTATAAATAAAGAATAATAATAATAATAATAATAATATTAGCTGTGAGTGTTAATTTTACACCTGCTATATCCTACAATTGTTTATAAATACTTAGAAAGATATCTACTATACCCTGCAGGTATTAATTCTATATGCTGCTGTCATGCTGACACTGACATAGACACCCCACGTTAGGAAAAATCCCTCCAATGAATCAACCCTTTAACTGCCAATAACTCCACTGAAAAAACCTTCTGGCTCCCTAAAGCTCCTGGTCAATCAAATGGCACTTGACAATGTTCCTTTAGTCACAGGCAGGCAAGACCAATCACATCAATAGAATTCAGCTATGGCAATCATCCAGACCTGACTGGTCAAATACAGCAAGAGGATATCAATTTACCCAGTACCCATAGAATTAATATCAGGGAAGAGTCATTAAAGGGACATGAAACCCAATTTATTTATTTCATGATTTAGAAAGAGCATGTCATTTTGAACCACTTTTGAATATACTTCTAGTATCTAATTTGCTTAATTATCTTATCCTTTTGTTAAAAGCTTATCTAGATAGGCTCAGAAGCTGCTGATTGGTGGCTGAACATGGATGCCTCGTGTGATTGGTTCACCCATGGGCATTTTCTATTTCTTTAACAAAGGATATCTAAAGAATGAAGCAAATTAGATAGGAGAAGTACATTGGAATGTTGTCTAAATATAGACAACTATATTTTCCTACTACAAAATTCACTCATTCTTTAAACCTGCTGACCGATCCCAATACAACTAAGATCACTGAATCTACTAGATAATGTACTTTTATTGGAATAAGTGTATTTAGTACATATCCTATTATATAAAAGGCCAAGTGTGTTTGTCCGAAGCTGTGATGCGTAGTAGAGACAACACGAGGACAAACACACCTGGCCTTTGAGTCCTACTCCCTAGCTGATTTCATCTGCGGCAGAAGTGGGCGTGGCTGGGCGTGAGCGGAGGCGTGGCCAATATGAAGGGGGTGTGGCCGACATGACTGGCCGTAAAAGCGGCGTGGTCAGGCGTGAAGGGGGCGTGATCGGGCGCGGTCGCGAGATAGAGAGGGTAGACAGAGAGACAGAGAGGAGGGGAGAGAGAGGAGGGGAGAGAGAGAGAGGAGAGGGGGGAAAGAGAGAGAGGAGAGGGGGAGAGAGGAGAGGGGGGAGAGGGAGGGAGAGAGAGAGAGGAGGGGAGAGAGAGGAGGGGGGAGAGGAGAGGGGGGTGAGCGCAAAATAGATGGGGGAGAGAGAGAGCAAAAGAGAGGGGGGGAGAGAGAGAGCAAAATAGGGGGGAGAGAGAGCACAAAAGAGAGGGGGGAGAGAGAGAGCAAAAGAGAGGGGGGAGAGAGCACAAAAGAGAGGGGGAGAGAGAGAGCAAAAGAGGGGGAGAGAGAGAGCACAAAAGAGAGAGAGAGAGAGAGAGAGGAGGGGGGAGAGAGGAGGGGGGGAGAGAGGAGGGGGGAGAGAGAGAGGAGGGGGGGAGAGAGGGGAGGGAGAGAGAGAGGAGGGGGGGAGAGAAAGAGGGGAGGGAGAAAGAGGGGGGAGAGAGGGGGAGAGCGCAAAAGAGATGGGGGGAGAGAGAGCTCAAAAGAGAGGGGGAGAGAGAGCGCAAAAGAGATGGGGGAGAGAGAGAGCAAAAGAGGGGGGAGAGAGTGCGAAGAGAGGGGGGAGAGAGCGCAAAAGAGAGGGGGAGAGAGAAAGCGCAAAAGAGAGGGGGAGAGAGCGCAAAAGAGAGGGGAGAGAGAGAGAGCACAAAAGAGAGGGGGGAGAGAGAGAGCAAAAGAGAGGGGGGAGAGCGCGCAAAAGAGAAGGGGGAGAGAGCACAAAAGAGGGGGGGGAGAGAGAGCGCAAAAGAGAGGGGGAGAGAGCGCAAAAGAGAGGGGGAGAGAGAGCAAAAGAGGGGGAGAGACAGCACAAAAAAGAGGGGTTAGAGAGAGAGAGGGGAGGGAGAGAGAGAGAGAGGAGAGGGGGGAGAGAGAGGGGGGAGAGAGCTCAAAAGAGAGGGGGAGAGAGAGAAAGTGAGCAAAAGAGCGGGGAAGAGAGAGAGAGCAAAAGAGTGGGGAGAGAGAGCAAAAGAGGGGAGAGAGAGCAAAAGAGGGGGGGGAGAGAGAGAGAGCAAAAGAGGGGGGGGGGGAGAGAGAGCAAAAGAGGGGGAGAGAGAGAGCAAAAGAGGGGGGAGAGAGCAAAAGAGAGGGGGAGAAAGAGAGAGAGCAAAAGAGAGGGGGAGAGAGAGCGCAAAAGAGGGGGAGAGAGAGAGCGCAAAATATATGGGAGAGAGAGAGCGCAAACGAGATGGGGGAGAGAGCGCAAAAGAGAGGGGGAGAGAGAGAGAGCAAAAGAGAGGGGCAGAGAGAGCGCAAAAGAGAGGGGGGAGGGGGAGCACAAAAGAGAGGGGGAGAGAGAAAGCGCAAAAGAGAGGGAGGAGAGAGAAAGCGCAAAAGAGAGGGAGGAGAGAGAGAGCGCAAAAGAGAGGGAGGAGAGAGAGAGCGCAAAAGAGAAGGGGGGAGAGAGAGAAAGCTCAAAAGAGAGGGGAGAGAGAGCTCAAAAGAGAGGGGGAGAGAGAGAGCAAAAGAGAGGGGGGAGAGAGAGCAAAAGAGAGGGGGAGGGAGAGAGCGCAAGGGGTGGGAACGCTGTACAGCAAAAAATGGCCCGTGTAAACGGGCTTTAGGACTAGTCCTATATAATAAAAGGCCAGGTATGTTTGTCAGATGCAGTCATGCGCAGTAGAGACTGCAGAGGACAAACATACCTGGCCTTGAACAGCAGAGGAGTGCGCACAGCGGAGGCTGCCTGGTGGGGGCGTGGCCGGGCATGCCGTTACAGGGGCGTGGCCGGACGTGATGAGGGGCGTGGTGAGGGCGTGGCCTTGCAGGAGCGCGCGTGAAGGGCGTGGCTGACGGTAGAGAGACCAAAAGAGGTGGGAGAGACTAAAAGAGAGGAGGGAAAGAGAGAAAGTGAGCAAAAGAGCGGGGAAGAGAGAGAGAGAGAGCAAAAGAGTGGGGAGAGAGAGCAAAAGAGGGGAGAGAGAGCAAAAGAGGGGGGAGAGAGAGAGAGAGCAAAAGAGGGGGGGAGAGAGAGCAAAAGAGAGGGGGAGGGAGAGAGCGCAAGGGGTGGGACCGCTGTACTGCAAAAAATGGCCCGTGTAAACGGGCTTTAGGACTAGTCCTATATAATAAAAGGCCAGGTATGTTTGTCAGATGCAGTCATGCGCAGTAGAGACTGCAGAGGACAAACATACCTGGCCTTGAACAGCAGAGGAGTGCGCACAGCGGAGGCTGCCTGGTGGGGGCGTGGCCGGGCATGCCGTTATGGGTGTGACCGGACGTGACGAGGGGCGTGATGAGGGGCGTGGCCTCAAAGGAGCACGAGTGAAGGGCGTGGCTGACGGTAGAGAGACCAAAAGAGGTGGGAGAGACTAAAAGAGAGGAGGGAAAGAGAGAAAGTGAGCAAAAGAGCGGGGAAGAGAGAGAGAGAGCAAAAGAGTGGGGAGAGAGAGCAAAAGAGTGGGGAGAGAGAGCAAAAGAGGGGAGAGAGAGCAAAAGAGGGGGGGAGAGAGAGAGCAAAAGAGGGGGGGGGAGAGAGAGCAAAAGAGGGGGAGAGAGAGAGAAAAGAGGGGGGGAGAGAGCAAAAGAGGGGGGGAGAGAGCAAAAGAGAGGGGGAGAAAGACAGAGAGCAAAAGAGAGGGGGGAGAGAGCGCAAAAGAGGGGGAGAGGGAGCTCAAAAGAGAGGGGGAGAGAGCGCAAAAGAGAGGGAGAGAGAGAGCTCAAAAGAGAGGGGGAGAGAGAGTGCAAAAGAGATAGGGGAGAGAGCTCAAAAGAGAGGGGGAGAGAGCACGCAAAAGAAATGGGAGAGAGAGAGCGCAAAAGACATGGGGGAGAGAACGCAAAAGAGAGGGGGAGAGAGAGAGAGCAAAAGAGAGGGGCAGAGAGAGCGCAAAAGAGAGGGGGGGAGGGGGAGCGCAAAAGAGAGGGGGAGAGAGAAAGCGCAAAAGAGAGGGAGGAGAGAGAGAGCATAAAAGAGAAGGGGGAGAGAGAGAGCGCAAAAGAGAGGGGGAGAGAGAGAGCGCAAAAGAGAGGGGGAGAGAGAGAGCTTAAAAGAGAGGGGGGAGAGAGAGCTCAAAAGAGAGGGGGAGAGAGAGAGCAAAAGAGAGGGGGGAGAGAGAGAGAGAGAGCAAAAGAGAGGGGGAGGTTAGAGAGCGCAAGGGGTGGGGCCGCTGTACTGCAAAAAAATGGCCCATGTGAATGGGCTTTAGGACTAGTCCTATATAATAAAAGGCCAGGTATGTTTGTCAGATGCAGTCATGCGCAGTAGAGACTGCAGAGGACAAACATACCTGGCCTTGAACAGCAGAGGAGTGCGCACAGAGGAAGCTGCCTGGTGGGGGCGTGGCCAGGCATGCCATTATGGGGGCATGACTGGATGTGACGAGGGGCGTGGTGAGGGTCATGGCCTCGTGGGAGCGCGCGTGAAGGGCGTGGCTGATGGTAGAGAGACCAAAAGAGGTGGGAGAGACCAAAAGAGAGGAGGGAAAGAGAGAAAGTGAGCAAAAGAGGGGGGAAGAGAGAGAGAGAGAGAGCAAAAGAGAGGGGAGAGAGAGCAAAAGAGAGGAGAGAGAGAGCAAAAGAGGGGAGAGAGAGCAAAAGAGAGGGGGAGAGAGAGCGCAAAAGAGGGGGAGAGAGAGCTCAAAAGAGAGGTGGGAGAGAGCGCAAGAGAGAGGGAGAGAGAGAGCTCAAAAGAGAGGGGGAGAGAGCTCAAAAGACAGGGGGAGAGAGAGATCTCAAAAGAGAGGGGAGAGAGAGAGAAAGCAAAAGAGGGGGGAGAGAGAGAGCGCAAAAGAGAAGGGGGAGTGGGAGCACAAAAGAGGGAGAGAGAGCGCAAAAGAGGGAGAGAGAGAGCGCAAAAGAGAGGGGGAGAGAGCGCAAAAGAGAGGGGGAGAGAGCGCAAAAGAGAGGGGGGAGAGAGCGCAAAAGAGAGGAGGGAGAGACCGCAAAAGAGAGGGGGAGAGAGCACAAAAGAGAGGGGGAGAGAGAGCAAAAGAGAGGGGGGAGAGAGAGCGCAAAAGAGGGGGGAGAGAGAGCAAAAGAGGGGAAGAGAGAGCAAAAGAGGGGAGAGAGAGCTCAAAAGAGAGGGGGAGAGAGCACAAAAGAGAGGGGAGAGAGCTAAAAAGAGAGGGGGAGAGAGAGCTAAAAAGAGAGAGGGGAGAGAGAGAGTGCAAAAGAGGGGGCGAGAGAGAGCGCAAAAGAGAAGGGGGAGAAAGAGCGCAAAAGAGGGAGAGAGAGAGAGCGAAAAGAGGGAGAGAGAGAGTGCAAAAGAGAGGGGGAGAGAGTGCAAAAGAGAAAGGGAGAGAGCACAACAGAGAGGGGGAGAGAGCGCAAAAGAGAGGGGAGAGAGAGCGCAAAAGAGAGGGGAGAGAGAGCGCAAAAGAGAGGGGGGGAGAAAGCAAAAGAGAGGGGGAGAGAGAGCAAAAGAGAGGGGGGGAGAGAGAGTGCAAAAGAGGGGGGAGAGAGAGCAAAAGAGGGGGGAGAGAGAGCAAAATAGGGGAGGGAGAGAGAGAGCAAAAGAGGGGGAGAGAGCAAAAGAGGGGGGCGAGAGAGAGAGCAGAAGAGGGGAGAAGAGAGAGAGAGCACAAGCAAAAGAGGGGAGAGAGAGCAAAAGAGGGGGAGAGAGAGCAAAAGAGGGGGAGAGAGCAAAAGAGGGGGAGAGAGAGAGCACAAGAGGGGAGAGAGACAGCAAAAGAGGGGGGAGAGAGAGCGCAAAATAGGGGGGAGAGAGAGAGCTCAAAATAGGGGGGGAGAGAGAGCGCAAAAGAGAGGGGGGGAGAGAGAGCGCAAAAGAGAGTGGGAGAGAGAGAGGGAGCAAGGGTTGGAACTGCGGTACTTAAAAAATTGGCCCGTGTACATGGGCTTTAGGACTAGTGATGTTAATAAAAGCCTTTTGCAGCATCTGAGCAGCATTGTTCTACAAACTACTGAATAAACCATTAACCCCCTGGAACTAGTATTGGCTTCCCTTTTGTCTTCCTCACACCTCACTACCTGCCCACTTGACCCTATTCCTTCACATCTAATTCCCCCTCTGTCTCCCACCCTCACTCCGGCTCTTACTCACATTTTCAACCTATCCCTTTCTACCAGCTCATTTGGTGCCTCCTTCAAAAATGCAAAGTTCACCCCCATCCTCAAAAAACCCTCCCTTGACCCTAACTCCCCTGCAAACTACCGCCCCATATCACTGCTCCTGCTAGGTTCAAAATTCCTTGAAAAACTAGTTTTCAATCGCCTAACCCAATTCCTGTCCTCCAACTCATTGCTCAACCCCCTGCAATCTGGCTTCCGTCCCCAACACTCAACTGAGACTGCCCTCACCAAGGTTACTAACGATCTCCTTTCTGCTAAAAACAAAGGCTACTACTCTATACTCATCTTACTTGACCTCTCTGCTGCCTTTGACACTGTTGACCATCCCCTTCTCCTATGGACTCTCAGCTCTTTTGGGGTCTGTGACACTGCCCTCTCCTGGATCCACTCTTATCTCTTTAACAGATCTTTTGCTGGTGACGACTCCTCTCTTTTGCCTCTGTCTGTAGGAGTACCTCAAGGCTCTGTCCTGGGTCCTCTAGTCTTCTCTATTTACACTTCTTCACTGGGTAAACTTATCAACAGCTATGGCTTCAGCTATCATCTCTATGCTGATGATACCCAGATCTACCTTTCCACCCCTGCACTCTCTCCTTCTGTCAATTCTCACATCAGTGACTGCTTATCTGGCATTTCCTCCTGGATGGCCTCTCGCCACCTAAGAATAAACATGTCCAAGACCGAACTACTTCTAATTCCCCCCTCTAATTCTACTCCAGTTTCTAATTTTTCTATCACTGTTAGCGGCACCACTATCTCCCCATCACCCCAAGTCCGCTGCCTCTGAATCACGCTTGACTCAAATCTGTCCTTCATTCCCCACATCCAATTGCTCTCTTCATCCTGCCGCAACCACCTACGCAATATCTCCAAAATTCGTCCGTTTCTAAGTGCTGAAACTACGAAACAGCTAATCCACTCCCTGGTAATTTCCCGACTTGACTACTGTAACAACTTACTAACCGGCCTCCCTCTCTCCCACCTCTCTCCCCTCCAATCTATCCTAAATGCATCTGCCAGGCTAATCCACCTCTCTCAACGCTCTGTTTCTTCTGCAACTCTCTGTGAGTCTGGATATCTGTGAAAGGAGATCACAAAAAAGAGGGCGCCTCCTAGTGTAATACTGCAGATATGACCAACGATAGCAGATCTTGAGAGAGAAAATATACTCACAAAATGAGCAGCACCAATGTGCTAAGTGACGCAGGCTGAGGAATCAGTTTTCCAGCGAACTGATCCTCTGAGGGATGTTGGGGCCCCAGGTGCCCAAAGACAGGTATAGGTATGACTCAGGCTTCAAAAAAATTCAGCAAACTTGTTTATTTTTGTTAAAACCAGTTAGTATAAAACCAATGGGTGTGTACAGTACCGAAAGTAAATAAGAACAAAGTTTAAAACAGATTGCAACGCGTTTCTCAGCTGTGCTAGCTGTTTCCTCAGGCAACTGTTGAAATGGTGGAAGCTCTGACTTTTTATAGCTGTCTTACCTAGTTCCTAATTGGTTACACCCTCTTTCTAATTGAGCAGGTATATCATCAATGCTAACCCCATCCTAAAATGGCTTAGCTCTTATGTGAATATATATCAACACAAAAAGTAAAATAAAATTAAAGTAGTCCTTAGCAAGCTTTCCTAACTAGTTCCCTACACATTTATTATGAAATGTTCCCTTGATTGTAAATTGCTAAAGCCCTAAATCGATTATCACATACTCAAATTGCTACACTGTATAGGTATCGGATTTGACAGATATATATTTTCACACAATAATCCTATTTTTAAGTGATATGATGGTACACTGTTGTGGTATACATAATGTTTGCTGTCCGCCAGCACTCACCCCTCTCTTTATGGCTGACTCAGTATTATAAACCCAATGTATCGTCACTTGACGTTATTTGATTAGATATCGACAAGTTTAAAAATCCCCTGTATGGGCTGGTTTGCCGTTGCATTACCTTAAGGGGTGTTCCGTGAACACATGTGACCTGCGTATTACTACCCTTCACCTATTGCTTGCCCAAATATTTCCCCATCTCATATTGTGTCATTGTATGTTTCCTAGGATAATTGATGTGTGCAATGTAGGGGTGTGTGACTAGGAAGAGAGGGAGTTTCTGAGATGCTGTATCATAATTAGAAAGCGTATCCTGAAAAAAAAAAAGATCAGGTTATAGTATATAAGATGTGATCGTGAGACTTATACTCCTTTGTTTTTACCAATGGAGGGATACTACTCGATTGCTGTTATAGACAGAATAGTAACTTTGTGACGTCCTGTCACTATTTACAATTGATTTTTAAGTGAAGTTGTATAAAATAACAGAATCCCATTGGTAGAAAAAGGGGTGTGTGTGTGCAATGACGTGACTTGAACGTGAACCTTGATATGTGCAGGGTTTAGAAAGGGGCGTGTAGTAGTGTGTGTTAAATATGACCAGTCAGAAACGACGATTTGAGTGTAATGAATATGCGAATATAATGCCCGACGGTGTTGTGCTATAATATATATATATATATATATATATAACATAATTTATGCTTACCTGATAAATTCCTTTCTCCTGTAGTGTAGTCAGTCCACGGGTCATCCATTACTTATGGGATTATATCTCCTCCCTAACAGGAAGTGCAAGAGGATCACCCAAGCAGAGCTGCTATATAGCTCCTCCCCTCTACGTCATACCCAGTCATTCGACCGAAACCAGACGAGAAAGGAGAAACTATAGGGTGCAGTGGTGACTGGAGTTTAATTTACAATTTAGACCTGCCGTAAAAACAGGGCGGGCCGTGGACTGACTACACTACAGGAGAAAGGAATTTATCAGGTAAGCATAAATTATGTTTTCTCCTGTTAAGTGTAGTCAGTCCACGGGTCATCCATTACTTATGGGATACCAATACCAAAGCTAAAAGTACACGGATGACGGGAGGGACAGGCAGGACCTTTACACGGAAGGAACCACTGCCTGAAGAACCTTTCTCCCAAAAACAGCCTCCGAAGAAGCAAAAGTGTCAAATTTGTAAAATTTTGAAAAGGTGTGAAGTGAAGACCAAGTTGCAGCCTTGCAAATCTGTTCAACAGAGGCCTCATTTTTAAAGGCCCAAGTGGAAGCCACAGCTCTGGTAGAATGAGCTGTAATTCTTTCCGGAGGCTGCTGTCCAGCAGTCTCATAGGCTAAACGTATTATGCTACGAAGCCAGAAGGAGAGAGAGGTAGCCGAAGCCTTTTGACCTCTCCTCTGTCCAGAATAAACGACAAACAGGGAAGAAGTTTGTCGAAAATCTTTAGTTGCCTGCAAATAGAATTTCAGGGCACGGACGACGTCCAGATTGTGCAGAAGTCGTTCCTTCTTTGAGGAAGGATTAGGGCACAATGAAGGAACAACAATCTCTTGATTGATATTCCTGTTAGAGACTACCTTAGGTAAGAACCCAGGTTTAGTACGCAGAACTACCTTGTCTGAATGAAAAATCAGATAAGGAGAATCACAATGTAAGGCTGATAACTCAGAAACTCTTCGAGCCGAGGATATAGCCATTAAGAACAGAACTTTCCAAGATAACAGCTTGATATCAATGGAATGAAGGGGTTCAAACGGAACACCCTGTAAAACGTTAAGAACTAAGTTTAAGCTCCATGGCGGAGCAACAGTTTTAAACACAGGCTTAATCCTGGCCAAAGCCTGACAAAAAGCCTGAACGTCTGGAACTTCTGACAGACGCTTGTGTAAAAGAATGGACAGAGCTGAGATCTGTCCCTTTAACGAACTAGCAGATAAACCCTTTTCTAAGCCTTCTTGTAGAAAAGACAATATCCTAGGAATCCTAACCTTACTCCATGAGTAACTCTTGGATTCGCACCAATGTAAGTATTTACGCCATATTTTATGGTAAATTTTCCTGGTAACAGGTTTCCTAGCCTGTATTAAGGTATCAATCACTGACTCCGAGAATCCACGCTTTGATAGAATCAAGCGTTCAATCTCCATGCAGTCAGCCTCAGAGAAATTAGATTTGGATGTTTGAACGGACCCTGAACCAGAAGGTCCTGTCTCAGAGGCAGAGACCATGGTGGACAGGACGACATGTCCACTAGATCTGCATACCAGGTCCTGCGTGGCCACGCAGGTGCTATTAGAATCACCGATGCTCTCTCCTGTTTGATCCTGGCAATCAGTCGAGGAAGTATTGGGAAGGGTGGAAACACATAAGCCATGTTGAAGACCCAAGGTGCTGTCAGAGCATCTATCAGAACCGCTCCCGGGTCCCTGGACCTTGATCCGTAACAAGGAAGCTTGGCGTTCTGGCGAGACGCCATGAGATCCAGATCTGGTTTGCCCCAACGCCGAAACAGTTGCGCAAATACCTCCGGGTGAAGTTCCCACTCCCCCGGAAGAAAAGTCTGGCGACTTAGGAAATCCGCCTCCCAGTTCTCCACGCCTGGGATGTGGATCGCTGACAGGTGGCAAGAGTGAGACTCTGCCCAGCGAATTATTTTTGAGACTTCCATCATCGATAGGGAACTCCTTGTCCCTCCCTGATGGTTGATGTAAGCCACAGTCGTGATGTTGTCCGACTGGAACCTGATGAACCTCAGAGTTGCTAGCTGAGGCCAAGCCAGAAGAGCATTGAGAACTGCTCTTAATTCCAGAATGTTTATTGGAAGGAGACTCTCCTCCTGAGTCCATGATCCCTGAGCCTTCAGGGAATTCCAGACAGCGCCCCAACCTAGTAGGCTGGCGTCTGTTGTTACAATTGTCCAATCTGGACTGCTGAAGGGCATCCCCCTGGACAGGTGTGGCCGAGAAAGCCACCATAGAAGAGAATCTCTGGTCTCTTGATCCAGATTCAGCATAGGGGACAAATCTGAGTAATCCCCATTCCACTGACTTAGCATGCACAATTGTAGTGGTCTGAGATGCAGGCGTGCAAAAGGTACTATGTCCATTGCTGCTACCATTAAGCCGATTACCTCCATGCATTGAGCCACTGACGGGTGTTGAATGGAATGAAGGACACGGCAAGCATTTAGAAGTTTTGTTAACCTGTCTTCTGTCAGGTAAATTTTCATTTCTACAGAATCTATTAGAGTCCCCAAGAAGGGAACTCTTGTGAGTGGCAATAGAGAACTCTTTTCTACGTTCACCTTCCACCCATGCGACCTTAGAAATGCCAGAACCAACTCTGTATGAGACTTGGCAGTCTGGAAACTTGACGCTTGTATCAGAATGTCGTCTAGGTACGGAGCTACCGAAATTCCTCGCGGTCTTAGTACCGCCAGAAGAGAGCCCAGAACCTTTGTAAAGATTCTTGGAGCCGTGGCTAACCCGAAGGGAAGAGCTACAAACTGGTAATGCCTGTTTAGGAAGGCAAACCTTAGGTACCGATAATGATCCTTGTGAATCGGTATGTGAAGGTAGGCATCCTTTAAATCCACTGTGGTCATGTATTGACCCCTTTGGATCATAGGTAAGATTGTCCGAATAGTTTCCATTTTGAACGATGGAACTCTTAGGAATTTGTTTAGGATCTTTAAGTCCAAAATTGGTCTGAAGGTTCCCTCTTTTTTGGGAACCACAAACAGATTTGAGTAAAACCCTTGTCCGTGTTCCGACCGCGGAACTGGATGGATCACTCCCATTAGTAAAAGGTCTTGTACACAGCGTAGAAACGCTTCTCTCTTTATCTGGTTTGCTGACAACCTTGAAAGATGAAATCTCCCTTTTGGAGGAGAAGCTTTGAAGTCCAGAAGATATCCCTGAGATATGATCTCTAACGCCCAGGGATCCTGGACATCTCTTGCCCAAGCCTGGGCGAAGAGAGAAAGTCTGCCCCCCACTAGATCCGTTTCCGGATCGGGGGCCCTCACTTCATGCTGTCTTAGGGGCAGCAGCAGGTTTCCTGGCCTGCTTGCCCTTGTTCCAGGACTGGTTAGGTTTCCAGCCCTGTCTGTAGCGAGCAACAGTTCCTTCCTGTTTTGGAGCGGAGGAAGTTGATGCTGCTCCTGCCTTGAAGTTACGAAAGGCACGAAAATTAGACTGTCTAGCCCTTGGTTTGGCTCTGTCTTGAGGCAGGGCATGGCCCTTACCTCCAGTAATGTCAGCGATAATTTCTTTCAAACCGGGCCCGAATAATGTCTGCCCTTTGAAAGGTATGTTAAGCAATTTAGATTTAGAAGTCACATCGGCTGACCAGGATTTAAGCCACAGCGCTCTGCGCGCTTGAATGGCGAATCCGGAATTCTTAGCCGTAAGTTTAATTAAGTGTACTACGGCATCGGAAATAAATGAATTAGCTAGCTTAAGGACTCTAAGCTTGTCTGTAATCTCATCCAATGTAGCTGAGCTAATGGTCTCTTCCAGAGACTCAAACCAGAATGCCGCCGCAGCCGTGACAGGCGCAATGCATGCAAGGGGTTGTAATATAAAACCTTGTTGAACAAACATTTTCTTAAGGTAACCCTCTAACTTTTTATCCATTGGATCTGAAAAAGCACAGCTATCCTCCACCGGGATAGTGGTGCGCTTAGCCAGAGTAGAAACTGCTCCCTCCACCTTAGGGACCGTCTGCCATAAGTCCCGTGTGGTGGCGTCTATTGGAAACATTTTTCTAAATATAGGAGGGGGTGAAAAAGGCACACCGGGTCTATCCCACTCCTTGTTAATAATTTCTGTAAGCCTCTTAGGTATAGGAAATACATCAGTACACACCGGTACCGCATAGTATCTATCCAGCCTACATAATTTCTCTGGAATTGCAACCGTGTTACAATCATTCAGAGCCGCTAATACCTCCCCTAGCAATACACAGAGGTTCTCAAGCTTAAATTTAAAATTTGAAATGTCTGAGTCCAGTTTACTTGGATCAGATCCGTCACCCACAGAATGAAGCTCTCCGTCCTCATGTTCTGCAAATTGTGACGCAGTATCAGACATGGCTCTAATATTATCAGTGCACTCTGTTCTTACCCCAGAGTGGTCGCGTTTACCCCTAAATTCTGGCAATTTAGATAATACTTCAGTCATAACATTAGCCATGTCTTGCAAAGTGATTTGTATGGGCCGCCCTGATGTACTTTGCGCCACAATATCACGCACCTCCTGAGCGGGAGACGAAGGTACTGACACGTGAGGAGAGTTAGTCGGCATAACTTCCCCCTCGTTGTCTGGTGAAATTTTCTTTACATGTACAGATTGGCTTTTATTTAAAGTAGCATCAATGCAATTAGTACACAAATTTCTATTGGGCTCCACATTGGCCTTTAAACATATTGCACAAAGAGTTTCCTCTGTGTCAGACATGTTTAACAAACTAGCAATGAAACTAGCAAGCTTGGAAAATACTTTTGAAATAAATTTACAAGCAATATAAAAAAAACGTTACTGTGCCTTTAAGAAGCACAAATAAACTGTCACAGTTGAAATAACAATGAACCAAATTAGTTATAGCAACCAAATTTTCACAGTAAATGCATTAAGTTAGCAAAGGATTGCACCCACCAGCAAATGGATGATTAACCCCTTAATACCCAAAAAACGGATAACAGAATATAAACGTTTTATCACAGTCAAAAGCACAGTCTCACAGGTCTACTGTGAGTGATTACCTCCCTCAAAACTAGTTTTGGAGACCCCTGGGCTCTGTAGAGACGTCCTGGATCATGGAGGAAGGAATAGGAAGACTGTGACTGAATTCTTACTGCGCAATAAAGCGCCAAAATAGGCCCCTCCCACTCATATTATAACAGTGGGGAAGCTCAGTAAACTGATTTTATTCATAATTAAACGACAGCCATGTGGAAAAATAATGCCCAAAAAGTTTTATCACCAAGTACCTCAGAGAAAACGATTAACATGCCAGTAAACGTTTTAAAAATAAAATTATGAAATGATATTAATAAGCCTGCTGCTAGTCGCTTTCACTGCAGTGGGGGCTTAAATATAAGTTAAATGTATACAGTATTTTCTTAGTGAAGTTCCATTCCCCAGAAATACCTCAGTGTAAACATACATACATATCAGCCTGATACCAGTTGCTACTACTGCATTTAAGGCTGCACTTACATTATATGGGTATTAGCAGTATTTTCTCAGTCAATTCCATTCCTTAGAAAATAATATACTGCAACATACCTCCTTGCAGGTGAATCCTGCCCGCTGTCCCCTGTTCTGAAGTTACCTCACTCCTCAGAATGGCCGAGAACAGCAAATGGATCTTAGTTACGACCGCTAAGATCATACACAAACTCAGGTAGATTCTTCTTCTAATGCTGCCTGAGAAAAAACAACACACTCCGGTGCTGTTTAAAATAACAAACTTTTGATTGAAGATATAAAAACTAATTTTAATAACCACAGTCCTCTCACACGTCCTATCTATTAGTTAGGTGCAAGAGAATGACTGGGTATGACGTAGAGGGGAGGAGCTATATAGCAGCTCTGCTTGGGTGATCCTCTTGCACTTCCTGTTAGGGAGGAGATATAATCCCATAAGTAATGGATGACCCGTGGACTGACTACACTTAACAGGAGAAATATATATATATATATATATATATATACAAGTAATTTATGGAAGTACTGCCCTATGTGATTAGGATGAACATACGTGAATGTGTTAATATACTATTTCAGTAATCATGAACTGTTTACCTTTACCCATCTATTTATACAGGGGTAGCTGGTGTGACGATCTATACATATAAATATAGGTGACATATATTAAATTATAAAATACTATATAAGTGATTGAGTGAAATGTAAAACCTTTATATAAAGTTTTGTTTGCTAGTGTCTAATTTGTGTATCTCAAAAATGAGAAAATTGAATAGCCTTATAAGTGCCTATCTATATGTGTCAATAAGAAAAGAAATTGATAAATTTCTGCTAAAAAACATATCTAACTTTGTAACCGCATGTGAGATGTATCTCACTGTGTGTGGTTTATTAATGAGATACCCAATAGATGGCTTTAAATATAGATAAGAAATGTATGAATGTTAGTGGGAAGAATATTGAGACCACAAATAAAGAGAGGGGGGATTTACAAAACATTTTCTGCAATACATCATAAAATATCTCACTCAGCTGGAACATATGACATACACTGAGAAAGAACCTATATAAGCTTAAAAACCTAAAGACTTTAGTGGAAGGCTGCCATGTCTAGATTTTCATTCAGACCATCTGGAAACAGGCTCCCAAATTTAAAAATCCATTAGGTCTCTCTTTGGCGGAGTCTGGTGTATCTATTAGCCCATTTAAGGGGTGGGATGCTTTCCAGGGGGGTTATCTGAAATTGACAGGGGGCTTCTCTATGGCAAATATTATGGTGCCTGGAGACACAATCGGCTAGATTACGAGTTGTGCGTTAGGGTAAAAAAGCAGCGTAAAGAGGTCCTAACGCTGCTTTTTTACGCCCGCTGGTATTACGAGTCTTGCAGGTTTAAGATGACCACACACTTCTTTGGCCTTACCGCAAAACGACTTATGTAAACTTTGTAAAGTCTTTTTTCTATGGGACTTCCATAGCGCTGATATTATGAGTCTGTCCTGGGAGGCCAAAAAGTGAGCTGTACACCCTACCCTGTCAAGAACCCTAACGCATTTAAAAGTCAGTAGTTATGAGTTTTACACTACAACGCTGTAGCATAAAACTCATAACTAAAGTGTTAAAAAGTACACTAACACCCATAAACTACCTATTAACCCCTAAATCGAGGCCCTCCCGCATTGCAAACACTATAATAAAAATTTTAACCCCTAATCTGCTGCTCCGGTCACCGCCGCCACCTACATTATATTTATGAACCCCTAATCTGCTGCCCCCAACATCGCCGACACCTACATTATATCTATTAACCCCTAATCTGCCTTCCCCAATGTCGCCAACACCTACATTATATTATTAACCCCTAATCTGCCGCCACCAACGTCGCCGCCACTATATTAAAGTTATTAACACCTAAACCTAAGTCTAACCCTAAACTTAACACCCCCTAACTTAAATATAATTTAAATAAATCTAAATAAATATTCCTATCATTAAATAAATTATTCCTATTTAAAACTAAATACCTATAAATAAACCCTAAGCTAGCTACAATATAACTAATAGTTACATTGTATCTAGCTTAGGGTTTATTTTAATTTTACAGGCAAGTTTGTATTTATTTTAACTAGGTAGAATAGTTATTAACTATTTAATAACTACCTAGCTAAAATAAATACAAAAGTACCTGTAAAATAAAACCTAACCTAAGTTACAATAACACCTAACACTACACTATAATTAAATAAATGAACTAAATTAAATAAATTATATACAATTAGCTAAATTAAATTAAATTAGCTAAAGTACAAAAACAAACAAACACTAAATTACAAAAATAATAAACAAATTACAGATATTTAAACTAATTACACATAATCTAACAGCCCTATAAAAATAAAAAAAGCCCCCCCAAAATAAAAAAAACCCCTAGCCTAAACTAAACTACCAATAGCCCTTAAAAGGGCCTTTTGCGGGGCATTGCCCCAAAGTAATCAGCTCTTTTTCCTGTAAAAAAAAAAAAAAATACAAACATCCCCCCCAACAGTAAAACCCAACACCCACACAATCAAACCCCCAAATAAAATACTATCTAAAAAAACCTAACTCCCCATTGCCCTGAAAAGGGCATTTGGATGGGCATTGCCCTTAAAAGGGCAGTTAGCTCTTTTGCCGCCCAAAGTCCCTAACCTAAAAATAAAACCCACCCAATACACCCTTAAAAAAACCTAACACTAACCCCCTGAAGATCGACTTACCGGGAGACGTCTTCATCCAAGCCGGGCCGAAGTCCTCAACAAAGCCGGGAGAAGTCTTCATCCAAGCCGGGCGAAGTGGTCCTCCAGACGAGCAGAAGTCTTCATCCAGACGGCATCTTCTATATTCATCCATCCGGCGCGGAGCGGGTCCATCTTCAAGACATCCGACGCGGAGCATTCTCTTCTGCCGACAGACTAACGACGAATGAAGGTACCTTTAAGTGACGTTATCCAAGATGGCGTCCCTTAGATTCCGATTGGTTGATAGAATTCTATCAGCCAATCGGAATTAAGGTAGAAAAAATCCTCAGCCAATAGGATTGAACTTCAATCCTACTGGCTGAGCCAATCAGCCAATAGGATTGAGCTGGCATTCTATTGGCTGTTCCAATCAGCCAATAGAATGCGAGCTCAATCCTATTGGCTGATTGCCTGTAAAATAAAAATAAACCCTAAACTAGATAAAATGTAACTATTAGTTATATTGTAGCAAGCTTAGGGTTTATTTTATAGGTAAGTATTTTTAAATAGGAATAATTTAGTTAATGATAGGAATATTTATTTAGATTTATTGTAATTATATTTAAGTTAGTGGGTGTTAGGTTTAGGGTTAGACTTAGGTTTAGGGGTTAATAACTTTAATATAGTGGCGGCAACGTTGGTGGCGGCAGATTAGGGGTTAATAAATGTAGGTAGGCTGCGGCGAAATTGGGGGAGGCAGATTAGGGGTTAATAAATAGTATGTAGGTGTCGGCGATGTTGGGGGCAGCAGATAAGGGGATAATACATAAAATGTAGGTGGCGGCGGTGTCCGGAGCGGCATATTAGGGGTTAATAATATAATGCAGGTGTCAGCGATGTCGAGAGTGGCAGATTAGGGGTTAATAAGTGTAAGATTAGGGATGTTTAGACTCGGGGTTCATGTTAGGGTGTTAGGTGTAGACATAAATTTTATTTCCCCATTGGAATCAATCGGGCTGCGTTAAGGAGTTTTACGCTGCTTTTTTTCAGCCGGCTCTCCCCGTTGATTCCTATGGGGAAATCGTGCATGAGCACGTTACACCAGCTCACCGCTGACTTAAGCAGCACTGGTATTGGAGTGCGGTAATGAGCAAAATTTTGCTCAGCGCTCACTTCTTGTCTTTTAACGCCGGGTTTCTGAAAACTTGTAATACCAGCGCTGGAGGTAAGTGAGCGGTGAGGGAAAACTGCTTGTTAGCACCGCACAGCCTCTAACGCAAAACTCGTAGTCTAGGTGTATGTTTGTTGCTGTTATTAGAAATATTCCAATAGTGCTCTCCCCATCTCCTTCTGATCTTTCTAATCATGCGTCCTAAGTATTGAATCCCACATTTACAAGTTAGCACATATACTACATATGTGGAACTACAATCTAGTTTCCCTCGAATGGGGTATGTGCACCCTGTGGTAGATGAAGTAACCTCTTTAGCCCTGTGAGATATACAGTATATTTACACATATTGCACCTTTTGGTATTGCACCTATATGCGCCATTCGTATTTAGTTTCTTTTCTCTAAATGACCTTCCCAAAGTTGTCCTTTTATTCATTACTATTTTACTAGGTGCTAATTTCTGTTTTAAAGTGGGGGCCCTGCTAAAAGTGATAAGGGGTTTATCTTCTATAATCGTTTTAAGAATATGATCTTTTTGTAAGAGGTACCAATGTTTATTAATTATCTTTTTAATTATTTTGTGATTGGAATTGAAATTGGTAATGAGTGACAATTGTTGTCGTTCACTTGTCTTAGATTTACCTTTATCATTGATTGATGGACGATTAATAATTTGTTCCCTTTTTAGGGCTCTTGCTCTAAAATAACCCTCTTCTATAAGTGGTAAAGGGTACCGCTTATCTCTGAACCTCTCCTTAAGAATTATTGCTTGTTGATCATATGAATGAAGAGTAGAACAATTTCTTCTGATTCTGCGAAATTGACTATAGGGAATATTCTTTTTCCAACTAATAAGATGGTTACTGTTATAATTCAAAAAAGTATTACTATCTACGGTTTTAAAAAAATGTGTTGGAAGAAATTGAGTCATCGGAGTCCCATGATAAAACAAGGTCCAGATACTCTACTGAATCCTTTTGAATATTACTAGTGAAAGCTAATCCAAAAATATTATCATTTAAAAATAGAACAAAATCCTTGGCTGTCTCCATTAAACCATTCCACACAAAAATTAGATCATCTATGTACCATCCATAGAAGACCAGGTTATGCCCCCAGTTCCGATGGTATATGTAGGCCTCTTCAAACCTACCCATTACAAGGTTGGCAAAACTGGGGGCAAACCTGGTCCCCATGGCGGTACCCTTGATTTGTAAGAAATACTTATCTTGATATTTGAAGTAATTATGTTGAAGAATATATAGAATAAGCTCCAGTATATATTCATTCTGATTACTTGGCATGCAAATATCATCTTCTAAATACCTTTTGACACAGTCTATTCCTATCTGGTGGGAAATATTGGAGTATAAAGAGCAGACATCACATGTCATCCAGATATAGCCATCTTCTCTTTTGATGTTAGCCAACTTTTTTAAAAGATCAGTAGTATCTTTTATAAATGACGGTAACTGGAGGACATATCTCTGTAGATAGTGATCAATGTATGCTGATAATTTGTCTGTTATACTGTTAATTCCAGCTATTATAGGTCTACCTGGTGGCATCCTATTGTTTTTATGGATTTTGGGTAAGTGGTAATAGAACGGGACATCAGGTTTAAAAGGAGTAAGGTATTGCTGTCCTTTGGCATTTAGAATGCCCTCCTTGTAACCCTCTTCTATTAATTTCAGTAGTTTGTTTCTAAATGTGTCAGTTGGATCTCCAGATAGGCACCTATAATACTCAGTATCCATAAGTATCCTATTCACTTCTATTATATAATTATGGTAGTTTTGGATGACAATCCCCCCACTTTTATCCGCTTGGCGGATCACAATGGCATCATACTGAGCTAATTTCTTTAGAGCTAATCTTTCATTAGGCCATAAATTGGACTTCCCTAAAACATGTTTAGGGATACTTGAGAGATCCTCTAAAACTAGACTTTGAAATAGGTCAATGTATGAACCTTCTTCTCTGGGGGGCATGAACTGGGTTGGAGAACAGAGATTTGTATGGATATAACCTTCATATAGGTCATCTATCACAGTATCAATATCATTTTTTTTTTTATTTTTTTTTATAGAGGTTTTGATAAATGACAACCAACAAAGTATGTCCACAGGACAGATCAAAAAAGGAAAATAACATGCATATACATATCAAACAAGGTGTCTACACAAGAAATAACATCCAAATACAAGTATGGTAGACGTTATATAGCTATCTCCCTGAACAATGATAGACAGTGTACAATAACAAAGAAGGTAACTGCATTATTAGTCCTGATACTACATTATATATTCCTTATGGATGTTCAGAGAGAAGAAACAGCAACTGATGTATCCTGCAGTAGGTCATCTAGAACAAAGAATTCTGAAACCTCATTTTAAATTTTATTTTATATCATATGAAGAATAAAAATGGACCCCTCCTTGTAGTAGATAATATGCCTTAGGTTATCTTGTTCCATAAGGATTGAGGCAAGGTGGGGGTTAGCTTCATGGATTTTTTTGGGGGAGGGAAATTCAGCGGGCAAGAGCCTCTCAAAAATAGGGTGAAAGGGAGAATGGGGGGGGGTTGAAGAGGAGATAGAGGGGCGAGGCCATCTAGCATGTCAGATCAACAAGCGCTTTGGGCCTCTGAGCTTTTAAGAACAAAACATATAAGGGTAACTTCTATCTATGCTATGTATACAGACGGGTAATTGAAATATGTTTTTAACTCTTTAGACTATATAATAAAAGAGGAATAAATACTCAATTAGATGGGCTGCAGTTTTAGATCAGGGTATATGTAGCTCACTAGTAACTGATGTAGGGTATAAAAACTAAATATATTATGATATACAATAAATCTTTCTGTGTCTCGTTAGTAATACTGGTCAGTGGCATAATAGTTATATAAGGAATACATCGCAACCTTACCTGAGAAAACAACAATAATGACACAATGATAACATAAACCCAACATTGTATAATCGAGACGGTCACCTGGGGGCCACTTATTATTATGAGTTGCCAGTAATCTGTCTCTCTCCTGGGGCTGGTGCCCTATTTTGAGCAAGTGAGGTAGAAGGGACATGGGATATGACCCGTAGGCAATAAGGGCCGACAGGAAAGGAGGGAGAGAGAACAGAGAGGAAATATAAGTGAATGTATATGTGGATGCAAGGTATAGTATTATAAAAAGTGGTGGTTCATTATCTCTACTTCCCAGGAGACCACTCTTCTAGGACCCAGCATACGGCTTTGAGATATAAATATTTCCCCAAGGCATTTTACTGCATGCAACAATGTCATGTGAGGGTCTATGGAGGTAGCTAATGTTGTGTAAGCGGTTGCACTCTAAACTATATAGTATAGTTATCCCCCCCAAAAAAAAAACAACTATAGAGATCAGTAGTGAACTAGGAGACGAAAAGCTCCCTTAGAGATGAGGCAAATAATATTTGAGACCCCATTATGTGAGCTATATTAAGACGTTGAAGTATTGCCAGCAGAATTGTTTAGCTAGGCAGATGTAGATATGTATAGGAATGGGTGTTAATTATGAAAACTATGATACCTGTAGTATGAACACAGAATAATAACATTTGCGTAACAATGCTCTACGGATGAAAAGGGTGTGATACTTGACTCTAACCACTTCTAAGGATACAAAAGTATAAAAGCAGTCTCCTATTTTGAACAGACTAGGTATAATGCATTCAACTTATCTAACATATCTAACATATCACAATACCCCAAGAGCACTACGAGCATCCCAAAACAATGTATGCTAAAAAGAGGTGAAAATACAGGAATTCAAGGATACAGTAGGTAGTTATTACATAGAATATTACAGACTACTCATATAAGCCACATTTGTAAAACATAAGCAGAGGAGCTGATCAACCACAGAAGGCAAGACTACCCGCTATATCTATATTATCATAGTAGGATTAAACTGTAGTAATAATAGGTCTCAATGCTAGAGAACCCCATCATAGCGAGAGTTGCATGTGCATGAGTCAGGCATAAAAGTGTAAAAATATATTTGGGACTAATATATCAAATGCACTGTGCTGGGTCTGTTATATTAGCCTACAACATCTCTCTGTATAAGAAATGAGGGTTCTCAGCAGTAACAATTAGTCCCTCGCTGTCATTATACTTATCATATATGTGAGAAACTTAAGGAGACCACAAAAGCTCCAATTCTTTTAAAACTAAAACAGCAACCATGTCAACGTTGATCAATTGTTAATATAACAGGTACAAGAATGACTTAAATATCATACAAAACTATGAGGATCTAAGATTAACATATCTATATCAAGGTCATTATGCAGAATCCAGGGTAAATGCCTAGTGAAAAATAAACAAACAAAAATAAAATAAAGGAGACCCCTCAGTAAATATATCAGAACTTATGAAGAGTGCTAGCAGTAAAAAGTTAGACGCCCAGGGCGAGATATGACAGCACTGGGCAGTAGAGTTCCAGATTGTGGTAAGAGGCCAGCGGATGAGAGTACTAAACGTTCCCAAGGCCAGTGGGTCTAGAGCAAAGCCGCATGGAGCCTAAGTCCGCAGCCTGAGGATAGAGAATCTCTTACCCAAGCAAAAGTCAAAGTGTTCGGCTCGTGTGGAGATCTGCTCAGCTGTATTGGGAATCTGCGGCGACTAGGTCGTGAGAGACATGCAAAGCAGAAGTAGCGAGACGGAAGGCTGTTATCCCGGCAACCAAAGTGCTGACTGTGTTAGAGCCCCTCTGTTGAGTCTTACAGATCAAACAGGAAAGCATGGGAGTAACCTCCCGGATCAAAAGGGCCTTTCAAGAGATCGCTGTAAAATATGTTATCTATCCTGTGAGACCTAGATGGTAACGTGCTTCGAGTATGCGATGCTGGCATGGAGGAATACAACTCTGATTTTCCCTTATTTGGAGGCAGATGACCAGACATTCCGCTACCTCCCAAGATGAGCATTTCTGAAGAAATGGAGAGGTTATAGTCCTGTGAGACCCCAATGCGACCGAAGAGCTCTGTGGGGATTACTCTCACAATCGTAGATATAGTGTCACTGATTGCGGCGCTGTAGGGTGGCGGCAAGGGCTCCCTCTGGCTCCGAATCATAAGGGATGTGTCCAGCTGTCTAGTTCATAAGAGGGGCTTCCTCTGCACAATCAGATGCATAGCTTTCAGTCTCACTGGGCTTATCATATCCTCCAAAGCAGGGCCTTTGTAGAGTAAAGTGGGTCCCACAGGGACACTGGGTATTTCAACAATGTGTCAGTCGTAGTCTCCACTGTCTGTTCCACCCATAGAAGGGGTTGCTCTATGCGAATCGGGAGATTTGTAATACTCAGCCTGGCTTGCATCAGTATCTCCTGTTGCGCCATGATAGTCCTTAGGCTGGCTGATATATCTTTAAAACCGGCTGATATTTGTAGACTGAGCTCCCGCAGGGCCTCATGTATAGTCGAAGAGACCTCCTCCATACTTGATGCTATAACTTTAGTAGGCCGTAGAAACCTGGGTGTTTCCTAGCTGGCGCTCTCAGTCAGAGGGAAAAACTGATATAAAAATAAAGTAAAGAGGTCTTCTAATAATGTAGAGACAATCCTGCCGGTTCTGGGTTAGTTTTGTGGCAAATTATAAAAGATTGGTCCCAGTTTGTTGTTATATTAAGTAAATTTCTGCAGGAGCTCTCATTAACACATCTACTCTGTTTGGCTGTTGGCCCCGCCCCCAATATCATTATAATACATGGAATCAGTACCCTTTTTGTTCATTGTATCCGTTAAAATAGGGGAACCTTCGATATTCATTCTTTTAAGGTTTTTTGTGGTAAAATATTTTTGAATCCCCAATTTACGAGTGAATTTATTAATGTCCACAAAAAGGTCAAAGATATTGTGGCTATTGGATGGGCAATAGGTGAGGCCCTTACCCAACACTAAAATGTCATCATTCGTTAATTTATGACTAGAGAGATTAAATATGCCCCTACCTAGCTTCTCCAGTCTCTCTTTTTTTTAGGTGTTTCCTCTCCCCCTTGTGTCCCTTGTCCGTTTGGTCTCTGTGAGTCCCTTCACTGGCTCCCCATTCACAACAGAGTTAAATTCAAAATTCTCACCCTGACCTACAGAGCCCTCACCAATGCTGCCCCACCCTACCTGTCCTCACTTATCAACAAATATACTCCCGCCCGCCTCTAAGATCTAACAATGACCTGCTTCTTGCGTCCTCTACCATCACCTCCTCTAATGCTAGACTACAGGACTTCTCTCTTGCGGCACCAACCCTCTGGAACGCACTTCCTCGTGCTGTCAGACTTGCCCCTAACTTCTTCTCCTTTAAACGTTCCCTAAAGACCTTTCTGTTCAGGGAAGCTTATCACCCGACTCAGTAACAAACTAACTTCGCTTACCTAACAGCTGCTCTCTATCTCCTCACTAATATCATTCTCACCTTTGCAGTCCCCACCTCCTATTTCCCATCCTCCTACCCATCTAGATTGTAAGTTCCCACGGGAATAGGGCCCTCAATTCCCCCTGTATTTTGTCTGTAAAATTCTGTCTTTTATCGTATTGTTTCTCCATTGTACTGTTATCCTTGTACCCATGGGCAGCGCTGCGGAATCTGTTGGCGCTTTATAAAGAATAATAATAATAATATTAGCTGTGAGTGTTAATTGTACACCTGCTATATACTACAATTGTTTATAAATACTTAGAAAGATATCTACTACACCCTGCAGGTATTAATTGTACATGCTGCTGTAATGCTGACACTGACATAGACACCCCACGTTAGGAAAAATCCCTCCAATGAATCAACCCTTTAACTGCCAATAACTCCACTGAAAAAAACCTTCTGGCTCAAATTAAGGTGACAAATCCCTAAAGCTCCTGGTCAATCAGATGGCACTTGACAATGTTCCTTTAGTCACAGGCAGGCAAGACCAATCACATCAATAGAATTCAGCTATGGCAATCATCCAGACCTGACTGGTCAAATACAGCAAGAGGATATCAATTTACCCAGTACCCATAGAATTAATATCAGGGAAGAGTCATTAAAGGGACATGAAACCCAATTTTTTTTCTTTCATGATTTAGATAGAGCATGTCATTTTGAACCACTTTCAAATATACTTCTAGTATCTAATTTGCTTAATTATCTTATCCTTTTGTTAAAAGCTTATCTAGATAGGCTCAGAAGCTGCTGATTGGTGGCTGCACATGGATGCCTCGTGTGATTGGTTCACCCATGGGCATTTATATTTCTTTAACAAAGGATATCTAAAGAATGAAGCAAATTAGATAGCAGAAGTACATTGGAATGTTGTTTAAAATTGTATTCTCTACCTGAATCTGGAAAATTTTGCGTTTAAAGTCCCTTTTAAACACCTCCAGACTTACCAATTCCATTTAATTTCACTAAAGAGAAGTTGAAAAGGGCTAGAAAGTGTGATAGCAAGTCTATCAATAAATATGATTTTAAAGTAGGACTGGGGCATTCCAGGGCTTTCTAGAGGTGTGGTCCTGATTTTTCACCCACACTTAAAGGGACAGTCTTCACCAAAATTGTTATTGTTCAAAAATATAATGTCTTTACTAACCATTCCCCAGCTTTGCATAACCAACATGGTTATATTAATATACTTTATAACCTTTAAACCTCTAAATTTCTGCCTGTTTCTAAGCCACTACAGACAGCCTCTTATCATATGCGCTGCAGAATCTGTTGGCGCTCTACAAATACCTGATAATAATATGCATTTTATTAGCTTTTCACAACAGGAGACTAATAGTTCATGTGGGCCATATAGATAACATTGTGCTCATGCCCAGAGAGTTATTTAAGAGTCAGCACAACACATCACTAATTGGCCAAAATAGATAATAAAAAGTCATATGATCAGGGGGCTGTCAGAAGATGCTTAGATACAAGGTTATCACAGAGGTAAAAAGTAACTATAACATAATCGCGTCTGTAACGCGTTCGTCACTTTTTTCAGTTGCGCATGCAGCCTACAGCGCGAGACAGCTTCAGGAGCTCCCGCTCTGAGCTGTAACATAACAGCTGAGAGCTGCAGCTCCTAAAGCTTCAGGCATCTGCAGCATATGGAGACGGAGCACGATCGGTGCTCGGCCCCATATGATGCCAGATGCCTGATCGTTACAGACGGCAACACTGTGTGTGTCACCGTCTGTAACCATCTTCTGCTGGTGCCAGCGGGAGGTGGATAGAGGGATAGGGACAGAAAGATAGGGACAAAAGGATAGAGACAGAGGAATAGGGACAGAGGGACAGAAGGATAGGGACTGGGGGATAGGGACAGGGGGATAGGGACAGGGATAGAGGGATATGGACAGAGTGACACATGCATAGGGGCTAAGGGATAGGGACAGAGGGACATGGGCAGAGGAATAGGGACAGAGGGAAGGGATAGGGACAGAGGGATAGGGACAGAGGGACAGGGGAATAGGGACAGAGGGAAGGGATAGGGACAGAGAGACAGGGGCAGAGGAATAGGGACATAGGGGCAGAGGGATAGAGACAGAGGGATAGGGACAGAGGGACAGGGGCAGAGGAATAGGGACAGGGGGATAGGGACAGAGGAATAGGGACATAGGGACAGAGGGATAGGGACAGAGGGACAGGGGCAGAGGAACAGGGACATGGGCAGAGGAATAGGGACAGAGGGATAGGGACAGAGGTACAGGGGCAGAGGAATAGGGACATAAGGACAGAGTGATAGGGACAGAGGGATAGGGACAGAGGGACAGGGGCAGAGGAATAGGGACATAAGGACAGAGGGATAGGGACAGAGGGATAGGGACAGAGGGACAGGGGCAGAGGAATAGGGGCATAGGGATAGGGGCAGAGGAATAGGGACATAGGGATAGGGACAGAGGGATAGGGACAGGGGGATAGGGACAGGGGGATAGGGGCAGAGGGACAGGGACAGGGGGATAGGGACAGGGATAGAGGGATATGGACTGACTGACACATGCATAGGGGCTAAGGGATAGGGACAGAGGAATAGGGACAGAGGGATAGGGAAGGGATAGGGACAGAGGGATAGGGACAGAGGCAGAGGAATAGGGACAGAGGGAAGGGATAGGGACAGAGGGATAGGGACAGAGGGACAGGGGCAGATGAATAGGGACATAGGGACAGAGGGATAGGGACAGAGGGACAGGGGCAGAGGAATAGGGACATGGGCAGAGGAATAGGGACAGAGGGATAGGGTCAGAGGGATAGGGACAGAGGGACAGGGGCAGATGAATAGGGACATAGGGACAGAGGGATAGGGACAAAGGGATAGGGACATAGGGATAGAGACAAGGGAATAGGGACAGATGGATAGGGATAGAGGGACAGATGGATAGGGATAGAGGTACAGGGATAGGGAAAGAGAGATAGGGGCAGGGGGACAGGGGCAGAGGGGCAGGGATAGAGGGATAGGGACAGGGATAGAGGGATAGGGACAGAGGGACAGGGGCAGAGGAATAGGGACATAGGGACAGAGGGATAGGGACAGAGGGATAGGGACATAGGGACAGGGACAAGGGAATAGGGACAGATGGATAGGGATAGAGGGACAGGGATAGGGACAGAGGGATAGGGACAGGGATAGAGGGATAGGGACAGAGGGATAGGGACAGGGATAGATGGACCTCTGGGCAGGCTTATCGCCTAGTATTAATATAACTGTGCTGGTTTTGCAAAACTGGGGAATGGTAATAAAGGGATTATCTATCTTTTAAAACAAACATTCTGGTGAAGACTGTCCCTTTAAGCCCTATATATGTAATTTATAAATGCTCTATTGCCACTGTGAAGTATTTGGACTGGCAAGGTTATCTTGTTTTTATTCTTATTTTATTTCTGTTCAACAGTTTTCAAATAATCTTTTTAATGTGGACTGTGTTGTAGAGGGAGTTTTTTTCTTTTTAATTGGTTTATTCTGTAATATTTTTTAATACCGATAGCTCACTTTATGCACTGACAGTTTAGAAGTCAGATACAATTTTAAACAACTTTCTAGTTTACCACTATTATCTCATTTGTTTTGTTTTCTTGGTATCCTTTGTTGAAAAGCATACTTATGTAGGCTTAGATGCAGTAATATACTACTGGGAGCTAGCTGTTGATTGGAGGCTGCACATATATGCCTTTTATCATTGGCTCAGGAGTCACCAGATGTGTTCAGCTAGCTCCCAGTAGTACTTTGATGTTCCTTCAACAAAGGATACAAAGAGAATGAAGCATATTTCATAATATAAATAAGCTGGAAACTTGTTTAAAATTTTATTATCTATATGAATTATGAAAGATTTGGAGTTTCATGTTCCTTCTTTTAGACAGTGTTGCTCCACTGATTATAAAGGAGAGGGACACAACTTGCGGATGTGATGAGTTGTGGGTACAAATTGTGGAATTTTAAAGCTGTGATATTTTCTTGAGTTCCTTTTATAGAAACATGTTCCAGATGCAACTCTTAAAGGGACAGCAAAGTTAGTACTCTATGGCAGTAGTGTGTATAACAAAGCTATAAATAATGTCGCAAAACACTACTGCCAGAGTATTAAAGACACGTGCACACTCCTGAGCTATTATGAGCCTATCTAATTTTAGTCTTCAATAAAAGATACCAAGAGAATGATACAAATTTGATAACAGAAGCAAATTAGAAAGTTGTTTAAAATTGCATGTTCTATTTGAATTATGAAAGTTTAAAGTGAAGGGCAATTTTAATGAATTAGTGCCCGGTTTTTATTAATCCTATTAAAAACAAGGGTACTTTAATTCATCAAAATTGACATTTCACTTCTTTTCTTCAAAAACTTACCTTTTAATCCTGGCAGCCGCTCCAGCAATTCCCCCGGCCGTCGGAAGCCTATGCAGACGTCAGAAATGACTAATCCGGATTCCACCAATCACGGCTTCCCCCCGGGGAATCTTGGCCTGGTGCAACGCCGTGTTTGGAGGAAGACGGATTTGTCATTTTGGACCCGCAAAGACGGGCTGGAGTGGCTGCCAGGATTAAAAGGTAAGTTTGTGAAGAAAACAGTGAAATGTCAATTTTGATGAATTAAAGTGCCCTTGTTTTTAATAGGATTATTAAAAACTGGGCACTAATTCATCAAAATTGACCTTCAATTTAAACTTTACTGTCCCTTTAATATATCCCTTAGCCCATTTATTTTTACTCAGATGTGATAGTTTGTAAGCTGATATTCTGAGCCCTTCATACAATATGTGTAAACAATACTAAGTGCATTGAAATAAACCCCCGGATGCTAAGAGGGGAGGTTATATTATAACCCTATCTAAGAGCTAATGTTAAACCCCAAATTAGCTGTTGCTTTTAAGTGGTCTTCTTCTTGCTTTGCTCAGATCTGAAGCTCCCATCAAAACAGAAATGAAAGAGTTACAGGAAGGAACGTTCTGAGAGCTTGGGAACAATACCCCAGCGGCTGAGTTCTGTTACACGGAATGTTAATATATAGTTCCAGCAAAGATGCAATTTGCTATCTAATTCCCTGTAACGACTTCCTTTCTGTCTCTTGCATTTCCATTGGTGGGATTTTTCATTACGGGTTATCCTTTAATGGGCTTTTCAACTATTTACCACAGCACAAGTTCAAGTGTTTATAGTTTCCTTTAAGAAAGGACTTTAGGAAATGGTCAAATCCTGCAAGTGATATAATGTAAAGCATAATTAGTTAGTACCTTATTTACCCTCACAAAGATCGTGAGAACTCCACAGTTCATGCATGCAAATTTTATACCGTACAATGAAATCTCCACAAAAAACAGAATGATAGTTAAAGGGACAGTAAAATTAAAATGATATGTTCATGATTCAGACAGAGCATTCAATTTTTAGCAACTTCCTAGCTTACTTTTAATATCAAATTTGCTTCATTCTCTTGGTATCCTTTGTTGAAAAATAAAGCTACATAGGCTGATAGATGCTAAGGAGAATGCACATCTTTTACATTTTACAGCAGCAGTGTTTGCAACTATGTATAACAACATTGTTATAAAAATGATACCAATACTGCTGCCTGAAGGCTAAAGGCTTGTGCACACTCCTGAGCGCACCAATGATTACTCTTTAACAAAAGATACCAAGACAACTAAACAAAATTGAAAACAGAAGTAAATTGGAAAGTTGTTTAAAATGTCATGTTGAATCCAATCCATTTCATTTTGACTTTACTGTCACTTTTATAATAATAATAAAAACAATAAATCTCATTTAATGCCACCACATACATTTGATTTACCAGTTGGTACTGCAAGATACACTGGGACTGCAGGTTGTTGCTTTGCCAAGTGCAAAAAAAACAAAAAAGAGAACAGTGCCACGTGATGTTCAATGTATATCATGTGATCCCAATCTGTCCGATATCGTCTCCTGATAACAAGGTTTTGGCAGATAGGTGCAGTTGCAGTGTGTTTTTTAAGTGCTCAAAAGCAAAAGCCCAAAGCCATGAATGAGTTTTCACTTGAAAACACCTAGTTAAGTAGTAGTAATTGGGATCAAAACTGTGAATCGCACCGAAACGGACAAATACAATGACTATTTCCCAGCTTTAACGTTTACTTTACAGTTGATTTGAATTAACCCTTTTGTACAAATCGTAATTTCCATGTATGAGATTAAACTATTGTAATCCATACTGATAAATGGTAAACATTATGAGTGTCATTTCTATATGGGAATGATGGGTATACTGACTATGATTATAGTGATACCTTTAATATGCTAAAAGTGTTTTTTCTTTTCCTTTTTTCCAATCAGTGACTGAGAAAGCACCATTTTCAGGTTTAGTGAGATTCACATCGGAAATCAAGAACACTGCAGGAAATTAGTTATTATTAAAAGAAAGTGGCCGTAACTTATCTAATCTTCTAGAACTGGATTTAAAGGGACATGAAACCCCACATTTTTCATTCTTGATTTATATAGTGTACACAATTGTAAACAACTTTCCAATTTACTTCCATTATTTAATTTGCTTTATTCTCTTAGTATCCTTTGTTGAAGAAAAAGTTTAGCAAATACATAAGGCATTTATGTGCAGTCACCAATCAGCAGCTCCTGTCTGTGGCCATTTCAGAGTGTCCTAATAAATTTATTCAAAACTGTCTTGGAATACTCACAAACATGTTAAAAACAGCAGTTCTCAACTTTATCAAGTGCCTTGAGGTCTTGAAAATGATCTCAAAAACCTGTTGAACAGTGTCAACAAAATGGACTCTGATCACCAGAAACATTTGGTTCCCTGTTAAAAATAGGGCTTTTCCCGAAAGTCATTAATGCATTTTCGGTTCCAAGAAAAAATGTAAACCCCACAATTATGAACACCTTAAAATGAAACCTGCCTCTTAAAGATAAAAAAATACCAAAAAAAAATTGGCTGATAGATGAAGATCCAGGCCACAGTAGATGAGTTTGAAAAAAAGACAGAAGTCCATCGAGTTCCGCCAATATAAATCTTAATATTCATTACAACTTCATCTTTATTCCCTTACACGGATAACCCCCGTGTATTTTCGCAAGTAAGATAATGCAGTTCTTTTACATTGAACACAACAATCTATACGATCGTAGTAAAGATACACACCCTCTTCTTGCCACCAATAAGATGGCAGAATTTGAGTGACGTCTGCCTTTTTACACCATATAAATGGGGGACAAGAAGGCGGCGGCTCCGCCTTTGACAAAGCTTGTTAGCGAAACATGTTAGGGGGAGGGATTCTCTTTTTACCTTGCTTATCAACTTATGCAGATTTGACCAATATTAAATTAGAGAACCGGTGCTTCAGCTACATTTACTCAAAAGCGGGCAGTGTCTTAGATACTAGCGTGATACTGCTTAAGATTATATTGTATTGACACTATAGGGGATATGTATCAAAGCGTCAACTATATTGCATGAACCCCGAGTCTAAACACCCCTAATATTACACTTATTAACCCCTAATCTGCCGCCCCCGACATCACCGACACCTGCATTATATTATTAACCCCTAATCTGCAGCTCCGGACACCGCCGCCACCTACATTATACTTATGAACCCCTAATCTGCTGCCCCCAACATCGCCAAACCCTACATTATATTTATTAACCCCTAATCTGCCGCCCCCAACGTCGCCACCACTATATTAAACTTATTAACCCCTATACCTATGTCTAACCCTAATCCCCCTAACTTAAATATAATTTAAATAAATCTAAATAAAATTAATACAATTCACTAAATTATTCCTATTTAAAACTAAATACTTACCTATAAAATAAACCCTAAGATAGCTACAATATAACTAATAGTTACATTGTAGCTATCTTAGGGTTTATTTTTATTTTACAGGCAACTTTGTATTTATTTTAACTAGGTACAATAGGTATTAAATAGTTATTAACTATTTAATAACTTCCTAGTTAAAATAGTTAAAATAAAGACAAATTTACCTAAACAAAGTTACAATTACACCTAACACTACACTATAATTAAATTAATTAATTTAAATTAATTACCTAAACTAAATACAATTAATTACAATTTTAAAAAAAATATCTAAAGTACGAAAACCCCCCCACTAAATTACAGAAAATAATAAAATAATTACAAGAATTTTAAACTAATTACACCTACTCTAATTCCCCTAACAAAATAAAAAAGCCCCCCAAAATAAAAAAGCCCTACCCTACACTAAATTACAAATATCCCTTAAAAGGGCCTTTTGTGGGGCATTGCCCCAAAGTAATCAGCTCTATTACCTGTAAAAATTTTTTACAAATACACCCCCAACATTAAAACCCACCACCCACAAACCAACCCTACACTAAAACCCACCCAATCCCCCCTTAAAAAAAACCTAACACTAACCCCCTGAAGATCACCCTACCGTGAGACGTCTTCACCCAACCGGGCAGAAGTGCTCCTCCAGACGGGCAGAAGTCTTCATCCAAGCCGGGCAGAAGTGGTCCTCCAGACGGGCAGAAGTCTTCATCCAAGCTGGGCAGAAGTGGTCCTCCAGACGGGCAGAAGTCTTCATCCAACCCGGGGCAGAAGAGGTCCTCCAGATAGCATCTTCTATCTTCATCCATCCAGAGAGGAGCGGGTCCATCTTCAAGACATCCGACGCGGAGCATCCTCTTCTTTCTTCGTCCGACGACTGAATGAAGGTTCCTTTAAATGATGTCATCCAAGATGGCGTCCCTTCAATTCCGATTGGCTGATAGAATTCTATCAGCCAATCGGAATTAAGGTAGTAAAAATCCTATTGGCTGATGCAATCAGCCAATAGGATTGAGCTTGCATTCTATTGGATGATTGGAACAGCCAATAGAATGCCAGGTCAATCCTATTGGCTGATTGGATCAGCCAATAGGATTGAAGTTCAATCCTGTTGGCTGATTGCATCAGAAAATAGGATTTTTTCTGCCTTAATTCTGATTGGCTGATAGAATTCTATCAGCCAATCGGAATTGAAGGGACACCATCTTGTATGACGTCATTTAAAGGAACCTTCATTCAGTCGTCGGACGAAGAAAGAAGAGGATGCTCCGCGTCAGATGTCTTGAAGATAGACCCGCTCCACGCCGGATGGATGAAGATAGAAGATGCCGTCTGGATAAAGACTGCTGCCGGTCTGGAGGACCTCTTCTGCCCGGCTTGGATGAAGACTTCTGCCCGTCTGGAGGACCACTTCTGCCCGGTTGGGTGAAGACGTCTCACGGTAGGGTGATCTTCAGGGGGTTAGTGTTAGGTTTTTTTAAGGGGGGATTGGGTGGGTTTTAGAGTAGGGTTGGTTTGTGTGGGTGGTGGATTTTAATGTTGGGGGGGTATTTGTAAAAAAAAAAATTACAGGTAAAAGAGCTGATTATTTTGGGGCAATGCCCCGCAAAAGGCCCTTTTAAGGGCTATTTGTAATTTAGTGTAGGGTAGGGCTTTTTTATTTTATTTTGAGGAGCTTTTTTATTTTGTTAGGGGGATTAGAGTAGGTGTAATTAGTTTAAAATTCTTGTAATTATTTTATTATTATCTGTAATTTAGTGTTTGTTTTTTCGTACTTTAGATATTTTTTTTTAAATTGTAATTAATTGTATTTAGTTTAGGTAATTAATTTAATTATAGTGTAGTGTTAGGTGTAATTGTAACTTAGTTTAGGTTTTATTTTACAGGTAAATTTGTCTTTATTTTAACTAGGTAGTTATTAAATAGTTAATAACTATTTAATATCTTATTCTACCTAGTTAAAATAAATACAAAGTTGCCTGTAAAATAAAAATAAACCCTAAGCTAGCTACATTGTAACTAATAGTTATATTGTAGCTAACTTAGGGTTTATTTTATCGGTAAGTATTTAGTTTTAAATAGGAATAATTTAGCTAATTATAGTAATTTTATTTAGATTTATTGTAATTATATTTAAGTTAGGGGGGTTAGGGTTAGACTTAGATTTAGGGGTTAATACATTTAATATAGTGGCGGCGACGTTGGGGTTGGCAGATTAGGGGTTAATAATATTTAAAAAGTGTTTGCGATGCGGGAGTGCGGCGGTTTAGGGGTTAATATATTTATTCTAGTGGTGGCGATGTCCGGTTCGGCAGATTTGGGGTTAAAAAAATTATTTTTTTTAGTTTATGGGTGTTAGTGTACTTTTTAGCACTTTAGTTAAGAGTTTTATGCTACAGCGTTGTAGTGTAAAACTCTTAACTACTGACTTTAAAATGCGGTACCAGTCTTGACAGGAGAGGGTCTACCGCTCACTTTTGGTTAGACTCACAATACCGGCGTTATGCATATCCCATTGAAAATATAGGACACATAAGTGGATTTGCGGTATTTCCGAGTCTGGCCAAAAAAGTGAGCGGTGAGCCTGTCATTTCAAGACTCGTAATAGCAGCGGGCGTTAAAAAGTAGCGTTGGGACCTCTCAATGCTGCTTTTTAACCCTAACGCACAACTTGTAATCTAGCCGAAAGTTTCTAGTGTATATCCCTGTAATGCTCTGATTATACAGTGTTTACTTTTACCATAAATATTAGCTCACTATGTACTGTATATCATAGGGATTAGAAGCTGAAACATATTGTTACATTGTATTGGACACTTCAGTACCACTCATTGTTCTACACTGAGGATATCATACTGAGTAACTTAGCATCTTAGCATATCTCTGGGCTAGTGATATATTTCACTATACTTTAGCTGTTGCCATCTTACGTCTCTCCCATCACCACCTTTAGGAAACAATTTGCTGAATTTGACCTAGTTCACCAGGGATTCTCTATTGTGAATGTCACATCACTTACGGGCAGCTTTTGCCTATTCATATCTGTTTCAGACTGATATTGACATTCTAATAAACTGCATATGTTAGATTTGTGTTTTTATATGGGTAATTTTTCTTTTTTAAATTCATTTATTAAAAGTTAATTTTTTAACTACCTTTTTGTTCTTTTTTGCGCACATAAGGATTATCTTTTGATGATTATGAGTAGTTGAGTGCTATTATGTACATGCTTTATGTAGTGTGACTCTCACATTACTATTTTTGTCTAGTATTTTCAGTGTACAGCACCTCTCCCCTATAGAATACTTTATTCACCAGAGCATTTAATTATACTCTATAGGATTTAACTATATAGGGGACTACTCCTTGCGAGAGCCGTTATTCCTATTCTTTTTAGTAACAAATCTTAATAAACTTAGAAAAAAAACTCCAGTTGATCTTAAATTAATTCCATCAAAAAACATTTCCGTTGCTGCAGATTAAGGGCCAGATTATAAGTGGAGCACTAAATATCGCTTGCGAGCAAGAGATATTAGTGCTCCACTTTGTAATACCAGCGCACAATAATGTTCACTGGTATTACAAGTAAATCGCAATGTGAACGTGAGCTCCTATGGGAGCCTCGTTCTGATGCCATCACAGATGGCATCAGAACCTCGTGCAGGGGGGAAGAAGCGCAGAGATGGACAACATTTTTAAATATATATGTATATGATTACATACATATATATTTATGTTTTAAAGGGACATTATACACTAAATAAATGCTAGATAGAATGAAGCATTCAAAGAAATGATTAGTCTAAGAATAACATATAAATGTATTTTTTAAAGTTTCATTAGTTGTTTAAATACTGACAAAATAAGTGTAAAGTTTTAGTGTCTATAAAACAATGGGAGCTGCCATGTTGTAACTTAGGTTACCTTCTCTGCTGTGGCCATTCAGGGACAGTTATAAATAGGTCACTAGAGTGTGCAGCCAATGGCATAGATTTAGAGTTCTGCGTTAGCCGTCAAAAGTCCTAACACTGGTTTTGGCCGGCCGCTGGTATTTAGAGTCGTGTAGGTAAGGGTCTAACGCTCACTTTCCAGCCGCGACTTTTCCATACCACAGATCCCCTTACATCAATTGCGTATCCTATCTTTTCGATGGGATCTTCCTAGCGCTGGTATTTAGAGTCTTGGCTGAAGTGAGCGGTAGACCCTCTGCCGACAAGACTCCAGCCACAGAAAAAAGTCAGTAGTTAAGAGCTTTCTGGGCTAACGCCGGTTCATAAAGCTCTTAACTACTGTGCTCTAAAGTACACTAACACCCATAAACTACCTATGTACCCCTAAACCGAGGCCCCCCCACATCGCCGCCACTCGAATAAAATTTTTTAACCCCTAATCTGCCGACCGCACACCGCCGCCACCTACATTATCCCTATGAACCTCTAATCTGCTGCCTCTAACATCGCCGACACCTACATTATATTTATTAACCCCTAATCTGCCCCCCCCAACGTCGCTGCTACCTACCTACACTTATTAATCCCAAATCTGCTGACCGGACTTCGCCGCCACTCTAATAAATGTATTAACCCCTAAACCGCCGCACTCCCGCCTCGCAAACCCTATAATAAATAGTATTATCCCCTAATCTGCCCTCCCTAACATCGCCGCCACCTAACTTCAAGTATTAACCCCTAATCTGCCGACCGGACCTCGCCGCTACTCTAATAAATGTATTAACCCCTAAAGCTAAGTCTAACCCTAACCCTAACACCCCCCTAACTTAAATATAATTTTATTCTAACGAAATAAATTAACTCTTATTAAATAAAGTATTCCTATTTAAATGTAAATACTTCCCTGTAAAATAAACCTTAATATAGCTACAATATAACGAATAATAATATTGTAGCTATTTTAGGATTTATATTTATTTTACAGGCAACTTTGTATTTATTTTAACTAGGTACAATAGCTATTAAATAGTTATTTACTATTTAATAGCTACCTAGTTAAAATAATTACAAAATTACCTGTAAAATAAATCCTAACCTAAGTTACAATTAAACCTAACACTACACTATCAATAAATAAATTAAATCAATTAACTACAATTACATACAATTAAATAAACTAAACTAAATTACAAAAACAAACAAACACTAAATTACAAAAATAAAAAAAGATTACAAGTTTTTTAAGCTAATTACACCTACTCTAAGCCCCCTAATAAAATAACAAAGCCCCCCAAAATAATAAAGGTTCCTACCCTATTCTAAATTAAAAAGTAACCAGCTCTTTTACCAGCCCTTAAAAGGGCTTTTTGCGGGGCATGCCCCAAAGTAAACAGCTCTTTTGCCTGTAAAAAAAACCACAATACCACCCCCCAACATTACAACCCACCACCCACATACCCCTACTCTAACCCAAACCCCCCTTAAATAAACCTAACACTACCCCCCTGAAGATCTCCCTACCTTGAGTCGTCTTCACCCAGCCGGGCACCGATAGACCAAAAGAGGACATCCGGACCGGCAGACATCTTCATCCAAGCGGCATCTTCTATCTTCATCCATCCGATGAGGAGCGGCTCCATCTTCAAGATTGAGCTTGCATTCTATTGGCTGTTCCGATCAGCCAATAGAATGCGAGCTCAATCTGATTGGCTGATTGGATCAGCCAATCCGATTGAACTTGAATCTGATTGGCTGATTCAATCAGCCAATCAGATTTTTCCTACCTTAATTCCGATTGGCTGATAGAATCCTATCAGCCAATCGGAATTCAAGGGACGCCATCTTGGATGACGTCACTTAAAGGAACCTTAATTCGTCGGGTAGTCGTCGTTGAAGAAGGATGTTCCGCGCCGGAGGTCTTGAAGATGGAGCCGCTCCTCATCGGATGGATGAAGATAGAAGATGCCGCTTGGATGAAGATGTCTTCCGGTCCGGATGTCCTCTTCTGCCCGGATAGGATGAAGACTTCTGCCGCTCCGGATGTCTTCTTTTGGTCCATTGGTGCCCGGCTGGGTGAAGACGACTCAAGGTAGGGAGATCTTCAGGGGGGTAGTGTTAGGTTTATTTAAGGGGGGTTTGGGTTAGAGTAGGGGTATGTGGGTGGTGGGTTGTAATGTTGGGGGGTGGTATTGTGTTTTTTTTTTTACAGGCAAAAGAGCTGTTTACTTTGGGGCATGCCCCGCAAAAAGCCCTTTTAAGGGCTGGTAAAAGAGCTGGTTACTTTTTAATCTAGAATAGGGTAGGGACCTTTATTATTTTGGGGGGCTTTGTTATTTTATTAGGGGGCTTAGAGTAGGCGTAATTAGCTTAAAAAACTTGTAATCTTTTTTTATTTTTGTAATTTAGTGTTTGTTTTTTTTTGTAATTTAGTTTAGTTTATTTAATTGTATGTAATTGTAGTTAATAGATTTAATTTATTTATTGATAGTGTAGTGTTAGGTTTAATTGTAACTTAGGTTAGGATTTATTTTACAGGTAATTTTGTAATTATTTTAACTAGGTAGCTATTAAATAGTAAATAACTATTTAATAGCTATTGTACCTAGTTAAAATAAATACAAAGTTGCCTGTAAAATAAATATAAATCCTAAAATAGCTACAATATAATTATTCGTTATATTGTAGCTATATTAGGGTTTATTTTACAGGTAAGTATTTACATTTAAATAGGAATACTTTAGTTCATTTATTTTGTTAGAATACAATTATATTTAAATTAGGGGTGTGTTAGGGTTAGGGTTAGCTTTAGGGGTTAATACATTTATTATAGTAGCAGCGAGGTCCGGTCGGCAGATTAGGGGTTAATACTTGAAGTTAGGTGGCGGTGATGTTAGGGAGGGCAGATTAGGGGTTAATACTATTTATTATAGGGTGTGCGAGGCGGGAGTGTGGCAGTTTAGGGGTTAATACATTTATTAAAATGGCGGCGAGGTCCGGTCGGCAGATTTGGGGTTAATAAGTGTAGGTAGGTAGCAGCGACGTGGGGGGGGGGAGATTAGGGGTTAAAAATATAATATAGGGGTTGGCGATGTTAGGCGCAGAAGATTAGGGGTACATAGGTATAATGTAGGTTGCGGCGGTGTACGGAGCGGCAGATTAGGGGTTAATAATATAATGCAGGTGTCAGCGATAGCGGGGGCGGCAGATTAGGGGTTAATAAGTGTAAGGTTAGGGGTGTTTAGACTCGGGGTTCATGTTAGGGTGTTAGGTGCAGACTTAGAAAGTTAGGTAGTAAGATAGGAGCGCCAAAAGAGGCAAGGCCAGGGGTTAGGTGAAAATATGTGATATATAACGTAATTGATAAAGTTAGGGTCTGAATGGGTTCCCTGAAATAGTGGACTGCAATGATTTAGTTCGTCCTTCTTATAGTGTTGATGAGTTTGTTTAAGAGCGTAGATTCCAAGCATCTAGCGCTTTGGGTTGGGGGGTAAAGATTAATGTGTACTATGAAGGCATATATAGGTGCAGGATAGTTAGAAATCGAAGAAAACGTCTATATATAGTGATATTAGATGACACAGAACATATGTCTTCCAAATAAAGTATCACAATTTTAATACAGTTATGTGCAATTATATCCAGTTAAAAACAAGTTACATGCAAGAATATGGATCCATAAAAATTATATGATAATACAATAAAAATTTTTTTGTTAAAAATGTGTTTAAGAACAATAATACGTTTTGAGAACAATAATGCAATAAGAGTTCTGTATGTTGGAGATAGTCTCAGTCTCTCTGACAGAGTCCCTACGTCTGTCGGGGGAAGGTAAGCTAAGGTACAGCTGAACCGCAAATATGCCTATAGGATAGATTTGCTAGTAAGTTGACTGTATGAACATAGCAGTTTAAAAGATAGCGAATAGTAAAACAATATGATAATGATATACAAATGTACAGGTGAAACACAAATGTACAAATAAAAACCTCAATTTTGTATAAAAACGAATAGTGATCAAAAACCAAATGGTGATCAAAACAATGATCCAAAAAACAGTGATCAAATAATAGTCCAAAAATCAATTTAGAAAATGTGTTCCTTAAATGAAGGTGTGGACAGTCCAAATTAATGTGAGGTGATTCAATCCGTGAAAAAACATAAAAAACAATGTAGTTAAGTCCAGAAAGTTTTCAAAAAGAAAGTGTAATCCTTAGTTTGGTATCTCAAAAATAATAAGAATATCCAAAATTTGAAAAAATGTGAAAAATGTTGAAAAATGTTAAAAAATGTGAAAGATATATATCTATATATATAAAAATGTCCAATACAAAGTCTCCAAAATGTCCACTGTAGGTGACTAGTGTATACACAAAATTATGAACGTGATCACTGAAAAAACAAAAGTCTGTAGTACTTATTGTAGTGCTCAAAGGTATTAGTAAATGCACAAAAATAGAATATAAAAAAGAGAAGAATTTGGGGATTCCTCAAAACCTGTAAACAAAAGATAACAACATAGTGTGATATTGTTGAAAATAGGCAATAATAAAAGGAATAATGCTCACCATATACTTGTCAACGCGTTTCGGCCTGCAGTTGAGGCCTTTCTCAAGACTAACATATGGTATGGGTGAGCACCAGCCTTTATACCTTCTTTCTATCCAATCAATTTGCAAATTGCGGCAAAAAAATTTTGCGCCAAAATTTTGCGCCAAAATTCTTCCTCTTCCGGGATTTTGACCCGGTAGTGTTACCCCTGAATTGTTTTACATTAATTTAATTTATCCAGTTATTTAGCAGTGTAGCTCTATGTGCCAATCTCGTACTGCTGTATTACCTAAGTGTGGCTATTTGCCTATGTAGTAGTACAATTATGTTCCCTGACGATTTACTTGTGTCAGTTGTGATGTGACACAGCGCCGGAAGTGGGGTAGTTGTACACTTCCGGTTCGGCCGCTCGCCGGAAGTCGCGTTACTGCTTACTTCCGGTTTAGTCGCTCCACCGGAAGTCGGGTAATTGCGTACTTCCGGTTCGGTCGTGAGACCTTTTTTTTGTGTGTTAATCCTCTTCCTTGAATGTGGAAGTATGGTTGTTTATTCCCATTTTGTTCATTGTATAGATTCTCCTGGGTGACATTAAGTTTGATGTTCCATTTTTTAAAGCTTTGATTGGTTAGAAAGTCGATCTAAAGGTTGTGTGGTCATTATATGACAAAATCTTGGTTATTGAAAGATGTTCTGTGTTTCTATGGTACATATAATCCTTATAGACTTATAGGATTTCTGCCTGCATCTGTATGTCTACAAATCACGTAGTTAGAGTGCCATGCTATTATGAACAGAAAAAATTATAAAATTATAAAATAAATGAGAAAATCAAATAGTTTAAAAATTCTTATGCCATATCAGATCGCATATTAGAGTAACGTATTAGTATCTCGCAATGATATCATATAGTGTGTTGAAACTTACAAAATGGTTTAAACTTGAGCCCACCTTATATAATATAAAGTGGAGCAGGATATCACTAGGTCACTTTAGTATTGTACGATTAGGTTATGTGTTTATTAAACAGCATAGTTTAAGGATTGAGGATTGTACGATTAGGTTATGTGTTTATTAAACAGCATAGTTTAAGTATATGAATTGTGGTTCTGTGAGTAGAGATCTATCGTTTAATTCCTGTGTGGGTCTTTTCAATAATGCTGAAATTGTGCATTATAGATTCTAGTTCTGTATTTGGAGAACTATCTTACTATTACTGTTTTAAGCTTTCTGATGTTATTGGAGCTCTGCAGTCAATGTAGGTGTGTAGAGTTGTACACTAATGTGGCCTATTTCCCTTTGTGTTAGACAGCATGGTGTCGCATAGTTTATTTGTGCTGATTTAGTTAAGAAGGGATTTTCATTGGGGGGCTATCTATTTCTTACTGTTTCAGGCTTAGTAGATGGCATAGGTCTTCTTTATTGTTCAGACCCTTTGGGTGAAGACAATCTAAGTCAAATATCCATCTTGATTCCGCAATTAAAAGTTTTCTTTCATAGTTTCCTCCCCTCCAATTCGGTTTTATTAGTTGTATTCCGTAGTATTTTAGATCTTTGATGTTCCCTCTGTGGTGGATGAAAAAGTGGTTGTATAGGATAGTGTCGGTGTTTCCATGTTCGATCTGTAATATATGCTCTCTTACCCTGTCTTTCAGGCATCTCGAGGTCTGTCCGACATATTGTAGGCCACAGCTACATTGTATTATGTAAATCACACCTTTGGTGCTGCATCTTATCAAATTCTTGATCTCATACTTGTTGTTGGAGTTGTGAGAAAGGAAGTTCTTGGTCTTCAATCCCCTTTTACACGCCTTACAGCTGGGGCAAGGGGAAAAGCCTTTTATGTTTCTCCCTAGAACGTCCTTTGTTTGGGCTGTTTGTTGGCGGGGAATGCTAGGAGATATTATGTTCTTAAGGTTGTCTGATTTCCTGTATATAAACCTGGGTCTGTTGGACAGTGTTTCTCCTATTATATCGTCGTTTTTCAGTAGGTGCCAGTGTTTCTCCAGTATTCTTTCTATAGTTCTCCTGTTTTCACTGTACTGGGTGATAAAGGCGACATCTATGGAGTTATTGTTGGTATTCATTCCCTTCCTCTTATCTCTGTATCTAAGGAGCTCCTTGCGATCTCTGTTTCTCATTTCCTCTATGTCCTTATTGAGTTTCTCTTCATCGTATCCTCTATCTATGAAACGTGTTTTTAGTTCTTCCGCCTGACTTTCCCAGAGGTTGTGATCTGAGCAGTTTTTCTTAAGTCGTAGTAGCTGCCCCTTGGGAATATTTTCCTTCCATTTAGAATGGTGACAGCTTGCATTGTGGATGTAATTGTTGCAATCTACTGGTTTGAAATATGTTGAGGTCTTGAGTTCCCCCTTCTCGACTGTTATTTTGAGGTCTAGAAAGGTGATTTCAGTGTCACTAATCTCATATGTGAATTTCAGGTTGTTCATATTTTGATTCATGACATTTAGGGTATGTTCCAGATCTTCTCTGGAGCCTCTCCATATCAGGAGGATGTCATCTATGTACCTGTGATAGGAGACCAGGTCCGCGTCGGCTGGGCAGGAATCCCAGAATGTTTGTTCCCATTGGCCCATATATAAGTTGGCATAGCTCTGCGCGAACCTGGTCCCCATCGCTGTGCCACACAACTGGTTGTAAAATTTTCCATCATGGGAAAAGTAGTTGTGTGTCAGAATATAGCTTATCCCTGCTAGGATAAACTCTTTCTGAAGGTCAGGTACTGACTCATCTTTCCTTAGAAAGTATTCAACGGCATCTCATCCTCCTTCGTGGGGTATACTGGTGTAAAGCGAGGTTACGTCGCACGTAACTAGTAGATAGCCGTCCTTCCATTCTGTTTCCTCCAAGATGTTCAGAATCTGTGTGGAGTCTTTCACATAAGATGGTAAACGTGTCACATACTTCTGGAGATTTCTGTCTAGGTATTCTGAGAGATTGCTGGATATGTACCCTATACCTGAGATAATTGGCCTTCCCGGAGGGTTGTGTAATCTCTTGTGGATCTTAGGGAGGTAATAGAAGACTGGTGTTATTGGATGTTCCAAGCTGATGTATCTGAATTCCTTGTAGTTGAGGATCTCCTGTCTGTGGGCTTCATCTAGGAGTCTGTCTAGTTCTTTTTTGTATTCATCTATTGGGTTTTTGCTCATGACTTCATAGGTATCTTTATCTGATAGAATTCTTTTGCATTCTGTGTCATAGTCTTCTTTATTAAGTATTACGATGCCGCCCCCCTTGTCGGCCGGTTTGATGACTATGTTACGATTATTCTCCAATGTTTTGATTGTTTTAATCTGGTCTCTTGTTAGGTTGTGCTTGTGTCTGGTTAGCTGTTTCTGGCTGATGTTCCTCAAGTCGCTACAAACCATTGTCTCAAACGTTTCAATAGCGTTGCCCTTGCTGGATAAAGGGTAGAAAGATGAGGTGGGTTTCAGATCCGAATGCTGGTAGGGGTCTGTTCTGCGCTGCGTGTTTTGTCTTCCTTCGATTTCTAAAGGGGATTTCATAAAGTGGCGTTTTAGAGTCAGTTTCCTTGTGAGTTGCTTTATATTTACAAAAGTGTCAAACTTGTTGAAGCTTTTGGATGGAGCAAATGATAAACCATTATTGAGAATTGAATTTTCTTTATCTGTTAAAGTTATATTACTGAGGTTGTAGATTCCTCTAGGAGTAGCCTGTTCTTCTTGGTTCTTAGAGTTATTTTTATCATTGTTTTGATCACCATTTGGTTTTTGAAGTCTCCAAAATGTCCAATGTAGGTGACTAGTGTATACACAAAATTATGAACGTGATCACTGAAAAAACAAAAGTCTGTAGTACTTATTGTAGTGCTCAAAGGTATTAGTAAATGCACAAAAATAGAATATAAAAAAGAGAAGAATTTGGGGATTCCTCAAAACCTGTAAACAAAAGATAACAACATAGTGTGATATTGTTGAAAATAGGCAATAATAAAAGGAATAATGCTCACCATATACTTGTCAACGCGTTTCGGCCTGCAGTTGAGGCCTTTCTCAAGACTAACATATGGTATGGGTGAGCACCAGCCTTTATACCTTCTTTCTATCCAATCAATTTGCAAATTGCGCCAAAAAAAATTTTGCGCCAAAATTTGGCGCCAAAATTCTTCCTCTTCCGGGATTTTGACCCGGTAGTGTTACCCCTGAATTGTTTTACATTAATTTAATTTATCCAGTTATTTAGCAGTGTAGCTCTATGTGCCAATCTCGTACTGCTGTATTACCTAAGTGTGGCTATTTGCCTATGTAGTAGTACAATTATGTTCCCTGACGATTTACTTGTGTCAGTTGTGATGTGACACAGCGCCGGAAGTGGGGTAGTTGTACACTTCCGGTTCGGCCGCTCGCCGGAAGTCGCGTTACTGCTTACTTCCGGTTTAGTCGCTCCACCGGAAGTCGGGTAATTGCGTACTTCCGGTTCGGTCGTGAGACCTTTTTTTTGTGTGTTAATCCTCTTCCTTGAATGTGGAAGTATGGTTGTTTATTCCCATTTTGTTCATTGTATAGATTCTCCTGGGTGACATTAAGTTTGATGTTCCATTTTTTAAAGCTTTGATTGGTTAGAAAGTCGATCTAAAGGTTGTGTGGTCATTATATGACAAAATCTTGGTTATTGAAAGATGTTCTGTGTTTCTATGGTACATATAATCCTTATAGACTTATAGGATTTCTGCCTGCATCTGTATGTCTACAAATCACGTAGTTAGAGTGCCATGCTATTATGAACAGAAAAAATTATAAAATTATAAAATAAATGAGAAAATCAAATAGTTTAAAAATTCTTATGCCATATCAGATCGCATATTAGAGTAACGTATTAGTATCTCGCAATGATATCATATAGTGTGTTGAAACTTACAAAATGGTTTAAACTTGAGCCCACCTTATATAATATAAAGTGGAGCAGGATATCACTAGGTCACTTTAGTATTGATTGAGGATTGTACGATTAGGTTATGTGTTTATTAAACAGCATAGTTTAAGTATATGAATTGTGGTTCTGTGAGTAGAGATCTATCGTTTAATTCCTGTGTGGGTCTTTTCAATAATGCTGAAATTGTGCATTATAGATTCTAGTTCTGTATTTGGAGAACTATCTTACTATTACTGTTTTAAGCTTTCTGATGTTATTGGAGCTCTGCAGTCAATGTAGGTGTGTAGAGTTGTACACTAATGTGGCCTATTTCCCTTTGTGTTAGACAGCATGGTGTCGCATAGTTTATTTGTGCTGATTTAGTTAAGAAGGGATTTTCATTGGGGGGCTATCTATTTCTTACTGTTTCAGGCTTAGTAGATGGCATAGGTCTTCTTTATTGTTCAGACCCTTTGGGTGAAGACAATCTAAGTCAAATATCCATCTTGATTCCGCAATTAAAAGTTTTCTTTCATAGTTTCCTCCCCTCCAATTCGGTTTTATTAGTTGTATTCCGTAGTATTTTAGATCTTTGATGTTCCCTCTGTGGTGGATGAAAAAGTGGTTGTATAGGATAGTGTCGGTGTTTCCATGTTCGATCTGTAATATATGCTCTCTTACCCTGTCTTTCAGGCATCTCGAGGTCTGTCCGACATATTGTAGGCCACAGCTACATTGTATTATGTAAATCACACCTTTGGTGCTGCATCTTATCAAATTCTTGATCTCATACTTGTTGTTGGAGTTGTGAGAAAGGAAGTTCTTGGTCTTCAATCCCCTTTTACACGCCTTACAGCTGGGGCAAGGGGAAAAGCCTTTTATGTTTCTCCCTAGAACGTCCTTTGTTTGGGCTGTTTGTTGGCGGGGAATGCTAGGAGATATTATGTTCTTAAGGTTGTCTGATTTCCTGTATATAAACCTGGGTCTGTTGGACAGTGTTTCTCCTATTATATCGTCGTTTTTCAGTAGGTGCCAGTGTTTCTCCAGTATTCTTTCTATAGTTCTCCTGTTTTCACTGTACTGGGTGATAAAGGCGACATCTATGGAGTTATTGTTGGTATTCATTCCCTTCCTCTTATCTCTGTATCTAAGGAGCTCCTTGCGATCTCTGTTTCTCACTTCCTCGATGTCCTTATTGAGTTTCTCTTCATCGTATCCTCTATCTATGAAACGTGTTTTTAGTTCTTCCGCCTGACTTTCCCAGAGGTTGTGATCTGAGCAGTTTTTCTTAAGTCTTAGTAGCTGCCCCTTGGGAATATTTTCCTTCCATTTAGAATGGTGACAGCTTGCATTGTGGATGTAATTGTTGCAATCTACTGGTTTGAAATATGTTGAGGTCTTGAGTTCCCCCTTCTCGACTGTTATTTTGAGGTCTAGAAAGGTGATTTCAGTGTCACTAATCTCATATGTGAATTTCAGGTTGTTCATATTTTGATTCATGACATTTAGGGTATGTTCCAGATCTTCTCTGGAGCCTCTCCATATCAGGAGGATGTCATCTATGTACCTGTGATAGGAGACCAGGTCCGCGTCGGCTGGGCAGGAATCCCAGAATGTTTGTTCCCATTGGCCCATATATAAGTTGGCATAGCTCGGCGCGAACCTGGTCCCCATCGCTGTGCCACACAACTGGTTGTAAAATTTTCCATCATGGGAAAAGTAGTTGTGTGTCAGAATATAGCTTATCCCTGCTAGGATAAACTCTTTCTGAAGGTCAGGTACTGACTCATCTTTCCTTAGAAAGTATTCAACGGCATCTCATCCTCCTTCGTGGGGTATACTGGTGTAAAGCGAGGTTACGTCGCACGTAACTAGTAGATAGCCGTCCTTCCATTCTGTTTCCTCCAAGATGTTCAGAATCTGTGTGGAGTCTTTCACATAAGATGGTAAACGTGTCACATACTTCTGGAGATTTCTGTCTAGGTATTCTGAGAGATTGCTGGATATGTACCCTATACCTGAGATAATTGGCCTTCCCGGAGGGTTGTGTAATCTCTTGTGGATCTTAGGGAGGTAATAGAAGACTGGTGTTATTGGATGTTCCAAGCTGATGTATCTGAATTCCTTGTAGTTGAGGATCTCCTGTCTGTGGGCTTCATCTAGGAGTCTGTCTAGTTCTTTTTTGTATTCATCTATTGGGTTTTTGCTCATGACTTCATAGGTATCTTTATCTGATAGAATTCTTTTGCATTCTGTGTCATAGTCTTCTTTATTAAGTATTACGATGCCGCCCCCCTTGTCGGCCGGTTTGATGACTATGTTACGATTATTCTCCAATGTTTTGATTGTTTTAATCTGGTCTCTTGTTAGGTTGTGCTTGTGTCTGGTTAGCTGTTTCTGGCTGATGTTCCTCAAGTCGCTACAAACCATTGTCTCAAACGTTTCAATAGCGTTGCCCTTGCTGGATAAAGGGTAGAAAGATGAGGTGGGTTTCAGATCCGAATGCTGGTAGGGGTCTGTTCTGCGCTGCGTGTTTTGTCTTCCTTCGATTTCTAAAGGGGATTTCATAAAGTGGCGTTTTAGAGTCAGTTTCCTTGTGAGTTGCTTTATATTTACAAAAGTGTCAAACTTGTTGAAGCTTTTGGATGGAGCAAATGATAAACCATAATTGAGAATTGAATTTTCTTTATCTGTTAAAGTTATATTACTGAGGTTGTAGATTCCTCTAGGAGTAGCCTGTTCTTCTTGGTTCTTAGAGTTATTTTTATCTTTCCGACCATTTATTCTCCTTCCGCCCCTCTTTCCTCTGGGGTTTTTCTTTTTTCGATGGGGTTCTGGAGTTCGTCTATATTGGAGTTCTTTCGTTTCATCGAAGGTCTCTCCAATTCCTTGGTCGTGAAATGATACTCCTCTAAAAAATGTTGTCCAGAGACTGAGGCTTTCTTTATATCTTTGTTATTCTCAACACTGGTGCTGCTGGCCTGTGGCAAATTCATCTGTCTCCTATCCGATTGCATTGGCGTCTGGTTCTGTGTTGTCTCTATGGGTCTTATCTTTTTCATATGAGGCGTATTCCTGTTACCTTGGTATTCTCTCCTGTTGTACGGAGGATAGTGGAATTGCTGCTCTCGATCATATCGATTTACTTGATTGTTAAATCTGTTTGGTGTAAATGAACCTTCCTCATATGAAAAAGATAAGACCCATAGAGACAACACAGAACCAATAAACAACACAGAGAGACCCATAGAGACAACACAGAACCAGAATAAATGGTCGGAAAGATAAAAATAACTCTAAGAACCAAGAAGAACAGGCTACTCCTAGAGGAATCTACAACCTCAGTAATATAACTTTAACAGATAAAGAAAATTCAATTCTCAATTATGGTTTATCATTTGCTCCATCCAAAAGCTTCAACAAGTTTGACACTTTTGTAAATATAAAGCAACTCACAAGGAAACTGACTCTAAAACGCCACTTTATGAAATCCCCTTTAGAAATCGAAGGAAGACAAAACACGCAGCGCAGAACAGACCCCTACCAGCATTCGGATCTGAAACCCACCTCATCTTTCTACCCTATATCCAGCAAGGGCAACGCTATTGAAACGTTTGAGACAATGGTTTGTAGCGACTTGAGGAACATCAGCCAGAAACAGCTAACCAGACACAAGCACAACCTAACAAGAGACCAGATTAAAACAATCAAAACATTGGAGAATAATCGTAACATAGTCATCAAACCGGCCGACAAGGGGGGCGGCATCGTAATACTTAATAAAGAAGACTATGACACAGAATGCAAAAGAATTCTATCAGATAAAGATACCTATGAAGTCATGAGCAAAAACCCAATAGATGAATACAAAAAAGAACTAGACAGACTCCTAGATGAAGCCCACAGACAGGAGATCCTCAACTACAAGGAATTCAGATACATCAGCTTGGAACATCCAATAACACCAGTCTTCTATTACCTCCCTAAGATCCACAAGAGATTACACAACCCTCCGGGAAGGCCAATTATCTCAGGTATAGGGTACATATCCAGCAATCTCTCAGAATACCTAGACAGAAATCTCCAGAAGTATGTGACACGTTTACCATCTTATGTGAAAGACTCCACACAGATTCTGAACATCTTGGAGGAAACAGAATGGAAGGATGGCTATCTACTAGTTACGTGCGACGTAACCTCGCTTTACACCAGTATACCCCACGAAGGAGGATGAGATGCCGTTGAATACTTTCTAAGGAAAGATGAGTCAGTACCTGACCTTCAGAAAGAGTTTATCCTAGCAGGGATAAGCTATATTCTGACACACAACTACTTTTCCCATGATGGAAAATTTTACAACCAGTTGTGTGGCACAGCGATGGGGACCAGGTTCGCGCCGAGCTATGCCAACTTATATATGGGCCAATGGGAACAAACATTCTGGGATTCCTGCCCAGCCGACGCGGACCTGGTCTCCTATCACAGGTACATAGATGACATCCTCCTGATATGGAGAGGCTCCAGAGAAGATCTGGAACATACCCTAAATGTCATGAATCAAAATATGAACAACCTGAAATTCACATATGAGATTAGTGACACTGAAATCACCTTTCTAGACCTCAAAATAACAGTCGAGAAGGGGGAACTCAAGACCTCAACATATTTCAAACCAGTAGATTGCAACAATTACATCCACAATGCAAGCTGTCACCATTCTAAATGGAAGGAAAATATTCCCAAGGGGCAGCTACTACGACTTAAGAAAAACTGCTCAGATCACAACCTCTGGGAAAGTCAGGCGGAAGAACTAAAAACACGTTTCATAGATAGAGGATACGATGAAGAGAAACTCAATAAGGACATCGAGGAAGTGAGAAACAGAGATCGCAAGGAGCTCCTTAGATACAGAGATAAGAGGAAGGGAATGAATACCAACAATAACTCCATAGATGTCGCCTTTATCACCCAGTACAGTGAAAACAGGAGAACTATAGAAAGAATACTGGAGAAACACTGGCACCTACTGAAAAACGACGATATAATAGGAGAAACACTGTCCAACAGACCCAGGTTTATATACAGGAAATCAGACAACCTTAAGAACATAATATCTCCTAGCATTCCCCGCCAACAAACAGCCCAAACAAAGGACGTTCTAGGGAGAAACATAAAAGGCTTTTTCCCTTGCCCCAGCTGTAAGGCGTATAAAAGGGGATTGAAGACCAAGAACTTCCTTTCTCACAACTCCAACAACAAATATGAGATCAAGAATTTGATAAGATGCAGCACCAAAGGTGTGATTTACATAATACAATGTAGCTGTGGCCTACAATATGTCGGACAGACCTCGAGATGCCTGAAAGACAGGATAAGAGAGCATATATTACAGATCGAACATGGAAACACCGACACTATCCTATACAACCACTTTTTCATCCACCACAGAGGGAACATCAAAGATCTAAAATACTACGGAATACAACTAATAAAACCGAATTGGAGGGGAGGAAACTATGAAAGAAAACTTTTAATTGCGCAATCAAGATGGATATTTGACTTAGATTGTCTTCACCCAAAGGGTCTGAACAATAAAGAAGACCTATGCCATCTACTAAGCCTGAAACAGTAAGAAATAGATAGCCCCCCAATGAAAATCCCTTCTTAACTAAATCAGCACAAATAAACTATGCGACACCATGCTGTCTAACACAAAGGGAAATAGGCCACATTAGTGTACAACTCTACACACCTACATTGACTGCAGAGCTCCAATAACATCAGAAAGCTTAACACAGTAATAGTAAGTGTAAGGCAGGATTAGATAGGAAAGGAATTAGTTTCTAGTTCCACTCAGTCTCACAGATAGCGGGGTTAGAAATAAAATAACCCCTATTCAGTTCATAGACTGAGGGCCCAAAAGGGAATAGCAGGGAAAAATTATGAGTCTCTGCTGGTGTGAGCAGGATAATAAACTCAGGTGAACTGTAATATGCAGAAGGGAGAAGTATGAGTCTCTGCTAGTGTGAGTTAGAATAATAAATGTCAGAAGAACTGCAGTTTAAAATGGAGTTGGATAATCTTCACAATACAAAAATAGAAGAAACACAGCAGAAGCTGAAAAGAGTACAGACTTATGAAATACTGAACTCTAGAGGATTATAGTGGTACTTCAGGTATTGTTATGAATAAAACTTGTATCAGCAATATTTGTATAGCATAACAATCTTCCTATCACAATAACAATTGAACTTGAGCTCAACCCCTTGCCACAGTAAAGAATATAATTAAGGTGATACCTTTTATGTTCAGGCTGACTCCCGGCTGGTTAGTGCACTCTTGGAGAATGCAGCTCAAGCTGAAAGGAGAGCGTTACCTAATAGGTGCAGGAAGCAGAGTGCAGACCGGAGCTCAGAGGTAGTTGTGCTGGGGGTGAGATAGCAGTCTGACCGTAGGTTGATGCGTCTGCAGACTGTCTGGATAGGAGCAGGTCAGATCGAGTAACCACCGGAAGTGGATGCCGCAGCTGAGGATGGAGGAAGTCGGAACTTGCGGCTTCTGTGGAAAACTGACAGGCTGGTTAAACACAGTGAGAGATAACATGCAGCAAGCGAAACTGGAAATAAATTACAGCAGGTTAGTAACAATGAAATTCCAATTTAAGTTAGATCGAAAGTCATATCCTTGATACTTTAGAAAATGAAAAAGGCTTAAGCAAGAGTTTGTAGGGGAGATCCAGAGAATCCTATCCCACAACGAATCCTAAGCACTGTGAGGAAGGAGGAGGAGCCTTATATAGGCTGGATGTTAAAGGCACAGGAATAGTCATGACAGGAGCCCCCCCCAAAAGGAGCCACTCCGAGGCTCAAGGCTTAGGGCGATCCGGGTGCCTCCGGTGAAACAAGGACACGAGTCTGGGAGCTGAGAGGTTGGAAGAAGGTTCCCAAGAATCTTCATCATGAGAAAAACCCTTCCAATGGATGAGGTATTGAAGAGTACCACGGAAATACCTTGAATCCAGGATAGAATGAATCTCGTATTCTGGCTCAATAGAGGGTGTAGGAGATGGAAGTTGACATCTAACAGAACTAAGTTCAGAGAGACAAGGTTTTAACAAGGAGACATGGAAAGTCGGATGTATTGGAAGTTCCTTGGGTAGGTCCAAAGTGACTGCATTGAGATTGACAATTTTTGTAATAGGAAATGGACCGATGTAGAGAGATCCAAGTTTTCTGGTTGGAACCTTGAGATGTAAATTTCTGGTAGAAAGCCACACATAATCGCCAATTTTGTAAGAGGGTGGATTACGGCGTCTTAAATCATAGTATGATTTTTGATGACTTTGTGCATCTTTGAGGTTCTCTTGGATAATAGCAAAATGTTTAGCTAATTCATTCATCATATCATTCACCAAGGGAGACGGTGTCTCATCTCTGGGGTAGAGATGAAAACGAGGATGGAAACCGTAATTGGCATAAAACGGGGACATTTTTGTTGAAGAATTGACGGAGTTATTGAAGGCAAACTCAGCTGTAGGTAAGAGGGATGTCCAATTATCTTGGAGTTGGGAGCAGTAGCATCTTAAATACTGCTCAAGAGTTTGATTTGTCCTCTCTGTTTGTCCGTTTGTTTGAGGGTGGTATGCCGTACTAAGCCTAGGTTGAATCTTTAAGATGTTACATAAATGAGTCCAAAATTTGGAGGTGAATTGAGAACCTCTATCTGATGTGATAGTGTCAGGGAGGCCATGATACCTAACAACCTGAGAGAGGAAGGCTTGTGCTGTTTCTGCTGCAGTCGGTAACGAGTGACAAGGAAGAAAATGGGCCATTTTGGTAAATAGGTCTACTACCACCAAGATACAATTGTTGTTGTTGGAGGCTGGAAGATCTACAATAAAATCCATTGCCACGTCCTTCCATGGCCTGTCCGATATGGGTAGAGACATTAGTAACCCATATGGATGGGATCTGGAATTTTTCGTTGTTGCACAGATAGGACATGCCTTAACATACTGTATAACATCTGTGTTCATGTGAGGCCACCAGAAATCTCTTTTTAAGAGATCCATAGTTTTGTGTATCCCCGGATGTCCAGAAATCATAGAATCATGTGTAGAATGGAGCAAGTCCTTTCGCAAACCTGGTGGTACATAAACTTTTCCATAGTGGTAATATAAACCGTCTCTAGCCTTTGTTAATGATTGGTTAGGAATGCTGGGATCTTGTTCTTGTGAAAGTCGTAGTTGAGATGTAGAATCGAAAGATAATCCAATGAACCTATCTTGTGGAATGATAGTAGATACTGGAGAAGATGGGTTAGGTCTAGAATCCTTTCTGGATAAAGAATCTGCCTTACCATTTTTACTACCTGGACGGTAAGTGATGATATAATCAAATCTGGAAAAAAACAAACTCCATCTAATCTGACGAGCTGATAGGGTCTTATTTGTTTTCAAGTATTCAAGATTTTTATGATCTGTGTAGATCAATATAGGAAAAGATGTACCCTCCAGAAGATGCCTCCAAAACTCGAAGGAACTTTTAATTGATAAGAGTTCTTTCTCTCCTATGGGATAATTTATTTCTGATGAAGACATGATTCTAGAGTAAAAACCGACAGGGTGGAGAGGAGACTTCGGTGATTTGCGCTGAGAAAGGATGGCGCCCAAAGCGTAATCGGAAGCATCCACCTCCAATACATACTGTAAAGTTGGGTCTGGGAATCTGAGTATAGGAGCAGATGTAAAGGCCTTCTTTAATTCCTTAAAGGCTGAGTCAGCATGATTATTCCAAACAAAAGGAGTCTGTTTGCCTGTCAAAGAGGTTAATGGTTTAGCCAAAGTGGAGAAATTTTTTATGAATTTTCTATAGAAGTTGGAAAATCCAATAAAACATTGAACATCCTTAATGCTTTGAGGTGTAGGCCATGATATTATAGCCTCTATCTTTTTGTTTTCCATCTGTATACCATCAGGGGAAATAATATAACCTAAGAAGGATATGGTGTCAGTGTTGAAAATACATTTCTCAGGTTTAGCAAAAAGAGAATTATCTCTTAACCTTTGAAGAACTATCTTAACATGTTCTATGTGTTGTTCTGTAGTTTTTGAATATATCAGTATATCATCTAAGTATACTATTAAACAGATGTCCAGAATGTCACGGAAAAGGTCGTTAATAAAACACTGGAATGTCGCTGGGGCGTTGCATAACCCGAACGGCATAACCGTATACTCATATAACCCGTATCTTGTACGGAAAGCGGTCAGCCATTCGTGCCCAGACTTTATTCTTATTAAATTATATGCGCCTCTAAGGTCAAGTTTGGTAAATATAGTGGCCCCTTGGAGACGTTCTATTATCTCAGGTATAAGGGGTAACGGGTACCTGTTTTTCTTTGTACGGCGGTTCAATTCCCTATAGTCAATTATAGGTCTCAATGTACTGTCTTTGTTACGGACAAAGAACATACCTGCTCCAGCAGGAGAGGTTGAGGGTCTGATAAACCCTTTCCGTAAGTTGTCATCCAGGTATTGTTTTAAATGTACCAGCTCTGGTTCAGACAGGGGATAGATATGCCCATAAGGAATATCAACCCCGGGTAATAGTTCTATCGGGCAGTCATATGGTCTGTGAGGAGGTAGTTTCTCAGCCTCAACTTTGTTAAATACGTCTGAAAAGTCGTTATAACAGTCAGGAACTGGGTGTTGTACGACAGTGGTATGAAGAATCTGTGTGGAAGGATTACATGATTTAAGACAATGGTCAGAATTAAAAAGTATTTGTGAGGTTTTCCAATTTATATGGGGTTCATGTGTTTGTAACCAATTTAGACCAAGCACTAACGGAAACAATGGAGAGGCTATAACATCAAAAGTCACGTATTCTTTGTGACCAGAACTAGTGGTCATTAGTAGGGGTGTAGTGCGATGAGTGATGGGGCCAGAGGAAATAAAAGAACCATCAATAACTCTGATAGCTAGTGAATCAGATCTTTTTATTAAAGGTATATGGAACAACTCAGTGAATGCTTTATCAATTAAATTGCCAAAAGTTCCTGAATCAATAATGGCTTGTGTCGGGATTTTTCGGGAATGCCACTGCAAGGAAACAGAAATGTTGACATGAGAATTAGTGGATGAGTGATGAATACAAGTGATACACCTAGTATCTGGCTTACCCTTCTGTTTAGACAAACTGGGGCATTCCTTGACGGAATGACTCTTTGCGGCACAATACAGACAGAGGTTGTTACTTCTTCTTCTATTCTTTTCCTCAGTGGAGAGGGGTCCTTTGGTGAAAGCAACCTCCATTGGCTCATCTGTGCTGCGTTGGGTAGGAGATGAATAAGATGGTGTGGGAGGCTTCCTCCAGGTATTTTCCGAGAATCCTCTTTCGTGTCTACGTTCACGTAAACGTCTGTCTATAGTGACAATTTGCGTCATAAGTTCTTCTAGAGTGCTTGGTAGGTTACCCCTAGCAAGCTCGTCTTTTATGGGGTCAGAAAGTCCCTGGCGGAACTGAAAGAACAATGCTGCTTCGTTCCAAAGCGTGTCTGGTGCCCATCTTTTAAAATCTGAGACGTAGTCTTCAGCGGGGCGTTTATTTTGCTTGAGTGCCCTAAGAGCTGTCTCAGCAGTACTCTGTTTGTTTTTATCTTCATACAGGAATGACATCTTGTCAAAGAACAACTGGAGAGAATCCAATACAGGATCATTAGTCTCAAAGAAATTAGTAGCCCAGATCTTGGGTTCTCCTTTAAGGTAAGATATTACAGTGAGAACTTTGATGCGTTCGGTGGGATACGTCTTAGGTTTCAGGGAGAAATAAAGTAGGCAGGAATTTTTGAACTCCCTAAACTGACTTCTTTCCCCTGAAAATCTTTCTGGGGGACAAACCTGAGGTTCAGGTTGCGTGTCTGTTGTGGCAGGTCTTTTATCCACATGATCCCTAATTACAGTTCTTAAATATTGATTTTCAGATTGAATTTCTTTGAATCCTTGGATGAGAATGTCCATATTTAGTGTGAGTGTACTCACTTTATTGGTGAGTTCTGCTAATTCCATTATAATTCCTAATTTTAAGGCTTAGGATTATGTAAGGCAGGATTAGATAGGAAAGGAATTAGTTTCTAGTTCCACTCAGTCTCACAGATAGCGGGGTTAGAAATAAAATAACCCCTATTCAGTTCATAGACTGAGGGCCCAAAAGGGAATAGCAGGGAAAAATTATGAGTCTCTGCTGGTGTGAGCAGGATAATAAACTCAGGTGAACTGTAATATGCAGAAGGGAGAAGTATGAGTCTCTGCTAGTGTGAGTTAGAATAATAAATGTCAGAAGAACTGCAGTTTAAAATGGAGTTGGATAATCTTCACAATACAAAAATAGAAGAAACACAGCAGAAGCTGAAAAGAGTACAGACTTATGAAATACTGAACTCTAGAGGATTATAGTGGTACTTCAGGTATTGTTATGAATAAAACTTGTATCAGCAATATTTGTATAGCATAACAATCTTCCTATCACAATAACAATTGAACTTGAGCTCAACCCCTTGCCACAGTAAAGAATATAATTAAGGTGATACCTTTTATGTTCAGGCTGACTCCCGGCTGGTTAGTGCACTCTTGGAGAATGCAGCTCAAGCTGAAAGGAGAGCGTTACCTAATAGGTGCAGGAAGCAGAGTGCAGACCGGAGCTCAGAGGTAGTTGTGCTGGGGGTGAGATAGCAGTCTGACCGTAGGTTGATGCGTCTGCAGACTGTCTGGATAGGAGCAGGTCAGATCGAGTAACCACCGGAAGTGGATGCCGCAGCTGAGGATGGAGGAAGTCGGAACTTGCGGCTTCTGTGGAAAACTGACAGGCTGGTTAAACACAGTGAGAGATAACATGCAGCAAGCGAAACTGGAAATAAATTACAGCAGGTTAGTAACAATGAAATTCCAATTTAAGTTAGATCGAAAGTCATATCCTTGATACTTTAGAAAATGAAAAAGGCTTAAGCAAGAGTTTGTAGGGGAGATCCAGAGAATCCTATCCCACAACGAATCCTAAGCACTGTGAGGAAGGAGGAGGAGCCTTATATAGGCTGGATGTTAAAGGCACAGGAATAGTCATGACAGTAAGATAGTTCTCCAAATACAGAACTAGAATCTATAATGCACAATTTCAGCATTATTGAAAAGACCCACACAGGAATTAAACGATAGATCTCTACTCACAGAACCACAATTCATATACTTAAACTATGCTGTTTAATAAACACATAACCTAATCGTACAATCCTCAATCAATACTAAAGTGACCTAGTGATATCCTGCTCCACTTTATATTATATAAGGTGGGCTCAAGTTTAAACCATTTTGTAAGATTCAACACACTATATGATATCATTGCGAGATACTAATACGTTACTCTAATATGCGATCTGATATGGCATAAGAATTTTTAAACTATTTGATTTTCTCATTTATTTTATAATTTTATAATTTTTTCTGTTCATAATAGCATGGCACTCTAACTACGTGATTTGTAGACATACAGATGCAGGCAGAAATCCTATAAGTCTATAAGGATTATATGTACCATAGAAACACAGAACATCTTTCAATAACCAAGATTTTGTCATATAATGACCACACAACCTTTAGATCGACTTTCTAACCAATCAAAGCTTTAAAAAATGGAACATCAAACTTAATGTCACCCATAGAATCTATACAATGAACAAAATGGGAATAAACAACCATACTTCCACATTCAAGGAAGAGGATTAACACACAAAAAAAGGTCTCACAACCGAACCGGAAGTACGCAATTACCCGACTTCCGGTGGAGCGACTAAACCGGAAGTAAGCAGTAACGCGACTTCCGGCGAGCGGCCGAACCGGAAGTGTACAACTACCCCACTTCCGGCGCTGTGTCACATCACAACTGACACAAGTAAATCGTCAGGGAACATAATTGTACTACTACATAGGCAAATAGCCACACTTAGGTAATACAGCAGTACGAGATTGGCACATAGAGCTACACTGCTAAATAACTGGATAAATTAAATTAATGTAAAACAATTCAGGGGTAACACTACCAGGTCAAAATCCCGGAAGAGGAAGAATTTTGGCGCCAAATTTTGGCGCAAAATTTTTTTTGGCGCAATTTGCAAATTGATTGGATAGAAAGAAGGTATAAAGGCTGGTGCTCACCCATACCATATGTTAGTCTTGAGAAAGGCCTCAACTGCAGGCCGAAACGCGTTGACAAGTATATGGTGAGCATTATTCCTTTTATTATTGCCTATTTTCAACAATATCACACTATGTTGTTATCTTTTGTTTACAGGTTTTGAGGAATCCCCAAATTCTTCTCTTTTTTATATTCTATTTTTGTGCATTTACTAATACCTTTGAGCACTACAATAAGTACTACAGACTTTTGTTTTTTCAGTGATCACGTTCATAATTTTGTGTATACACTAGTCACCTACATTGGACATTTTGGAGACTTTGTATTGGACATTTTTATATATATAGATATATATCTTTCACATTTTTTAACATTTTTCAACATTTTTCACATTTTTTCAAATTTTTGATATTCTTATTATTTTTGAGATACCAAACTAAGGATTACACTTTCTTTTTGAAAACTTTCTGGACTTAACTACATTGTTTTTTATGTTTTTTCACGAATTGAATCACCTCACATTAATTTGGACTGTCCACACCTTCATTTAAGGAACACATTTTCTAAATTGATTTTTGGACTATTATTTGATCACAAGCTGTTTTTTGGATCATTGTTTTGATCACCATTTGGTTTTTGATCACTATTCGTTTTTATACAAAATTGAGGTTTTTATTTGTACATTTGTGTTTCACCTGTACATTTGTATATCATTATCATATTGTTTTACTATTCGCTATCTTTTAAACTGCTATGTTCATACAGTCACCTTACTAGCAAATCTATCCTATAGGCATATTTGCGGTTCAGCTGTACCTTAGCTTACCTTCCCCTGACAGACGTAGGGACTCTGTCAGAGAGACTGAGACTATCTCCAACATACAGAACTCTTATTGCATTATTGTTCTCAAAACGTATTATTGTTCTTAAACACATTTTTAACAAAAAAATTTTTATTGTATTATCATATAATTTTTATGGATCCATATTCTTGCATGTAACTTGTTTTTAACTGGATATAATTGCACATAACTGTATTAAAATTGTGATACTTTATTTGGAAGACATATGTTCTGTGTCATCTAATATCACTATATATAGACGTTTTCTTCGATTTCTAACTATCCTGCACCTATATATGCCTTCATAGTACACATTAATCTTTACCCCCCAACCCAAAGCGCTAGACGCTTGGAATCTACGCTCTTAAACAAACTCATCAACACTATAAGAAGGACGAACTAAATCATTGCAGTCCACTATTTCAGGGAACCCATTCAGACCCTAACTTTATCAATTACGTTATATATCACATATTTTCACCTAACCCCTGGCCTTGCCTCTTTTGGCGCTCCTATCTTATTACCTAACTACACCATAGCACTATTGCGGACTATTTTTGGGGATCCGCTCTAGACAGGAGCTACAGGTCACTTTATACACAAGCGCTATAAGGACAACAAATTTGCGCAGACTTAGAAAGTGTTTCCCCATAGGAAACAATGGGGCTGCGTTAGGAGCTGAACGCTGCTTTTTTGCAGGTGTTAGGTTTGTTTTCATCCCAAACTGCCCCATTGTTTCCTATGGGGATATCGTGCATGAGCACGTTTTAGCTGCTTACCGCTACCGTAAGCAACGCTGGTATTGAGGGTTGAAATGGAGCCTAACGCAGCCCCTCAGACAACTCTAAATACCAGCGTTGTCTTAAGGGTGCGTTGGGAAAAATAGCGGAGTTAGCTACGCGGGTCTTTACCGACAAAACTCTAAATCTAGGCGAATGGCTGTGTTCTGCACTTCCATTTCTAACAGGAAGTGAAAAGCTCATGATTTCAGAATGGGATTACAGGAAAAGGAGACAAAATAAATAATGAAAATATATTGTATAGTTTTTTTATATATACAATGTATCATTTTATATTACCATCTTAAAGTGTTTAATGTCCCTTTAATATGTATATATACACACATTAACACATAAATATATATGTATATAATCATATACATATATCTTTACATTTCAGACTCTATGGGACACACAGTTCCCATAAACCGCATTGTAAAGGCACTCCCACTCCCACCAACTTTAGACACCAAAAACTTCCTAGTGCAGTTGCTTTTAATAAAAAAAAAATGCTACATTTTTTTTTAAATTAAAAACTGCAATGCCCTCTATTTTGAGGGCATTTCGGGCACTTTAAGAAAATTACTAGTGATCTAATCTCTGGTTAATTTTCAGAGCGCTAATTGCTACCGCGAGCTTGCGGTAGCAATAAACAGCCACTTGTAATGGATGGTTAATTATTGCGCTCCCACAAACGGGCTAAGCGCTCCAGTTGTTATCTAGCCCTAAATTTCCTTTCCTTCAGCCTTAACAGAGCTTCTGCCATCTCTGTATATGGGCCTTGAATATATTTATATAAAGTAATTGTGTCACCTCTCAAGCGCCTTTTTTCTAGAGAAACCAGACCCAGTTTGATTAACTTTTCCTCATAGCTTATATTCTCCATTTCTTTTATCTACAACTTTATTTTGTATCAGTTGTTGTAATCTGGTCTTGCAGTTAGCAATGGCTCTAGAGAGGATGGGGGGGCTAAAACATTATTGTACAGGCTTATTTTAAAATATATTTCATTGTTTTGTTGTTTAACGATTAGCAAATTATATACATATACTGTATATACACACACAGTATATATAAATATATTCCAAGTTGTGCTACTGTGCCTCTCCAGTTGATGATACAGCTAGTGGGCAAATCAGAAGCTGGCATACATACATACATATGTCCCAATCACTGGCTGTCTGCCTGGAAAAAAAGTAGGAGCAAATATAAAAAAGATGGGAATATGTTTAAAAAGTAAACCAAAATTGTATTTTTACACAAGAATGTCCCTTTAAATGTAAGAAAAGGGAGACCCCTATTGGAAAAGCAGAAATATGTAGTAGAATATGACTACTCTTCCCAGGGAAGGTCTAGAATTATCGCAGTTTGCAGTGCCAATGCATTCATTCAGTCAGTGTGTGTGTGTTTGTACATGTATGTGTTTATGTATGAGTCAGTGCATGTGTGTTTGTACATGAATGTGTTTGTGTATGAGCCAGTGTGTGTGTGTGTTTGTACATGTATGTGTTTATGTATGAGTCAGTGCGTGTGTTTGTACATGTATGTGTTTGTGTATGAGTCAGTGTGTGTGTGTTTGTACATGTATGTGTTTATGTATGAGTCAGTGCGTGTGTGTTTGTACATGTATGTGTTTGTGTATGAGTCAGTGCGTGTGTGTTTGTACATGTATGTGTTTGTGTATGAGTCAGTGTGTGTGTGTTTGTACATGTATGTGTTTGTGTATGAGTCAGTGCGTGTGTGTTTGTACATGTATGTGTTTGTGTATGAGTCAGTGCATGTGTGTTTGTACATGTATGTGTTTGTGTATGAGTCAGTGCGTGTGTGTATTTGTACATGTATGTGTTTATGTATGAGTTAGTGTGTGTGTGTTTGTACATGTATGTGTTTGTGTATGAGTCAGTGTGTGTGTGTATTTGTACATGTATGTGTTTGTGTATGAGTCAGTGTGTGTGTGTTTGTACATGTATGTGTTTGTGTATGAGTCAGTGCGTGTGTGTTTGTACATGTATGTGTTTGTGTATGAGTCAGTGCGTGTGTGTTTGTACATGTATGTGTTTGTGTATAAGTCAGTGTGTGTGTGTTTGTACATGTATGTGTTTATGTATGAGTCAGTGCGTGTGTGTTTGTACATGTATGTGTTTGTGTATGAGTCAGTGTGTGTGTGTTTGTACATGTATGTGTTTGTGTATGAGTCAGTGCGTGTGTGTTTGTACATGTATGTGTTTGTGTATAAGTCAGTGTGTGTGTGTTTGTACATGTATGTGTTTATGTATGAGTCAGTGCGTGTGTGTTTGTACATGTATGTGTTTGTGTATGAGTCAGTGTGTGTGTGTTTGTACATGTATGTGTATGAGTCAGTGCGTGTGTGTTTGTACATGTATGTGTTTGTGTATGAGTCAGTGCGTGTGTGTTTGTACATGTATGTGTTTGTGTATGAGTCAGTGCATGTGTGTTTGTACATGTATGTGTTTGTGTATGAGTCAGTGCGTGTGTGTTTGTACATGTATGTGTTTGTGTATGAGTCAGTGCATGTGTGTTTGTACATGTATGTGTTTGTGTATGAGTCAGTGCGTGTGTGTATTTGTACATGTATGTGTTTATGTATGAGTTAGTGCGTGTGTTTGTACATGTATGTGTTTGTGTATGAGTCAGTGTGTGTGTGTATTTGTATATGTATGTGTTTATGTATGAGTCAGTGCGTGTGTGTTTGTACATGTATGTGTTTGTGTATGAGTCAGTGCGTTTGTGTATTTGTACATGTATGTGTTTGTGTATGAGTCAGTGTGTGTTTGTTTGTACATGTATGTGTTTGTGTATGAGTCAGTGCGTGTGTGTTTGTACATGTATGTGTTTGTGTATGAGTCAGTGTGTGTGTGTTTGTACATGTATGTGTTTGTGTATGAGTCAGTGTGTGTGTGTTTGTACATGTATGTGTTTATGTATGAGTCAGTGCGTGTGTGTTTGTACATGTATGTGTTTGTGTATGAGTCAGTGCGTGTGTGTTTGTACATGTATGTGTTTGTGTATGAGTCAGTGCGTGTGTGTTTGTACATGTATGTGTTTGTGTATGAGTCAGTGCATGTGTGTTTGTACATGTATGTGTTTGTGTATGAGTCAGTGCGTGTGTGTATTTGTACATGTATGTGTTTGTGTATGAGTCAGTGTGTGTGTGTTTGTACATGTATGTGTTTGTGTATGAGTCAGTGTGTGTGTGTTTGTACATGTATGTGTTTATGTATGAGTCAGTGCGTGTGTGTTTGGACATGTATGTGTTTGTGTATGAGTCAGTGTGTGTGTGTATTTGTACATGTATGTGTTTATGTATGAGTCAGTGCGTGTGTGTTTGTACATGTATGTGTTTGTGTATGAGTCAGTGCGTGTGTGTATTTGTACATGTATGTGTTTGTGTATGAGTCAGTGTGTGTGTGTTTGTAAATGTATGTGTTTGTGTATGAGTCAGTGTGTGTGTGTTTGTACATGTATGTGTTTATGTATGAGTCAGTGCGTGTGTGTTTGTACATGTATGTGTTTGTGTATGAGTCAGTGTGTGTGTGTATTTGTACATGTATGTGTTTATGTATGAGTCAGTGTGTGTGTGTGTTTGTACATGTATGTGTTTGTGTATGAGTCAGTGTGTGTGTGTTTGTACATGTATGTGTTTGTGTATGAGTCAGTGTGTGTGTGTTTGTACATGTATCTGTTTATGTATGAGTCAGTGTGTGTGTGTGTTTGTACATGTATGTGTTTATGTATGAGTCAGTGTGTGTGTGTGTGTTTGTACATGTATGTGTTTGTGTATAAGTCAGTGTGTGTGTGTTTGTACATGTATGTGTTTGTGTATGAGTCAGTGTGTGTGTATGTACATGTATGTGTTTGTGTATGAGTCAGTGTGTGTGTGTGTGTGTGTGTGTTTGTATATGTATGTGTTTATGTATGAATCAGTGTGTGTGTGTGTGTGTGTGTGTGTTTGTACATGTATGTGTTTGTGTATGAGTCAGTGTGTGTGTGTTTGTACATGTATGTGTTTATGTATGAGTCAGTGTGTGTGTGTTTGTACATGTATGTGTTTATGTATGAGTCAGTGCGTGTGTGTTTGTACATGTATGTGTTTGTGTATGAGTCAGTGTGTGTGTGTTTGTACATGTATGTGTTTATGTATGAGTCAGTGTGTGTGTGTGTGTGTTTGTACATGTATGTGTTTGTGTATAAGTCAGTGTGTGTGTGTTTGTACATGTATGTGTTTGTGTATGAGTCAGTGTGTGTGTATGTACATGTATGTGTTTGTGTATGAGTCAGTGTGTGTGTGTGTGTGTGTGTGTTTGTATATGTATGTGTTTATGTATGAATCAGTGTGTGTGTGTGTGTGTGTGTGTGTGTTTGTACATGTATGTGTTTGTGTATGAGTCAGTGTGTGTGTGTTTGTACATGTATGTGTTTATGTATGAGTCAGTGTGTGTGTGTTTGTACATGTATGTGTTTATGTATGAGTCAGTGCGTGTGTGTTTGTACATGTATGTGTTTGTGTATGAGTCAGTGTGTGTGTGTTTGTACATGTATGTGTTTGTGTATGAGTCAGTGCGTGTGTGTTTGTACATGTATGTGTTTGTGTATAAGTCAGTGTGTGTGTGTTTGTACATGTATGTGTTTATGTATGAGTCAGTGTGTGTGTGTTTGTACATGTATGTGTTTATGTATGAGTCAGTGCGTGTGTGTTTGTACATGTATGTGTTTGTGTATGAGTCAGTGTGTGTGTGTTTGTACATGTATGTGTTTATGTATGAGTCAGTGTGTGTGTGTGTGTGTTTGTACATGTATGTGTTTGTGTATAAGTCAGTGTGTGTGTGTTTGTACATGTATGTGTTTGTGTATGAGTCAGTGTGTGTGTATGTACATGTATGTGTTTGTGTATGAGTCAGTGTGTGTGTGTGTGTGTGTGTGTTTGTATATGTATGTGTTTATGTATGAATCAGTGTGTGTGTGTGTGTGTGTGTGTGTGTTTGTACATGTATGTGTTTGTGTATGAGTCAGTGTGTGTGTGTTTGTACATGTATGTGTTTATGTATGAGTCAGTGTGTGTGTGTTTGTACATGTATGTGTTTATGTATGAGTCAGTGCGTGTGTGTTTGTACATGTATGTGTTTGTGTATGAGTCAGTGTGTGTGTGTTTGTACATGTATGTGTTTGTGTATGAGTCAGTGCGTGTGTGTTTGTACATGTATGTGTTTGTGTATAAGTCAGTGTGTGTGTGTTTGTACATGTATGTGTTTATGTATGAGTCAGTGCGTGTGTGTTTGTACATGTATGTGTTTGTGTATGAGTCAGTGTGTGTGTGTTTGTACATGTATGTGTTTGTGTATGAGTCAGTGCGTGTGTGTTTGTACATGTATGTGTTTGTGTATGAGTCAGTGCGTGTGTGTTTGTACATGTATGTGTTTGTGTATGAGTCAGTGCATGTGTGTTTGTACATGTATGTGTTTGTGTATGAGTCAGTGCGTGTGTGTATTTGTACATGTATGTGTTTATGTATGAGTTAGTGCGTGTGTGTTTGTACATGTATGTGTTTGTGTATGAGTCAGTGTGTGTGTGTATTTGTATATGTATGTGTTTATGTATGAGTCAGTGCGTGTGTGTTTGTACATGTATGTGTTTGTGTATGAGTCAGTGCGTTTGTGTATTTGTACATGTATGTGTTTGTGTATGAGTCAGTGTGTGTGTGTTTGTACATGTATGTGTTTGTGTATGAGTCAGTGCGTGTGTGTTTGTACATGTATGTGTTTGTGTATGAGTCAGTGTGTGTGTGTTTGTACATGTATGTGTTTGTGTATGAGTCAGTGTGTGTGTGTTTGTACATGTATGTGTTTATGTATGAGTCAGTGCGTGTGTGTTTGTACATGTATGTGTTTGTGTATGAGTCAGTGCGTGTGTGTTTGTACATGTATGTGTTTGTGTATGAGTCAGTGCGTGTGTGTTTGTACATGTATGTGTTTGTGTATGAGTCAGTGCATGTGTGTTTGTACATGTATGTGTTTGTGTATGAGTCAGTGTGTGTGTGTTTGTACATGTATGTGTTTGTGTATGAGTCAGTGTGTGTGTGTTTGTACATGTATGTGTTTATGTATGAGTCAGTGCGTGTGTGTTTGTACATGTATGTGTTTGTGTATGAGTCAGTGTGTGTGTGTATTTGTACATGTATGTGTTTATGTATGAGTCAGTGCGTGTGTGTTTGTACATGTATGTGTTTGTGTATGAGTCAGTGCGTGTGTGTATTTGTACATGTATGTGTTTGTGTATGAGTCAGTGTGTGTGTGTTTGTAAATGTATGTGTTTGTGTATGAGTCAGTGTGTGTGTGTTTGTACATGTATGTGTTTATGTATGAGTCAGTGCGTGTGTGTTTGTACATGTATGTGTTTGTGTATGAGTCAGTGTGTGTGTGTATTTGTACATGTATGTGTTTATGTATGAGTCAGTGTGTGTGTGTGTTTGTACATGTATGTGTTTGTGTATGAGTCAGTGTGTGTGTGTTTGTACATGTATGTGTTTGTGTATGAGTCAGTGTGTGTGTGTTTGTACATGTATGTGTTTGTGTATGAGTCAGTGCGTGTGTGTTTGTACATGTATGTGTTTATGTATGAGTCAGTGCGTGTGTGTTTGTACATGTATGTGTTTGTGTATGAGTCAGTGTGTGTGTGTTTGTACATGTATGTTTGTGTATGAGTCAGTGTGTGCGTGTTTGTACATGTATGTGTTTGTGTATGAGTCAGTGTGTGTGTGTTTGTACATGTATGTGTTTATGTATGAGTCAGTGTGTGTGTGTTTGTTAATGTATCTGTTTATGTATGAGTCAGTGTGTGTGTGTGTTTGTACATGTATGTGTTTGTGTATAAGTCAGTGTGTGTGTGTTTGTACATGTATGTGTTTGTGTATGAGTCAGTGTGTGTGTGTGTGTGTGTGTTTGTATATGTATGTGTTTATGTATGAATCAGTGTGTGTGTGTGTGTGTGTGTTTGTACATGTATGTGTTTGTGTATGAGTCAGTGTGTGTGTGTTTGTACATGTATGTGTTTATGTATGAGTCAGTGTGTGTGTGTTTGCACATGTATGTGTTTATGTATGAGTCAGTGTGTGTGTGTGTTTGTACATGTATGTGTTTATGTATGAATCAGTGTGTGTGTGTTTGTACATGTATGTGTTTATGTATGAGTCAGTGTGTGTGTGTTTCTACATGTATATGTTTGTGTATGAGTCAGTGTGTGTGTGTTTGTACATGTATGTGTTTATGTATGAGTCAGTGTGTGTGTGTTTGTACATGTATGTGTTTATGTATGAGTCAGTGTGTGTGTGTTTGTACATGCATGTGTGTATGAGTCAGTGTGTGTGTGTTTGTACATGTATGTGTTTATGTATGAGTCAGTGTGTGTGTGTGTGTGTTTGTAGATGTATGTGTATGAGTCAGTGATGCCAATTTATTAAAGGTCTTGCGGACCTAATCCGACAGTGCGGATCAGGTCCGCAAGACCTCGCTGAATGTGGAGAGCACATTCATGTATGTGTTTGTGTATGAGTCAGTGTGTGTGTGTTTGTACATGTATGTGTATGAGTTAGTGTGTGTTTGTACATATATGTGTTTGTGTATGAGTCAGTGTGTGTGTGTGTGTGTGTTTGTACATGTATGTGTTTGTGTATGAGTGAGTGTGTATATGTGTGATTATATATGTGTATGTATGTGTGTGTGTCTGCATGTATGTGTGTGTGTATATATGTGTATTTATGTTTGTGTGTGTGTGCATGTGTATATGTGTGTGTGAGCATGTGTATGTGTGTATATGTATGTGTGTGTTTATGCGCGTGTTTATGTGTGTGTGTATAATGTGTGTATATGTATATATGTGTTTGTATGGGTATGTGTGTGTGTGTATATATATATATATATATATATATATATATATATATATATATATATATATTTATGTGTGTGTGTGTGTGTGTGTGTGTGTTTATCTCTGTGTGTGTGTATGTGTGTATAATGTGTCTGTACAGGGAGTGCAGAATTATTAGGCAAATGAGTATTTTGACCACATCATCCTCTTTATGCATGTTGTCTTACTCCAAGCTGTATAGGCTCGAAAGCCTACTACCAATTAAGCATATTAGGTGATGTGCATCTCTGTAATGAGAAGGGGTGTGGTCTAATGACATCAACACCCTATATCAGGTGTGCATAATTATTAGGCAACTTCCTTTCCTTTGGCAAAATGGGTCAAAAGAAGGACTTGACAGGCTCAGAAAAGTCAAAAATAGTGAGATATCTTGCAGAGGGATGCAGCACTCTTAAAATTGCAAAGCTTCTGAAGCGTGATCATCGAACAATCAAGCGTTTCATTCAAAATAGTCAACAGGGTTGCAAGAAGCGTGTGGAAAAACCAAGGCGCAAAATAACTGCCCATGAACTGAGAAAAGTCAAGCGTGCAGCTGCCAAGATGCCACTTGCCACCAGTTTGGCCATATTTCAGAGCTGCAACATTACTGGAGTGCCCAAAAGCACAAGGTGTGCAATACTCAGAGACATGGCCAAGGTAAGAAAGGCTGAAAGACGACCACCACTGAACAAGACACACAAGCTGAAACGTCAAGACTGGGCCAAGAAATATCTCAAGACTGATTTTTCGAAGGTTTTATGGACTGTTGTTATGTTCCTGTCCCTTTAAATCAGGATGTTTAGGTATTCACATCCCTATATAAGGCCCCTCCTCCAGTCTACCTATGCTTGGTAATTTGTATTCACTTAGCTATAAGCTGAGCAACAACGAAGACACCTTGCTGATATTCCTAACCAAGGAATTTACTCATAATAACTACAACTGCTGTGTGCTTTTCAACTTTGGATCGTCATATACCAGGTTTCCTTGTTTTGTCCGGAATCCTTAAAGTATCTCTTACTTGTTAATACTGTTTCTCCCGGCTTCTACATTGAAGCCGTGTATCGGCGTCTGACGTCACCGTAAGTCTCTGGAGCTCTCTCTCACTCTGGCTGCAAACAACCAACTCCTGTGCTTAATAGCAACTCACCTTGAAGCTGCGGTAACCGTTACTATTCCTTACTCTCTGAAGTTGGTAACGTATTACACCTTAATTCACTTACTACTTTGAAGGACTCTCCTGCATGTTTTACAGTGTGACGCTTATGCAAATACAGCTACCGTTAACATTCTGATTGCCTGTAATATCTTTCGATTCAGCTTGATGAACTGTGCTTAATTATTCTATGTGCTTTATCAAATAATCATACTATTGGTTGTGAAAGACTACCTGCTGTTTATATGAATAGTAACAACGTTATAGACTAACTAAGGACTGCCTGTTAACTAAAAACAACATAACCTGTTATAGAGCTCTCCTGCTTACTTTATATAGAAACACCTCCTGGTTGCAACCTGTGTTATTTGAGGCTGACATTCACCTACTAATACTTAATCTTACCTATATCTTTCATTTATCTACTATCTCTATAATTATCTGCATATTGCAAACTGCTATTGCAATCGGGATAATATACCTTTAAATCTCATTTCTTTCACTCTGCATCCATGCAGCAGTGACCCTCAGATCTATGAGCAAAAACTAGGTTCTTGATTACATCTAATGAACCTAAAGGTTTGGTGTGAGACTGAGTGGTCCTGCAGTTAAGGATATTAAATACTTGCACCTAACATAACATATTACCAAGCCATAACATATATCCTACAGCATGGATATCACTGAACTTACAAACCGTGTTGGTTCCCTTGCACAAAGCATGGACCATATGCTACAAGGCCTCAGAGAAATTAAAATTGAAAATGATCACATTAGGAAGTTTATTAATGAGCACTTATCTGATAAACCTGCTCCTATTGAATTAACACCTGAACCAACTGTTTCTCCACCTGAAAAATTCTTTGGTGACAGGACTCAGTTTAGAGAATTTAAAAACTCCTGTACTCTGTACTTTTCTTTAAAATCCCGAACCTATACATCTGATCGGGTCAAAGTTCTAACGGTCATCTCATACCTCAGAGGAGAGGCTAAATCCTGGGCTAACGCCTTTTATGAGAACAATGACCCCATATTGGACTCCTTAGATGCCTTTTTCTCTGCCATGTCCCTATTATATGAAGACCATCATAAGCAGAATACTGCTGAGACTGCTCTTAGGAGCCTACGACAAGGTAAAAGAGCAGTAGAAGAATATATCACGGACTTTAAAAGATGGGCACCAGACACCCAATGGAATGAACCTGCTCTGAGAAATCAGTTCAGAATAGGTCTTTCTGAAACATTAAAAGATGAATTAGCCCGTGGTGCAGTTCCTGTGGAATTAGAGAATCTTATGACCTTATGTATCACTGTTGATAGAAGGATAAGAGAACGTAGATCTGAAAGGGCACTATCTGATCCTGTTGCCAAGAAAATCCCGGTATACCATCCTGTGGTCACTGCACCATCTAAATCAAATGATGAACCTATGGAAGTTGCTGTCATGAGGGGTCCTCTAAAACCAGAGGAAAAAGCCAGAAGGAAGCTACATAACTTGTGTTTATATTGCGCAGCAAAGGACCATGCTGTTAGAGACTGTCCTGTGCTTATGAGACAGAAGAGGGGTAAGAATCTTCAGCACCAAAATTGCCTTAATAAATTGTCTGCGCTTACCACTCATTTACCAATTTCTGTTCTTTTGCAGTGGCGTCTACAGAAGACAAAAACCCAGGCCTTTATTGACTATGGTGCATCTGGGAATTTCATTGACCAAGCATTTGTAACAAAACATAAAATACCCACAATAAAAAAAGATAGTGCACAAGCCATAAGATTGGTTGATGGTTTTCTTATGAATACAGGGCCTATCACCCATCACACTACACCCTTACAAGTTATCACACAGAAGGGCCATACTGAGACATGTACATTTGACATTTTGCCCTCTAGTTTATACCCGTTAATTTTTGGTATCAATTGGTTGATAAAGCATGATCCTGATATATCTTGGAAGCAAGGTGTTGTGAATTTTAATTCCACTTACTGTAAGGAAGTCTGTTTTCCCAAAGCTTCTGTGTGTTGTATGACTGATCATGTTTTACCTGAATGTTATAAAGAATTTTCCGATGTGTTTGACAAAGTAGAAGCTCAGAACTTACCCCCCCCATAGGTCTTATGACTGTCCGATAGACTTACTACCGGGCAGTTCTATTCCCTTTGGTCATATATACCCTATGTCAGAACCTGAATTGGTTCATTTGAAACAGTACTTAGAGGATAACCTTAAGAAAGGTTTTATAAGACCTTCCACCTCTCCAGCCGGTGCTGCAATGTTTTTTGTTAAAAACAAGGACGGATCACTTCGTCCTATTATCGACTACAGACAACTTAACAAATGCACCAAGAAAAACAGGTACCCACTCCCACTTATCCCTGAACTTATAGAACGGTTGCAAGGAGCTAAAATTTACACAAAATTAGCAACGCTCCTGCAACGTTCCAGTGTTTTATAAATGACGTATTTCATGACTTACTTGATGTCTGTATGGTCATTTATTTAGATGACATTTTAATCTATTCTGACAATATAACAAACCATCACACCCATGTCAAGCTTGTTTTGTCCAGACTTCGTTCACACCATCTCTATGCCAAGTTAGAGAAATGCATTTTTAATACCACTACTATTTCCTTCTTAGGATACCATGTTTCCCCTTCTGGTATCGCCATGGAAGCAAACAAAGTGGAAGCTATTACTAACTGGAGCACCCCCGTACAAAAAAGGATGTTCAGAGATTTCTTGGGTTTGCAAACTTCTATAGGAAGTTTATCAAGGGCTTTTCTGAGATTGCTAGACCCTTGACTAAATTAACTCAGAAAAAACCTGGTTTCTCTTGGAATATCCATGCTGAGAACGCATTTAATATATTAAAGGAGAGGTTTGTAACAGCACCGATACTCAAATTCCCAGATCCCAGTTTACAGTACACGCTTGAGGTTGATGCTTCTGAGTACGCTCTTGGAGCTGTACTTTCACAAAGAGTTTCACCCAAGGAAGCACTGCATCCAATATCATATTACTCTAGGGTAATGAGCTCAGCCGAGCTAAATTATGCTATTGGTGAAAAAGAGCTTCTCGCTATAAAATCAGCACTAGAGTTCTGGAGACACCTCCTTGAGGGTACTAAACATACTATTCTTATACTTACGGATCATAGAAACCTTGAATATTTAAAAACCAGCAAAACGTTAACATCTAGACAAGTTAGATGGAGCCTCTTCTTTTCAAGATTTGATTTTACCATCACTTACCGCCCGGGTTCCAAAAATACAAAAGCAGATGCGCTTTCAAGGAAGGATCCAAAACCTCAACATTATATACCTCCAGATTCTATCATTCCACAAAATAAGTTCATTGGATTAACTTCAATCACTGAAACCTCTATAAAAGAGTATCAGAGAGCAGATCCAAAACTCCCATTAGCAGATCTACAAAAACACAGTAGTAATCTGTATTACCATGGAAACCAGATATACATACCAGAACCTCTACGTAATGAATTCATGCATTCTGCACATGATTCTCTTCTTTCAGGACATCCTGGACTTCATAAAACACTACGCATACTTCAAAGAGACTATTGGTGGCCCAATATGAAAAGTTCTGTCTCTTCTTACATTCGATCCTGTTCAGTCTGCGCTACTTGCAAACATACTAGAACTCGTCCTTATGGTCTTCTACTCTCATTACCAGTTCCTGAAAGACCCTGGAAGGACATAGCAATGGACTATATAGTGGAGCTACCCCCATCCTCTAACCATAACACAATTCTAGTCATTGTTGATCTGTTTTCTAAAATGGCACATTTTATTCCACATATGGGTTTACCAACCGCATCCGAAACAGCCATACTGTTCTTGAATCATGTTGTAAAGTTACATGGACTACCCGACTCCATCACATCTGATAGAGGATCTCAATTCACCTCTAAGTTCTGGACTCAGTTATGTTCTATTCTCAAGATTACTAGGAGATTAAGTACTGCTTATCATCCCCAGACTAATGGTCAGTGCGAAAGGACTAACCAGTCTCTTGAACAGTATCTGAGATGCTATTGTACCAACCAACAGGATAATTGGTTCGCTCTGCTGCCTACTGCAGAATTTGCACATAATAACATGACCAACGCATCCACAAAAACTTCGCCATTCTATATTAATTATGGTTTTCACCCTTCATATCATCTTTTCCACAGAACCGATTCCTTGCTACCTACGGTTGATCAGACTGTCAATACTATTGCTGAGGGGTTTTCTGTTCTCAAAACAACCTTACAAGAAGCTCAAGCTTCACAGAAACATCATTATGATTTAAGACGCTCAAAACCCCCTCTTTATAAACCTGGGGATAAAGTTTGGCTAAGTACCAAACACCTGAAACTCTGTATTCCAAGTAAAAAGCTTGGAAGTCTTTTCATAGGTCCCTATGACATAGTTAAGGTTGTTAATCCAAATGCTGTGACTCTTCAGCTGCCTCCTTCTCTCAGGATACATCCTACATTCCATGTGTCCCTCCTGAAACCTTTCTCTCCGATAAGGGATTCCCCTCATCCTTCGTTGACTAACCCTCCAGTTGTGGATGATGTTGAGTATGAGGTGGATTCTATCTTGGACTCTCGTTTATACCGCAATCAACTCCAGTACCTGGTACGATGGAAAGGTTTTGGGGCTGATGAGGACTCCTGGGAACCATACTCTAATTTGTCGGCACCCCGTCTTCTTTCAATTTTTCATCGGAGACATCCCGACCGACCCAAGCCTTGATCCGCGGAGCGGCTCTTTTTAGGGGGGCGTCCTGTTATGTTCCTGTCCCTTTAAATCAGGATGTTCAGGTATTCACATCCCTATATAAGGCCCCTCCTCCAGTCTACCTATGCTTGGTAATTTGTATTCACTTAGCTATAAGCTGAGCAACAACGAAGACACCTTGCTGATATTCCTAACCAAGGAATTTACTCATAATAACTACAACTGCTGTGTGCTTTTCAACTTTGGATCGTCATATACCAGGTTTCCTTGTTTTGTCCGGAATCCTTAAAGTATCTCTTACTTGTTAATACTGTTTCTCCCGGCTTCTACATTGAAGCCGTGTATCGGCGTCTGACGTCACCGTAAGTCTCTGGAGCTCTCTCTCACTCTGGCTGCAAACAACCAACTCCTGTGCTTAATAGCAACTCACCTTGAAGCTGCGGTAACCGTTACTATTCCTTACTCTCTGAAGTTGGTAACGTATTACACCTTAATTCACTTACTACTTTGAAGGACTCTCCTGCATGTTTTACAGTGTGACGCTTATGCAAATACAGCTACCGTTAACATTCTGATTGCCTGTAATATCTTTCGATTCAGCTTGATGAACTGTGCTTAATTATTCTATGTGCTTTATCAAATAATCATACTATTGGTTGTGAAAGACTGCCTGCTGTTTATATGAATAGTAACAACGTTATAGACTAACTAAGGACTGCCTGTTAACTAAAAACAACATAACCTGTTATAGAGCTCTCCTGCTTACTTTATATAGAAACACCTCCTGGTTGCAACCTGTGTTATTTGAGGCTGACATTCACCTACTAATACTTAATCTTACCTATATCTTTCATTTATCTACTATCTCTATAATTATCTGCATATTGCAAACTGCTATTGCAATCGGGATAATATACCTTTAAATCTCATTTCTTTCACTCTGCATCCATGCAGCAGTGACCCTCAGATCTATGAGCAAAAACTAGGTTCTTGATTACATCTAATGAACCTAAAGGTTTGGTGTGAGACTGAGTGGTCCTGCAGTTAAGGATATTAAATACTTGCACCTAACATAACAACTGTTGAAATGAGAGTGAGTCTTGATGGGCCAGATGGATGGGCCCGTGGCTGGATTGGTAAAGGGCAGAGAGCTCCAGTCCGACTCAGACGCCAGCAAGGTGGAGGTGGAGTACTGGTTTGGGCTGGTATCATCAAAGATGAGCTTGTGGGGCCTTTTCGGGTTGAGGATGGAGTCAAGCTCAACTCCCAGTCCTACTGCCAGTTTCTGGAAGACACCTTCTTCAAGCAGTGGTACAGGAAGAAGTCTGCATCCTTCAAGAAAAACATGATTTTCATGCAGGACAATGCTCCATCACACGCGTCCAAGTACTCCACAGCGTGGCTGGCAAGAAAGGGTATAAAAGAAGAAAATCTAATGACATGGCCTCCTTGTTCACCTGATCTGAACCCCATTGAGAACCTGTGGTCCATCATCAAATGTGAGATTTACAAGGAGGGAAAACAGTACACCTCTCTGAACAGTGTCTGGGAGGCTGTGGTTGCTGCTGCATGCAATGTTGATGGTGAACAGATCAAAACACTGACAGAATCCATGGATGGCAGGCTTTTGAGTGTCCTTGCAAAGAAAGGTGGCTATATTGGTCACTGATTTGTTTTTGTTTTGTTTTTGAATGTCAGAAATGTATATTTGTGAATGTTGAGATGTTATATTGGTTTCACTGCAAAAAATAAATAATTGAAATTTGTTTTTTGTTAAGTTGCCTAATAATTATGAACAGTAATAGTCACCTGCACACACAGATATCCCCCTAAAATAGCTAAAACTAAAAACAAACTAAAAACTACTTCCAAAAATATTCAGCTTTGATATTAATGAGTTTTTTGGGTTCATTGAGAACATGGTTGTTGTTCAATAATAAAATTAATCCTCAAAAATACAACTTGCCTAATAATTCTGCACTCCCTGCATGTATATATGTCTGTATGTATAAATGTGCATGTATATATGTGTTTGTATGTGTGTGTATATTTATGTGTGAATGTGTGTGTATGTATATGTATGTATCTACAGTACTGTGCAAAAGTCTTAGGCTACCTTTAGATTTGTTGTTTTAGAAATTGTATAATGACATTATATAATTATTTCTCTTTATTAGAATACAACCAGAAAATACAGGATATTTTGTATATATTACATACACATGTGGTATGAGTTTAATTAATTGGAAGCTTGCTAATAAGTCCAACTTTCAATCACATCATTCCATTCAACATGCCAAAGATCACATAAAATCATACTTTTGCATCAGCAAGGCCACTCTCAAAGGGAAATCAGCAAATAAACTGGATACTCAAGATGTGGTATTTAGGCTGTTATAAAGAAATTTGAAGAAGAGAGAGTTCAAGGACAAAAAAAGCACTGGAAGGCCAAGAAAACTTTCAAAATCTGATGAGAAGTTTCTCAGGCCAAGATTTGGAGTTTGGCGTTAGCCGTGAAAACCAGCGTTAGAGGCTCCTAACGCTGGTTTTAGGCTAACTCCGGTATTTGGAGTCACTCAAAAAAGGGTATAACGCTCACTTTTCAGCCGCGACTTTTCCATACCTCAGATCCCCTTACGTCATTTGCGTATCCTATCTTTTCAATGGGATCTTCCTAACTCCGGTATTTAGAGTCGTGTCTGAAGTGAGCGTTAGAAATCTAACGACAAAACTCCAGCCGCAGAAAAAAGTCAGTAGTTAAGAGTAGTCCGATCAGCCAAACAGATTGAGCTCGCATTCTATTGGCTGATCGGAACAGCCAATAGAATGCGAGCTCAATCTGATTGGCTGATCGGATCAGCCAATCGGATTGAACTTGATTCTGATTGGCTGATTCCATCAGCCAATCAGAATATTCCTACCTTAATTCCGATTGGCTGATAGAATCCTATCAGCCAATCGGAATTCGAGGGATGCCATCTTGGATGATGTCCCTTAAAGGAACCTTCATTCGGCTAGTAGGCGTCGGGAGAAGAGGATGTTCCGCGTCGGATGGAAGATGATGGCTCCCGAAGAAAGAAGATTGAAGATGCCGTTGATAGAAGACTTCATCCGGATCATGGACCTCTTCAGCTCCCGCTTGGATGAAGACTTCATCCGGATCATGGACCTCTTCAGCTCCCGCTTGGATGAAGACTTCAGCCGGATCATGGACCTCTTCAGCCCCCCGCTTGGGCTTGGATCAGGACATCGGAGGAGCTCTTCAGGACGGATCGGTGAACCTGGTATGGTGAAGATAAGGTAGGAAGATCTTCAGGGGCTTAGTGTTAGGTTTATTTAAGGGGGGTTTGGGTTAGATTAGGGGTATGTGGGTGGTGGGTTGTAATGTTGGGGGGGGGGTATTGTATGTTTTTTTTACAGGCAAAAGAGCTGAACTTCTTGGGGCATGCCCCGCAAAGGGCCCTGTTCAGGGCTGGTAAGGTAAAAGAGCTTTGAACTTTAGTAATTTAGAATAGGGTAGGGCATTTTGTTATTTTGGGGGTCTTTGTTATTTTATTAGGGGGCTTAGAGTAGGTGTAATTAGTTTAAAATTGTTGTAATATTTTTCTTATGTTTGTAGATATTTTTTTATTTTTTGTAACTTAGTTCTTTTTTATTTTTTGTACTTTAGTTAGTTTATTTCATTGTAGTTATTTGTAGATATTGTATTTAATTAATGTATTGATAGTGTAGTGTTAGGTTTAATTGTAGGTAATTTTGTAGGTATTTTATTTAATTAATTTACCTGTAAAATAAATATTAATCCTAAAATAGCTACAATGTAATTATAATTTATATTGTAGCTATATTAGGATTTATTTTACAGGTAAGTATTTATCTTTAAATAGGAATAATTTATTTAATAAGAGTTAATTAATTTCGTTAGATTAAAATTATATTTAATTTAGGGGGGTGTTAGTGTTAGGGTTAGACTTAGCTTTAGGGGTTAATACATTTATTAGAATAGCGGTGAGCTCCGGTCGGCAGATTAGGGGTTAATAATTGAAGTTAGGTGTCGGCGATGTTAGGGAGGGCAGATTAGGGGTTAATACTATTTATTATAGGGTTAGTGAGGCGGATTAGGGGTTAATAACTTTATTATAGTAGCGCTCAGGTCCGGTCGGCAGATTAGGGGTTAATAAGTGTAGGCAGGTGGAGGCAACGTTGTGGGGAGCAGATTAGGGGTTAATAAATATAATATAGGGGTCGGCGGTGTTAGGGGCAGCAGATTAGGGGTACTTAGGGATAATGTAAGTAGCGGCGGTTTACGGAGCGGCAGATTAGGGGTTAAAAAAAATATGCAGGTGTCAGCGATAGAAGAGTTGGAGAGAGATGGAAGAATGAGTGCTTGCGGCCTTCAGTGAAACATGGGAAGTGCTTAAAGAAGCCTGGTATAATATACCAGAAGACTACTTCAGAAAACTTCAGGACAGTCTCCTCAAAAGAGTTCAAGATGTGCTTAGTGCCAAGGGAGGTCACACTAATTACTGACTTTTGCCTGAAGAAGCCATTTTGTTCTGAAATTTTTTTTTTTTATATTTTGTGTACATATTTCCGGTATTTTCTATTTGTATCTGAATAAAGAGCACACCTTTGGGTTAGTGCACCTTTTGGTATAATGCTTGACCAATAGCATGAGTTTTTCAGTATGCCCCCATAGAAGTCTATTAAAGGGACTGTCTAGTCCAAAATAAACTTTCATGATTCAGCTAGAGAATGTAATTTTAAACAATTTTCCCATTTACGTTTATCACCAATTTTGCTTTGTTCTCTTGGTATTCTTAGTTGAAAGCTAAACCTAGGAGGATCATATGCTAATTTCTAAGCCCTTGAAGGCCACCTCTTCTCTCAGGGCATTTTGACAGGTTTTTACCACTAGAGGGTGTTAGTTCACGTGTGTCATATAGATAACACTGTGCTCATGCACGTGGAGTTCAGGTGAGCCAGCTCTGATTGGCTAAAATGGATGTCTGTCAAAAGAACTGAAATAAGGGGGCAGTTTGCAGAGGCTTAGATACAAGGTAATGACAGAGATAAAAAGTGTATTTATATAACTGTGTTGGTTGTGCAAAACTAGGGAATGAGTAATAAAGGGATTATCTATTTTTTAAACAATAAAAATTCTGGTGTAGACTGTCCCTTTATGTGAGGGATTTAGCGCACCCGCACCATCCGACATGCAGAGGTTAGCATGCCCAAGACTTTCGCTCAACAGCTAAAATATTACTTTCAACATGCAATATGAGTGCAAAATTAAATGCTCTATTGATCGCACTCAAGCAATGTTTGCGCACAATAGCACTAATATTTTTGTGCTCCACTTGTAATCTATCCCCTATTTTTAACCCACATAGGTTAAACACATAGACAAAGTACTGCACTGAAGCTGTAAGCACTGACCTAGATTCATAGGTGCTAATGAAGTTGCAGAGGATCCTAGTTGTAAAGGCAAGATCATGTTCAAAATTCATTACCTTTAGCTATATTCTTTTTAGCGTTTTGTTAGTGGGCGTTCCTGATCGATATTACAAAAAGTATCTCAAGGTGCTTGTCAGGGGGCAGTATAGGGCTTTCTTGGGACGTGGTCAGAAGTTTTTCTATACCTCGGCCTATCATATGGAATTTATAAAGATCAGGGCTTTTATTGTGGAGTTACTCACGAGTACCACTACCTCTGCCATATTATAACAGTTTTCACAAGAGGGGGCTGCAAAATATATCAAGCATTTTAAATAACTTTGTCCATTTGATTTTCTCAAAGCTACTGAGCTCAATATATACAAAAATAATCAATGAACAACGGCACCTTTTATTTACAAAAAAAGCACTGATATAGGGGCCGAATTATCAAGGGCCGCCCCTGATGCCCCTGTTTCCGCGCGAGCCTCCAGGCTGGCCAGAAACGGCAGTTAAGAAGCAGCGGTCTTAAAACCACTGCTCCTTAACTGGTCCGCCTGCTCTGAGGCTGCAGGGATCAATCCGCCCGATCCTATGTGATCGGGCTGATTGACACCCACTGCTAGCGGCCACAAATTTGCAGGGGGCGCATTGCACAAGCAGTTCACAAGAACTGCTTGTGCAATAATAAATGCTGACAGTGCATGCTGAGCGGATCATGTTAGACAGACCGATGATAAATCGGCCCCAAACACTCTTCCCTTTGTGGATAATCTTGACTGGCTGTAATGTCTGGCTATCTCGTTGTCTCATTGCCTTTTAATTCTCATACACATTTTCTTTTGTGCATAAGTTAGAGTCACCTATCCTATATATTCTATGCCCCAAAAAGTGAACAGCTACAATAGATGCGACTCCGTTGCTTATAATGATGCTGGACTTGCAAGTCTCGGCTATGATATGTAGTCTAACTAATTGAAGCACAAAAGCATTGCATTAAACTGTAACTTAATGTTGCCACTTACCGACTTTTAATGATTTTGACATAAGCTGTATATTGGCAAGCAATAAAGCTAAGAGAGGGCACTCACAAACTGTAGCATAAGAAACACATTTGTCACTGATTACTGTGATATTAAATGTTAGTGGCTTTATCACCCCTACATGTATTTGTCCGCAATCTACAGCATCTGATGTCATCTTTAGATTGGAAAACTAACCACGAGCTAGTCCCTCTGAAAAAGTGATATGGACGGGATTATGATGGTGGATCAGTTTCATTGCAAGTTTTTTTTTCTTGACGCCAATAAATACGTATAACAAGTAGAACTTACATAGCTCCCCATGCCCTGCAAAACTGAACAGGTGGCAGCTCTTTTTAAAAAGTGCCAATCCTTTAAGCTACATATGAATATTATTTTCCATAAAGCTGATGAAAGAAGTCAAAATAACTTGTCCAAAGATGCTCTGCAAGGAGTTTTCACACAATTAAAAAAATAAATCACTAAATTAGAAATAAAAACTCCTGTTATAATACAGACCTCATACATAATAGCCTATATTCAAAGAAGCTTGTGAAGTTGTCAAGGCACCTCTCTGTGAAGGTGACATCATGTTCTAAATATATTCAGCATCGCTTCAACTATATTATCCACAGATTCTTTAATGGGCGTTCCTGATATAGCGTTCCTGATATAAAAGGACCACTAAACACAGTAGAATAGCATACTCAATAAATTAATAATAAAAAAGACAATGCAAAATAAATTCCTTCCTTCCCAGCGCATCATATGACAGCGATCAGCCAATCACAAAATACATATGTGTATATTTTGGGAGTTTTTGCACATGCTCAGTAGGAGCTGGTGTCTCAGGAAGTGTGCAGATAAAAGATTCTGCAAATTTACATAAAATGAATTGGAAAGTTGTTTAGAATGATGTGCTCTATCTGAATCATGAAAGCTTAATTTTAACCCTTTTACATCTATAGCTGCATCAAGTGCCCAATATGTGGTATTTTGCACATGGAACAAGAACCTATTGTTAAACGGTTAAAATAATTACAACCACAAAAACTTCAGAAACACACCTAAAACACAATACATGTACATTTCTGTAATTGTAAAATATTTGCAAATTTGTTCTGTAATAGAAAAGTAGAGTAAGTAGATTATTATTATCAGTAATTTGTAGAGCACCAATAGATTACACAGCGCTAGATGAAATGGGAAATGCCTTGAAGGCCACGTTGATACGAAAAAGAGGCTGACCGTGGGTTTCTAGGGCATTCTGGAAGATTGGTTGCAATTTTATACTTACATTAACGCCAACCATGCGGAATTCAGAAAGACTCTATTGTCCCTATCTCACTAGAGTTGATGGGGTCATTAGTATGCTCAGCAAAATAATCTAGGGAATGGGGAATTTGGCTCCAACGAAGCTCAGAGATCTCTACAGTGCTGCAAAACGTTCAGGTTCTTGGGTTATTCTATTGAGCAGATTGTTTAATAAATTGCTAGAGAGGTATGTAACTCACTAGCGTTAGGCATACATCCCTGGGTACAGGAGAGGGCTGTAACTCACTAGGGTTAGGCATACATCCCTGGTTACTAGAGAGGTATGTAACTCACTAGGGTTAGGCATACATCCCTGGGTACAAGAGAGGTATATAACTCACTAGGGTTAGGCATACATCGACAAGAAAAAAGACAGGAGGCGCCTCATAGGGTGAGTATGTTCAAACAGAAAGTGACACTCTGTCCCAGCTGGTAGGTCTCTATTACCAAAAACACACACTCGGTGCCAAGGAATCAAAATATCAGTGCTGAGGGACTGTTAGGCGCATAACGCATGCACCTAATATTTCCTCAGCACTGATATTTTGATTCCTTGGTGCCCAAGTGTGTGTCTTTGGTAACAGAGACCTACCAGCTGGGACAGAGCTAACCACCTGAACGTGACGTCAAATACTGCACCTACGCTACCCTACCAGCAAACCAACATCGCTGAGCCAGCTTCTGCTTCCTCCAGATAGCTGCTTGCCTGGGTCAGTCTCGCTGGGGGGGACCAGTGTGCCCCAGCTTGCGTCATGTGCACTGCGTGTAGTGCCTTTCCAAATGTGAGTTGCCCCTTTGTCTGTCTCAAGGTGTCACTTTCTGTTTGAACATACTCACCCTATGAGGCGCCTCCTGTCTATTTTCTTGTTGTTCTAGTTCACCTGGGAGTCAGTATCCCTTTTCTTGGAGTGACGGCTCATTGGGTGCATCCTCCACTGTTGGACTTTATACTCTATTGTGCTGTATATTTTATATAGTATATTTTGTTATCATATTTTGATAATACATTTTGTTTATTGTGCATATCGTGAGCACCCCCTATTATCTCACTTAAATAGGGCGTCTGCCTTTTATATAGTTTGATATCCTTTGTTAAGCATACATCCCTAGTTACTAGAGAGGTATGCAAATTACTAGGGCTAGGCATACATCCCTGGGTACAAGAGAGCACTGTAACTCACTAGGGTTAGGCATACATCCCTGGGTACAAGAGAGGGCTGCAACTCACTATGGTTAGGCATACATCCCTGGGTACAAGAGAGGGCTGTAACTCACTATTGTTAGGCATACATCCCTGGGTACAAGAGAGGCCTGCAACTCACTATGGTTAGGCATAAATCCCTGGGTACAAGAGAGGCCTGTAACTCACTATGGTTAGGCATACATCCCTGAGTACAAGAGAGGGCTTTAACTCATTATGGTTAGGCACACATCCCTGGCTACAAGTGAGTGCTGTAACTCACTATGGTTAGGCATACATCCCTGGGTACAAGAGAGGGCTGTAACTCACTATGGTTAGGCATACATCCCTGAGTACAAGAGAGGACTGTAAACTCACTATGGTTAGGCTTACATCCCTGGGTACAAGAGAGGCCTGTAACTCACTATGGTTAGGCATACATCCCCGAGTACAAGAGAGGGCTTTAATTCATTATGGTTAGGCACACATCCCTGGCTACAAGTGAGTGCTGTTACTCACTATTGTTAGGCATAAATCCCTGGGTACAAGAGAGGCCTGTAACTCACTATGGTTAGGCATACATCCCTGAGTACAAGAGATGGCTTTAACTCATTATGGTTAGGCACACATCCCTGGCTACAAGCGAGTGCTGTAACTCACTATGGTTAGGCATACATCCCTGAGTACAAGAGAGGACTGTAACTCACTATGGTTAGGCATACATCCCTGAGTACAAGAGAGGACTGTAACTCACTATGGTTAGGCTTACATCCCTGGGTACAAGAGAGGCCTGTAACTCACTATGGTTAGGCATACATCCCTGGGTACAAGAGAGGCCTGTAACTCACTATGGTTAGGCATACATCCCTGGGTACAGGAGAGGGCTATAATTCACTATGGTTAGGCATACATCCCTGGGTTCAAGAGAGCACTATAACTCACTAGGGTTAGGCATACATCCCTGGGTACAAGAGAGGGCTGTAACTCACTATGGTTAGGCACACATCCATGGCTACAAGTGAGTGCTGTAACTCACTATGGTTAGGTATACATCCCTGGGTATAAGAGAGGCCTGTAACTCACTATGGTTAGGCATACATCCCTGGGTACAGGAGAGGGCTATAATTCACTATGGTTAGGCACACATCCCTGGGTACAGGAAAGGGCTGTAACTCACTAGGGTTAGGAATACATTCCTGGGTACAAGAGAGGGCTGTAACTCACTAGGGTTAGGCACACATAAAAAATAATTACAAGAGCAGCACGGCAGTAATATTGAAACGAAATACCTTAATTTCACATGTAAGACATACATGCATGCAAGAATGGACAAAACGTCTGACATGTTTCGCGCCCTCTAGTGGCGCTTCATTATAGACTGAGGATAATACTCTGAAGTCTATATTATATAGCCGCCTAGGTAATTATAAACAAAACACCTGGCACTTATACAAAGCAGTTAAAAACAAAATGTACTTCATATTATTATACAAGTTCTCAATATTAAACCTGAGGCAAAGGATATGTCAAAGATTATAATGTTAATAGCAACACCATGATATTATTTTAAGCAAACAAATATATACATATATATACATATATATATATTTTATAATATACAAAAATGACAAAAATAAACCGCAATTCATAGTGTTACTTAATTCCATATATCTATGTAGATCCTGATTCACAATTTTAAAACACTCAAAATTAATAAGTTTGTATACTTCATTCATCATAGAAAAAAGATATATAAAGATTATGGAATTTAAGCTTTGTTAGCAAGAAATTTGGACCTGTGTTATTTAGCCAGACCTTTAAAGTGACAGTACCACACACCTATATCACAAATTGGGATATATTTTCGTCTAACACCAACTATTCCTATATCCAAAAAGGAAATTAGGTTTAGTGTACTGCTTTTAATATTCCTCTAGTTGTTCTTATATTAATGTAATTTCCATACACCTATATTAAATCATAGAGTGACCAACTCAGCGGGACAAAAAATGGAAGTATATTTATATCCCTGAAACATTACTCAATTCAACCAATTTGTATGCCATTGACAAAACGAATTACCCTAAAGGGTCAGTTATAATATTACTTAGATTATGATATTTTGATATTTTGTTGTGTGTCCCATAGTTCTAATAGGAGACATAAAAATATATCTTAAGGAGACAGCTAACATTCTATACAAAATAGCTAATATCCCACTCAAGGTTCAAACCCATTGGGGTTCTGGATTTAAGTTTATATATCCAAAATAGCTCTTTCCTGTCCAGTATCTTATACCTGTTACCACCTCTAGTGGGTATATTAGCTACATCAATAATTCTCACAGAAAAATCACCCTTATTGGTGAAATGAAAGAGATTAAAATGTCTGGCCACTACAGAATCTTTATTGTAGTTTTTCACATCATTAACATGCTCCCTAATTCTAGTATTCACCTCCCTTGTCGTTTTTCCAACGTATTGAATGTTACAATGTTTGCATTCCAGCATATAAACTGCAAATGTTGTCTTGCAATTGGCATAAAACAAAATATCATAAGTTCTATTATCCACTGAGGATCTAAACCTATTAGTGACTTCCATCATGTCACAAGTCAGACATGTTCTCATACCACATCTAAAATTTCCTTTTCTGTTTAACCAATTCACACCCCTACGTCTAAGAGTATTGGTTACACAGCTGGGTGCCAATTTGGATGCCAAGATAATTGTTTTTTTAGACACAAACCTGCAACTTTCAATATGTTTTTGCAAAACATTATCATTTGCCAAGATTGGTAAATGTTTTTTCAAAATCTTAACTATTTGAGGGAATTGTGCTGTATATTCAGTGGTAAACACTATTTTGCCCTCAAAGGTATTACCAGATTTTTTGATTCCACTATTAACACAATTCATTGTGCCAACTTCTCTTCTAGTGTCCAACAGTCTGTTCCTATTGTATCCTCTGGCTGACAATCTCTCAATTAACTCATCAGATTGTTTTTGATAAATCTCATCTATTTCTGTATTGCGTCGTAATCTAATAAATTGTCCCCTTGGAATGGCACGGATCAGGTGTGGAGGATGGCATGAACTAGCATGCAATATAGTGTTACCAGCAGTTGGCTTTCTAAATGTCCTGGACACTATTTGTTTATTCTCCACATCCCCCTCCAATGTCACATCCAAGAAGTCAATACTTGTACAGCTATAACCACCAACAAAAGTTAGACACATATCGTTACCATTCAGAAATCCAAGAAAAAGATCAAAAGATGCCTTATTAAAGGGTTCATCTATGATGACAATCAAATCGTCAATAAATCTTTTATAAAAGATTATATTCTTGGTATTTTCTGAATGGTCAGAGTTGTATAAAAAGTTTAACTCCCAAAAACCAACATACAAATTTGCGAAACAGGGGGCAAATTTCGCCTCCATAGCTGTTCCACAGCATTGTAGGTAATAGTTATCATTAAACATCAAAAACTTGTGAGTTAAAACAAATTCTAACATGGAACAAATGAACATCTTTACCTCAGTGTTATATGCTGTGAATTTATCAAGAAAAAACCTCACTGCCCTAATACCTAATGTGTGGGGTATACAGGTATAAAGTGAAGCAATATCCACAGCTGCCCAAGAGTATGTACTTTCCCACTCTATATTTTTTAGACAATCTAAAAGATGGGCTGAGTCTCTTAAATAGCTGTACAGATTTTTTACTAATGGTTGTAAGATAGAATCTAACCATTCAGATAATGGCTCAAGTAGGGACCCAATGCACGACACTATGGGCCTACCAGGGGGCCGCTCAGGATTTTTGTGAACTTTGGGTAAGTAATGAAATAATGGTGTCACCGGAAAATCTGGAACTAAATATGACAAGTCTTCCTCTTTAAAAACACCAAGATGAATACCATCATCCAAAAGCATAAGTAATTCCCTCTTAAAGCTGACCGTAGGATTACCATTAAGCAATCTATAAGTAGAAGTGTCACTTAATTGGCGTAAAGCCTCTCCAAAGTAATCTTCTTTATTAAGAATAACAATATTTCCTCCCTTATCAGAGTTTCTAATCACTATTTCATGATTACTCTGGAGAGACTCCAAAGCCAGTTTTTCACATAATTTTAAATTTTGCTTTACAGGTTTTTTAGACACAGCTAGTTCAAGTAATTCCTTCTCAACACATTTTTGAAAGCTATTTAATGCATTACCCCTAAATTGTATTGGATAGAAATCAGAGCCCGTTTTTCTTGGACCTGAGGGTTGTAATCTCTCAATTGTATTATCACAACCTTCTTGTAAATCAATCAGGGTTCCCAATGTACAGGCATCCTTAAATGATATGTCATTTTGGCTCATTATATTACTACTTGAAACCATGTCTAGACCAACATATTCTACATTACTATTAGGGGCAGGTTGCAATTCAAAAAATCTTTTAAGAGTGAGTTTTCTCACAAATCTATTGATATCAATTAGAGTGTTAAACGGAGAAAAATCTCTAGCTGGGGCAAAACCCAAACCTCTACTCAATAGATTTGTTTGATCCTCAGTCAGAACATGTTTAGACAAATTTATCACATTGAGTCTAGATAGTCCCAAATTCTTTGTCCTTATTTCTTTTTTCTTCTTGTTCTTTGATCTTCTGACCCTCCTAAAGGGACTCTTTCCTTCTTGTCTTTTTTCTGGGATACCTCCTTTTTTGCCTCTTTTTTAGAATCTTTAGGACGGGTTTCCCCAGCATCTTCATCTGTGCTGACCTGCAGAGAACGAAAAGAAACAGAGGACACAGAAGAGACAGAAGAGGGGGAAGAAGACAGGGAAGAAGAAGTAGCTGACACTTGGTCAGAAGTATCAGCATCAGTAGACGTGAACACAACTTTCTTCTTATTCTTATTTTTCAAGATAGGTTTTAATCCTTTATCTTTCTCATTTTATTTCTTTTTTTCACCCTTCATTCTTGTCCACATGCTCTTTCATCACTTTCTTGTGTTCCAGAAATTTTTCATGTGCTTCAAATTTCTTAAGTTCTTTCTCTATATCCTCCATTCTCTCTTTGATGTCAATTCTTTTGAGCTGTTTACCGCGGATCAAAATTTTCAACAATTTTAAAGAGCATTCAGATAGAGCATCATTCCATTCCAGAATGATATCCTGATTCTCAAACTCAAAAGTGGGAAACTTGTTAATTCTCAGTCCCCTTGGAACCCGGTCATGTTCAACATACTGCTCAAATGCTTCAATGTCCCATGTGAGCCTTAGATCAGTAATTAGCAGTTTTTCCAAAGCCTTAAACTGAGACTCCATGCCTGGACTAAACCCCTCAGAACGTTCAGAGGAAAAGACCCGTTGAAACAGCTCCCTCCTAGCCTCAGCATCATACAGAGAACTTGATAATATGGTGTTATCCAAATCCATATTCTTGCAATAATCACAAAAAATTAGTGATTGTATACTGCCTTAGATAACCAATGCCCAAATGCACGAAAAATATATATGTACAAATATATGCCTGGGTACAAGAGAGGGTTGTAACTCACTATGGTTAGGCATACATCCCTGGGTACAAGAGAGGGCTGTAACTCACTAGGGTTAGGCATACATCCCTGTGTATAAGAGAGCACTGTAACTCACTAGGGTTAGGCATACATCCCTGGGTACAAGAGAGGGCTGTAACTCACTATGGTTAGGCATACATCCCTGGGTACAAGAGAGGGCTGTAACTCACTAGGGTTAGGCATACATCCCTGGGTACAAGAGAACACTGTAACTCACTAGGGTTAGGCATACATCCCTGGGTACAAGAGAGGGCTGTAACTCACTAGGGTTAGGCATACATCCCTGGGTACAAGAGAGGGCTGTAATTCACTATGGTTAGGCATACATCCCTGGGTACAAGAGAGCACTGTAACTCACTAGGGTTAGGCATACATCCCTGGATACAAGAGAGGGCTGCAACTCACTATGGTTAGGAACACATCCCTGGGTACAAGAAAGGGCTGTAACTCACTATGGTTAGGCTTACATCCCCGGGTACAAGAGAGGCCTGTAACTCACTATGGTTAGGCATACATCCCTGAGTACAAGAGAGGGCTTTAACTCATTATGGTTAGGCACACATCCCTGGCTACAAGTGAGTGCTGTAACTCACTATGGTTAGGCATAAATCCCTGGGTACAAGAGAGGCCCGTAACTCACTATGGTTAGGCATACATCCCTGAGTACAAGAGAGGGCTTTAACTCATTATGGTTAGGCACACATCCCTGGCTACAAGTGAGTGCTGTAACTCACTATGGTTAGGCATACATCCCTGGGTAAAAGAGAGGGCTGTAACTCACTATGGTTAGGCATACATCCCTGAGTACAAGAGAGGACTGTAACTCACTATGGTTAGGCTTACATCCCTGGGTACAAGAGAGGCCTGTAACTCACTATGGTTAGGCATACATCCCTGAGTACAAGAGAGGGGTTTAACTCATTATGGTTAGGCACACATCCCTGGCTACAAGTGAGTGCTGTAACTCACTATGGTTAGGCATACATCCCTGGGTACAAGAGAGGGATGTAATTCACTATGGTTAGGCATACATCCCTGGGTACAAGAGAGCACTGTAACTCACTAGGGTTAGGCATACATCCCTGGATACAAGAGAGGGCTGCAACTCACTATGGTTAGGAACACATCCCTGGGTACAAGAAAGGGCTGTAACTCACTATGGTTAGGCTTACATCCCCGGGTACAAGAGAGGCCTGTAACTCACTATGGTTAGGCATACATCCCTGAGTACAAGAGAGGGCTTTAACTCATTATGGTTAGGCACACATCCCTGGCTACAAGTGAGTGCTGTAACTCACTATGGTTAGGCATAAATCCCTGGGTACAAGAGAGGCCCGTAACTCACTATGGTTAGGCATACATCCCTGAGTACAAGAGAGGGCTTTAACTCATTATGGTTAGGCACACATCCCTGGCTACAAGTGAGTGCTGTAACTCACTATGGTTAGGCATACATCCCTGGGTAAAAGAGAGGGCTGTAACTCACTATGGTTAGGCATACATCCCTGAGTACAAGAGAGGACTGTAACTCACTATGGTTAGGCTTACATCCCTGGGTACAAGAGAGGCCTGTAACTCACTATGGTTAGGCATACATCCCTGAGTACAAGAGAGGGGTTTAACTCATTATGGTTAGGCACACATCCCTGGCTACAAGTGAGTGCTGTAACTCACTATGGTTAGGCATACATCCCTGGGTAAAAGAGAGGGCTGTAACTCACTATGGTTAGGCATACATCCCTGAGTACAAGAGAGGACTGTAACTCACTATGGTTAGGCTTACATCCCTGGGTACAAGAGAGGCCTGTAACTCACTATGGTTAGGCATACATCACTGAGTACAAGAGAGGGCTTTAACTCATTATGGTTAGGCACACATCCCTGGCTACAAGTGAGTGCTGTAACTCACTATGGTTAGGCATACATCCCTGGGTACAAGAGAGGGCTGTAACTCACTATGGTTAGGCATACATCCCTGAGTACAAGAGAGGGCTGTAACTCACTATGGTTAGGCATACATCCCTGAGTACAAGAGAAGGCTGTAACTCACTATGGTTAGGCATACATCACTGGGTATAAGAGAGGGCTGTAATTCACTATGGTTAGGCATACATCCCTGGGTACAACAGAGCACTGTAACTCACTAGGGTTAGACATACATCCCTGGGTACAAGAGAGGGCTGTAACTTGCTATGGTTAGGCACACATCCCTGGGTACAAGAGAGCACTGTAACTCACTAGGGTTAGGCATACATTCCTGGGTACAAGAGAGAGCTGTAACTCACTAGGGTTAGGCATACATCCCTGGGTACAAGAGAGGGATGTAACTCACTAGGATTAGGCATACATCCCTGGGTACAAGAGACAGATGTAACTCACGAGGGTTAGGCATACATCCCTGGGTACAAGAGAGGGCTGTAACTCACTATGGTTAGGCATACATCCCTGGGTACAAGAGAGGGCTGTAACTCACTATGGTTAGGCATACATCCCTGAGTACAAGAGAGGACTGTAACTCACTATGGTTAGGCATACATCCCTGGATACAAGAGAGGCCTGTAACTCACTATGGTTAGGCATACATCCCTGGGTACAGGAGAGGGCTATAATTCACTATGGTTAGGCATACATCCCTGGGTACAAGAGAGCACTGTAACTCACTATGGTTAGGCACACATCCCTGGGTACAGGAAAGGGCTGTAACTCACTAGGGTTAGGAATACATCCCTGGGTACAAGAGAGGGCTGTAACTCACTAGGGTTAGGCATACATCCCTGGGTACAAGAGAGGGTTGTAACTCACTATGGTTAGGCATACATCCCTGGGTACAAGAGAGGGCTGTAACTCACTAGGGTTAGGCATACATCCCTGGGTATAAGAGAGCACTGTAACTCACTAGGGTTAGGCATACATCCCTGGGTACAAGAGAGGGCTGTAACTCACTATGGTTAGGCATACATCCCTGGGTACAAGAGAGGGCTGTAACTCACTAGGGTTAGGCATACATCCCTGGGTACAAGAGAGCACTGTAACTCACTAGGGTTAGGCAAACATCCCTGGGTACAAGAGAGGGCTGTAACTCACTAGGGTTAGGCATACATCCCTGGGTACAAGAGAGGGCTGTAATTCACTATGGTTAGGCATACATCCCTGGGTACAAGAGAGCACTGTAACTCACTAGGGTTAGGCATACATCCCTGGATACAAGAGAGGGCTGTAACTCACTATGGATAGGAACACATCCCTGGGTACAAGAAAGGGCTGTAACTCACTATGGTTAGGCTTACATCCCCGGGTACAAGAGAGGCCTGTAACTCACTATGGTTAGGCATACATCCCTGAGTACAAGAGAGGGCTTTAACTCATTATGGTTAGGCACACATCCATGGCTACAAGTGAGTGCTGTAACTCACTATGGTTAGGCATAAATCCCTGGGTACAAGAGAGGCCCGTAACTCACTATGGTTAGGCATACATCCCTGAGTACAAGAGAGGTCTTTAACTCATTATGGTTAGGCACACATCCCTGGCTACAAGTGAGTGCTGTAACTCACTATGGTTAGGCATACATCCCTGAGTACAAGAGAGGACTGTAACTCACTATGGTTAGGCTTACATCCCTGGGTACAAGAGAGGCCTGTAACTCACTATGGTTAGGCATACATCCCTGAGTACAAGAGAGGGCTTTAACTCATTATGGTTAGGCACACATCCCTGGCTACAAGTGAGTGCTGTAACTCACTATGGTTAGGCATACATCCCTGGGTACAAGAGAGGGCTGTAACTCACTATGGTTAGGCATACATCCCTGAGTACAAGAGAAGGCTGTAACTCACTATGGTTAGGCATACATCACTGGGTATAAGAGAGGGCTGTAATTCACTATGGTTAGGCATACATCCCTGGGTACAACAGAGCACTGTAACTCACTAGGGTTAGACATACATCCCTGGGTACAAGAGAGGGCTGTAACTTGCTATGGTTAGGCACACATCCCTGGGTACAAGAGAGCACTGTAACTCACTAGGGTTAGGCATACATTCCTGGGTACAAGAGAGAGCTGTAACTCACTAGGGTTAGGCATACATCCCTGGGTACAAGAGAGGGATGTAACTCACTAGGATTAGGCATACATCCCTGGGTACAAGAGACAGATGTAACTCACGAGGGTTAGGCATACATCCCTGGGTACAAGAGAGGGCTGTAACTCACTATGGTTAGGCATACATCCCTGGGTACAAGAGAGGGCTGTAACTCACTATGGTTAGGCATACATCCCTGAGTACAAGAGAGGACTGTAACTCACTATGGTTAGGCATACATCCCTGGATACAAGAGAGGCCTGTAACTCACTATGGTTAGGCATACATCCCTGGGTACAAGAAAGGGCTGTAACTCACTATGGTTAGGCTTACATCCCCGGGTACAAGAGAGGCCTGTAACTCACTATGGTTAGGCATACATCCCTGAGTACAAGAGAGGGCTTTAACTCATTATGGTTAGGCACACATCCATGGCTACAAGTGAGTGCTGTAACTCACTATGGTTAGGCATAAATCCCTGGGTACAAGAGAGGCCCGTAACTCACTATGGTTAGGCATACATCCCTGAGTACAAGAGAGGTCTTTAACTCATTATGGTTAGGCACACATCCCTGGCTACAAGTGAGTGCTGTAACTCACTATGGTTAGGCATACATCCCTGAGTACAAGAGAGGACTGTAACTCACTATGGTTAGGCTTACATCCCTGGGTACAAGAGAGGCCTGTAACTCACTATGGTTAGGCATACATCCCTGAGTACAAGAGAGGGCTTTAACTCATTATGGTTAGGCACACATCCCTGGCTACAAGTGAGTGCTGTAACTCACTATGGTTAGGCATACATCCCTGGGTACAAGAGAGGGCTGTAACTCACTATGGTTAGGCATACATCCCTGAGTACAAGAGAGGGCTGTAACTCACTATGGTTAGGCATACATCCCTGAGTACAAGAGAAGGCTGTAACTCACTATGGTTAGGCATACATCACTGGGTATAAGAGAGGGCTGTAATTCACTATGGTTAGGCATACATCCCTGGGTACAACAGAGCACTGTAACTCACTAGGGTTAGACATACATCCCTGGGTACAAGAGAGGGCTGTAACTTGCTATGGTTAGGCACACATCCCTGGGTACAAGAGAGCACTGTAACTCACTAGGGTTAGGCATACATTCCTGGGTACAAGAGAGAGCTGTAACTCACTAGGGTTAGGCATACATCCCTGGGTACAAGAGAGGGATGTAACTCACTAGGATTAGGCATACATCCCTGGGTACAAGAGACAGATGTAACTCACGAGGGTTAGGCATACATCCCTGGGTACAAGAGAGGGCTGTAACTCACTATGGTTAGGCATACATCCCTGGGTACAAGAGAGGGCTGTAACTCACTATGGTTAGGCATACATCCCTGAGTACAAGAGAGGACTGTAACTCACTATGGTTAGGCATACATCCCTGGATACAAGAGAGGCCTGTAACTCACTATGGTTAGGCATACATCCCTGGGTACAGGAGAGGGCTATAATTCACTATGGTTAGGCATACATCCCTGGGTACAAGAGAGCACTGTAACTCACTATGGTTAGGCACACATCCCTGGGTACAGGAAAGGGCTGTAACTCACTAGGGTTAGGAATACATCCCTGGGTACAAGAGAGGGCTGTAACTCACTAGGGTTAGGCATACATCCCTGGGTACAAGAGAGGGCTGTAACTCACTATGGTTAGGCATACATCCCTGGGTACAAGAGAGGGCTGTAACTCACTAGGGTTAGGCATACATCCCTGGGTATAAGAGAGCACTGTAACTCACTAGGGTTAGGCATACATCCCTGGGTACAAGAGAGGGCTGTAACTCACTAGGGTTAGGCATACATCCCTGGGTACAAGAGAGCACTGTAACTCACTAGGGTTAGGCATACATCCCTGGGTACAAGAGAGGGCTGTAACTCACTAGGGTTAGGCATACATCCCTGGGTACAAGAGAGGGCTGTAACTCACTAGGGTTAGGCATACAGTGCTCTCTTGTACCCAGGGATGTATGCCTAACCCTAGTGAGTTACAGCCCTCTCTTGTACCCAGGGATGTATGCCTAACCATAGTGAGTTACAGTGCTCTCTTGTACCCAGGGATGTAACTCACTATGGTTAGGCATACATCCCCGGGTACAAGAGAGGGCTGTAACTCACTAGGGTTAGGCATACATCCCTGGGTACAAAAGAGGGCTGTAACTCACTATGGTTAGGCACACATCCCTGGGTATAAGAGAGCACTGTAACTCACTAGGGTTAGGCATACATCCCTGGGTACAAGAGAGGGCTGTAACTCACTATGGTTAGGCATACATCCCTGGGTACAAGAGAGGGCTGTAACTCACTAGGGTTAGGCATACATCCCTGGGTACAAGAGAGCACTGTAACTCACTAGGGTTAGGCATACATCCCTGGGTACAAGAGAGGGCTGTAACTCACTAGGGTTAGGCATACATCCCTGGGCACAAGAGAGGGCTGTAATTCACTATGGTTAGGCATACATCCCTGGGTACAAGAGAGCACTGTAACTCACTAGGGTTAGGCATACATCCCTGGGTACAAGATAGGGCTGTAACTCACTATGGTTAGGAACACATCCCTGGGTACAAGAAAGGGCTGTAACTCACTAGGGTTAGGAATACATCCCTGGGTACAAGAGAGGGCTGTAACTCACTAGGGTTAGGCATACATCCCTGGGTACAAGAGAGGGCTGTAACTCACTATGGTTAGGCATACATTCCTGGGTACAAGAGAGGGCTGTAACTCACTAGGGTTAGGCATACATCCCTGGGTATAAGAGAGCACTGTAACTCACTAGGGTTAGGCATACATCCCTGGGTACAAGAGAGGGCTGTAACTCACTAGGGTTAGGCATACAGTGCTCTCTTGTACCCAGGGATGTATGCCTAACCCTAGTGAGTTACAGCCCTCTCTTGTACCCAGGGATGTATGCCTAACCATAGTGAGTTACAGTGCTCTCTTGTACCCAGGGATGTAACTCACTATGGTTAGGTATACATCCCCGGGTACAAGAGAGGGCTGTAACTCACTAGGGTTAGGCATACATCCCTGGGTACAAGAGAGGGCTGTAACTCACTATGGTTAGGCATACATCCCTGAGTACAAGAGAGGGCTGTAACTCACTATGGTTAGGCATACATCCCTGAGTACAAGAGAAGGCTGCAAATCACTATGGTTAGGCATACATCCCTGGGTACAAGAGAGGGCTGTAACTCACTATGGTTAGGCATACGTCCCTGAGTACAAGAGAGGGCTGTAACTCACTATGGTTAGGCATACATCCCTGGGTACAAGAGAGGGCTGTAACTCACTATGGTTAGGCATACATCCCTGGGTACAAGAGAGGGCTGTAACTCACTATGGTTAGGCATACATCCCTGGGTACAAGAGAGCACTGTAACTCACTAGGGTTAAGCATACATCCCTGGGTACAAGAGAGGGCTGTAATTCACTATGGTTAGAAACACATCCATGGGTACAAGAGAGCACTGTAACTCACTAGGGTTAGGCATACATCCCTTGGTACAAGAGAGGGCTGTAACTCACTAGGGTTAGGCATACATCCCTGGGTGCAAGAGAGGGCTGTAACTCACTAGGGTTAGGCATACATCCCTGGGTACAAGAGAGGGCTGTAACTCACTATGGTTAGGCATACATCCCTGGGTACAAGAGAGGGCTGTAACTCACTAGGGTTAGGCATACATCCCTGGGTACAAGAGAGCACTGTAACTCACTAGGGTTAGGCATACATCCCTGGGTATAAAAGAGGGCTGTAACTCACTAGGGTTAGGCATACAACCCTGGGTACAAGAGAGCACTGTAACTCACTAGGGTTAGGCATACATCCCTGGGTACAAGAGAGGGCTGTAACTCACTAGGGTTAGGCATATATCCCTGGGTACAAGAGAGGACTGTAACTCACTAAGGTTAGGCATACATCCCTGGGTACAAGAGAGGGCTGTAACTCACTATAGTTAGGCATACATCCCTGGGTACAAGAGAGGGCTGTAACTCACTATGGTTAGGCATACATCCCTGGGTACAAGAGAGGGCTGTAACTTACTATGGTTAGGCATACATCCCTGGGTACAAGAGAGGGCTGTAACTCACTATGGTTAGGCACACATCCCTGGGTACAAGAAAGGGCTTTAATTCATCAAGGTTAGGGATGAACTCCAGGATGCCAGAGATGTCTGTAACACATTATTTTGCAATATCACAACTGGCAAATAAGGGGTTAATTAGAATTTTGTGTGGCTTGATCCTTATTACAATTTTATACTGATTTATATTCATGTTATAGACAGGCAGTGAATGCAGTAACAATGTACATCATTATAACTGGGCTCACGGAAAACAAACTATTGACTGTTTGCTGCATACTGCATACTATTTATCTTCACTGGTCCTGATTTCATCACCAATGGTGGCCCAGGGGACAATTGCCACCCTGTGCCCTGGCCCAGTTCCCCTCCGGGTGACATTACTGCCTCTACATTTTGGCCATAATGACAATATTACTGTTAGGGTGACATTCCAAATAAGAACCAACATGTATATCACATTCCTGACAGCATATTTTTATTTGTCCATTTATTATTATTATTGTTGTTATTATTATTATTATTTGTGCCCACTGAGTATAACTTGCAGTAGTCTGACAGTGAGTTTACGCTATAAACAAGTGGATAATGCTGACTGTGTAATGTGGGAGAGGGTATATATATATATATATATGCATATACAGTATATATATATATATTTCAGATAGATGTAATAAAACAATTAATTAATTAACCCTGGATAATTTTCACATAACATAATGTTAAAATCATATAAAGCAGCATTTGCAATAAGGGAAGATCATTATTCTGCCTCATTGAAGGGCCCCTCAGATGCATTCCCCTTCTCATTACTAGCTTTGTAAAGTTTTTTACTGCCATCCAGAGGAGAAAATAAGCAGCCAGATTCTGTGTTTTTTTTCTAGTTAGGATGAAATAGAAAAGCATTTCTTAAGGCAGCATTAAAGGGACATCATGGGGAGAAAATAACCTCCTAAACAGTGATATATCAGTTCATAAAAATATGTAAAGGGACACTCAAGTCAAAATTAAACTTTCATGATTCAGATAGAGCAGCAATTTTAAACAACTTTCCAATTTACTTCAATTAACAAACTGTGCACAGTTGTTTTATATTTACACTTTTTGAGTCACCAGCTCCTACTGAGCATGTGCAAGAATTCACAGAATATACGTATATGCGTTTGTGATTGGCTGATGACGGTCACATGATACAGGGGAATGGAAATAGACATAACTGAAATAAATCTTCTACTCATTTGAAGTTCAGGCTAACTTCTATTGCATTGTCTTTTTATCATGCATTTGCTGATTATGCAAATCTACTGTATTTACTGGTCCTTTAACTTATACCATAATTGCCCTGCTGCAGTATTTCCTGTATGCAAAGCAACACATTTACCTGCATACATCTATAAGCTCATTTATGCGCCTTAACATGATTGGACGCAATACAGCAGTGGTGGTTCTGCAGGGGTGGTTCTGCAGGGGTGGTTCTGCAGGGGTGCCCCCCCCCCCCCCCCGGCACGACTTTAGACTGCCTTGCCATGCTTTACCTGCCCTGTTACACCTCAGGGCTGCATATCCCCACCAAATGAACACCTGGAACCAAAAAACCACTTCATTGAACAACTGTGACCTTGCCCACAAAACACCAGCAACCCTGACTGCATGCTTTCCTGATAGGGTTACCACCTCCGGACACTTATGAGTTAAACAAGCTGAAGGGAGGAACATGAATAGTGCTGTCCTGGGTCACTATTTTTGTGCCTTGCATGTTTCCCTCTGCACACCCTGCAGCATGTGTAACTCATAAGTGTCCAGGAAAACATGGCTTAGGTGACAACCATATTTTCTGAACTAGTCAAGATAAGCCTTTCCCTCATTAATCAGTATCTGGAACCACCATTAGCAGACAGTTAATGTTTACTATTAACCCCTTAACAACCAGCAGTGCACAGGGTATGGTGACAGTCATTTAGTCCTTAAAGGGACATGAAACCACATTTTTTATTTTGTGGTTCAGAAAGAACATGCAATTTTATATTACTTTCCAATTTATTTCTATTATCTAATTTGTTTAATGCTCTTGGTATCCTTTGTTGAAAAAGTATACCTAGGAAGGCTCAGAAGCTGCTGATTGGTGGCTGAACATATATCCCTCCTGTCATTGACTTTTAGCTAGTTCCCAGTAGTGCATTACTAAAGAAAATGAAGCAAATTAGATAATAGAAATAAATGTGAAAGTTTTTTAAAATTGTATGATCTATCTGAATCATTAAAGAAAAATGCTCAGTTTAATGTCCCTTTAAGGACCAGCACCGTACCCTGTATGGCAACTGTGTTCTGGGCTGTTAGCATGCCTGTCTCACCACTGTCGGAATGTCTGCGCTATTACTGCATGCCTAAGGAGTAAAGGCATTGTAGAAAAAGCGTAATGAAGAACACCCCAAGCTAGCGACGCAGAGACAGGGTGTCCCTGTGACAAAAATGACAGTTACTGTGTATACAATCACTGTGACAGCAAGTCACAGCCATTGTATACTTACAATGGAGTCTAGATACTAGCATGCTGCAATGCATGCTGGTATCAGGCACATTTGGCAATAACAATGCCTCAGGAGTGAGACAGTTCAGTGATGCCCAAAAAACTAAATTTATGCTTACCGGATATATTTTCTTTCGTTTCCTGGCATGGAGAGTCCACAAATCCAATCTAATTACTAGTGGGAATTCAACTCCTGGCCACCAGGAGGAGGCAAAGTACACCCCAGCAAAGCTTTCAGTATCCTCCAACTTCCCACAATCCCCCAGTCATTCAGCTGAAGGAATATGGAAAGAGAAGAGGACACAAAGGGTATAGAGGTGCCTGAAGTTTACAAAAAGACAAAAGCAGTCTCAAAATTTGAATAAGGGCGGGTCGTGGACTCTCCATGCCAGGAAAGAAAATAATTTATCAGGTAAGCAACAATTTCTTTCCAATGGCATGGAGAGTCCACAAATCCATTCTAATTACTAGTGGGAACCAATACCCAAGCTAGAAGACACAGAATGGAAGGGAGGGAGAACAAAACAGGCGGACCTAAACAGAAGCACCACTGCTTGAAGAACTTTCCTCCCAAAAGAAGCCTCAGCAGAGGCAAAAACATAGAATTTGTAGAATTTGGAAAAAGTATGCAACAAAGACCAAGTGGCCGCCTTGCAGATTTGTTCCACAGAAGCCTTGTTATTAAAGGCCCAGGAAGAAGAGACAGCCCTAGTGGAATGAGCCGTAATCCTCTAAGGAGGCTGTTGTCCAGCTGTCTCATAGGCCAACCGAATGACCCTTCTCAACCAAAAAGAAAGAGTAGTAGAAGTGGCCTTCTGGCCCTTACGTTTACCAGAAAACACAACAAAAAAAAAGAACCTACCTGATAAATTCATTTCTTTCATATTGGCAAGAGTCCATGAGCTAGTGACGTATGGGATATACAATGCTACCAGGAGGGGCAAAGTTTCCCAAACCTCAAAATGTCTATAAATACACCCCTCACCACACCCACAATTCAGTTTAACAAATATCCAAGTAGTGGGGTGATAAAATAAGGAGTAAAAAAGCATACAAAATAAGGAACTGGAAATATAATTGTGCTTTTATACAAAAATCATAACCACCAAAAAACGGTGGGTCTCATGGACTCTTGCCAATATGAAAGAAATTAATTTATCAGGTAAGTTCTTACATAAATTATGTTTTCTTTGATGTAATTGGCAAGAGTCCATGATCTAGTGACGTATGGGATAGAAATACCCAAAATGTGAAAATCCACAGAAGAGTCACTAGAGAGGGAGGGATAAAATAAAAACAGCTATTTCCGCTGAAAAAATTAAATCCACAAAAAAATAAGTCTTTCTTATAAATTTCACATACATTTTAAGAAAAAAACTTAAATCATAACCAAAAGAATCAAACTGAGACAGCTGCCTGAAGAACTTTTCTACGAAAGACTGCTTCAGAAGAAGCAATTACATTAAAATGGTAAAATTTTGTAAATGTATGCAAAGAAGACCAAGTTGCTGCTTTGCAAATCTGATCAACCGAAGCTTCATTCTTAAAAGCCAAAGAAGTGGCGACTGATCTAGTAGAATGAGCTGTAATTCTCTGAGGCAGAGACTGTCCCGCCTCCAAATAAGCCTTGTGAATCAAAAGCTTTAACCAAGATGCCAAAGAAATGGCAGAGGCTTTCTGACCTTTCTTAGGACCAGAAAAAACAACAAATAGACTAGAAGTCTTCCTGAAATCTTTATTCTTAGGATTAGGACACAAGGTGTCATGCTCCTGCTGTCTGTAGCTTTAAGGCACTGTATGATCCCTATTTCAGGCCCCTCCTCTGGTTGTTCTATGCTAGGTAATCTGCTACAGAGGGTGGAAGTACACTGATCTCTACTTCCGCTACTAGCCTGTGGATTTTGTTTCCCTGAAGCTGTTACTCCGGTCTAACTTTTGTCTCCTCAACCTCTAGTCATGGGAGCCCCTTCGATTCTGCTACTGCAACTTACTTGGTGTGCCCACCAGAATCCTTCGCATTACGACAGCCTCAACCGGAGTCACTTCTGACGCTACTCACTCTCCCCAGCAATGGCTGGTGACGTCATCAAGCTCTGCCTGCTCGCCCAGCTCTGGACACACACAGCAACTGCTCCTGCTCCCAACCTCCTGGATCTTTGGTTCAACGGTTCACCTGAAGTACGGTATTGTGCTTTTGTATCTCTCATATCCAGCTGGATGTCATTTATGTTAGAAAGAATCTGATAGATTGACTGTCCATTTGTTTTCCGACTTTACCGGTCACTGCTGCACATGCTTATGGGTCTCAGCTGTTAAATGCTTCATGAACTAACATCTTGCTGCCAAAGTCTACTCAAGTGTAATACAGGGCAGTGAAGATTAACCCTTGCTTGCCTACTTTCAGTTACATTCTTTCTCGCTGCCTGTCTCTTTGCATAATTATTGCTGTTTATACAGACTGTTGTGACAAGGTACATGATAACTATCAGAATCTAATATCATTTGTGAAGCTAGTAATATTAACCCCTGCATTGCTGGAATCTGTCTCCTCTTAATTATATCTCCTGATTTTAACCTGGCACCTGGAGCCACTTCCCATCTGTGATCTTCTATTAATTTTTACCTTATTGCAACAACTCTACTATTAATTTTACCTTATTGCAACAACTACTACAGTAGAGCTATATACTCGCCTGGTTCCTGTAAGAATTATTATTTGGCTTCACTACATTTATTATGACTATATTGTCATCCCTCAGTCAATGAGCATACCCAAACTCTGATTTACATCTATAGAGTTCAAGGTCTGGTGTGAGACTGAGTTGTATTTCAAGTGATAGATACCCCTAGACCCAGTAGGTTACCGAAATAACAGTCAGAAGCCATCTGAACCTTACACAAGGAAGGAACAACAATTTCCCTACTAATGTTGTTAGAATTCACAACCTTAGGAAGAAATTTAAACAAAGTCCGCAAAACAGCCTTATCCTGATGGAAAATCAGAAAGGGAGACTCACAAGAGAGAGCAGACAATTCAGAAACTCTTCTAGCTGAAGAGATAGCCAAAAGAAACAACACTTTCCAAGAAAGTAGCTAAATATCCAAAGAATGCATAGGCTCAAAAGGAGGAGCCTGTAAAGCCTTCAAAACCAAATTAAGACTCCAAGGAGGAGAAATTGATTTAATAACAGGCTTGATATGAACCAAAGCCTGAACAAAACAGTGAATATCAGGAAGTTTAGCAATCTTTATATGAAATAAAACAGAAAGAGCAGAGATTTGTCCCTTCAAAGTACTTGCAGACAAACCTTTATCCAAACCATCCTGAAGAAACTGTAAAATTCTAGAAATTCTAAAAGAATGCCAAGAGAATGTATGAGAAAAACACCATGAAATATAGGTTTTCCAACCCCGATAATAAATCTTCCCTGAAAAAGACATACAAGCCTGTAGCATAGTATTAATAACTGAGTCAGAGAAACCTCTATGACTAAGCACTTAGCGTTCAATTTCCATACCTTCAAATTTAGCAATTTGAGATCCTGATGGGAAAACGGCCCTTGATACAGAAGGTCTGACCTTAAAGGAAGTGGCCAAGGCTGGCAACTGGACATCCGGACAAGATCTGCATACCAAAACCTGTGAGGCCATGCTGGTGCTATCAGAAACATGCAATTGTTTCATTATGATCTTGGAGATCACCCTTGGAAGAAGAACTAGAGGCGGAAAAATGTAAGCATGTCTCCGCCTGAGGATCCCTGGACCTGGAAAGGTACCTGGAAAGTTCTTGTTTAGATGGGAAGCCATCAGATCTATTTCGGGAAGAACCCACATCTGTACAATCTGACAAAATACATCTGGATGGAGAGACCACTCCCTTGGATGTGAAGGCTGACTGAGATAATCCACTTACCAATTGTCTACACAATTAGAAATTAGAGAGGAGTTGGATTCCGCCCAGGAAAGTATCTGAGATACTTCTTTCATCTCTAAAGGACTGTGAGTCCCACCCTGATGATTGACATATGCCACAGTTGTGATATTGTCTGTCTGAAAACAAATGAATGATTCTCTATTTAATAGAGGCCAAGCCTGAAGAGCACTGAAAATAGCACAGAGTTCTAAAATATTGATTGGCAACCTCGCCTCTTGAGGATTCCAAAGTCCTTGTACTGTCAGAGACCCCCAGACAGCTCCCCAACCTGTAAAACTTGCATCTGTTGAAACCACAGTCCAGGAAGGATGAACAAAAGAGTCCCCTTGAATAATCCAATGATGGTCCAACCACCAGGACAGAGAGAGTTGAATGTTGGGATTTAAGTATGTCAATTGTGATATCTGACTATAATCCCTGCACCATTGATTCAGCATGCAAAGCTGCAGAGGTCTTATATGAAAACAAGCAAAGGGGATCGCGTCCGATGCTGCAATCATGAGACCTAAAATTTCCATGCACATAGCCGCTGAAGGGAATGATCAAGATTGAAGGTTTCGACAGGCAGAAACCAATTTCATTCATTTCTTGTCTGTTAAAGACAGAGTCATGGACACTGAATCTATCTGGAAACCTAAAAATGTGACCCTTGTCTGGGGAATCAAGAAACAATTTCGTAAATTGGTCCTCCAACCATGTTTTTGAAGAAACAACACAAGTTGATTCATGTGAGATTCTGCTAAATGAAAAGATTGAGCCAGTACCAAGATATCGTCCAAATAAGGAAACACTGCAATACCCTTTTTTCTGATTACTGTCAGGGTTTTTTCCCTGTTTTGATTGCCATGTGCTGCTGGCAGCCATTTTACTCACCTATCTTGCTGACTCTGGTGCATACTGTGTAATGCTGCTCATTTCCTGCACTTCCTTTTATGGCCAGACTGGTAAACATCATCCGTGTGAGACAGGATGCAGTCTCAGAATTGTGATGTCCTCACTTATTATTTAAAGGGCATCTGTTCAGTATGCTTTGCCCTTGCATTGTCTCAGACCTGTTTGTGAGAGCTCCTGTGTATTACCTGGCTGTCTGACGTCCCTCCTGGTTCCTGATCCCTGGCTTGTTCCTGACTCTGCTGTTCTCCTTGTTCCTGACTACTTGCTTTGGCTCCTGACTCGGCTTGTCTAACTACAAGCTCTGGTTTTGATTCCTGGCTTGTTATTTGACTTGTGGACTTTTTCTTATTTTTTGCTAATAATAAAGGTGTGATTATTTTTGCACTTCTTGTCTCAGTCTGATCCCTGGCACCCTGACATTACGCAAGGGCCATGAATCCTGATGATGCTAATAATTCACCTTTACCTGCCATAATTTCCAGGATAGATGAACAGGACCACCGCTTGGATCAATTTATACTAGCCCTGCAAACCCTGCTTACTCGCACTGCACATTTGGACCAAAGTGTCCCGCAAGTTATGGCTGCTCCTGTTTCCGCTGCTGCACCTAGTCCTACCAGGAGCATATCTGGTTCTGCACCTCTACCTCAGCGATATGGAGGCGATCCTAATAAGTGCAGATGGTTTTTGAACCAGGTGGACATTTAATTTGAGATGTTATCTCAGGCGTTTCCCTCTGACAGAGCTAAGGTGGGATTTCTCATCTTGTTACTCTCTGACACAGCTCTTGCCTGGGCTAATCCCTTGTGGGAGACTAATAAACCTGTGATTTCAAATTACCCTAAATTTGTGGCCTCTTTTCGAAGGGTATTTTATGTTCCGGCTCGCTCCTCCTCTGCTGCTAAACGACTCATGTTTATTCAGCAAGGTACAAGATCTGTTGCTCAGTATGCCATTGAGTTCCATATGCTTGCCGCAGAGGTAGGTTGGAACAATGAAGCCCTTGTTGCCACCTTATTTCATGGGCTCTCTGATGCGATTAAAGACGAAGTTGCTGCCAGAGATTTACCAGAAGATCTCGAGGCATTGGTGTCTTTTTTGATCCTAATTGACATCAGACTAAGTGAGAGGCCCTCTTTCAAGGAGCGCTTGCGGAAGCCTCCTGTTCCGTTGTCTCCTACGTGTTCGTTCCTACTCATGCCTCCCCCTCCTCCCATGCCTCCTTGTCCGAGTCACCAGGTACTGCTGAGCCGATGCAGTTGTAATTCACACGTCTCTCCGCGGCGGAGAGGGACTTTAGGAGGAAGGAGGGGCTCTGCCTCTATTGTTGGTTACAGGGCCACCTTTTGAAGTCTTGTCCTACACGGCCGGGAACCGCTCACACCTAAGGTCCTGTCAGGGGCAGATCTTGAGTGGTTTATCCTCGTCCCTGGAACTGCTAAAGGAGAAACCTTTGGTCACGGTTGTCCTTTCCTGGGTGGACCAAAGCTCTTGTTGACTCCGGTGCTGCGGGGTATTTCATTGACAGTGCTTTTGTAATAAAGCACTCCATTCCTGTTTTGCCTCGGTCCGTTCTGCTTGTTATTGAGGACATTGATGGCGGGCCCCTTCAGTCCGTACTCGTTACTCACGAAACTGCTCCGATATCCATGGCTGTTGGGGCTCTCCATTTTGAAACCCTCCCGTTCCAAGTGATAAACTCTCCACATTTTCTGGTTGTTCTGGGTTATCCCTGGCTCCAAAAGCACAATCCCAGTCTTAACTGGTGCAGTGGCCTCGCCCATTTTGGTCTTCGGTCTATTCAACCTTTTTTGGGGTTTGCCAATAACTATAGAAAGTTTATTAAAAACTTTTCTTCCGGCCTGGCATGCCCTAGGAAGGAGGAAGAGGAGGAGTCTGTCCATAGGGCAGGTGAATCTCCCCTGCAGGTATTCCAGAGGCGGTTCTTTTCGCGCCAGGTAGCTCTGTGAAGAGGAGAACTGCAGCCAGTTTTTTATACATTGCCTGGGTAATTCTTCCTACAGCGTATACCACCAACAACGCTGAAAAAACTATCTGCCCGGAGCTAGGTTCTGAAGGCTGTACGAACAAAGCTCCCAATTAGGCTGAAAAGACCTTGAAAATCTCCCCCCTCTCACATTGGGAGCACAGGGTAGACAGCCAACTCAGCTTATATTATTTTTTCTCTAGGCTGAACTGCTATTGATACACCACCCACCCCAAAAATCACACAGCCTGTCGCCAGCGTTTCCCTCCTCACCCACCGGTGCTGCGTGTGAGGGGGTGGTAAACGCAAGACTTTGTTAGCCCACTTGAACAGGCTCCCCCGGTCGACTGGCAGCGGGAGACACAAGTAAAGATAACTTACTGAAAAGTCAGAAATCCCAGCCATACTCCCAAATAACTACCTAAGAGTCTTACCGCGGACCTGGTTCCTTGGCCGCTTGCCCCACCCACCGGTGCTGCGTGTGGGGGCGGGCGGTGCGGTGATCTTCGGAGTTGACGCTGACGGGGTTGAGGCTGAATCCTGTCACTTGCCGGACACGTTGACAGAGGGAGGAGTGGTGCGGCTGTGCGGAGCAGGACCGGGAGAGGCCCGGGCTCCAGAACTGATTGGAGTGCAGTCAGGAGACGGAAGGTCCCCATAGAAAGTGTGGGGACTCATATATCTAAGGGACAGCTGGCTTAGTGAATAGTCTAAAACATTGGGACATTACGCTGCTGGCGACAGAGGCTGTGAGTAACAAAGCGCAAGAGGGGTGAGTGGAACTTTTTTACAAAGAATATAGCTTGTACCTCCAGGGATGATATGTGATAGATAAAGGATCCTCAGTTTAAATTCTGCAGAACAGAACAGTATTAAAGTCCTTGGGGGCCAAGGACTGTAGAAACCCTCATGAATGTCCATAAATAATATCACCATCATATGAATAAGGACATATTGCAATGATAAAATAATTCATAGATCCTTGGGAATAAAGCCGCAGAAGTAAGGAGAAGGTGAAAGAAGAAAGAGAGGAGAATACTCTAAATAATCGTGGAGACTTTCTCAGAATTACTATTCTGAGAAATAGAGTATCTGTTATTGTGCTCTTGTTTTTTTCCCCTTTTCTTTTTCTTTCCTTTTTTTGTTTTTTTTTCCTTTTGTTTTTTATTTCTCTCCCGATACTAACTTTGAAATTGTTCTGTATTATGAAGTTTCTGGTCATCTGCTTATGTATATTAGAGGACGGTTTTGCTTAGTTATAATTGTAACATTGCTCCCCTTCTGTTTTTCCTGTTGTTTTCTGCTGGTATTGCTTTTTCTTTTTCTCCTCCTCCCTAAAAAGGGTATGTAGATAGAATTTTTCCTCCAGTAGTAAGACAAGGTTAGGAGTCAAAGAAAAATATACATAAATGATATAAATAATTGAATTGGGTCATACTTAATAATCCCCCATTTATTTACCCGCCCCGCAGGAAAAAAAAAGAGAACTTAAAGTCTTCTGTTAACAGAATTTATTCCCTCTGGCCGCCATCTCTTGATTAACTAAATCGGTTGTCACTTGGTTGCTTTATCACTTTAATGCACTTTTCTCACGAATTTTTTTTATTTTTATTTTTCTCAATAAGAACTCACTGTCACCACATGGGGCAATATATTGCACCTTAAAATTTACACAGCACGTTCACTTATCCCTTTTTCTTTTTTTTTTTTTTTCTTTTTTTATTTCTCTCTTCTCTGTATCACTCTTCCTTTTTTTTCTCCCACCAAGACCACGACTTCCCCTCTTCCAAGGGGGGATCTTTTACACTTAATCACAGGACTCACACCCTTGCCCTTAATTAATGGATAAATATATCACTTTACCCACTATCACTATTAAGCACAATCAAGGCATGACGTCCAAGAATAGGGAACGTAAGAATAAGAATACAACAGAAATCACAGCAGAAAATCTGAGTGAAGTCACCACATTAAAAAACCCAAAAATTGTAGTATCACAAGAGAACCAGGATTTGGTAGCTAATATCCTTGAAGCAATCTCTCCTAAATTTGATATTCTAAAAAATGAACTAAAACATGATTTTTCTCTACTAACAACAGAAGTGAGACAATACTCTAGGAGACTTCAAGAAGTCGAGCAACGAATCTCAGATTTAGAAGACATAACAAATTCTCATATACCCCAGATTGAGGACACCCAGAGTGAAATTATAAAATTACAAGCAAAAATAGATGACTTAGAAAATAGGTCAAGAAGAAATAATCTTAGAATCATTGGGTTCCCAGACCCTTTTAAGCAGGAAGACCTTATGAAAGTAATGACAGATATTCTACCCCAAATTCTTAAAATTCCAGAATCCCAGTCCTCTATTTTGATTGAAAGAGTCCACAGACTGGGGAGAGCTGCCGATAGTCCTAACACTACTTCTAAACCTCGACCAATTATTGCAAAATTTTTAAACTTTCAGGACAAAATATTATTTCTACAATATTATCGTAAAAACCAACCTATCATGTATAAGGGCAATAAAATCTTGCTTTTTCAGGACTTCTCTATAGAGACATCTCGAAAAAGGAGGGAGCTCTCCCCGGTCTGTGGAAAGATGCTTAAGGCAGGGTGGCAGGCCACTGTCATCTATCCTGCTAGACTTAAATTGTTATTAGGGGGTCAAATGTTTTTTTTTGACTCAGTTGAAGAGGCGGAGAAAAAATTAGTGGAACAGGGGATAAACTGATAAGCATCTCCCCTCATTCTGTCTTCTTTGTTATTTATCTCCTGTATATAAAGTATGTGGGTAAGAAATAACAAGTTTATAATGCAATGGAGAATGCATTCCCTGCTTCACTATATAGAACAGATTATGTATTTAATTTTTTATTTTTACCCCCCCCCCTTTTTTTTTTTTTCTCTCTCTCTTTTTTCTCTCTCTTTCTCCCTCTCCCCCCTTCCCCTGCCTTGCTATCTTCCCCTTGTAGGCCCCCGTTGATCTTCTTCTTTTCTCCCCCCTACCCCCCTCTCCTGTTCTTGGGAGGGGTGAAGGGGCTGGGTCTCCATGGACAATAGGTAAATGAATAACGCAATTAGAATAACGTCCTGGAACATAGGGGGTATAACCTCTACAATTAAACGAAAAACGATCTTAGCTCACCTTAGGAAATTCGAAACATCTATAGCATTATTACAGGAGACACACCTAAACAGTGAAGAATCCTTGAAGTTAAAATTTTCATGGGTAGCGGAGGTAATATTTGCTCCGTCACTAAAAAGAAAAAAAGGGGTTGCTATTCTATTGGGTAAAAAGATATCTTATCAGATAGTAGACACAATAATAGATATAGATAGCAGATATATAATATTAAAGTTGAAAATCTCTAATGTATTATACACCATCTGCAACCTTTATGCCCCGAATGTAATAGATCAACGATTTTGGGACTCCCTCCAAGCCAAAATGTTACAGGTAGCAGAAGGCTATGTAGTGATAGCGGGTGATTTTAATATGGCCCCCCGATGCCCCCTAGATAGATTTAGACACGGTAATACACAAAGAAAGACTAAAAAAGATAATCTAGAAGCAAAACTGTTTAACACTATTTTCCATAATCTTGCGGTAAGGGACGTGTGGAGGGCTCAAAACCCAGATTATAAAGGATACACATGTCATTCGAAGGCATCTAAATCTTTATCGAGAATAGATCTCTTCTTAGTAAACGACAAGTTATATAATATAGGAGTTAAGGCAGCAATCACGGAAATATGTATCTCAGATCATGCCCCCATAACTTTAGATATTCCAACTCAAAAGAACCAATCAAAAGGGTCACGTTTCTTCTACCCAAAATACTTAACAAATAATCAGAAATATAAGAATTGGATACAAAATAAAATGGAAGAATTTTTTAATTTAAATGAAGGTTCGGTGCCTAGTCTGCCAATTATCTGGGAAACGGCGAAGGCCGTGTTAAGGGGTGATATTATCTCTTATACCGCAAAAATAAAAAAAAAAGCACGTTTAAAGGAAAAACAATTATTAAATTCTGTTGTGAATGCATATAATAGATACCTGATCTCCCCACTAGAGGAATATTGGAAAAAATATGTCAAATTGAAAGAGGAACGAGATACTTTTATATTCTCACAAACAACGCAAATGGAATTAAAATATCAATCAAAGTTTTATAGATATGGTAACAAATCAGGCAGACTATTGTCTAAACTGGTAAAAAACTCCAAACAGTCCAACATAATTGAATGTCTACAGGTAGATGGGAATAGTCTCACCAAAACGGAGGAAATTTCAGAATCTTTCTTGCAATACTATAAAGCTATATACTCCACCTCTATATCTAAGACAGATGCACAAGACAAATTTTGGAAGGATACACCCATTACAAAGTGTGATACTGAGTTTAAAGCTAAATTAAACGCTCCAATAACCGAATTAGAAGTAATGCAAACAATTAAAACATTAAAAACTGAGAAAGCCCCTGGTCCCGATGCAATCCCGAACGAATTTTATAAAACTTTAGAAACCACAATTACTCCCCAGTTAACTAAACTCTTTAATTATTTCTTTTTAGAAGAGACTCAAATTCCATCAAACTTTGTGGAATCTTATACCACTTTAATACTCAAACCAGGAAAAAATCCACAACAAAGGGAATCATATAGACCTATAGCTTTATTAAATTCTGACTATAAAATATTTTCTTCTATTTTAGCTAAAAGATTACAGGGAGGGCTAGCTGAGATCATTCATAGTGATCAGGCTGGGTTTCTATACAAACGCAGCTCAGCAGCTAAAATAAGACAACTTCTTCTAATTATTGATTACTTTAATAATTCAGAAAAAAGACTACCTCTGACCTACCCAGACGCAGCTATTTTAGCTATAGACGCTGAAAAAGCGTTTGATAAGGTCTATCATGAACATTTATTCGATACATTAGAACGATTTGGACTAGGGAATACATTTATCAACCTAGTTAAAAAAATCAGTTTACAAGCATCTACCAGTTTAATTACTAATGGGTTAGTATCTGACAAAATAAGATTAAAAAGAGGTACAAGGCAGGGGTGTCCGTTATCCCCCTTACTATTTGATTTGGCAATAGAGCCACTGGCTATTAAAATTAGACAACAAGTCGAGGGTATTAAAATTCTCAATAAGGAGGTTAAGATAGCCTTATATGCAGACGATCTTTTGGTCTACATCTCTAATACCCTAGTTAACATTCCAAAGTTATTGGAAATAATTGAAACATTTGGTTATTTTTCAGGCTACAAAATGAACAACATGAAATCAGAATTATTATGGCTAAGAATGAAGGAAAACTCCTATATAGATAACCCTTTCAAGGTAGTGACCAAAACGTTTAGATATCTGGGAATATTGATTTCTATTCATCCTCAGGAATGGTACTCTCTGAATATATCACCAATTCTCCTACAAGCTACAACGCAGATGAGAAATTGGCAGAATTTACCACTTTCATTAACTGGACGTATCGCACTATTTAAAATGGTAATACTGCCTAAGATCTGCTACATATTGCAAAATATCCCTATTAGATTAAAATCATATGACTTTAAGAAATTTAGCACTGCATTGCGTAAATTTATATGGCAATCAAAAAAACCCAGAATATCCTTGCAAAGGTTATATCTTCCTAGGCAATTTGCAGGTCTGGCATTGCCTAATATATATCTCTATAATTTGTCGTTCCTAGGAAGAGTCGCAGCAGATTGGATCGCGGAAACAAATCATTTTTCAGATTATGACCTAGAAGCCAGTATAATATACCCTCTGTTGCCCACATCTATGCTCCACATCTCACTTCATTTGATCCCTAAGCAAGTGAAAATCTTCAAAACTATATATACGATAATTGCTGCCTGGAGAAAAATAGCTATACTGTTAGAAGTGGATATCAATATACCCAGATATCAAATTTTCCTAGGGAATTCCGAATTCCAAGAGGGATCTCAATCGGTAAAATTGCGACATTGGCATAATCAGGGACTAAAATTGGTTTCACAATTTCTTAATCCAGAGACAGGTAATATTAAATCATTTGAGGAACTGAAACACGATTTTAACCTGAGCAATCAGGATTTTTTTACCTTTCTCCAAGCAAGACATTATACTTTACAATTAGTAAATAAGTTCCCCTGGAAATGGACTTGGGGAAGATTGGAGAATTGGGTGGCCTTGACCAGAGCAGGTTTGTTTTCCATATCACCCTGGTACACCCTTATGATTTCATATAAAGGAAATGTGAATTTAGAGAAAATAGCTCATAAATGGACAATACTTAGTAATATTAATATAGAGAGTGAATTACAAGTATCTAGATCTATAAGATTAGCAAACGATGCTACAATTGCAGAAACTTGGAGGGAGTCTCATATAAAGTTATTATATCAAACTTATTTCACCCCCGACAAAGGCTACAGGTGGCATAACCTAAACTTCAATAAATGCCCAAAATGTAGTTTACCGGCAGCGGATTTAATTCACATGATATGGAAATGCCCTAGACTCAAACAATTTTGGTGTAAAACTGAATACCTGTTACTTAAAAGGATGAAGACTACATATATTAAACTTTCGCTGCCCATGATTATTTTCCTGTCGAACAACAATAGGGACTTCACCGATTCAAAAATAGTAAACTTAACTATTCTAGCAGCTAGAAATTTAATCTTTAGAAATTGGAAGGATAGATATAGCCCTACAATTACTGAGCTCAAGAATTATCTTAAAAAACAATGCCTAATCGAACAAAAAGCAACGGATCTATCCTCAGAACGAGAAATAATAGCGTTTTTCAGTAAATGGGCTAAATTTATCAGGATGTTCTCACCTTCTGAAATAGATCATCTAATTTATCCATTCAGAAATTCTGAATTGGTTTTGCTGGATGTTTGGTGAGGGGGGGACTGGGGTTGGAGGGGGGGGACAGGAGAAATCTTTTTCTAATTTCTTATTTCTTAATTAATTTTCCTCCCCTCTTTTTTTTTTTTTTTGTTTATATTGGTTTGTTAGTTTGGTTGTTATATGGTTGTCTAATTTATTTTCACTTTTTTTAGCTTGTTATCATGACTGGCTTAGCAATTAATTAACTGTATCTATAACCAGCTGAGTGAACTGAAATCAAAACTGCATGTAAACTACCCTGGTCAAGGAAAACTCCTGAGAAAAATTGATCATTTATAATTTAGAGCTTTAGCTAAATCAAGATGAGGTAGATGTAATGAATTGCATGTAACAATTTTTTTCCCTGAAGAAAGAGAAGGAAGAGGAGGGGGAGGAAGGGAAGAAAGAAAAGGAAAAGAAAAGATGTTAGTTTGCTAGGATAATTGATTTATTTAGTTATGTTGATTGTTATCATGGTTGGCTTAGCAAGTATTCAATTGCAACCATAATTAACTGAGTTAATTGAATTAAAAAATGCATGCATATTGCTCTGGTCAAGGATGACCTTTGAGAAAAATTGATTATTTATAATTTAGAGCTTTAGTTTAAGATAAGGTAGATGAATAAATGGCATACAATAATTATTAATGATGCACTCCTTGGGAAAAATTGATGTAATGCTGATGTAAAATAAAAACTATATTGAAAAAGAGGTATAACTCATGGCTAAGGAACATCTTCTTTGGATGGTTCTCAAGGAATGTAAATAATTCTAAAGACATGTCTGTTATACTGGTCATTTATGTTGCTTTTTCGATGTATGTCATATCGGCATGTTGCCATGAATTTCCTACGTATATGTACTGTTTTACTTATGATTTTACCTCAATAAAAACTACTTTAAAAAAAAAAAAAAAACTTTTCTTCCTTGGTCAAACCTATCACAGACATGACCCGTAAAGAGAATGATCCACTCCATTGGTCACCTACTGCCATTAAGGCCTTTGATAGTCTTAAGACTGCCTTAGCTGCCGCTCCAGTTCTGGCTCATCCTAACCCTGTCCTGTCTTTTGTTCTTGAGGTTGATGCATCTGAGACTGGAGTAGGTGCCCTCTTGTCTCAACTTCCTATGCCTGACGGTTCCTTGCATCCGTGTGGTTTCTTCTCTAAGAAATTGTCTCCAGCAGAGTGCAATTATGAAATTGGCGACAGGGAATTACTGGCCATAATTTTGGTACTCAAGGAATGGAGGCATCTTCTCGAGGGTACTAGCGTGTCAGTGCTCATTCTTACTGACCACAAGAATTTAACTTATGTATCTGAAGCAAAACGTTTGTTGTCCCGACAGGCCGCATGGGCGCTATTTTTGTCTTGGTTTAATTATGTGGTCTCCTACCTGCCTGGTAGTAAGAATGTTAGGGCTGATGCCCTCTCTCAACAATTTTCCCCTCTGTCCAAGGAGGAGTCTGTACCTACTCCAGTTATACCTCGTGACCATATTTTGGCTACCATACATACTAATTGGACTTCTCCCTTGGGGGAGGAGAGCCTGGCTGCACAAACCAATGCACCTCCTGAGAAACCTAGTGGTAAGTGTTTTGTTCCTGAGAATCTTCTAACTAAACTTTTGCACACTTACCACTATCCTAAAGCCGCAGGTCACCCAGGCAAGAACCAAATGATTTAGTCTGTCACTCGACAACTCTGGTGGCCAGGTCTTCATTCTGATGTTGCTGCGTATGTTGCCTCCTGCTCAGTTTGTGCACAGAATAAGACTCCTTGACGTCTTCCTGTGAGTCTTCTTCAACCTATTGCTAATGGTGAGCGTCCTTGGACACATATTTCCATGAACTTCATTGTCAAGCTCCCTGTTTCCAATGGCAATACTGTTATCCTTATGGTGGCTGATCGTTTTTCTAAAATTTCACATTGCATTACCTTGAAGAAGTTGCCTACTGCTCAGGAGCTTGCTTCAATTTTTGCCCAGGAGGTCTTCTGTTTACATGGGTTACCAAAGGAGATAGTGTCGGATCGGGGTAGCCAGTTTGTCTCCAGATTTTGGCGTTCCTTTTGTGCTCAAATGGGGATCCAGCTTTCCTTCTCCTCGGCATATCACCCTCAATACAATGGGGCTGCGGTAATCAAGCTCTGGAACAGTTCCTCCATTGCTATGTCTCAGATCACCACAATAATTGGTCTGAACTGTTACCTTGGACAGAGTTTGCTCGTAATAATGCTATTAATGCTTCCTCCAAGTTATCCCCGTTCATGGCGAATTATGGGTTTCAACCATCCTTGTTGCCAGATTGATTCATGTCTCAGGGTATTCCGGCTTTGGAGGAGCATCACCGGCAACTCCGTTCCACGTGGGTGCAGATTCAGGATTGCCTTCATCATTCTATGCACCGCCAAAAGTTCCAGGCTGATCGTAGGCGTCTGCCCGCGCCTTCCTACCAGGTTGGTGAGAGTTTATTATCAGGGATATTTGTGATACTGATGTAATACCACAAATCCCCTATAGGAGGCGCTAATAACTAGGGGCAGAGTATAGTACTGGAATGGTAATACAATCAATATGCCCCTGGTAATACCATATATGTGAATAGAATTATAAATCTAAAAATTATAAAGAGCAATAATAATTAAAAAATAATAATAATAAAAAATATATATTAAAAAATGGTTAAAATATATATATATACAGACGTATCAAATGGTCAAATGGAAAAGTTCAAATGAAGTCCAAATGAGTCCAGAAATAGATAGATAAGGCAGCTCTCGGTCTTCACCCAAACGATGGTGTATCTTCAAAAAATGGTTAACTGCAAGGAAAACAGAAACAGAGGTGCCACATGTGTAGATCAATCAAAACTGACAAAATCCAAGCAAGATGAGATACAGGATACTCACAAACGTGAAGGCACTCTCTTGTGCCTGTAGGGGCAGGCTGGTATTTTAACAGCAAACCAGCTGGCTGTACCAAGGGATCCCCGTCAGGATATCCTACAGTTGTGGTGGATCTCACAACAGCAACCCTTAACTAGGTTACTTCCAGCAAAAAGGAAAATATAATAGCTATCTCTGCATATACACGGAGACTTGCCATATAACACACCCAGCTGTAATTTGTTACTGATGGTATTTTTTATCTTTTGAAAAATAAAATACTTGAAACTTTTTTAACAAATCTGGTGTTCGTGTGGCATTTCCCTTGCCAGTAACCATAAGGCTGTTTAGCCTTCCTCCCCTCTGGACATATTTTCCTTTTTGCTGGAAGTAACCTAGTTAAGGGTTGCTGTTGTGAGATCCACCACAACTGTAGGATATCCTGACGGGGATCCCTTGGTACAGCCAGCTGGTTTGCTGTTAAAATACCAGCCTGCCCCTACAGGCACAAGAGAGTGCCTTCACGTTTGTGAGTATCCTGTATCTCATCTTGCTTGGATTTTGTCAGTTTTGATTGATCTACACATGTGGCGCCTCTGTTTCTGTTTTCCTTGCAGTTAACCATTTTTTGGTGAGAGAGTTTGGCTGTCCTCCCGCAACATGAATCTTCGTGTGCCTTCCAATAAACTGGCTCCCCGTTATGTTGGTCCTTTTCGAATACTCCGACGGGTTAATCCTGTAGCCTACGCTCTTGACCTTCCTCCTGCAATGCACATCTCCAATGTTTTTCATGTCTCCCTCTTGAAACTTGGTTTGTAATTGGTTTACCACTGTGTTGCCTCGTCCCCATCCTATCTTTGTTGACAACCATGAGGAGTACGAGGTCAGCAGCATTATTGACTCTCGTATGTCCAGGGGCCGCGTACAGTATTTGGTTCACTGGAGGGGCTACGGTCCGGAGGATCGTTCATGGGTTCCCTCCTCTGATGCTCATGCTCCCACCCTCCTCCGTGCCTTCCATGCCCATTTCCCCAATAAGCCTTTTGTCCTCCCGCGGGGCAGTGTTAATTTTGACGGCAAATTTCAATTTAGTCTTAGTTTTAGTCTTTTGACTAAAATGCCATTTTAGTTTTAGTCGTCTTTTAGTCATCTGAATTGTTTTAGTTTTAGTCTAGTTTTAGTCGACTGAATCTCCAGTAGATTTTAGTCAGCTAAATCTCCAGTAGATTTTAGTCGACTAAAATCTAAGGGGTTTAGTTAAAGTGTAATGCATTATTTAAGCATTTATCTATAATTTGCAAACTGATTATATACTCCAGGAGTAAACATAACACCTGTTAATATTTATGGTATTAAGGTTTAAACATGCAATACATACACAAATTTAGCCGTTGTGATAGGTAACATCTTTATTAAACTTAAAATTAAATAAAACCAAGTTTCATAAACAAACAGATGTGCAACTTTAAAATATAAAAAAACAAAACTGTAAACTGTATTGGCTGTATTGAACATATTACCCAATATAAAAACTTTAACAGTTCTCTGTTAATAATTAAAACAAGAATCAAGTAACTCAACACAGCAAAAAGTTTCTGCAGCTTGCACAGGCACAGCATAACTTAAACCATTATTCGTGGGTTATGCTTATTTCTATAGGAAGAATCAATTGATTGTTCACAGATTTGAAAAATTTTTGGCAACGATATTAGCACTGCTCTAGAACTTCCAAACTCATTATATACTCCTGGAGTAAAGGTTTATTAACCTGTTTTTATTTATGGTATTAAGGTTTGAACATGCAATACAAATTTAACAGATTTAACTGTTGTGGTATATAACATGTCTTTATATATCTTAAAATGTAATCAAATTAAGTTTCGTAAATTTTACAAAAGAGCAGTAATTGGATATGGATTGATTATAACACCTTGCATAAAATGTTTTTGTCAGCAAATTTTGATTTAGTTTTAGTCATAGTCTTTTGACTAAAATGTCATTGTGATTTAGTTTTAGTCATAGTCTTTTGACTAAAATGTCATTTTAGTTTTAGTCGTATTTTAGTCATCAGAATTTCTTTAGTTTTATAGTCATTTTAGTCTAGTTTTAGTCGACGAAATTAACACTGCTGCGGGGGAGGGGTTGTTGAGGGGAGGGTACTGTCAGGATTTTTCCCTGTTTTGTTTGCCATATGCTGCTGGCAGCCAATTTACTCACCTCTCTTGCTGACTCTGGTGCATACTATGTGATGCTGCTCATTTCCTGCACTTCCTTTTATGGCCAGACTGGTGTACATCAGCCGTGTGAGACAGGATGCAGTTTCAGAATTGTGATGTCATCACTTATTATTTAAAGGGCCTCTGTTCAGTATGCTTTGACCTTGCATTGTCTCAGACCTGTTTGTGAGAGCTCCTGTGTATTACCTGACTGTCTGATGTCCCTCTAGTAACCTAGATTTAGATACCATGTCAGCATTCAATGATTTGAGCCATAAAGCTCTTCTAGCTAAAATAGCCAAAGACATAGATTTAACATCAATCTTGATGATATAAAAAATAGCATCACAGTTAAAATGATTAGCATGTTGAAGCAAATGAACAATCCTATGCAAATCAGAATATTTTTCCCCATGTGCTAAGCTATCTAACAAAAAAGTTGATGCAGCCGCAACATCAGCCATAGAAATGGCAGGTCTGAGAATATAGCCAGAATGTAAATAAGCTTCCCTTAGATAAGATTCAATTTTCCTATCTAAAGGATCCTTAAAAGAGGTACTATCTTCCATAGGAATAGTAGTATGCTTAGCAAAAGTAGAAATAGCCCCATCAACCTTAGGGACTTTTCCCCAAAACTCTAATTTAGCCACTGGCAAAGGATACAACTTTTTAAACCTTGAAGAAGGAACAAAAGAAGTACCAGGCTTAGACCATTCCATAGCAATCACATCGGAAATAGCATCAGGAACAGGGAAAACCTCAGGAGTAATCATAGGAGGTTTATAGACAGAATTTAAACATTTACTGGATTTATTATCAAGAGGACCAGACTCCTCAATATCCAAAGTTATCAAACTTCTTTTAACAAAGAATGAATATACTCAATCTTAAAAAGATAAGATGCTTTAGTAGTGTCAATGTCTGAAGTAGGATCTTCCGAATCAGAGAGATCCTCATCAGAGGTGGATATATCAGTATGTTGTCGGTCATTACAAATTTAATCAGTATTATGAAAAGTTTTAAAATACCTTTTAAGTTTATTTGAAGGTTGTATAGCAGCCATAGCCTTCTGAATCGCATCAGCAATATAATTTTTCATATCAACAGGGATATCATGTACTTTAGATGTTGAAGGAACAACAGATAATGTACTAGCACTAATAGAAACCTTTTCTGCTTGCAAAAGCCAAGAAGGAGCAACAGGTTTAAACACAGGCCTAAATCTGACCAAGGCCTGAACAAAAGATTGAACATCTGGTAAGTTGGCCAGACATTTATGCAAATGAATTGAAAGTGCAGAGATCCTTGTTGCTGCTAAGATTCGCTGTGCAGCTGACTCTCCAGAGACCGCTACTATCCACCTTGTCAAGCCTATCTCCTACACAGAATACAGACTTCGCCGCAACTAACCGCTCAGCGGAAGTAAGATGAGCAGTCACGTGATCACAACTTATTTTACAAGTGCGACAAAAAAAACCACAAAAGCGTGCAAAATAATGCGCTGAAATTCAAGCAAAGGGAAAGAAATCCCTCTATATAAGTTCACTGCCCTATATCGTCTAAGGGCAAAAACTTAACCCACCTACTGTGCACAACATGCCGACTGACTTTAAGCTGCTAGATAGCCCCTGGAATTAACCTACTCTAGCATAAGGGCAAGCTGAGAAACTACACTATTCATAGCCATAAAAAATAAAGAACTCTCTCATAACGACAGTACAGTGCCCTGCCTCTGCTGCCCAACAAATATATCCTCAAATTAAAGAGATATCAAGTCCCTTGTAATATCCCCCTGAAGGGTTAACCCCCTAAGTGCTGCATCCTTTTAACCTAGAAGGCAAAAGCACTTACCTGTGGATCCGCTGTAGGTCAGGTACAGCATCACAGGTATGACAGACTCAGCCGACCTCTGACAGGGACCTGTAGAAAAAGAAAAGCAGAGTAGCCAACCCTGGTTTTCTATAGAGGGGTAGCATAAATGTTAGAAGGGAAGCAAGGACTACCTCACCGTCTTCCAACTGCTAAAAGCCACCACAACTCTTACTAAAGAGAATTACATGGACACAGCAGGATTAAAGATTTTCAGACATCCTCCTGATGTATAAGGCAAAGAATGATTGGGGGATTGTGGGAAGTGGGAGAATACTTAAAGCTTTGCTGGGGTGTTCTTTGCCTCATCCTGGTGGCCAGGAGTTGAATTCCCACTAGTAATTAGAATGGTTTTGTGGACTCTCCATGCCATTGGAAAGGAAACTGCCCCATGGACGTGAATACCGTGACAGCCAGTAACAGAGATTACATGTCCCAAATGACAAGTAATTGTTTGCTAACAGTGGCTTGTCTTGGTCCCTCCCCTTCTGTGACAGTGAATACAAATACTAAAAAAGTGTTACATTTATTTTAATAAAATTTATTTTTTATCATTTTATTTTAACGAAGTACTTTTTACCACTACATTTTATCTTCTAAATAAACTAATATTCTATAAATATCTACTTTTGTGAAGCAGTTTTGAATTGGGTGACCGCTATTTAACTTACAGTCCATACTTAGCATATTTTAGCTTTACACCAATAATTCCATCTTTATAGCATTTGGCCTATATTTCCTTAAAAATGAATTGTAAACCTAGACATGTGGGGTAGTTCTAAAATCAGGACAACATTTGGAGGTATTTTCCTTTAGCTACACTAGTTTTGTAGAAATGGTTATAAAGAAAAATGAAAACAATGCGTTTTCTTCTTTCTTTCTTTCCTCAATTTTTCAATATTAAATTTCTATTTATTGTTATATTATATACCCATATAGGATATCACTAGATATATAGGATATCACTTGTCTGTCAAAAATGGTTTAAACTATGTACGGGTGCACTTTACAAGAGAGTGGATAATTAAGATGAAATCAATTGTGAGCAAATATGCCAAGGTTAAAGGGTTTAAAAACAATATTTTAAAAATATTTAAAATTAAAGAAACATGTTTGTAATATACATCACAATGGAAAAATTTAGTTTAAAATGATCATAGTGTGAGGTGATAGCCTTAAAGGACTAGTAAATACAGTAGATTTGCATAATCAGCACAAGCATGATAAAAAGACAATGTAATAGCACTAAGGGGTCAATTTACTAATGTGCGAACGGACATGATACGATGTAGCGTATCATGTCCGCTGCACATCGATAAATGCCGACAACATACACTGTCAGCATTTATCATTGCACCAGCAGTTCTTGTGAACTGCTGGTGCAATACCGCCCCCTGCAGATTCGCGGCCAATTGACCACTAGCAGGGGGTGTCAATCAACCTGATTGTATCCGATCGGGTTGATTCTGTCTGCGGCCTCAGAGTAGGCAGAGTAGACCACTGCTTCATAACTTCTGTAATTTCAAAGTAATGTCTATATCATGTGACAGCTATCAGCCAATCAAAAATGTATATACGTACATCTGTGACTTTTTTTTGACTCTTACTTTTAGTAAATGGATTTTAATCTCACACTTTTATCTCCACCATAATTAGAATAAAATAGCTACAAAAATCAACAAAGCACAGTTATAATTTGGTAAAGTTACAAAGAAACATTCAAAGTACAGTCAATTTTTTCTTCTTCAAATAACTATCCTATATACATTATCCATATAGAAAGTCTAAATGCAGAAAAACACAAACAGAAAGTGCAACATTTCAAAGTATATTAAAGGAGCCTTGATATAAAGGCAAAACCATGTTCTTTCGTTATTCAGACAGAGAATACAATTTTAAAGAAATTTACATTGCACTTCTGTTATCAAATTTGCTTCATTCTCATGTTTTTCTACAGGACGGGAAGATGTGCTGCCATCTAGTGCTCTTGCAAATGTATAACATTGTTATAAAACTGCTGCCATCTAGTACTCTTGCTAATGTATAACATTATTATAAAACTGCTGCCATCTAGTGCTCTTGCTAATGTATAACATTATTATAAAACTGCTGCCATCTAGTGCTCTTGCTAATGTATAACATTGTTATAAAACTGCTGCCATCTAGTGCTCTTGCTAATGTATAACATTGTTATAAAACAGCTGCCATCTAGTGCTCTTGCTAATGTATAACATTGTTATAAAACTGCTGCCATCTAGTGCTCTTGCTAATGTATAACATTGTTATAAAACTGCTGCCATCTAGTGTTCTTGCTAATGTATAACATTGTTATAAAACTGCTGCCATCTAGTGCTCTTGCTAATGTATAACATTATTTTAAAACTGCTGCCATCTAGTGCTCTTGCAAATGTATAACATTGTTATAAAACTGCTGCCATCTAGTGCTCTTGCTAATGTATAACATTGTTATAAAACTGCTGCCATCTAGTGTTCTTGCTAATGTATAACATTGTTATAAAACTGCTGCCATCCAGTGCTCTTGCAAATGTATAACATTATTATAAAACTGCTGCCATCTAGTGCTCTTGCTAATGTATAAAATTTTTTGCAAAACTGCTGCCATATAGTGCAACAGGCACGTGCACACTCCTGAGGTCAACTTCCTGCTTTTCAAGAAAGAATAACTGGATAACAAAGAAAATTTGATAAAAGAAGTAAATTAGAAAGTTGTTTAAAACGCTCTATCTGAATCATTAAAGAAAAAAAAATTGTGTTTCATGTCCCTTTAACTTTTTCAGTGTTCCGTTAGAAGGTATTCCTGTATTCCTATCTATAGTTGTTTTAAATGACATCTCGCACATCAAATGCAAACAACCAACAAAGCAATATTTGCAACTGCAAGACTTAAAGACATTAAATGACAGTAAAGTCAAAATGAAACAATGATTATGCAGATAGAGCATGTTGTTTTAGACAACTTTCACATTTACATCTATTATCAAATTTGCTTTGTTTTCTTGGTATCCTGTGTTGACAATCATACTTAGGTAGACTCTGGAGCAACGCGAAAGTGGGAGCTAGCTGCTGATTAGTGGCCGCACATAAATGCCTCTTGTCATTGGCTCGCCCAATGTGTTCTGTTAGTTCCTAGCAGTGCATTGCTGCTCCTTCAACAAATGGTGCCAAAAGAATGAAGGAAAATTGAGGATAGATGTAAATTGGAGGGGAAAAATCTGCAACAATGTATGCAGAGTACTTCTGGGGAAAAGCAAGCAGGGATACTAGCCTAGATGTGCTAATTTTACATCCACCATTGCTTTTAGTCTCTGGAAAGAACACAAAATTGTTATCTTCGTTGTTAATCTGATTTCATAATCCAAAAAACAAATGCGCAGGAATAAGGACAAACAAAACAGTTTGCAGGATCTGCAGTGATCACATTAGAGGCTCAAGGCCCTGTATATTGATTGATACATTTTAAATGGATATGAAGCCCCCAAAATATGTTCTTTTGTGATTCAAACAGAGAATACAATTTTTATAATTATTCAAATGTACTTTTATTAACAAATTTGCTTAATTCCCATGGTATTCTGTGTTAGAGATAAATAGGTAGCATCTGGAACACTACATGGCAGGGAATAGTGCTGCCATTTAGTGCTCCTACAAATGGATAACATTCTTGCAAAACTGCTGCCATAAAGTGCTCCAGAAATGAGCCGGCTCCTAAGCATATGTCCCTGCTTTTCAACAAAAGATATCAAGAGAATAAAGAAAAAACAGATAATAGAAGTAAATTAGAAAGCTTTTTAAAATCATATGCTCTATCTGTATGATGAAGGAAACTGTTGGGCTTTGTATCCCTTTAACTGTATGCAGTGATGCTAATAGGTTACATGAGTGTAATCAACCTGTTCTGCTCCAAAACCAGAGAGAGATGTGTGTGTGTCTTTCTAAGGGAGTTGAACAGGGTCATTATCAGCATAGTGGGAATGTGTTGAGTTACTAATTTCATTAGCTTTATTAGTTTTACAGTGATTATTGTTTGTTTTTTACTTTAATGGGGCATGAAACACAAAAGTTTTGTTTCATGATTCAAATTGAGAATATCATTTTAAACAACTTTCCAATTTACTTCTATTATCTAATTTGCTTCATGCTATTGGAATCCTTTGTTAAAGAAGCAACAGTGCACTACTGGGAACTAGCAGAACGCATTGAGTGAGCCAATAACATGAGGCTTATACAGTATGTGCAGTCCCCAATCAGCAGCTCCTGAGCCTACCTAGGCATCCTTTTCAACAGAGGACACCCAGAGAAAAAAAAACAAATTCTATAATAGGCGTAAACTGAAAAGTTATTTAAAAGCACATGCTCTATCTGAATCATGAAAAAAAAAATTGTGTTTCATGTCCCTTTAATTGATTGAGCAGGTAGTGTTTGTCATTTGGCATAAATGATTCCTAATGCATCCATTATGGTGGTGTATCATTTCAGTGTGTTTTACATATATGCAAATCAATGTTACATTCAGAAACCTTGAATTTTCAAAATTTGAAAAGTGTCGTCTGGGGGTTTATCAAGTCCTTTTAGCTGTGGAATTTGAGAAGTGAAAAAGAGCCTAATAAATGTGCTGTTAAAGGGACAGTCAAGTATAAATTAAACTTTCATTATTCAGATAGGACTTTTAATTTTAATCAACTTTCCAATTTACTTTTATCATCAAATTTGCTTTTTTCTCTTGGTATTCTTAGTTTAAACTAAACATAGGTAGGCTCATATGCTAATTTCTAAGCCTTTGAAGGCTGCCTCTTATCACATTCTTTTAAATCTCGTTTCAACACAAAGAGACAGAAAGTACATGTGGGCCATATAGATAACACTGTGTTCAGGCACAGGGGGTTATTTAAAGGGACAGTTTACTCAAACATTTTCTCCCCTTTAATTTGTTCCCAATGATCCACTTTACCTGCTGGAGTGTATTAAATTGTTTACAAGTAGCTCCTTTACCCTTATATTGGCATTTGAAATTGTTAATTTAGCATGTGGTATCCCCACCTATTCTGAAAGTTTGTGGCCGCGCGTACCAGCTATAGATAAGCTTTGTAAACACAGCCAGCAGAAGAAATTACACTCCCAGTGTGATAAAGCAGAGATAAGGTAATAAAATGTTGATTTTCCATTGTTCTCTCAAAGTATTGGTGATTGTTTTAAGGACAGATATAAGATAAAGAAGCAGGTATATTTGCACAATGTGATACAGTGATGAGATCTGATTATATCTACAAGCTCAACCCATTTTATTAGGTTGTGGCTTCATAACACAAAATCAGAGCTTTAATATACACAAATAAGCCTTAAAAAGCTAATTTTCATACATGTTTTACTCTGCAGTTGGTAAAAAAAGCAATTGTAAACACATTAAGGGAAAAACTATTTTACAGTATACTGTCCCTTTAAGATCTAGCACAACACAATGCTAAATTTAAGACAATAGATAATAAACAGTCACAGTCATGTGATCAGGGGGCTGGAAGAAGGTTCCTAGATACAAGGTAATCACAGAGGTAAAAAGTACATTAATATAACTGTGTTGGTTATGCAAAACTGGGGAATGGGTAATAAAGGGATTATCTATCTTTTAAAACAATAACAATTCTATGGTAGACTGTCCCTTTAAGTATCCAGAATTTGGACTGTGATCAACTAAATAGGATGGGCACAATTTAAGTATAGGAATATCCCCCCAACCCAACAATGAAAAAAGTGCTTCCACAAAAAAGTGAACAATGATTGTGATCACATCAACATGTGCAGATAATTATCAGACAATAGATTGTGACTAATCCCTTAAAGGGACATTGTAGACTAGATTTTTCTTTGCATAAATGTTTTTTAGATGATCCATTTATATAGCCCATCTGGGAGTGGTTTTGTAACAATGTACAGTTTTGCTTATTTTTAAACTGATGTTCAGACTCCTAACCAAGTCCCACAGTTTTAGATGTATACAGATTGCTTCTGTTTGTATAATGGGTGTTTTCATATGCAGGGGAAGGGGGAGGGTCTGGTCTCAGCCCCTTTTCAGTGTGTATTTCAGCTTAACCTCATCAATAATGCTAAATTGGGAACTTCTAAGTAAGTTTTTAAAAGGTTTTACACTGAATTTTTATATCAGTAGCTGTGCATATTCTTCTTTATAGTTGTGTCCATTACATGCATTAAAATGAAAATTGGTGTATACTGTCCCTTTAATTCATCAGTTTTGTAAAGTTGTGAAGGTATTTCCGTGATGCCAGTGTCTTTGACCGTGGAACTTGTTCTATGAGGCAAGAAGTCAACAGCTACGAGACAGATGTGACTTTATTGATTATAAGGTATTGACCTTGCAACTCGCAGCTGTGATGAGCGTCAGCTACAAAACTTCATGTATTCTGCCATTTTCAAGTTGCGGCAAGTTATAAGATTACAAATGTGAACTACACAAACCTTGCCTAAGCAGAGAGCCTTCGAGAATTGGAGCCTTAGTTCCTATTGCCTTAATTCCTTTTCCTGAGCCCCAGCTTGGTGACCCTCCTTCAGCACTAGTAAAAACTGATTAAACTTAACTGACACTCATACTACAGTATCACTTTATTTCCTGCTATTGCTAATTGGTGGAGAGAGACAGAGTCCTTCAACCTGGCAAGAAAATATTGCTTTATACTGAACAGACGCGAGGAGGGTACTAGCAATTACAGCACTGTGCTGGAACGGATTTGCTTCATGGTGAGGGCTCATTTTACAAGATCATCAGGCTTTATTATGAATGGACAACATGGGAAGAGTATATTTGTGGTGTCAGTCTTTATGTATCTTCAAACCACATTATCTTCATTCATAGAGAATTGGCTAGATTTATGGACACTGCAGAGGGGTGTCGTTATTCAGGCAAGATCATATAACTGGACACTAGGGAGATTTCCTATGGAGGGAGTGCTATTCTTGAGCTTCTATTTCCCACTATTTTTTTTAAAAAAGGGGTCCCATAGTTTTTTAGTTTGCTGATGATCACCTGCCCTAACAAGGCACCAGGAAAATGTCTGTTGTTGAGTAGAAGGGGATTTTAGAGACTCTATCACCTTCTTTTAAAATAGAGAGACCTGAGGCACCACACTGGAAAAGAGAGCCCATTCTTAATGAGGTTTCTCATACCTCTGTCATTGCTAGGTGATTACCATTTTTTGCCTTATGTATTTACTGTATGAGGGATAGTAGCTTCAAAGGAGCCTCTATCCCATAAAGACAGAATAAAACACACACAGTATAAAAGCAGAGATTATCCTCCATCAAAAAAAATGTATCATGTCCCTCTAGGAAACAGAAGGTAAGCACAGAAATGTCAATCACCTGACTACTAGTTGACTTATAATAGTAGAAATGCAGACCAGCCCACCAAACATAAACGTCCACAGAATAATGATGAGTGGGAGCAAATGCTCAGAGCACACCCCTTACTCAATTATACATAATAAGAAAAGAAGAAAATTGCACTCTCATAGTGGAAAGTGAAAAACAAAATTTATGCTTACCTGATAAATTATTTTATTTCCTGGCATGGAGAGTCCATAAGTCCATTCAATTACTGTTGGGAAACAATACTCAAGCCAGAGAGGACACCAGGAGGAGGCAAAGAAGACCCCAGCCAGAGCTTAAGTATCCTCCCACTACGCATACTCCCCAAGTCATTCAGCTGAGGTAATAAAGGAAAGGTAGGAGAACACTAGTGTATATAGGTGCCTGAAGGTTAGAAAAAAATACATGCCACCATAAATAAACACAGGGCGGGTCGTGGATTCTCCATGCCAGGAAAGAAAATAATTTATCAGGTAAGCATCAATTTAGTTTTCTTTCCAATGGAATGGAGAGTCCACAAGTCCATTCAATTACTGGTGGGAAACAATACCTAAGCCAGAGAGGGCAATAAAAAACAGGCAGAATTAAATTGAAGGCACCACCGATTGAAGAACCTTTCTCCCAAAAGGAGCCTCAGCTAAGGCAAACACATCAAACTTGTAAAACTTAGAAAAAGTATGTAAAGAGGACCAAGTAGCCGCCTTACAGATTTGTTCCATGGATGCTTCATTCTTAAAAGCCTAGGATGAAGAAACAGCACAAGTAGAATGAGACGTAATCCTCTCAGGAGGCTGCTGCCCAGCTTCCTCATAAGCCAAACGAATGATACTCCTCATCCAAAAAGAAAGAGTAGTTGCAGTAGCTTTTTGACCTCTACGCTTGCCAGCATACACCACGAACAAGGCAGGAGAATGCCTTAAATCCTTTGTAGCCTGGAGATAGAATTTTAAGGCACACACCACATCCAGGTTGTGAAGAAGACATTCCTTTTGAGAAGAAGGATTAGGGCAAAAGGAAGGAACTACAATTTCCTGATTGATATTGCGATCAGAAACTACTTTAGAAAGAAAACCCAATTTAGTACTGAGAACAGCCTTATCCGCATGGAAAATAAGATAAGGCAGGTCACACTGTAATGCAGATAATTCTGAAACGCTACAAGCAGAATAAATAGCCAAAAAAAACAAAACTTTCCAAGATAAAAGTTTAATATCTACAGAATGCATAGGCTCAAACGGAGCCCTTTGAAGAACATGAAAAACCACATTAAGGCTCCAGGGAGGAGCAACACATTTAAACACAGTCCTGAATCTGAACAAGGCCTGAATAAAATGACTGAACATCAGGAAAATTGGCTAACTTTTTGGGTAACAAAATTGATAGGGACGAAATCTGGCCTTATAAAGAACTAGCGGATAAATCTTTCTCCAAACCCTTTTGGAGAAATAACAAAATTTGAGGAATTCTCACCTTGTGCCAAGGAAAACTTAGAGATTTTCACCAAGAGAGATAGGTGCGTCAAACCTTCTGATACATCCTACGAGTGACGGGTTTATGAGCCTGGATTAGAGTGTCAATGACCCTATCCGAGAAACCCATTTTAGACAGAACTAAGCATTCAATCTCCACGCAGTCAGCCTCAGAAAATCTAGATTTTGATGAAGAAAAAGACCTTGAAGAAGAAGGTCCTTCCTCAGCTGTAACTTCCGCAGAGGGGAGGATGACATCTTCACAAGATCCGCAAACCAAGTCCTGTGAAGCCAGACTGGAGCAATTAGGATCACGAGACCCACTTCTGTTTGATGCAGGCTATGACTCTGGGAAGAAGAGCAAACAGAGGGAACACATACATCAGATTGAACTCCCAAGGAACCTCTAATGTGTCCACCAGCACTGGCTGAGGGTCCCTCGATCTGGACGTGTAACTGGGCAACTTAGTATTGAGGCGAGAGGCCATGAGATCTATTTCCGGAATCCCCCATCTGAGGGTAATCTTTGAGAATACCTCCGGATGAAGAGCCCACTCTCCTGGATGAAACGTTGTCTGCTCAGATAGTCCGCTTTCCAGTTGTCCACTCCCAGAATGTGAATGACTGAGATGTGACAGCTGTGAAACTCCCCCCATTGAAGAATGTGAGATACCTCCTTCATAGCCAGGGAACTCCGAGTTCTACCCTGATGATTGATATAAGCTACCTATGTTATGTTGTCTGATTGAAATCTGACAAATCGGACTGAACCACGCCATCAGAGCATTGAAGATAGCTCCCAACTCCAGAATGTTTATTGAGAGAACAGATTCCTCAGGTAACAAGGATCCCTGAGCACTTAAAGGACCCCAAACTACTCTCCAGCCTAAAAGGCTGGCATCTATAGTTGCAATCTCCCAAGATGGTCTCAAGAAGCACATGCCTTGGGACAGATGATCCTGACAGAGCCACCAAGAGAGAGAGTCTCTTGTTGGTTGTCTAAGACTACCCACTGAGATCCCAGTGATCGCCGTTCCATTGTCTGAGCATACATAGTTGGAGAGGTCTCAGATGGAATCAAGCAAAAGGAATAATCTCCATGGTAGCCATCATGAGACCAATTAATTACATGCACTGTGCTACTGAAGGATGTGCAGAGGATTGAAGGGAGAGAAGTTTGGATTTTCTCAATCTGTCAGGATTTCATGGAGATCAAATCTATGATTGTCCCCAGAAAACAGACCCTGGTATTTGGAATTAGGGAAGTCTTGTCCTGGTTTATCTTCCACCCATGAGAGTGAAGAAGATACAAAAGAGCATCGGTGTGAGATCTTGCCAAATGAAAAGATGGAGCCTGAACCAAGATATCGTCCAGATACGGAGCCACCGCGATACCCTGGGTCCTTGCCACCACTTAAAGAGCCCACAAAACCTTTGTAAAGGTTCTGGAAGCTGTAGCTAGATGAAATGGAAGGTCTACAAATTGAAAATCTTTGTCTAGAAAGGCAAACCAAAGAAACTGAAATTGATCCTTGTGCATAGGCACATGAAGGTATGCGTCCTTCAGGTCTATAGTGGTTATAAACAGTCTAGATAAAATAAAAGCCCGTAAAAGCGGCTAACTATTGTGAATAGCAACTTTGTTAGTTTTATGAAATGTGAAAAGTATTGTCCCCATCTTAAAATACAATTATCCTTAGACATTGTATATTAGCCCTGACAACCTCTCCTAAGCTGAACAACGATCCTGTAACAGATCTGACAGCTAAAGATGCACAGTGCCTGCAAGATATACTGCCCAAAATAAATTAAATCTTTGAATCAAGAATATTAAAAGTCCCCAGGCTCAGGGTATATCTCAGGAGATATAAACTCTTATCTTAGTGTCCAACATGTCCATATATAAAAAAGGAAGAGACACCTTAACAGCCTCAGCTGTGGGGCAGACACAGCTTTCCCGGTCTAACAGCTTCATCCAGACTTCTGACAGAGACCTATAGTGGAAAGGAAAGCAGTGTGAACATAACACTGGTTGTCAAATGGGGGTGTTAGCATACATTGTTGAAAGGTGGACAGAGAAGTTCCCAGCGACATTCAACAGCTAACAGCTACCAAAACTCTTACTAAGGGGTTTACATGGACACAGCATAAACCCCAGTCCTGTCTTGAGAGGGAAACTACCACTTAAAGGACTTAATGTCTTAAGAGCACCATCTACACCTTCTCCTAGTTACAGAGGCAAAGAATGACAGGGGGAGTATGGGTAGTAGGAGGATACTTAAGCTCTCGCAGTGGTGTTCTTTGCCTCCTCCTGGTGGCCAGGAGGTGAATTTCCTAACAGTAATTGAATAGACTCGTGGACTCTCCGTGCCATTGGAAAGAAAACTCTTTATTAGCTCAGCATCAAGTTTCTGAGCTCCGGCCCTGTTAGCTAAAAACATTGGCCCCTATTTATCAAAGGTCTTGCGGACCTGATCCGACAGTGCGGATCAGGTCTGCAAGACCTCGCTAAATGCGGAGAGCAATACGCTCTCCGCATTTAACATTGCACCAGCAGCTCACAAGAGCTGCTGGTGCAACGCCGCCCCCTGCTGACTCGCGGCCAATGGGCTGCCAGCAGGGGGTGCCAATCAACCCGATCGTACACGATCGGGTTGAATTGTTGCGATTCCTGTCTGCCTGCTCAGAGCAGGTGGACAGGGTTATGGAGCAGCGGTCTTTGTGACCGCTGCTTCATAACTGCTGTTTCTGGTGAGTCTGAAGACTCGCCAGAAACAGGGGCCATCAAGCTCCTTTCGGAGCTTGATAGATAGGCCCCATTATGTACACACCAGAAATATATAGCCACAACAATTAAAACATGGGCCAATCAAATCACTCACAAGGGGCGTGGTTAGAGAATAGCATACAAAACCTCACTTAACAACACAATAACCCCTGATTGCCCAATCTGTGACATAGAATGGACTACAAACAATCTGAGGAGAAATTTGGGTATTGGCAGCAGGCTACGTCATATTATAAAGCATAGATTAAATTACCTGTGTCCCCTAGCCACAAAGGATGTTTCACACAGGTACTATTAAATATGATATAGCTTGCTAAAAAGTATCAGTCTCAATATGTGCACAATTTAAAAATAGTGGCTCATAGGAATCATAGGAATGTTTATCCACAATTAAAGGGACACTAAACCCAATTTTTTTCTTTCATGATTCAGATAGAGCAGCAATTTGAGCAACTTTCTAATTTACTCCTATTATCAATTTTTCGTCGTTATCTTGGTATCTTTATTTAAAAAGCAGGAATGTGATGCATAGGAGCCGGCCTATTTTTGGTTGAGAACCTGGGTTATGCTTGTTTATTGGTGGGTAAATGTAAGCCTTCAATAAGCAAGCACTATCCATGGTGCTGAACCTAAAATGGGCTGGCTGCTAAGATTTACATTCCTGCTTTTAAAACAAAGATAGCAAGAGAACGTAGAAAAATTGATAATAGGAGAAAATTAGAAAGTTGCTTAACATTTCATGCTCTATCTGAATCATGAAAGAACAAATTTGGTTTCAGTGTCCCTTTTACACATTTCCAGGGAGGGGGTTCTTGTTCCCTCTTGTCCCTCCTTCCTGACACCCATGTAATCAGGAGGCACCAGGTAGGACTAGGAGGGACAGAGCTTAACCCCCACCAGCAGAGATACCAGGGCCACAGATGCTGCAGTTGCAACTATGCCAACACTCTAGAGGTCAACTCTACTCAAGAGCAGTGTAGGTGCCTAATGGCAGATGTGGTCAACTCTAAAAAGTACAGCTGCCTAGATTTGGTTTCTAATTGCAGAAGCATAAATATCTAAGCAGTCTCTGACACAATTCCATTAACTTGACTATACAATGACAACTAGAACATGCAGTCCAGAACAGGAATCAGAATAGGAGCTCTGTGGTCACTAATCTTCTTAAATAATTCAACACTATGCTCTTAAACCCACTCTAAAGTCTCTGCTAATCGTGTACATTGGAACCATGTTCTAGACATGAGAAAGCAATCATACAATAATGTATACAGCCATTCAAAATATATTTTAAAAGTTATCAATGGGTCTTTAAGTCTTACCCCTACATATATATCATACGAATTAAAGAGATTACAAAATGCCTTTATACTATATCATTACAAATGGTATGAGGCCAAATACTTTATGGAACAAACTTAATTTTCATGGCTGCCCCCTGTAGAGAAATATTATTAGGTTCTCTCTTCCCCACTTGACAACGAAGAATGGGTGTTCAGCTTGTATGTGCCTTACAGTATATACATAAGGGATAAGATGTCAATAGGGAAAAGATTCCAAAATGATCATAGATGAAATTTCTTGGATGTTACTTACGTAAGTGCATTTCTTAAAGATTTACAGTCTTTGAATCTGCTTCTCTTTTAATCCCAGGGATCTTGCCAAAGATATCCTTATTCCTCATAAGTCTCTCATGCTGCCAACATACAGAAACCAGAGCCTCTTGACCTGGCACGCCCCAAATGATGTTGTATTCTGGCTCACAGAGAGAATGCAACATTATATCATCACTTTCAAGCATAGCACTAGCTAGATCTTCATAAAAACATGGATCCAAACAGAATCATAGAACAGACTTCATGAATATCAAAAACATAGCAATGGCTACATGTTCTAACGATATACTAGTTATTTATTTATCATAGAAATTAAAATATATATAATGCATGTCTGTGATCTGCCATGAACAGGCTAAAACAGTGACTGATTTTATAATGTGACTTAACATCATATAACAATGGGATAGATTTATATATGATTGTGAGGTTGCCAAGGTACGTCATTGTAAAGGTGAGATTATGGTCCAAATTCATTGAGCCTCGCTTCACCTATCATTAGTGGGTGTTCCTGCCATTAACCTCTACAGCTGTGTGAAGTGCCCAATACATGAAATCTCCCACATGAAATGAGAACCTATTGCTTAGAGGTTAAAATAATTACAACGACAAAGACTTCTGAAACACAAAACTCAGTTAATGTAAATGTAAGTGTAAACCATTTTCAAGTCTGTTTTGTTACAGAAAAGTGGTCTCCTTGGAGACAAGAATCACCTCAGAAACCTTGCAGAAAGGACAAGGGGCTGAGAGTGAGCATTCTAGGGCTTTCCAGGTAGTGTGATCGGTATTGTTGACCTAAAATGCAGTCAAGCATGCAGAATTCATAAAGGTTCTATTACCATTTTCATTGTTTATAAGCAACACTTATTCCTTTTCTTTTTTGGGGGGTAAAAAATGGCCCTTTTCTTAAATGGTCATAAAACTCCAAATTTTTCTTTCTTTCATGTAATTGGCAAGAGTCTATGAGCTAGTGACGTATGGGATATACATTCCTACCAGGAGGGGCAAAGTTTCCCAAACCTCAAAATGCCTATAAATACACCCCCCACCACACCCACAATTCAGTTTTACAAACTTTGCCTCCTATGGAGGTGGTGAAGTAAGTTTGTGCTAGATTTCTACGTTGATATGCGCTTCTCAGCAGGCTGAAGCCCGGTTCCTCTCAGAGTGCAGTGAATGACAGAGGGATGTGAAGGAAGTATTACCTATTGAATACAATGGTCATCCTAATGGGGATCTATTTCATAGGTTCTCTGTTATCGGTCGTAGAGATTCATCTCCTACCTCCCTTTTCAGATTGACGATATACTCTTATATACCATTACCTCTGCTGATTCTCGTTTCAGTACTGGTTTGGCTATCTACTTTATGTAGATGAGTGTCTAAGACACTCTCAGCTATGGTTTGGCACTTTATATGTAAATTTCTAAATATATGTTTGTACTTATATTTGCCATGATTCAGGTTTATCAGTACAGGGAGTGCAGAATTATTAGGCAAGTTCTATTTTTGAGGATTAATTTTATTATTGAACAACAACCATGTTCTCAATGAACCCAAAAAACTCATTAATATCAAAGCTGAATAGTTTTGGAAGTAGTTTTTAGTTTGTTTTTAGTTATAGCTATTTTAGGGGGATATCTGTGTGTGCAGGTGACTATTACTGTGCATAATTATTAGGCAACTTAACAAAAAACAAATATATACCCATTTCAATTATTTATTTTTACCAGTGAAACCAATATAACATCTCAACATTCACAAATATACATTTCTGACATTCAAAAACAAAACAAAAACAAATCAGTGACCAATATAGCCACCTTTCTTTGCAATGACACTCAAAAGCCTGCCATCCATGGATTCTGTCAGTGTTTTGATCTGTTCACCATCAACATTGCGTGCAGCAGCAACCACAGCCTCCCAGACACTGTTCAGAGAGGTGTACTGTTTTCCCTCCTTGTAAATCTCACATTTGATGATGGACCACAGGTTCTCAATGGGGTTCAGATCAGGTGAACAAGGAGGTCATGTCATTAGATTTTCTTCTTTTATACCCTTTCTTGCCAGCCACGCTGTGGAGTACTTGGACGCGTGTGATGGAGCATTGTCCTGCATGAAAATCATGTTTTTCTTGAAGGATGCAGACTTCTTCCTGTACCACTGCTTGAAGAAGGTGTCTTCCAGAAATTGGCAGTAGGACTGGGAGTTGAGCTTGACTCCATCCTCAACCCGAAAAGGCCCCACAAGCTCATCTTTGATGATACCAGCCCAAACCAGTACTCCACCTCCACATTACTGGCGTCTGATTCGGACTGGAGCTCTCTGCCCTTTACCAATCCAGCCACGGGCCCATCCATCTGGCCCATCAAGACTCACTCTCATTTCATCAGTTCATAAAACCTTAGAAAAATCAGTCTTGAGATATTTCTTGGCCCAGTCTTGACGTTTCAGCTTGTGTGTCTTGTTCAGTGGTGGTTGTCTTTCAGCCTTTCTTACCTTGGCCATGTCTCTGAGTATTGCACACCTTGTGCTTTTGGGCACTCCAGTGATGTTGCAGCTCTGATATATGGCCAAACTGGTGGCAAGTGGCATCTTGGCAGCTGCACGCTTGACTTTTCTCAGTTAATGGGCAGTTATTTTGCTCCTTGGTTTTTCCACACGCTTCTTGCGACCCTGTTGACTATTTTGAATGAAACGCTTGATTGTTCGATGATCACGCTTCAGAAGCTTTGCAATTTTAAGAGTGCTGCATCTCTCTGCAAGATATCTCACTATTTTTGACTTTTCTGAGCCTGTCAAGTCCTTCTTTTGACCCATTTTGCCAAAGGAAAGGAAGTTGCCTAATAATTATGCACACCTGATATAGAGTGTTGATGTCATTAGACCACACCCCTTCTCATTACAGAGATGCACATCACCTAATATGCTTAATTGGTAGTAGGCTTTCGAGCCTATACAGCTTGGAGTAAGACAACATGCATAAAGAGGATGATGTGGTCAAAATACTCATTTGCCTAATAATTCTGCACTCCCTGTATATTTCCTTTTTGCAGACTGTCAGTTTCATTTTGGGAAATGCATATATAAAAAAAAAAAAAAAAAAGAAAATCTTTTACTTACCTGAAATTTTCAAATTGACTCTCTTTTCTAAATTGCGGGCTGTTAGTCTCGCGGGAGCGAAAATGCTACAATTTATTGCGTCATTCTTGGCGCGAGACTTTTTTGGCTGAGAATTACATTTGTTGACGTATTTTTTATCATTTCCGACGTCTTAGTTGGCGCTGAGAGTTTTCACGTGGTTGCGTCATCTATGACGCTCGTGTTTGTTGCAGACGTTCTTGGTGCCAAAAAATATTTTGTCAGTTGTGGGCGTCATACTTGGCGCCAAACTTTTGACATTATTTAAAGTGTCAGTAAACCTAAAAAATAATGTTATATAATTCTGCACATAGTGCAGAATTATATAACATTATTTTAGTGCTCTAGTTATTAAACCTTTTTTTCCCTTTGAATTTTTTTAAAATATACCCGTTTTACAGACCCGCTCTCTGCTGAGCGGGTCTGTTTTTTTTTACACAGCGCATCGGGCCAGCTGTATAGTCACAGCCCAGCCCGACCGCGCCATAACATTAAGTGCAGCCTGCTCCTGCTCTGTCTGACAGCAGGAGCGAGCTGTACTTAATGTTATGGCGCAGTCGGGCTGGGCTGTGACTATACAGCTGGCCCGATGCGCTGTGTAAAAAAAACAGACCCGCTCAGCAGAGAGCAGAGAGCGGGTCTGTAAAACGGGTATATTTTAAAAAAATTCAAAGGGAAAAAAAGGTTTAATAACTATAGCACTAAAATAATGTTATATAATTCTGCACAATGTGCAGAATTATATAACATTATTTTTTAGGTTTACTGTCCCTTTAAGAATTCACTTCTTTTTGCTTCTGGTTTCCAGAGGCTTATTTTGTTTTGCATTTCTTTCCCATTCCTGAAACTGTCATTTAAGGAAATTAATATTTTGCTTTTTATGTTGTTTTTTCTCTTACATTTGCAAGATATCTCAAAACTGTTCCTGTATCAGAAAACACTGTTGGATTCCTGCTGACTGATATCAGTCCTACCAAAGCAAAGTTCATTTATTTTAAAGTTATGAATTTTTTATCTTTAGCTATGGTTTGTAATAAGTTATCATGATAAATTTTTACATGCAGAGAAAATGTCCATCAGTATTAATGCATTGTCTGTTGCTATTCTTTAACATCTAATGTACTAGATATATCTAGGAATTTATAAGAATATTTTTCTGATTCTATTCAGAAGGCTTTGTCTGCCATCCCGCCTTCTAATAAAATGTAAAGGTCTTTTTTAAACTTCTCATTTTTAGTTGATGAATTTTCAAATGACTGACAACATACTGAATTATCCTTCTCTGATCTGATTCAGAATATCCTTCATCAGATATTGACACTAACAAATCTACTTTTTTATTTTTAAATGGAGTACATTCGTTCTTTGTTGAAAAAGTGTTGATTATATTGGATATTGAGGAGACTAGTCCTCTTGATTTTAAGGCTAGCTATCATTTAAATTCTGTTTATTAACCTCCTGTGGTTACTGCAGACATGTTTTTCCAGTTCCTAATACTTTGGAATGGAATAGGCCTGGTACTTCTTTTATTCCTTCTTTAAGGTTTTAAAAAATTGCATCCTTTGTCAGCAGTTTGGAGTTTTGGGAAAAGATCCCCAAAGTTAGTGGGGCTATCTCTTTTTCAGGTCCTTTTCTTAGGCCTGTAACTTCTTTGGCTAATGTTGCAGCTGTTTCACCTTTTTTTAGTTGGAAACTTTAGTGCAATAAGTATTGGATTATGATTTGTTTAGCATTGATAACTTGATTCAACATGCTAATAATTTAATTTGTGATGCAATTTTTTGATATTATCAAAATTGAGGTTAAATCTATGTCTTTAGCTATTTTAGCTAGAGGAACTTTGTGGCCTAAATCTTGGTATGCTGATTTGATTTCTAAATCCAGATTTCTATTTTCTTTCCTTCCAAGGTAATAAATTATTTGGTTCACAGTTGGATTCATTACTTTCAACTGTTACTGTGGGGAAGGGAGTTTTTTTGCCTCAAGATTAAGTTCTAAGGGTAAATCTTAAGCTTATTTCTGTTTTTGCTCTTAATAAGGAACAGAAACCTAATTCTTCCCCAAGTAATATGTTTCTAATTGGAAGCTTTCTTCAAAATGGAATGAATTCAAGCCATTTAAGAGATCATAGCCAGCCCCCAAATTTGCATGAAGGTGCGGTCCTTATTCCAGCTTAGCTGGTAGGGGGCAGGTTAAGTTTTTTCTAAAGTTGTTTGGTTCAATTCTGTCCAAACTCCTTAGATTGGGGTACAGAATAGGATTCAGAGTAAGACCACCTGTGAGAAGTCTTTTTCTCTCTCACATATACCAGCAATCCCAGTAAAGGCTCAGACTTTCCTGAAGTATGTTTCAGACCTGGAGTTATCTAGGGTATTCATACCAGTTCCGTTTCAGGAACGGGGTCTGGGGTTTTATTCAGAACTATTCATTGTCCTAAAGAAAGAAAATCTTTCAGAATGGTGATTATAACTTATAAGGTATATTCTGCCTATTGTTCAGCAAGGGCATTATTTGCCCACAATAGACTTAGAGGATGCATATCTTTATATTCTGTTTCATTCAGATTATTTTCATTATCTGAAATTCTCTTTTTTTGGACAAGCATTACCAATTTGTTGCTCTTCCTTTCTGGACTAGCTACAGCTCTAGGAATCTTCTCAAAAGCTTCTCAGTGTTCCCTTATTTGGACGATATCTTGGTACTTGCTCAGTCTTTTCGTTTTGCAGAATCTCATATGATTCAACTTCTGTTGTTTCTTCAAAGACATGGTTGGAGGTTCTTTTACCAAAAAATTTCCTTGATTCCTCAGACAAGGGTCACCTTTTTTTAGGTTTCCAGATAGATTGTGTCAATGTCTTTGTCTCTAACAGACAAGAGACAATTTTTATTGGGTTTAGTTTGTCCGAACCTTCAGTCTCTATTACTTCCTTCAGTAGCTATATGCATGGAAGTTTTAGGTCTCATGACTGCAGCATCGGACTCGATTCCCTTTGCTCGTTTTCATATGAGACCTCTCCAGTTTTTAATGCTGAATTAATGGTGCAGGGATTATTCTAGGATATCACATTTAATATCCCAATATTCAACTATCCCTGTCTTAGTGGTTAGATCACCATCATATAGTTCTACGGGTCTCTTTGGTTCTTCCAACCTGGACCGTGATCACAACAGATGCGAGTCTTTTAGGTTGGGAAGCTGTCTGGGGATCTCTGACAGCACAAGGGGTTTGGAAATCTCAAGAGGCGAGATTACTAATCAATATTTTGGAACTCCGTGTGATTCTCAGAGCTCTTCAGTTTTGGCTTCTATTGAAGAGAGAGACGTTTATTGGTTTTCAGACAGACAATGTCACAACTGTGGCGTATGTCAATCATCAGGGTGGGACTCATAGTCCTCAGAGGATTATGCCTCATTCTACTTCCTGGGCTTTTAAGAATGAAGCTTCTGTTGATCAGATTTGCAAAGCAGTAACTTGGTTTTCTTTGCATACTTTTACTAATTTTTACCATTTTGATGTTTTCTCTTCTTCAGAAGAAGTTTTTGGTAGAAAAGTTCTTCAGGCAGCTGTTTCAGTTTGATTCTTCTTCTTATAATTTCATTTTTTTTTCATTATAAAGATTAAAACTTTTGTTTTGGGTTGTGGATTAATTTTTTAGTGGAATTGTCTGTCTTTATTTTTATTCCTCCCTCTCTAGTGACTCTTGCGTGGAGTTCCATATCTTGGGTATTTGCTATCCCATACGTCACTAGCTCATGGACTCTTGCCAATTACATGAAAGAAAACATCATTTATGTAAGAAGTTACCTGATAAATTCATTTCTTTCATATTTTCCATTATTGCCATTCAAATGGGACTTATAAAAATGTGTGGGTTTTCAAAAGTCTAATAATTGATAGCTATTCTTCAGAAGGATATTAACAAACTTGAATCTGTGCAAAGGAGGGCTACCAAAATGGTACATGGTCTAAAAAATAAAACTTACCAGGATAGGCTCAATGACCTAAATATGTATAGCTTAGAGGAGAGAAGGGAAAGAGGTGATATGATAGCAACTTTCAAGTACATTAAAGGGTTTAGTAAAACTGAGGCTGTGGGTATTTTACATAAAATGGAAAATTCAAGAACAAGGGGTCATGAGCTCAAGCTAAAGGGTAGTAGATTCAGGAGTAATTTGAGGAAGCACTTCTTTACAGAAAGAGTGATTGATTTATGGAATAAACTTCCTCAAGAGGTAGTAGCAACAAACACTGTGGGGGACTTTAAAAATGCATGGGACAAGCATAGGGCTATCCTACGAACTAGATAAGTTTATACTGTTAGGTAAGGTGGGGCAGACTTGCTGGGCCTATGGCTCTTATCTGCCGTCAATATCTATGTTTCTATGTTTCTATGTTTTCAAGAGTCCATGAGACCCACCCTTTTTATGGTGGTTATGATTTTTTTGTATAAAGCACAATTATTCCAATTCCTTGTTGATGCTTTTTGCTCCTTTTTTTTATCAACCCACTTCTTGGCTATTCGTTGAACTGAATTGTGGGTGTGGTGGGGGTGTATTTATAGGCATTTTGAGGTTTGTATATCCCATACGTCACTAGCTAATGGACTCTTGCCAATATGAAAGAAATGAATTTATCAGGTAAATTCTTACATAAATTATGTTTTTATGATTCAGATAGTGCATACATTTTTAAACAACTTTCCAATTTACTTCTGTTATCAAATTTTCTTTGTTATCCTGTTATTCTTTGCTGAAAAGCAGGAAGGTAAGCTCAGGAGTGTGCTCGTGTCTGTAGCACTATATGGCAGCAGTTTTGCAAGAACCAATAAGCATACAGGCCCTTCATCATGTGATGTAATCGCTAAACTGATAAAATCACCATTTTGCTAATAATAAAATTCAAGGATTTTAAATAGGCAATAATATCTATAAATTAGCGCTTTTTGTGGATGATGATCTGTTAGCACTCACATCCCCTATGTCTTCACGTCCTCACATACAAGAAGAACATCACATCTATAGCCAACTTTATAACTTCTCCGTAAACTTAAATAAATTGGAAATCCTCAATGTCGGTCTTTCCCCACCTATTCTAAATATGAAAGACATTGCCGTTTCACTTTAACCTTAAAACATTATAATATTTAGGCATCCACCTCTCCCTTGATAAGGAAATCTTACTTTGCACAAATGATAACTCTCTCATGCTTACTACTCAACATCTTTTAAATTAATGGTCATTTTTTGAATAGGAACGATTCACTCGATAAAAAATACTATACTACCCAAATGGCTATATCTATTTCAGGCACTTCTCATACCTACCCAATCTTTCTTCATCAACAATCTTCAGGCCATGATAAGTAAATTTATATGGGATAGCAAACCCCCTAGAATTGCAAGAGATACCCTTTATCTTCCTGTTACCTTGGGGGACTAAGGCTACCAAATCTATACATATGTAGGGTTGCAGCTTTCCTTCAGTAAATTATATAATCATGCACACAAGACAGTAAAAGATGGGTACAGTAGGAACATGAACAAATCTCCATCATGCAACTAGGTAGTTATTGACAGCTTCCATCACCTCCCAATTCTAATTGTCTCTAAAATATCCAACTATACAAGAAACATTATGGCTCTGGACAGAGGTTTTATAAATTCACTCCAACATTTCCTCCGCACACCCTCTCCCCTGACATCAATATTGCAAAATCCTACCTACCCTCCAGGCATGACTCAAAAACCCCAAACTATGATAAATAACCTCTCTCTTATGCCAATATACATAACAACAGAACAGGGTAAATTGAAAGCTAAAGATTCAATAGACATGCACAGTGACAACTTCCTAGACTCTTGGTTCAATTATTTCCAAATGAATCACTTTATTTCTACTTCTAAAAATAAATCTCTACTGACTAGTGGATTGACTCCATTTGAACAGCTGTGCTGCATTATCCTGACTATTAGACACACTTTATGGCCTATAAGTTATTATTTGACCCCTCTAAAACCCACTTCCTCAGCATTTACAATCTTGGCACAAGGAATTCCACCATCCCTTATCAAAAAAACAATAACAGAAAGCCTTTTAACACACAGCTAAATCCTCAATATCCATCAAAGTACTTTGAGCTATCTATAAATTGTTGATGCAGTGGTATATGACTCTCCAGTGTTTAAAATAAATCTTTCCTGGTGCTACAGACCTGTGCTGAGAGGCTGCGGGGAAAAATGGTATGTTCCACATCTGGTCGACCCACCATATTATTCAAATATTCTGGAAGGAAGTTATTTATTTATAATATTTCTGTACTTTTAGGTACGGAAATCGCCTTTGACTTTAAATTTTTCATTGTTAACTACCCTTTGAAGCTCAACTGTAAACTGAAAAGTTAATTGTTTTGTATCCTAGCTAATTGCCCAAACAGTTGATCCAAAGGTTATGGAAGAACCTAACCTCTCTGGAAAGTTGGAAAGATCAGGTCTAACATTCTCTAGTTATGGAAAGATGCCACTATCTGCAATCTAATAATCTAATATTTACTAGACGATCCTGGAGATATGGAGGTACCCTAAGTTACTTTAACTCTATTTCCATCATAAGAAGAGGAGAGTCCACAGGTGTCTTTAACATGTGGGATAGTCTTCCCGTTACCAGGTGGAGGTCAAGAACCCTCAGAAGAGCTTTCAATCCCTCCCACCTCCACTCCCTATCCAGTTAGTTCTTGGCCTCCGACATGAGAGGTTGAGTGAGGTGTTCTGATTTTCTGTGGGATTTTCTAAATTATTGGGAGCTCAGACCTGACTTTAGACCCTGTACCCCTCTTCCAGTTTCACTCAAAGAAGATACACAAGCAATGAGTGTAATAGGGGAAAAGGAATACCTCTCTTATGGCATGTCAGTACTCTCACGGGTAAAGCTCTCAGCCATAACTGCCCTTTGGCATTGCAGGGACTCCGTCCCTCAGCATCCACCAAAGGGGTTACAGGTATATCCGTTAATATCCTCTGCAGTATCTTTACTTGCACCGGATGGGATCTCTACTGCATTCTGTGAGGGAGAAAGGCCTCAGCACCAGGAGAATGTGACCGGAGTTGTCAGTCACATGACCAAGTCTGAAGAGGCGGAGCAGCTGTGCCACAGCAGTCAGCTAGTCAGGGCACAGCTGGGGCATAGACCAGTCAGCTAGTCAGGGCAAAGCTGGTGCACAGACCAGTCATCTAGTCAGGGCACAGCTGGAGCACAGAGCAATCAGCTAGACCGGGCACAACTGGGGCATATAGCAGTCAGCTAGTCAGGACACAGTTAGGACAAATAGCAGTCAGTCAGGGCACAGCCAGGACACATAGCAGTCAGCTAGACAGGGCACAGCTGGAGCATATAGCAGTCAGCTAGTCAGGATACAGCAAGGAGTACATTGCAATGAGCCAGTGGCGTATTTAGGTTTTGTACTGCCGTAGGCACTCAAAATTCTGCTGCCCCCCACCCCTCACCCCACTAGGTTTTAGGCTGTTTTTGAGCCAGAATATTTTTTGTCAGGGTTTTTGTGACTTTTTTTTTTAGGATATTTGTTTTAGGAAATGTTACTTAGTCAGATCCCCGTTCGCCCTGCCGCCCTAATACCACATCACAAGATTGTTCATACACACACACCATCCTCACACACACACAAACCACACACACATACAAACCACACATCCACACCAAACACACTTTTTTTAATATACATATCAGTTGCACATAATTTTTTGAAGCACCAGAAAGGTTTCATCTTCAAACAGTTTTTTTAATTTCTGGGAACATGATGTAAAAAATATGTAAAATATTTTGCATTCATAACATTTATAAATTGAAAAAATAGCTACCCCTTTTTGTCATAGGTAAACAGATCCCATGTACCTCTAGCTGTGTAAGCAGTGCCACATAGTGAAACCCACTGTTCATCACAGTAAAAGGTTTCTACTTTAAAAATTAGAAGTTTTTGTCACTCACTGTCACCTGCACTGCACAAAGGAAGAGTGAATGGAAGCCTGCTTTTTTCTCTGTATAAAAACATAGTAAAAACATATGCTTTTCCAATAAAACCTCATTTACATTTAAAAAAAATGTATTTGTCCAGTTAAGTTTTTAAAACACCCCATTCACCAAGAATTGAAGAATGTGAAATATTCCAAAAACTTGGAAAGTGGAGAGCTGATTAAGCGCGCAGCAACTTAAGGGTTAACTTTTGACTTAGTTGCTAGGTGTATTAATTCCTATGTGTGCTAGCTGGTCTGACAGCTAGAGGGAGATGTTGCAGAGCCTATATTAAGGGCTGTAGGCAGAAAGTAGGGTCACTAACCTGTTTTCTGTCTTGCAGGTGGAAGCATGGTGAAGCCTCGTTGTACCTCCAGGCCTCCAAGGCGTCTTGGCGAAGAGCAGGAGTCACCTGAAAAGAGAAGGAGAACTTTAGCCTATACAATGGGTGATATTATTCCTCCCTCTCCCTCTGTCCCCTCTGCTATGCCTTTCCCTCATGCTACTTATTCTCTCTTGGCTTCTTCTCCCCCCCCCCTTCCTTTCTCCCTGCCTATTCTATATCCCTTCCTTCTGCTTCTGCTCCCTCTTCTGTCATATTTTCTTCCCCTTCTACTGTCCCTGTGGTGTCTTTTTCTTCCTCTCTAGAGGTGCCCATTTTTTCCTCTACCCCTGCCTTTTTCCCTGCTCCTCCTAGGAGTAATTACCTCCCCTTTGCTAACCCCCCTCTTACCACTATCCCTCCAAGCAGCTTGCCATTTTCGGCCCCTTCCTCCATCTTACAGATGGGGCCTGGGCCTGCAGCCCTCCTGGTTCCGGTCCATCAGGGTCAGGTGGAGGATCCCATGTCCCTCCTGCTCCTGAGTGATACCGCAATGTCGGACGGATCCGACTCTCCTCCTCTGACTGCCGGTCAGAGGATAGTCGGTGGTGGAGAGGCGGATCTGGGGCCTTCTGTGCCGCATGGCTTAGGAGCCATGCGGTCTTCTCCCCTGTCTCATCGCGCGCGTGATGTCACGCGCCCTCCGTGTCTCGGTGCCATCTTGCTCAGAGAGAGCCTGTGCGCAGAGACCGGAGGTTGCACACCCACGAGGGAGAAACAAGCCAGTTAGTAAACAGATCCCCACTAAGGTAAGTGGGGTATCCGGACTTGGCAATGAGGGTAGGGGGGAGGAGGTACTTTATAGGAAGGGCCAGGGTGCTGGTAGGAAAGGCCCACTGAAAAAGGATACAGATGTTAAAAAGGCAACACAAACTATTAAAGGGGCAGTTAGGAAGGGGCAGCAATCAGTAGAATTAACCCCCACTGGAAGAAGCATAGCTAAATCAGGGGGATACATGAATATTTTAGCCAGCTTGAAAAAGAGACTTTTAGCCAGGGGCCCAGGCAGTTTACAGGGGGTGGGTGTATTGCAGAATCAGGGGCTGGGGGCACAAAGCCTCATTGTTGAATCCAGTGATACCCCGACTTGCCTTATTGTTTTGCAGGTTGCAATGGCATCGTCGGTGACTACAACAGCTGCAACTGAAGCTGCTGCATCGGTACCAAGTCAGGCTGGGACTTCAGCAACAGCAGTGATCCCAGCAGGGAGGCAGACCCCACGACCTGCGCCTTTGGTGTCCGTTCCTGCGTCATCTGGAGCTGAGGCGGCCGCTGGAGCTGGTGAGACCCTGATTGCACCACACTGTAGGGGGAGGATGGTTACTCTACAGGGGATTCTGATAGTTCGTCAGGTTTTAAGGACAAGGGTCAGCGCAAGCTTTTTAGGTATATTAGGAAAATAGCGGATGCGAAAGGGGCCAGTGCGGTAGGCTCTGTTAGTTTAGGCGGGTCGGCGGGATCCCAGGGACTTTCGGTCCCGGGTTCCCTGCCTGGCAGTCAAGCTAGCTCCTCCAAGTCGCTAGTGGCTAGCACGTCGGATACCTATCCTTGCATCGTGCACTCGCTGCATTCGCATCTCAAGCCGCGCATAGCTAGACGTATTAAGGAAGGGAGGTATGTTAAGATTTTTGAACTGTCTAGGTTGGCGCAGGATTTGAAAGAGAGGGTTGAAGAGGGGTCTGGAGATAAGAAGGCCAAGAGACCTGAGACATATGAGGAGTGGATGCGGTGCTTCCGCGTATTAGCTTCCTGTTATTTGGAGGCTAATCCTCAACATAACCTTAATATCCTCAAGTATATGGAAGTCATTGATGACATTCATACTAGAGGGAAGGGGACAGCGTGGCGTCAATACGACGCCGAGTTCAGGCGCAGGTTTGAATCCAATCGCATTCTTCATTTTGGAATGAAGGAGATGGATTTGTTCTCTGGTCTGGAGTTGTCGGAGAGCACAGTCCTTGCTCCCGCGAGGCCGGCGTTGCCTAATATGCCGAATAGGCAGTTTAGAAGGCGGGGAGGGAGAGAGTGTTGGAAGTTTCAAGAGAAACAGTGTGATAAGGGAACGCAATGTCTCTTTCGTCACATCTGCATCTATTGCGGCGGCTCACACACGGGCACTGAGTGCCCCAGGCGTCGTGAGTCAAGCGGGGGGAGGGCTCCATTTAGACCGCCTACTGCGGGAAAGGGCACATACACCCCTGAGGCTAGGGGAAATTTGTAGCCTGCTTAGGGCCTACCCTGAACAGGTAGCGGCTGGCTTCCTTAGATCTGGTTTATCGTTCGGTTTTTGCATCCCAGTTTAACGCCCTGTTTTTTCCTCCCCCACAGTTCGCAATCTTAAGTCAGTTAATCAACATCCCCAGGCCGTGGCGGATAAGATAGCCATAGTCAACATCAAAGATCTAAAAAACAAAAAAATGCCTGTAGGAATAATATTGGCAAACAAAACTTAACTTTCCCTTGGATTAGAGCTCTCTCAACGGTTTATTCACCTAGAAACCCTTTTTATCTTCACCTTCCCTTCAAGTCTGCCACTTAGCAAACAGTATGCTGCATGCCCCATTCCTGCCTGACAAGCTAGGAATACTGTTTGGCCAAATTAAGAGCATAACATGGTACAAAGTTCCTTATTAATGTCATCAATAACCAGCTAAGCATAAAGGAATGAACACTGACCTTTATTAAGCTGGGGCTGCCGGTTACTGCAGAGGGGGCACGGGCCGTGTCGGTAACATATTTTCTTATTTTTGCTGTACGAAGCTCCTCAAAAGTGACTGAATGAGGTAATCGCTCAGGCACCATGAAAACGATGCAAAACCCCGGCCGGGCCATGTGCATTCTGCCCTCGCCTCCCCCAGACCCCTGTCCTTACTCAGTCAGACTCCCACATGCCCTGCGGCCCTCCTACCTCTTCACTAGACGTCACTTCAGTATGTACCGGTCTGGGTGTGAGTCTTACGTGGCTGAGCTCATTTCAGTGACAGTCAGTCGTGCAGTACCAGTCATCCACAGGCAGCACAATTTCCCTCTCTGGGTAGAAACGACATTTCTACTAGATCTGAGTAGCAGATCCTGTGAAGCCATGCAGGAGCTATTAGAATCACCAATGCTCTCTCCTGCTTTATCCAAGCAATGACTCGTGGAAGGAGAGCAAATGGAGGAAAGAGATATGCCAACCTGAAGTTCCAAGGAACTGCCAGAGCATCTATCAGAAAGGCTTGAGGGTCTCTAGACCTCAAACCATACTTTGGGAGCTTGGCGTTCTGAGGAGATGCCATCAGATCCAATTCCAGTAGCCCCCATTTGGTTGTTAACCTTAAGAACAATTCCAGAAGAAGTTCCCCTCCTGGGATGTGGATGGCAGATAGACAGCAACTGTGAGCCTCCGCCTACTGAATGATTCGCGCCACCTCTTTCATGGCTAAGGAACTCTGAGTTCCCTCGAGGAGGTTGATGTAAGTAACTGAGGTTATGTTGTCCGACTGAAACCTGATAAACCAGGATAGAGCCAGTTGAGGCCAAGCCATCAAGGCGTTGAAGATCGATCTCAACTCCAAAATGTTTATGGGGAAAGCCAATTCCTCCTGAGACCAAAGTCCCTGCACCTTCAACGAATCCCAGACTGCTCCCCAACTCATCAGGCTGGCGTCTGTAGTCACAAGTACCCAAGAGGGTCTCTGAAAGCATGTCCCCTGGGACAGATGTTCTTGAGACAGCCACCACTGAAGGGAGTCTCTTGTTGGTTGATCCAGTACTATCCTATGAGATAGATCTGCATAATTTCCGTTCCATTGGGCGAACATGCATAGCTGTAGAGGTCTCAGGTGGAACTGAGCAAAAGGAACTATGTTCATGGAACCTACCATCAAACCAATTACCTCCATACATTGGGCCACTGATGGCCTTACCGCAGACTGTAGGGACAGGCAAGCGGAAAGAATAATGGCCCTTCTGACCTCCGTCAGAAATATTTTCATTGGTAGGGAATTTATGATGGTTCCTAAGAAGATCACTCTTGTAGCCGGAACAAGAGAGCTTTTCTTCATGTTGATCAACCGTAGGAACAAAGAAAAGATAACAAGATCTTTGTATGAGATTCTGCTAGTTGTAAAGATGACGCCTGGACCAGAATGTCTTCCAGATAGGGCACCACTGCAACTCCCCGGGACCAATTACTGCCAATAGAGCTCCCAGGACTTTCAGAGAAAATTCTGAGATCTGTTGAGAGGCCAAATGAAAACGCTATAAATTGAAAGTGTTTGTCCAGATAGGCAAATCTTAGAAATTTGAGATGATCCCTGTGAATGGGAATGTGTAGGTACGCATCCTTTAGGTACATGGTCGTCATGAATTGACCCTCCTGGACCAGAGGAAGGATGGAACGGATAGTCTCCATCTTGAAGGACGGCACTCTGAGAAATTTGTTGAGTAATTTTAGATCTAGAATGGGTCTGAAAGTTCCCTCTTTTTTGGGAACCACAAACAGGTTGTAGTAGAACCAAAGACCTTGTTACTGTTTTGGGACTGGAACTATTACTCCCAAGAGTGAAAGATCCTGTACACATTTCAAGAACGCCTCTCTTTTTATTTGGTCTACAGATAATTTTAAGAGGTGGAACCTGCTCCTGGGAGGAAAAGTCTTGAAATCTAACTTGTAACCCTGGGAAACTATGTCCACTGCCCACAGGTCTGGGACATCTTGTTTTCAAGCTTGCGAAAACTGAGCTAGTCTGCCCCCCACTTGATCCAATTCCGGATCGGGGGCAGACCCTTCATGCTGACTTAGAATCAGCAGCAGGTTTCTTGAATTGTTTCCCCTTGTTTAGAGATTTAGGGGCATATTTATCAAGCTCCGAATGGAGCTTGATGCCCCGTGTTTCTGGCGAGCCTGCAGGTTCGACAGAAACAGCAGTTATGAAGCAGCGGTCACAAAGACCGCTGCTCCATAACCTGTCTGCCTGCTCTGAGCAGGCGGACACACATCGCCGAAAATCAACCCGATCGAATACGATCGGGTTGATTGACACCCCCCTGCTGGCGGCCTATTGGCTGCAAGTCTGCAGGGGACAGCGTTGCACCAGCAGCTCTTGTGAGCTGCTGGTGCAATGCTGAATACGGAGAGCGTATTGCTCGCCGTATTCAGCGAGGTCTGTTGGACCTGATCCGCACTGTTGGATCAGGTCCGACAAACCTTGATAAATATGGGCCTTAGAGTCAGCTGCGGGTTTTTCCGACCCGTAGTATCAGAAACAATTTCTGTTAGACCAGGTTCAAACAAGGTCTTACCCTTGTAAGGAATCGCTAGAAGCTTAGACTTAGAGAAAACCTCAGCTGACCAAGATTTCAGCCACAATGCTCTGCGTGCTAACACAACAAAGCCCAATATTTTGGCACCCAATTTAATGCCCTGCAAGGGAGCGTCAGTAATAAAGGAATTGGCCAACTTTAGAGCCATAATCCTATCTTGGATTCCCTTTAAAGGAGTCTCTATCAGAAGAGACTCAGACAATGTGCTGAACCATTAGGCTGCAGCACTTGTCACAGTGGCGAAACACACTGCAGGTTGCCATCGGAGACCCTGATGAACATACATTTTCTTCAAATAAGCCCCCGACTTTTCTTAAAGGAGCAGTTTTCCTGAATAGGAATAGTAGTTCTCTGAGCCAGAGAAGAAATGGCCCCTTCTACGTTAGGCACCGATTGCCATGGAAAAGCAACAGGAAACGTCTTCTTAAAGACAGGGGACGGGGAAAAGAAATCCCAGGCTCCTCCCATTCCTGTGCTATAATCTCTGTGGCACGGTCTGTCACAGTAAAGACCTGAACAGCGGAAGGACATCAACGAATTTCTTAAGCTTGTCAGATTTCCTAGGGATGACAACAGTAGGTGCATCTGAGTTGACAAGAGTAACCAAAAACCTCCTTTAACAGTAAAAGGAGGTGTTCAAGTTTACACCTGAAGGATACAACTTCAGCATCAGATGGAGGAATTATACTGTCCGAATCTGATATTTCACCCTCAGAGGCTACCTATGTATATCTTTCTCATCAGATTTATGAGAAAGGTTAACTTGAGTAACAGAAGTCGGAGAATAAACCCTACTATCTGAATCATCAGCGTTTACCCTGTAGCATGGGAATAACAGATAATGCACCAGATACTGCAGAGGATACCTGGGCAGCAATCTCTGCTTGCAAAAAACTCCTCCAGGAGATTAAGAGGAACGGCAGGGCACTGCATGTGACACCAATAAGGCTTGGGACATATGAGGAGAATGCTGTGGCATAGCTTGAACAGCATCAACCTGGGAGACTGATGGCTCAGAAACAAGGAGTCTATCTTTATGAGTAACAGTCTCAAAAAATAATAAAATATGCAGGTACTGTACCTTTAAATTTTAACACAAACTGTACTGTACCTTTAAGGATAATTAAATAAACTGTTCCTTTAAATTAAATTTAGTAGTCCCCAAAAGACTATGGGGGTATTTATCAAGCTGTCAACTATGTTGCATTCGCCGGCATCAATACGCTCGCCTAACATCGCGGCTGCAGATCTCAATACAATCTCCATATTTATAAAAAAAGAAGTCAAAAACACGCGCACCAAGTACGGGGCGATGAACATCGGACTGTTGTTAACTAACAGTCATCGATAACGCTGCTATTCGTGTTTTTCCCAACTTTATTTATAACATGTCACTAAACCCCGCCACTATACTAAAATGTTTAATCCCCATTCGGCCACTCCCCGACATCGCTGCAACCTAAATAAAGTTATTAACTGCTATCCCGCCACTCCTCGACATCGCCGCAATCTAAATAAACGTATTAACCCCTAAACCTCTGGCCTCCAACATCACCACCACTAACTAAACCTATTAACCCCTAAACCATCAGCCTCCCACATCGTAAAGACCTAAATTAAGCTATTAAAGGGACACTGTACCCAAAAATTTTCTTTTGTGATTCAGATAGAGCATGCAATTTTAAGCAACTTTCTAATTTACTCCTATTATCAATTTGTCTTTGTTCTCTTGCTATCTTTATATGAAAAATAAGGCATCTAAGCTTTTTTTCTTGGTTCAGCACTCTGGACAGCAGTTTTTGATTGGTGGATGAATTTATCCACCAATCAGCAAGGACAACCTAGGTTGTTCACCAAAAATGGGCTGGCATCTAAACTTACATTCTTGCATTTCAAATAAAGATACCAAGAGAATAAAGAAGATTTGATAATAGGAGTAAATTAGAAAGTTGCTTAAAATTGCATGCTCTATCTGAATCATGAAAGAAAATCTTTGGGTACAGTGTCCCTTTAACCCCTAGGACCAGGGCTGTTTTAACACTTTTGTGATGTTTGTGTTTAGCTGTAATTTTCCTTTCTCTTATTTACTGTTCCCATACAAATTATATATTGTTTTTTTCAGGACAAGAAGGGCTTTCTTTACATACCATTATTTGTATCATTTTATATAATTTACTTTTAAAAAAAAATAATAAAATCTTTAATTCATCTACAAAAGCTAATGAAAAAAACTGCTAAATAGATTCAAAAGTTTAAAAACACCCAGTGTTTACTTGCTTTTTTGCAAGTTAAAGAAATATAAGTACAAGTATGACATTGCAAAATATATATTTTTAAAAATGTATCAATAGTGACACAAACATATCACAAACATAATAATTGGCTGCTACTATCTGCCTCACATGCCTGGAAGATAGTAACAGCGGTATTTCGGCGGCCGCTGCTCATTTTAAGTCATGACGGTTCAGGACCGTCATCAGTCCTCAAGTGGTTAAATTAAAATTACAACATCCCTATCTTCAAATAAATTAAAACTTACCTGTAGAATTAAAATAAACTAATTTAAACTATCAATTAACCTACCCTAACTATTATACTACAATTAAATTTAACTACCAATTAAACTAAATTACATATTAAAAAACCTAACCCTACTAAAATTATTTAAATATACTATTAAACATTATTAAAAGTACTAAATTACAAAACAAAACACCCATTAAGTAGCCCTATCAAAATAAAAAAGCCCCCCCAAAATAAAAAAAAAACCCTAGCCTACAATAAACTACCAATGTGCCCTTAAAAGGGCCTTTTGTGGGGCATTACCCCAAAGATATCAGCTCTTTTACCTGTAAAAAAAAATACAAACACCCCACCAACAGTAAAACCCACCTCCCAACCAAACCCCCCCAAATAAAAAAAACTATCTAAAATAACCTAAGCTACTCATTGCCCTGAAAAGGGCATTTGTAGGGGCATTGCGCTCTTTTACTGCCCAGACCCTAATCTAAAAATAAAACCCACCCAAAAAGATCTTTAAAAAGCCTAACTCTAACCCCCGACGATCCACTTACAGTTCTTGAAGTCCCACTTGAAGGATCCATCCAGCCGACAAAGTCATCATCCATGTGGCAGGAAGTCTTTATCCAGACGGCATCTTCTATCTTCACCCATCCCGCTCGCAGCGGGTACATCCTGAAGACATCCAGCGCGGAGCATCCTCTACATAAAAAGATAAAAATAGGTAGAGTACTAGGCGCTGCCCTAAACCATACAAAACGTACTTGTATGAATGCTTGTTCTATAAACAAACAATACAATATATATGTAGCATACAAAAGTCTCCCTATACAATAAGTAACTTCCTTCCTAAATAAAATTACAGGTAATGTAATAGTGGAATACTGATAAAGCTTACTTAAAGGGACACTGAACCCAAAAAATTATTTTGTCATTCAGATAGAGCATGTAATTTTAAGCAACTTTCTAATTTACTAATATTATCAATGTTTCTTCGTTCTCTTGCTATCTTTATATAAAAAAGAAGGCATCTAAGCTTTTTTCTTGGTTCAGAACTCTGGACAGCAGTTTTTGATTGGTGGATGAATTTTTCCACCAATCAGCAAGGACAACCTAGGTTGTTCACCAAAAATGGGCTGGCATCTAAACCTACATTCTTGCATTTCAAATAAAAATTCCAAGAGAATGAAGAAAATTTTATAATAGGAGTAAATTAGAAAGTTGCTTAACATTTCATGCTCTATCTGAATCAAAAAAGAAAAAATTTGAGTTAGTGTCCCTTTAAAGGGACAGTCAAGAATGGGGCGGAGCCTGACTGAGATTGGAGATGGCTGCCTAATCTCTAAGCTCCGTGCTGCTACTGTTGAAAGGCCAGTATTGTAACGATATACAATAAGCCAAGACCGCAATTTTACAGATGCAGGAGTGTCTTAACCGGCACACAAGAAATATGTGACACTCGCAAACTACAGGGAAGCTTTTAATACTCTGCTACTCTATCCAGGATATTCGCGCCAAAACGACATACAGGGAAAGCGGCGCATGTTCCAGCAGATCACCTTGTCTCTCAACGAAAGCACCATATGCCCTACGATCCTAACCAACGACCCATATTTAGAAGGGCTGCCATCGATAATGCGCTATACACGTAAGGCACTCTGAGCGCTGGAGGTTTCCTAACGCTGCTCCTCTCCGGCCCCAACGGAACTCCCAGGTAGGCCGCGAAAGCGGAATGACATAGTGAAGTAGAGCGGGTGAGAGCCGCGGCATTCAGCACATAGGAGAAAGGCCTGGGGGGGTGAAAAAGGCATATAATAAAGCGGCAAGATATGTAATTATAAAGGTCTGACAACTCTTGCAGTAACACATGGAGCCGCCATATTAACACCGGAGGGTGTGAGGGGGTCTAATTGATACCTGAGAAGGGATGGGGATATACCCATTATAGAGCTATTCGCTGTGTGAGAGTTATATAAAGGAATGAGCAGCTGTTAAAACTTCATATCCGGGGGAACGTTGCTGAGAAGTTTAAACCATCAGAGCTTATAGAGGCCTGGAGAAGTCAAAACTACACTAAGGTACAAAAATGGCAGTATATTTGATATCAGACTGAGGAGGATAAAAGATGATCTAAGCTGGGAATAATAGGCTACAAATACACAAACTAGTTGACTGCACCTATTTTCCTGCAGTCACATATACAGAGGAGGGGACAAAAAGAAAAGATAGATTTGACAAACAACAGGAGCTGGAATCTCAGTTTATTCTTACAAATGTGCTGGTGACATTGGGCTCTGCTGAGCTACCCCCCCTTCCAATTTTACTAACTGATTCTTGAACTTTCCAAGATTTAACACCTTCACCATACCAATATTTTATAGAATCTGTATTGGGGACTTTGAATCTGGGACTGAGCTATCCCTGTGCTTTTTACTCTGGCTATTATGTCAGCTAGAAAACCATCTAGGGGAGAAAAGCTACTCAAACCTGCAACAGTGAGCTCCTTTTTTAAACCCTCCAAGCAACCTAAGACCTCAGACTCACTAGCAATGGAGGACGCCGGAGACTCAGAAACTGAATCTGTACCCCCCACCATAGATGTGGACAAGCATCCAGTGACAAAAGCTGACCTAAAAAACCTAATCTCTAAGCAAGATTTCGCTAGCAACTTCGAAAAGTTATGGGATAAAATTGAGTCTCTGCATAATGCTGTAACCTCTAGTCTTACAGACATACAATCTGATATAGCTGATCTAGGAGGCAGAATTGATGCTTTGGAAGAGCACAATGACACAATTACAGATGAACTAGCAGCATCCACCCATACTATCCAAATACAACAACAATCCATTGCAGATCTGCAGGATAAGGTCGATGACCTAGAAAATAGATCTCACAGAAACAATATCAGACTGAAGGGAATCCCAGAATCCATAGCTAGCCCGGATCTACATACATATTTGCAACAACTATTCCATAATATCACCGGAGACCCGGAAGAATCAGAATATGACATAGAGCGGGCACACAGGGCATTAAGAGCAAAGCCTAAAGGAGAGGCCCCCCCAGAGATGTCATCATCAAGATGTCGTTTTTTCAGGATAAGGAAAAAATACTTCAAGCTTCCAGAAACAAGCCAACATTCAAATTTCAAGGGACTGTAATACAATTTTTTCAAGATCTTAGCCTTAGAACACTTCAAAGAAGAAGCTCCTTACGACCACTCACTTCCCTCTTGAGAAAACACCAAGTCAAGTATAAGTGGGGTTTCCCCTTCGCCTTATACATCCTGAAAGACAACAAAACCCTTACAGTGCGTGATCCAGGAGAAATTGACCCAACATGTAAACTCCTAGGACTGGAGGCCCCCCTTATTCCCACAGAAGACCAACCATCAAAACAAGCGGGCCCCATCAGGCAAACTAAATGGACAAAAGTGAACCGCAAAGGAACAAAGAAATAAGACCTCAAAACTTCACCACCAGGATAGGTGGATGTTCACTACTCTAGAGACAGTTCCCCAGTACCAGGAAGCTCTTATACAAGGTTTACCCTGGAATATCGGAGAGATTAATCTCTTGACAAGTTAACTTTTGCTAAATATCCTCACCCCTAGATCCCTAGACATGGATCCTATAAAGGACACACGAGTGAAAGCTACCCCTGACAAGGACTGAATAGAATTATTGTTGTAATGTTTAGTGTTAAACAAAGTTTGAGATGGACTTCCGGTGGGCAGGCAGGGAACAAGCAGCTCATTTCAGAGCTCCGTCTCTTGTCTAAAGATTTTCCCAATAATTCTTGAGTTTTACCTACAAAATCAAGCCCCGAGTCTATGGGTCAGAGACAGTTTCGTGTCGGGACCCTTTGAGACTGGAGAGATACATCCTTCTCCCCCACGGAAAACAAGCAAAGCACTGGGCCAAGTGCGGAGACGCATGAAGATATTGTCGGCCATATTGGAGCGTAAGTGGAGCAGGGCACCCTGACAGCGGCGGACAAACTACTCACCCTGAGCGACAGGAAGATTGAAGGAAGCTGCGGCTGAGGAGGAACTGAAGACCCCGCTCCCGCTCCCGTGCCCGAACCTGCCCGCACTGTCATTTGTCTGAGAGACGAGGCGGTGAGTCTCACCGGGAACAACCCACGTGGGAGTGTACACAGAGTAAGCGACACTACCTGACAGCACAACAACAGTGGTGTGCAGGCATCACTCTGGTTTGAGCGAACTCTAGGCAGGGTGAGGGGACGAAGATCCTTCAGAGGTCTGGAGCACAGTTTGAGGAGAGGAGCTGTGTACACGGTGGCGCCATCTTTGCTTGCAGCGCCCATACTGCCTCACACAGACTGAAAAAGAACCGGTGGAGCGGGTAAGATTCAAAGCAGCCCTGCTGCACTACGCATCACACACACTCAATACTTGTGGCCCTGCCTGAGAGTACTCTGTGCCTGTTGCTCCTAGGAACACTGCCCACACTAAAGCCCCCAATACTTGACTATATATATAGGCCTGCTGGAACAGAGACTATAAGGAACCTGGGCTGAGAGACACTGCTTCTCCTTTATAGAGGTGAGGAGGGAAATACACAATACAGCTGAATTAAACAGCACAGAAATCCTGGGGGTTGCATAAGGCACTTTGACTGCTTGATCTATTTGCCCCCATCCGGTATACAGGGACTAAATAATATGCAACCAAGTGACCGCATGTGGAGCTGGGTCACCACTCCTTTTTTTTTTCTCTTCTGTTTGGCGGTGAAAAGCATATGAGAACTGTTACATATGCTCTGTGAATCTCAACACATGTATTAACTTTGCTCTTCATTTATTGCTAACTGTGTATGTGTGCAGCATTTTCTTTTTGTTTCTATATATGCAGTGTTGTAATTCTTGGGTTTACAATTCAGTGAGATTTGCTATGTACATTCTGTGAAAACTGACATAACACAAAACACAGCCATTACAGTGTAGACACAGTGATGATACTAACTGCTGGGAGCTGCTGTAACATCTAGCTGATGGGCTCAGAGATTGTAGACATTAAACTACTAGTCAGTACAATAGACCCCTCTGGCTCACAGACAACAAATCAACGTTAGAGGTGCTACCCCTTCTCATATCTGGCGCTCTCTCTCAGATGTGTATGTAATATTTACACCCCTTCTTTATATGGATAAATTCTTAGAGACCCCAAAAATGTCTAGTAGAGGCAAAACGGGTGACAGAAAGCAGAAAAGCTCTGCAGAAAGCACCTCTGCCCATACACCCAAAAAGAATGACACCCCGCCTGAGTCCATGGAGTCCCAGACCATAGTACAACAACTAACTTCACTCTTTATGCCTAAAATGGACAGTATTCAAAAAGGTGTGGATACTCTGGCAGGGGAAGTTAAGCAGATAACAGCCCGTTTCAATGAGGTTGAAGAGAGGGTCTCAGAATTAGAAGACTTCAACGTTTCACACACAAAGAAAGTTGAAGATCTGACACACCAGAACCAAATCTTGTATCAGCGCCTGGAGGACCTAGAAAATAGGTCCAGGCGGAATAATGTTCGCCTTCTGGGCCTCCCAGAAAATATAAAACCATCTGACATAATACATTTCATTGAACATGAATTAGCATCCCTATTAGGTATTGCAACGGGCACCATGAGGGGTAGCGTTGAAAGAGCACATAGGATAGGTCCTGAAAGGCAGAATCCTAGAGAGGGCCAGCCCCCCAGACAAATAATGAAAAAATTTCTACACTTTCAGGTAAAGGTGCAGGTGCTGCGAGCATACCGCAGACTCCCCTCCTTGATGTATGAAAATTCCAAACTCCTGCTCTTTCAGGACAACTCCGCAGAGTTGATGCGGAAAAGGAGGGAATTCTCTGCGATATGTTCGTCACTGAACAAAGAGGGCAGGAAAGTTTATCTCCTATACCCAGCAAGACTTAAGCTGATAACAGACACCGGCCCCAGGTTCTTTGATTCGCCCGCGGAAGCACAGGCGTTTCTGGGGGAGAGTCATAGGCGACCTGGCAACTCCCGTAGAGAAATAATGCAGGTAGACCCTGACTGAGAAATGATCTAAACGGTCAAATGGTAAAGGTCACAGCCACAGTAGTCATGGGTTATTTCACAATTGTATTATGTTTTATCACTGTTACTGGGTGTATTGCTCTGGGTGATACTCGGGTGCGCGCTGGGGTGGTGAGCTCCTTGAGAGCCTTACCCTCTGGCGATGTGCTGGGGTCGCTTTCACAGCAATACCCTGAATTGGGAGATCTGTGGGTTACAGGGTTTCAGACGATTCGGGTGCCTGTGTCACTTGAGCAACTGTTTTTAAGTAACTTACCGTTTCTGGTGCCTGTTAATATGAGAACAGGATTGAATATATGGAAAGCGCATGACACTTACTGTAAGGTGATATGGTACGATTTATTGTTAAAAGTTGTGTATGCTTTGGTGCAATTGTCATACTTACTCCTGACACTTGTTCTCATGCAAACCTGGCGGGTGGTATACTGCAGATGCACTGACCGGGCCCCGGGCCGCCACATATTCCATGATAGGATGTATGTTCCTTTAATCTTGCTCCCATTTCTGCAGGAATCAGTGGGTGTTCCCGCTGTGTGGGGGATGGGGCGGCCCGGGTACCTCGCTGACACCTCTACCAGATGTTATTTGCCAAGACTGTCAAACTGTTCGAATTTTTACTTGTTGTTATTGTTATTGTTGTTATATTTGTATGCTGTGGTTTCTAATACTTTTTCTTACCATGGGGAATGGCAGGCCACGGTCCTGGGAGACTCTGCTTTTTTTCAACCTGGATTTTTTATTTTTACCTCTCAAAATTTTTTACCACGGATTCGGTGGAAAGCCGCGAGATCTCAAACCTGTACTATAGACCATTGGACCAGTGATGCGCTGCATCAACATCCTTTAAAACTCTTTGTTCTTGTTTTTCAACCTCTGGATGGATTTAATTCACCAATGGCTGGAATAGTGCAGACGATCCTCCCCACTGGTGGGGCAAATGCTGGTTACACAGAGGTATCTTTTTTTTTTTTCTGGGCCTTCCCCCCCGTGTTTTGCAGACACAATTCCGAAAACACAGGACTCAGAAGGGAGCTATAGATGGTAGTTAAGTTTATATCCTGGAATGTGGGTGGGATACACTCGCCCATTAAGAGAAAAACTATACTCACGCACTTACGTAGGATACACACTGATGTGGCTCTGCTGCAGGAGACGCACCTGACCGATACGGAACATGAGAAGCTAAAAACGGACTGGGTAGGTAACATTGCCTATGTTTCACACACTAGCTCTAGTAGAGGACTGATCATCCTTTTTGGAAAAAAGTCTAGCGTGGACATCCTCAAAACTCATAAAGACCCAGAGGGTCGGTACCTAATAGTCCAAATTAAGCTGGGCGTACAGCGCTATACTTTGTGTAATTAGTATGCCCCCAACCAAAAAAGCGCAGGATTTTGGGCCCAATTAAATAGGGTGGTAACACCATACTTAGACACTAAGATTATACGGGGGGGGGGGGACTTCAACCTTGCACCTGATCAAATATGTGATAGGATGCGAGCCCCGGGTTTCCCTCCAGAAAGTGCTCGGCCTAAATACTTGGGGCGATTTGAGAAGAAGATCTTCTCTAACCTAGAAAAAGAGCTGGGGCTGTGTGATATTTGGCGACTGCGACACCCAGAGGGCAGAGACTACTCCTGTATCTCTAAAGCCAAGGCGTCCTTGTCAAGGATAGACCTTTTTATGATATCTGAGTCGGTTATATCGCTGGTCCAACAGGCCAAGATACATGATATCCTAGTATCTGACCATGCACCGGTTGAGCTCGCGCTCTGCTCCCGCAGGGGTCCTGCCAATAGAAACACATTAAGATTCCCAAACTATTTAATAAACTTGGTGCCTTTTAAACAGTTCTTGGTGCACTCCTGGAATGATTTTTACACTGACAACCTGGCTCATGTTGACAATCCCCAACTTATGTGGGAAACAGCTAAGGTGGTGTTGGCAGGTAATATCATCTCATATTTGGCTGACCTTCGGCGTAAAACCCAGCTCCGATATATCACACTGGAAAAAAAATCTGGTTTTGGCCTATAGTAGCTACTGTAAAACCAAAACTAGAGAGCTGTACGACGAGTACGTCGCCGCTAAAGAAAGTTTGGATACATTTGTGTCTCAACAGGCAGCGGCAGGGTTGATCAAAACCGCAACCAAATTTTATAGATTTGGAAATCGATCTGGGAAGCTATTGGCCGCTCTAACCAAAGCTCGCACAGCAAAAAGGGATGTAGCCTCCTTGTGGTATAGAGGAAGGGTGCACACCACACCTATTGATATTGCCAGGGGGTTTGCAGAGTATTATACAGAGCTATATACAAAGCAACCGGGGTGCATGCCCGAGGTGCAAAACTCCTTTTGGTCTACTGTGAACCTTCCACAGCTTAGCCAGGACCAGACAGATCAGCTTAACTCCCCCATTACGGCGGAGGAAGTCGATAGAGCAATACAAGGCATGGCTCTGGGTAAGACACCAGGACCGGATGGTCTACCGGTGGAATTCTACTGGTTATTACAACCCAATATAGCAGCAACCCTGCTGGGAATGTTTAATGGATACTTCCAGAATGAATTTCTACCCTCGCCGACTTTTTCGGCGGCACATATTACGCTCATCCCTAAGCCGGGAAAGGACCACTCTCTGCCTGAATCGTATCGACCCATCTCGCTACTGAACGCTGACTATAAAATATTTATGGCAGTGTTGGCGGCCCGATTAAAGATCTTATTACCATCCCTTCTGCACCCAGACCAAACCGGTTTTGTATACTAACGATCATCGGTGGTTAACTTGCGAAGGGTCTTGCAGGTCATTGATTTTTGCTGGAGGAGAGGTGAGGGTCGGTATCGGGATGATGTCTCGGAGGCCTTCCTGCTGTCCCTAGACGCAGAGAAGGCCTTCGATAGAGTTGAGTGGGAACATCTGAACAACACCTTAACACGCTACAATGTGGTGGGAAACTTTGCACAGACGATTCGGAACATATACTCGAGGCCAGTGGCCAGAATTCTGACTAATGGTCTGTTTTCCCCAGACATTGTCCTGCAGCGAGGCACGAGACAGGGGTGCCCCTTGTCTCCTCTGCTTTTCGACTTGGCATTGGAGCCTCTTGCTATTAAATTACGGCAGAGCTTCCCGGGCGTCAAAGTGCACGGCAGACCACAGCAGTTGGCCCTGTACGCCGACGACATGCTGCTATTTGTCGAGGATCCGGCCGAACATGTCCCTAAAATCCTTCGGATCATTCAAAACTTCGGTAGCTTTTCCGGCTATAAGATCAACACAGGGAAATCGTAAATACTGTGGCTTAACAGGCACTCAGCCAGCAGAGGGACCTACCCCTTTACGGAAGTTGGGAACGGACTAACCTATCTAGGAATCCAACTACATAGAAACCCATACCACTTATATGATCTGAATTTTTCAAGTCATTGTGCCAACCTATGTAAACAATTACAGCAGTGGAACTCACTGCCATTATCAATCATGGAACGAATCAGTCTCGTCAAAATGGTCACGCTGCCGAGGCTGCTCTACCCCATGCTAAAGCTGCCTTTCCTACTGAACAAGAGAGATCTGAACTCTTTGAATATGGCAGTCAAAATATTTGTGTGGAAAGAGGGGAAACCTCGCATAGCTGCTGCACACCTGCAGCAAACGTACAACTCTGGGGGCTTAGGCCTGCCAAATTTCAGAATGTATAACTGGGCGGCTCTGATCAGGGTGGTCCTTGACTGGCAGCTGGGTACTTCCCACTTCTGTGATAGTGAATTAGAAAATGCTGCACTGAAACCTATGGACCTAACATACCTGCCTCATCTAAAGGCAGTTGACACACCCCCACACATTAAGTCCTCTATCCTCTATAAAGGACCACTAGCAGCCTGGCGTATGGCTCATAGATACTTGGGGTCCCGATCCCCCTCCGCCAAACTATTGCCCATAGTGGGCAATCTTGGCTTCCCAGCGGGCACAGATACCCTGCCCTTCCGTCAGTGGAGGGATAGGGGAATAAAGACAATTGGAGATCTATTGAACCCCCTGACACACTCGGTTAAGACCTTTGCGGACTTGAGAACAAGTTATGATATCCCCAACACGCAATTCTATGCTTATCTCCAAATACGCCATTATATTGACGATCTTAAACAAAAAGACCCACACTTCTGGAGCACCCCAGTCTTTGCTATTACACAAACTTTATTTAAATTGGGGAATTTCTCAATGTCCAGTATATATAAGATATTGATGCATAAGTCAATGATTGCCTGCCAGAGCATCATATTGGATAAGTGGAAGGCAAGGGGAGTGAATGATGTTGCCAGCATAGACATCCAGAAAAGCCTGGAGCTAACTAGGAGGGCAACACTCAGCATGCCCCTGCGGGAATCGCAAGTCAGAATGTTACATTTCGATTACATCACTCCTAACAGGATCTCCAAATGGAACCCACACCTGCCAAACAGATGTGGCAAGTGTGGAGCCGCGGCTCCAGATGTCCCACACTATTTTTATTTCTGCCCTCTGGTGAGACAGTTTTGGGCCAGATTGCAATACTGGCTTAAAAGCCTATTAGATATCTCAGTGGACTTACAACTAGATCAGATATGCTTTTTTAGATGGCATGATACTCCTCACAAATACCACACACTGCTGACATTGACGACGCTGCTTGCCAGACACTGCATACTATGCTTATGGACAGTAGAAAAGCCACCAACTATGGGGCAATTTAAACGCAAACTATTTAAACATTTATTCATAGAGCAGTTTGACGTCAGATTGGACACAGACCATAGACTAAGACCTTTTCTAACAAAATGGGGACCTTTTTTGAAAAAACAGACTCCCACAATACAAAGACAGATACTCGGCCCATTCTCCCAGACGGAAACTCTCCTAGAGGCATCCCTAAGAGGAGAATGGACAGCACTATATGATAAAGACGCGGCAGCAGTGGATGACAGACAGGGTGAGATCCTAATTTCACAAATATTATAGACCGGAAAACTAAGACCCAAGCTAGGGGACGGGTGGGGAGAGGGAGACCCTCAGAAACTTTTTTTTTTTATTATTTATTTATTATTGTTTATTTATTATTGTTTATTTTATTGTTTCTTTTGTCTCTTGTACTATTCTTTTGCTCTAACTTTATCTTTTCCATCTCCCAAGGGCTCTGGGGCTTCTCTTCTCCCCCTTCTGCAAAAGGGCAACCACACTCTCCCTCCTGGCAATGAAATCCATACAACATCGGAGGAACCACAGCTGTTTATAGCTAGTCTGGTAATGTTATGCATCCCCACCACAACATTTCGATGATTCCCCAAATTCGTCTTATATCCCATAACGTTAGAGGGTTAAATTCTAATGTCAAAAGATGCACTGCTATGACTCAATACCAACACTTGGGAGCAAATATATTTCTCCAAGAAACCCACTTTACACAAGCTATTATCCCAAAATACTGGGCCAAACATTTCACACAACATTATCATGCCACCACAGATTCTAAAAAAAGAGGAGTTTCGATCCTGATCCATTCTAGCTTATCATTCGATCATGAATCCACTATAGCAGACAAAGAGGGTAGATATATTTTAGTCAAGGGACGTCTTCAAGACTCCAATGTGGTTCTGTGTAATATATATGCACCGAATGATAACCAACATTCCTTTTTTCAAAATATCTCTAATTTACTTACCAATTGGTCCCAACACAAAATAATACTAGCGGGAGACTTCAATATAACAATGAACAAACATATTGATAAAGGCACTAAATTATCACCCAAACAGCTTAGACATAATAGAATAGTTAACGCCATACAGGAACACTTAATCCCACACTCACTGATAGACTCTTGGTCCACACTATATGGACAAACATCAGACACAACTATTTATTCCACAGCTCATAAACAATACACGAGAATAGACTACATTTATTCGAGCCAAATATTGCAACCTCTTTATGCAAATTCCTCGATTCACCCCTGTGTGTGGTCGGACCATTCTGTCCTCACTTTACACCTTGAAGGTTTTGTTGACACTCTTAGAACACGAACATGGACCTACAATCCACTGCTTATAAAGGATCCCTTAATAAAGGAGAGACTTTACACTTTACTGACAGAATTTTGGGATATCAACAAAGAGTCCACATCAAACCCCATTTCCCCATGGGCAGCACATAAAACATACCTCAGAGGGCTACTCATTAGGGAAAAAGCACTACGCAACAAACAATATAGAACTCTACTCTCACAACTTCATGACGAGATACAGGACCTGGAGACTCGACATAGACTGACTCATAAGCAAGACATACTACCCATATTAGAATCCAAACGAACACATTTAGCTAAACTTTTAAGCGATCACTCAATGAGAGTGATTCAGAGACTCAACACACAATACTACATTTACGCGAACAAACCAGACAAGTTTTTGGCTCACAAACTCAGTGTCTAATCCACAACAAATAGTGAATGCCTTCGCGGATTTCTATGGGAAACTATACGACGGAAACCAAAGTAGTACACTCACAACAGGTAGCCTCTCAAACCAAGAAATTTCTAGAGGAGACAGAACTAAATTCCCTCTCACAGGAAGAACTAGATAGCTTAAATACCCCCATAACAAACATGGAAGTTCTCAGTGTTATTAGAGACCTTAAGTCAGGGAAAGCAGCAGGCCCAGATGGATTTGCCAGCGAATACTATAAAGCATTTAAGGGAATTTTAGTACCCCATCTTACAGACTTCTGTAATTGTGTTCTGGAGGGGCATGATATCCCAGAAGACCTTTTACAGGCAAGGATTGTGGTGATACCAAAACCAGGGAAAAACCACAAGCTTTGTTCAAGTTATCGCCCCATCTCACTCATTAATCAGTATCTGAAGATCCTTACAAAAATCTTAGCCAACCGCCTAAAACTTATCTTACCAAAACTGATCCACTTGGACCAGGTGGGGTTTGTTAAAGACAGGGAAGCACCGGACAACGTACGTAGACTAATAAACATCATAGATTATGTGCGAAAAGCCAAGATGCCTTCTCTGCTCCTCTCGTTGGATGCAGAGAAGGCATTTGATAGAATAGATTGGGAATTCATGATAGCAGTCCTGCATCGGATGGGATTCCAGGGAACTTTTATCACAGCCTTAAGTAGGATTTATTCTGCACCAACGGCTCAGGTATCCATATCAGGCTATAAATCTAAATCTTTCCCTATACTAAACGGTACAAGACAGGGCTGTCCTCTGTCACCCCTTATCTTTGTGTTGTGTATAGAACCATTGGCAGCCAAAATCAGACAGACAATAGATATCTCGGGAGTAGTAATTAAAGACCAGGAATACAAATTAACGCTGTTTGCGGACGACATTTTACTTACACTGACTAAACCCCTAATCTCCCTACCCAATCTGTATAAAACCCTAGAAGAATTCTCCCAAATCTCAGGAAACAAAGTCAACCATGACAAATGTGAAGCATTGTCATTAGGACTCCCACAACACACTAAAAAACTAATTGAAGCCAACTTTGATCTGAAGTGGCCCGCACATTCTCTTAAATACTTGGGGATCTACTTAACCCCCCTAATCAATCAATTATATAAACATAACTATGAAGTCATATATAGAAACATTAGGAAAGACCTGACTAAGTGGAGAACGTATACATTCTCATGGTTGGGCAGGCTTGCAACAGTAAAGATGACGATTCTACCCCATTTACTATATTTATTTAGGACACTTCCCATTGAGGTCCCGATCTCAGATTTGAAAAAGATGCAGGCAGAACTTCTAACCTTTATTAGGGGGAAGAAAATGGCTAGGATACCATCCACACTAATAACAAAACATAGGAGTCTGGGAGGAATAGGAGCTCCCAACATAGTTGAATATTACAGAGCGGTGAGGCTAGCACAAACATTACTCTTGGGGGAAAGGGAAAAGTTAGTCCTCTGGCCCAAACTAGAAGCAGACCTAAGGGGATCCACCCACATTGATGATATACTGTGGTGCAAACAACCGACAGACATAACACCAGTTAGTTACCACTCACATATCTCTGACCACACCACACACTTATGGTCCCTACTAAGTAAGCAACTCAAACTATCTCCTACACAATCGATCATGCGCCCAATTAGATATCTCTTCACTTCTGACATCCAGCTGATGGTGGATAAATGGGCAAATAAGGGACTTTACAGGGTGGCGGATTGGTTGGAAGGCGGAAAATCTAAGACATTTACACAAATCCAAACTCAAATAACCCCTTTGAAGCTAATGTGGTTTCAATACCTCCAGGTCAACTCTGCTATTCAACACTATATTAGATCAGTTGAGATCCATACTCTCTCACTCACAGAATCTTTACTGAACTCAGCTCACAGACCCAAAAAAATGATATCCAGACTGTATATAGAAATCCAGTCCCAAAATAACTCTACTAAACCCTCAATAATCTTACACTGGGAAAAAGATTTAAACACACACAAACTCAAAAAAGAATGGGATGAAATTCTACATTCAGCATGCTCTGGCCTTCTAAGCGCCGATTTAAGAGAAAACACTATTAAGACTATCTATAGGTGGTATTTAACCCCGATCAAAACCTATCACATGACTATCACAAACAATAGACTCTGTTATAGAGGATGTGGGGAAGTGGGTTCATATCTTCACTTGTGGTGGGACTGCGCCATAATACAACCTATCTGGATTCAATTATCCTCCCTCCTAAGTGTGATCTTAGAGGATCAAATACAACTAAAACCGATACAAGCCCTGCTACACAAACCGTTACCACAATACAACAAATAGATAAACACATTTATTAAGATAGCTTGTACGGTCACTAGAATGAGTATTGCAAAATACTGGAAAATGAAGGCCCCTGCGTGGGAGGAGGTGAGGAACAGATTGAACATGACATACCGTATGTATGAATCTGCTTCTAAAATTCTAGATACTCAAGCCCAGTTTGAGAGAGTCTGGTTTTACTGGACACTTAATGGGAATTTGGTTACATAAACCCCGCAGAGATTCATCAGCGATACAGGATCCATAAGCCGTAATGTTCGGGAGGGGGGAGTCCGGGTGCCCTATTCTATTTCACTCCTACTCTATTCCTTTCCTTTCCACCCTACCCCACCTTTACCCACTTTATTTAAACTCTCTCATTTATCTCATCTTAGGGAGGAACTTTATAACATACCAATGGGCCAGAAATTGATAGATACAGTTCCACCTCTTCTCTTGGTCTCCTCCTTCTTTCTTTTTCTTCTTATCTCTTTTTCTTCTGTTCTCTTTTTACTCTCGTATATTTCTGCAAATTGTCTTATAGATATTAGGTCTTGAATAGTTGTCTTTACTAGAAGTCTTGGCAGTACAATATGACCTACGCGTCCTGGAGGTAACAGGGGAGGATAGACATGATTTGTTTTTTCCCTTCTCCACTATAGAAACGATCAGTTCAGCTTATTATAAGTTGATATTGAAGGTTACATACAAATTGTGGAGTGGAGTCCGGGCAACTCCCAGATGTTGATTTTTTATTTTTATTTATATAAAACAGAGGTACCCCAGGAAATGTAGCATAATCTGTTATCAATACCTGCCTTCTAACCTTCTGGGTATTTGTGGAGGTTTCAGGACCTATGTTTCTGTTCTTATTTATATTGATATGCTTTATTGACTTGTTTTCTTTTATTATCTATGTTCAAAACCAATAAAAGATTTAAACATAAAGGGACAGTCAAGTCCCAAAAAAACTTTCATGATTTAAATAGAGCATGCAATTTTAAACAACTTCCCAATTTACTTTTATCACCAATTTTGCTTTGCTCTCTTGGTATTCTTAGTTGAAAGCGCTTATGCTAATTTCTTAGAACTTGAAGACTGCCTCTAATCTGAATGCATTTTGACCACTAGAGGGCATTAGTTCATGTGTTTCCTATAGATAACATTGAGCTCATGCCCGTAAAGGGACCTAGGAGTGAGCACTGATTGGCTAAAATGCAAGTCTGTCAAAAGAACTGAGATAAGGGGGCAGTCAGCAGAATCTTAGATACAAGCTAATAATTACAGAGGTAAAACGTGTATTATTATAACTGTTATGCAAAAATGGGGAATGGGTAATAAAGGGATTATCTATCTTTTTAAACAACAGAAATTCTGGTGTTGACTGTCCCTTTAATATTCATCTATTATGGGAGATACAGAAATACCTTACATAACACTTTCAGTCTTTTCAGTCAAACAAGGAAGAAAAAGTCCAATAGTGGAAATTCAATACGGCTGCTCCTTTAAAAGAGTTCCATCACAAACTCTACGTAAAATACTGCAACAAATGAAAAAACAGGAGAGCAAAAACGCATCTAAGTACAGATCAGAGTAACACCTTTAATGTTGATCTTTTAACAGAATCACACTCACACTTTGCAGGAAATAAAAAAGCGATCAAACAACAGTTAAAAACTGCAGGAAACCCGCTCCAGCGTCTTCTCCCAGATGGACAAGGATTCAAATTGGCGTATCCACCAATCACTGAACAGGGTGTGTGTCCAATTCGGCTAATCAGCATATCTTCAAACACGTTGCCGTCCTTTCAAGTGGCTAACAATTGGAGGTGTGTACCAACATCCAATGGTAGTGTTTAACGTGACACGCTGTGAGTTCCACTTTATCAGTGGAAATTACGCTGTTATACAATGTCCGTATTGAAACTTGGTACAAGACCCTGGGGCAGGCTCTCACTAATAAATAACGGTCCTCAGCCCACGTTGTGCTTGTCAATTACTAGCATTACCATAGCCTCACAGGACCCAGCTAAAATGTTACACTCGACGTACGTTACGTTCCTAGACTGGAACTTTTTCAAGAGTGATTGTAAGCACTTCCTTCCTGTCTTTTAAAGGAAGGGAGGAAGATGCTCACTACCATTAACCTCTAAAACAGAACCGGGCTATATGAAAGAATAATAAATAATGCAGTAAATATTCTTACAATTAACATAAATACAATTTAAAATATAAAATATAAATACCTTAATAAAAATGTATTCTAAAACTGCCTTCATAATATCACATTATAAAAATTCATTATATAAAAAGAAAAAAGATAGTGTATACAATAGTCATATATGCTATAGTTTGCCCATAGTTCCTTAAGAGAGGGTTACTCTAACATGATAAAAAAAGAATAATATATTTGAAATATAGATAGATTAAAATATTGTATAGAGACATTTGAGACATATCTAGATTCCTAATATACTAAAAATACTAATCCTATACCCCTATATTCTACCATGCCTACAATACCAAAAAGGCATTATATTATACAGTGTCAACCATGCAAAGCCCTGACAGCGTGAGTTATGTCAAAAATGCCTGGATGTCTAGATCAACATTCATCCCTTTAGGGTGAAGACAATCCAGTTTTTTGATCCAATATGTCTCACGCTGTCGGAGCTTAAGTAACCAATTAGTGTCCCAAACATTAGGAGGGATCCACTCTATAATTTTAATTTCTATATCTTTGGAATCTTTATTATGATTTAATTTAAAATGTTGGGAGACACTATGGCCCATAGTTATCAAGGTCTGTCGGACCTGATCCGACAGTGCGGATCAGGTCCGACAAACCTCGCTGAATACGGCGAGCAATACGCTGCTTCATAACTGCTGTTTCTGGCGAGCCTGCAGGCTCGCCAGAAACACGGGGCATCAAGCTCCATTCGGAGCTTGATACATATGCCCCTATGTGTTGCCAAGCCATTTTCAATGTTATTTAGGTGTTCCCTGAACCGATATTTTATTTTTCTCTTCGTTCTTCCTACGTAAATTAAGTTACACTTGCATTTCAAATGGCAGACCACATATGTGCTCATACACGTACACCTACTAGTGTTAGTAAAACTCCTAGAACTATCATAATTCTCAATGCGAGTGTGATTAGGTGCCATATGGGGACCCATTACATAATCCTTGGTTTTACATCTATATGTTCCAGGTGAACTCCCCCAATCTGATATCTTTGTTGGGGGTTTACTTGGTGCCAGAATATTCTTCAAATCTCTATTTTTCCTGAAGAGAATTTCTGGTCTATCATCTATAGACTTTTTAAGGATAGGGTCAAGTTGTAATCCTTTCCAGTGTCTATTAATTATACATTTAATTTTATAGTGCTGATTATTATATTTAGTGATAAATTTAGGGTTCAGATTTTCAGTTGGAACTCTTTTATTATTTTTTTATTTTTCTAACAAGGATTTCTTATCTATCAAATCCACTTTCTACTTCATTTTTACTAGGTGATATTTACTATAGCCTTCATCCTCAAATTTCCTAATGAGGATTTCAGATTCCTGATTGTAATCTTGGATATTCGTGCAATTATGCTTAATGCGCTGATACTGGCCAAATGGAAAAACATTATTATGTAAGAACTTACCTGATAAATTAATTTCTTTCATATTGGCAATAATCCATGAGCTAGTGACGTATGGGATATACAATCCTACCAGGAGAGGCAAAGTTTCCCAATCCTCAAAATGCCTATAAATAAACCCCTCACCACACCCACAATTCAGTTTAATGAATAGCCAAGAAGTGGGGTGATAAAGAAAGGAGTAAAATGCATTAACAAAGGAATTTGAAAATAATTGTGGTTTATAAAAAAAAAAATCATAACCACCACAAAAAGGGTGGGCCTCATGGACTCTTGCCAATATGAAAGAAATTCATTTATCAGGTAAGTTCTTACATATATTATGTTTTCTTTCATGTAATTGGCAAGAGTCCATGAGCTAGTGACGTATGGGATAGCAATACCCAAGATGTGGAACTCCACACAAGAGTCACTAGCGAGGGAGGGATAAAAATAAAAACAGCCATTTTTCGCTGAAAAAAATAATCCACAACCCAAAATATAAGTTAATTCTCATTAAATGAAAAGAAAAAACTTAAAACATAAGCAGAAGAATCAAACAAACAGCTGCCTGAAGAACTTTTCTACCAAAAACTGCTTCCGAAGAAGCGAATACATCAAACGGTAGAATTTAGTAAATGTATGCAAAGTAGACCAGGTTGCTGCTTGCAAATCTGATCAACTGAAGCTTCATTCTTAAAAGCCCACAAAGTGGAGACTGATCTAGTAGAATGAGCTGAAAATCTCTGTGGCGGGTCTTGACCAGACCCCAAATAAGATGAATAAATCAAAAAGCTTTAACCACGAAGCCAATGAAACGGCAGAAGTCTTCTGACCTTTCCTAGAACCAGAAAAGATAACAAATAGACTAGAAGTCTTCCTGAAATCTTTAGTAGCTTTAACATAATATTTAAAAGCTCTTACCACATCCAAAGAGTGTAAGGATTTCTCCAAAGAATTCTTAGGATTAGGACACAAGGAAGGAACAACAATTTCTCTATTAATGTTGTTAAAATCAACAACCTTAGGTAAGAATTTAAATGAAGTCCGCAAAACCGCCTTATCGTGATGAAAAAAATCAGAAAAGGAGATTCACAAGAAAGAGCAGATAATTCAGAAACTCTTCTAGCAGAAGAGATGGCCAAAATGAACAACACTTTCCAAGAAAGTAGTTTAATGTCCAAAGAATGCATAGGGTCAAATGGAGGAGCCTGTAAAGCCTTCAAAACCAAATTAAGACTCCAAGGAGGAGAGATTGATGTAATGACAGGCTTGATACAAACCAATGCCTGTACAAAACAGTGAATATCAGGAAGCTTAGCAGTCTTTCTGTGAAATAAGACAGAAAGAGCAGAGATTTGTCCCTTCAAGGAACTTGCAGACAAAAACTTATCCAAACCATAAAGAAACTGTAAAATTCTAGGAATTCTGAAAAAATGCCAAGCGAATTTATGAGAAGAACACCATGAAAATAAGTCTTCCAAACTCGATAATAAATCTTTCTAAAAACAGATTTACGAGCATGTAACATAGTATTAATCACTGAGTCAGAGAAACCTCTATGACTAAGCACTAGGCGTTCAATTTCCATACCTTCAAATTTAATGATTTGAGATCCTGATGGAAAAACGGACCTTGAGACAGAATATCCAGCCTTAATGGAAGTGGCCAAGGTTGGCAACTGGACATCCGAACAAGATCTGCATACCAAAACCTGTGAGGCCATGCTGGGGCTACCAGCAATACAAACGACTGTTCCATGATGATTTTGGATATCACTCTTGGAAGAAGAACTAGAGGTGGGAAAATATAAGCAGGTTGGTAGCACCAAGGAAGTGTCAACGCATCTACTGCTTCCGCCTGAAGATCCCTGGACCTGGACAGGTACCTGGGAAGTTTCTTGTTTAGATGAGAAGCCATCAGATCTATTTCTGAAATACCCCACATCTGAACAATCTGAGAAAACACATCTGGATGGAGGGACCACTCCCCTGGATGTAAAGTCTGACAGCTGAGATAATCTGCTTCCCAATTATCTACACCTGGGATATGTACCGCAGAAATTAGACAAGAGCTGGATTCCGCCCTAGAAAGTATTTGAGATACTTCTTACATAGCTAGGGGACTGTGAGTCCCACCCTGATGATTTACATATACCACAGCTGTGATATTGTCCGTCTGAAAGCAAATAAACAGTTCTCTCTTCAACAGAGGCCAAGCCTGAGGAGCCCTGAAAATATTGATTGGTAATCTCGCCTCTTGAGATTTCCAAACCCCTTGTGCTGTCAGAGATCCCCAAACAGCTACCCAACCTGAAAGACTCGCATCTGTTGTGATCACAGTCCAGGTTGGACAAACCTAAGAGGCCCCTAGAACTATACGATGGTGATCTAACCACCAAGTCAGAGATAGTCTAACATTGGGATTTAATTATATCAATTGTGATATCCTTGTATAATCCCTGCACCATTGAATCAGCATACAAGGCTGTAGAGATCTCATATGAAAACGAGCAAAGGGGATCGCGTCCGATGCTGCAGTCATGAGACCTAAAACTTCCATGCACATACAGTAGCTACTGAAGGGAATAATAGAGACTGAAGGTTCCGACAAGCTGAAACCAATTTTAATTGTCTCTTGTCTGTTAGTGACAGAGTCATGGATACTGAATCTATCTGGAAACCTAAAAAGGTGACCCTTGTCTGAGGAATCAAGGAACTTTTTGGTAAATTGATCCTCCAACCATGTCTTGAAGAAACAACAGTAGTTGATTCATGTAAGATTCTGCAGAAAATAAAGGGGCCCATTTATCAAGCTCCGTATGGAGCTTATGGGACCATGTTTCTGGCGAGTCTTCAGACTCGCCAGAAACACCAGTTATGAAGCAGCGATCTAAAGACTGCTGCTCCATAACCCTGTCCGCCTGCTCTGATGAGGCAGACAGGAATCGCCGGAATTCAACCCGATCGAGTACGATCGGGTTGATTGAAACCTCCATACTGGCGGCCGTCAGCAGGGAGCTGCGTTGCACCAGCAGCTCTTGTGAGCTGCTGGTACAATGTTAAATGCGGAGAGTGTATTGCTCTCCGCATTCAGCGAGGTCTTGCGGACTGTCGGATCAGGTCCGCAAGACCTTTGATAAATAGGTCCCATAGACTGATCAAGTACCAAGATATCGTCCAAATAAGGAATCACCTCAACACACTGCTCTCTGATAACAGAGAGTAGGACACCGAGAACCTTTGAAAAGATTCCTAGAGCTGTCGCTAGGCGAAAAAGGAAGAGCAATAAATTGGTAATGCTTGTCTAGAAAAGAGAATCTCAGAAACTGATAGCAATCTGGATGAATCGGAATATGAAGATATGCATCCTATAAGTCTATTGTGGGCATATAATGCCCTTGCTGAACAAAAGGCAGAATAGACCTTATTGTCACCATTTTGAAAGTTGGAACTCTTACATATCGATTCAAAATTTTTAGATCCAAAACTGGTATGAATGAATTTTCTTCCTTTGGGACAATGAATAGATTTAAATAAAACCCAAGACCCTGTTCCTAAAACGGAACTGGCATGATTACCCCAGATAACTCTAGGTCTGAAACACACTTCAGGAAAGCCTGAGTCTTTACTGGGTTTGCTGGAATGTGTGAGAGAAAAAATCTTCTCACAGGCGTTCTTACTCTGAATCCTATTCTGTACCCCTGAGAGACAATATTCTGAATCCAATGATTTTGGACCGAATTGATCCAAACATCTTAGAAAAATTTTAATCTGCGCCCTACCAGCTGAGCTGAAATAAGGGCCGCACCTTCATGCAGACTTGGGGGCTGGCTTTGATCTCTTAAATGGCTTGGATTTATTCCAATTTGAAGAAGGCTTCCAATTGGAAACAGATTCCTTGGGGAAGAATTAGGTTTCTGTTCCTTATTTAAGAACGAAAACGGTTAGAAGCTTTAGATTTACCCTTAGATCTTTATCCTGAGGCAAAAAAACTCCATTACCCCCCCAGTGACAGTTGAAATTATTGAATCCAACTGTGAACCAAATAATTTATTACCTTGGAAGGAAAGAAATAGCAATCTGGACTTAGAAGTCATATCAGCATTCCAAGATTTAAGCCACAAAGCTCTTCTAGCTAAAATAGCTAAAGACATAGATTTAACATCAATTTTGATAATATCAAAAAAATGGCATCACAAATGAAATTATTAAAGGATGTGTATCTGCAGAAACAGAAACAATGGAGCGCAGAAAAGAGAAAAAACAGGACGATCTAAGTGTAGATGATAAAAACTCTTGTTCCACTTTATTATAACACTCATATAGGTGTGCACTTACAGGAGATACCCTCAAACATATGAGGTATGTGTCGACATAATATAACAATCCACAGCGTGGTAACAATTCCCAAGCGTATCTTATGTGTATTGTAGACAAAGTCTCTTTATCCCCCTTCAGCAATACACCATACGTATGATAAAAAACTTTGCTTATCAGGCAATAGAGGAGGTGTCAAATAGGGCAGCGGTAGTGCAACAATGAAGCCAGCTATACTCCCACCGGTCCCCACCGTTCACCTGTTTCCTCACGTAACAATGGGCGTGAATGGAGAGAGAGATTCCAGAGTGAGAGAAACACAGAGTGGAGGAACAGATTAGGGCTGAATAATAATAATAAAAACAAAAATAATAAAAAAAGAAATGATTTGGAGAATTTAGGAGCTAGACCAAAGGAGAGTTATCAGAAGGGAAATAATAATAATACACATCACATAAACAAGGCTAGGTCTAAAATGAATACAAAGAGTAATTATTCCGAGTCAAGTACTAAAAAGGAAGAGCAACAAAGAGAAATGGGGGGATATTTCCCTTTTAAAAAAGATCAGGTACAGGATCGTTTTTTAGACCTACACCCCAGGGAACCACCACACGAAGGAAATCGGAACCCAAAAAGAGGAATAGAATACAAAGAAGGGGATGTTGAGGAGGGGTGATATGTAGAATCAAAAAACAAAAAAGGGAGAGACAAACAATATTGAGTTCCTATAGACAAGAGATTTTTAATATATCAAGTAGGATACTAACTAAAGAAGAAGATAGTCTGTTGAGGAAAGGTCTCTCTTTCTCCCCTGATATGGCCCCTAAAGAATTTGAATTGTATATAGATATGAAAAAAATAATTAGGAAACTGACTCTAACAAGACATTTTCAACTCTATGAAATTAGAGGAAAATGGGGATGAATCTATAATTATCCTTGAAAGTTTAGAGGCAGGAGGATATGATCAGGGGGTAACAACAGAGGAAGAATTACTTGATATATTGTGTGAATTGGAGGAGCAGGCAAAGTCTATACCTACAAATCATAGTACATTAAAAAAGAAATCCACATTCTATCCCACACAATCTAAGGGTAACTTCATACCTGTGTTTGAGTCCCTACTAGAGAAAGAAATTAAAGAAGTATGTATAAAGGATAATCGGAGGAAGAATAGGATTGGGAATCTGTCTAAGACTGAACAAGCATCTTTAGAAAAGCTTAGTAAAGATGAAAGTATCACCATTTGTAGTGCCGATAAAGGGGGTGGCATTGTGATACAGGGTAGACAGGAATATATTAAAGAAGCATACTGGTTTTTGTCAGATAAGGAGACCTACTGTATTTTAGGACGGAATCCTACAAAAGAGTTCCTGAGTGAATATCAGTGCCTTATTAAGGAAGGGAGAGAAAAGGCGGTACTAACTAAAATTGAATTTGACTACTTGGTGGTGGAAAACCCTGTCCATCCGATTTTCTACCACCTACCCAAAATTCATAAGGGGCTGGTGGACCCCCTGGGTAGACCCATCGTGTCGGGGATGGGGGGTTTGACCACCAAGTTTTCGGAATATATAGATCTTATGCTGAAACCCATGGTGCCTTGCCTTAGGTCCTATGTGAGGGATTCTCCCCACTTATTAGACATGATAAAGGACATGGAGTGGGAAGATGAGTATTTATGGGTCACCATGGATGTGTGCTCATTATACACATCTACCCCACACTCACTGGGTATTACAGCAGTTAAATATTTCTCTGAGAAAAGTGGGTATATGAATGCCACCCAAATAACTTTTGTGGAAGCAGCAATTTGGTTAATTCTGACCAGGAAGTATTTCATGTTCGAGAACAGGTACTTCCTACAAACAAGGGGAACAGCAATGGGGACAAAATGGGGTGGTGGGAGGACCTGTTCATCTATAACAATGGTAATCCGTATATGAAGCAAATTATTAGATGGCATCGCTATATAGATGACATACTAATAGTGTGGAGAGGGACTAAAGATGAGCTGAATAGCTTTGTGGAGTATGCCAATAGGAATACCATGAATTTAAAGTTCACAATGGAATCTGATGAGAATAGGATAACATTTTTAGATTTGGAACTTATACAGGAAAGCTCAGCAGTATATACCAGTCTATATAGGAAATCCACAGATACTAATGGGTATCTACATGCTTCAAGCGGACATCATGAGAAATGGAAAAGGAACATTCCCTTTGGCCAGTTTCAAAGGGCCAGGCGAAACTGTACGAGGGAAGAGGATTTCCAAAAAGAAGTAAAATTAATTAGAAATAGGTTTTTAGCGAAAGGGTATACTGAGACACTTTTAGATGACACCCAAAAGAAAGTGGAACAAATGGATAGAAACCAACTAATGAATGGGAAAAACAAAGCACTAACATTAGACAGCAAAGGTAAGGTTGGGAACAAAAGAAAGATACAACTAGTGACTAGATTTAATAGAGCATCTAGGGGCATAGAAAAGGCGATAAAGAAACACTGGCCTATTCTTATGTAGGACCCCATTTTGAGAGAATCCATTGAGGGGAGAGGACAAGTAGTTTTTAAAATAAATATGAATCTTAAGAATAGGATCAGCCCAAGTATGTTGAGACCAGTAGTACCTAATATCTGGTTAAAAACAAACACTAAGGGGTTTTATTAAATGTGGGAGGAAGAGTTGTAAATGTTGTATACATATTGACCCACAGAATAAAACCTTTGGACTCACTAGGGGGGGATCAAAAATATAAGATCAAGGATTTGATGACTTGCAAAACTTGCTATGTTGTCTATCTCCTCAGGTGTTCATGTGACAAAATCTATGTAGGACGAACGAAACGCCCGGTAAAGACGAGGTTCAGTGAACACCTGAGGAACATAGAGAACGGGCTAGATAGCCATGGGGTGTCAGCCCATTTTCTGGAGTGTCATAATAAGGATAGTACAGGTTTGACTGTTATTGCGATAGAGCATATTAAGAGTACATTAAGAGGGGAGGATAGACTATTGACACTCAGGAAGCGTGAAACTTACTGGATCCATAAACTAGGTGCTATGGGTCCTGGTGGGTTAAATCGGGATATAGACCTAGCGGCTTTTTTTTATGTGTAATAATCATGTTTTTAATTATTGTAAATATTCCCGGTTAGTAGGATTGAATGGGGGTGGGTATATTTCTCAATACATGTGTATATATATATATATATATATATCACTCAGACATGGTTATTATGTGTGTGTATATATATATATATATATATATATATATGGTTTCTTTTTAGAGATATCCTTTTTTAGTTGGCATATCTATCTTTCTATGTGTAAAAGATTTTTATTCATTATTTATTATTAGCTTATTTTATGTTTCTATGCATAGGGTCTTTTTATATGTATGTTTCCTATGTGTGTATTTTATATTTAAAGTGTAATGCATTTTGAGAAAACAAATCCAAAGGGAGGATTTTATGTATGCCTTAAGTAGACAGCGATGATGTATATTTATATACAGATTGTATTACATTGGTGCTTTTAACTGTCAAAATGTATTGCTATTTCTGAGTTAGGATATCCTATGTTCAGGAGTGTATAACGGCTTATGCCAGTTGCGGTATGAATCGCAACATTTAGACACCAAGCAGCCGTCTCTTGTGGGAGGGATTGTAGCTGTCATCTGCCCTGATTGAGTGGGCGCTTTTTACGGCTCCCGGTCTACAAAAGGCTGCTGCTGGGGAGGATGGGCATTGCCTCTGATGAAGCTGGGAGGAGCTCAGCGAAACGCGTAATGCCACGCCCATTGTTACGTGAGGAAACAGGTGAACGGTGGGGAGCGGTGGGAGCATAGCCGGCTTCATTGTTGCACTACCGCTGCCCTATTTGACACCTCCTCTATTGCCTGATAAGCAAAGTTTTTTTATCATACGTATGGTGTATTGCTGAAAGGGGATAAAGAGACTTTGTCTACAATACACATAAGATACGCTTGGGAACTGTTATCACGCTGTAGATTGTTATATTATGTCGCCACATACCTCATATGTTTGAGGGTATCTCCTGTAAGTGCACACCTATATGAGTGTTATAATAAAGTGGAACAAGAGTTTTTATAATCTACACTTAGATTGTCCTGTTTTTTCTCTTTTCTGCGCTCCATTGTTTCTGTTTCTGCAGATACACATCCTTACATCACCTGACTCACGAGATCACACTAGTGTTTTATAAGGAGCTGCAAGGTGGAAAAAAAGGACAGGATACACAAGAACATAATAAGTATCATTTTATTGGCACTTTGTTAGGAATCTAAAAAGGTGTACAGCCCGGTTTTGGATAATGGACTTCGTATGCCTTTAAAATTGATTGTGTCACCTGCTGTTTTGTAAATTGATTGTGTCACCTGCTGTTTTGTAAAGTGCTTACAGACTATACTATTTTCAGTTTAGACCATTGGTTTTTGGATCATCATTATATTTGCTATATTTTATTATACATGATTTATTCATTGTGGCGCTGCATTGGTATTGTGTGAAAGCATAGAAATAGTAGTACGTTTAGCCCCATCAACTTTGGGGATCTTTTCCCAAAACTCCAATCTAACTGCAGGCAAAGGATACCATTTTTAAAACCTTAAAGAAGGAATAAAATAAGTACCAGGCCTATTCCATTCCTTAGAAATCCTAACAGAAATAGCATCAGGAACTGGAAAAACCTCTGGAATAACCACAGGAGGTTTATAAACAAAATGTAAACGTTTACTAGTTTTAATATCAAGAGGACTAGTCTCCTCAATATCCAATATAATCAACACTTCTTTAACAAAGAACGAATGTACTCCATTTTAAATAAGTAGATTTGTCAGTGCCAATATCTGAGGAAGGATCTTCTGAATCAGATAGATCCTAATCAGAGGAGGATAATTCAGTATGTTGTCGGTCATTCGAAATTTCATCAACTTTATGAGAAGTTTTAAAAAACCTTTACATTTATTAGAAGGTGGGATGGCAGACAAAGCCTTCTGAATAGAATCTGCAATAAATTCTAATAAATACACAGGTATATCTAGTACATTAGATGTTAAAAGAACAGCGCTGCAGAATCTGTTGGCGCTCTACAAATAACCGATAATAATAATAAAAGCAACAGGCAATGTACTATTACTGATGGACACATTCTCTGCATGTAAAAGTTTATCATGACAACTTATTACAAACCACAGCTGGAGATATAATCTCCACAAGATTACAACAAATGTACTTAGCTTTGGTAGAACTGTTATCAGTAAGCAGGTTTCCAACAGTGATTTCTGAGACAGGATCAGATTGATACATCTTGCAAATGTAAAAGAAAAAAACAGGCAGTTTCAGGAATGGGAAAAAAATGCAAACAGCATAGCCCTCTTTAAAATGACAGTAAATTGAAAAAAGACTATACCCCAGGTAAGAGCATTTTCTTCCTAAAAAATGCATTTCCCAGATATTAAACTGACAGTCTGCAAAAGGAAATATACTGAAACCTGAATCATGGCAAATATAAGTACAAAACATATATTTAGAACTTTATATATATACATAAAGTGCCAGACCATAGCTGAGAGTGTCTTAAGTAATGAAAACATACAAAAGACACCCATTCACATAAAGCAGATAGCCAAACCAGTACTGAAACGGATATCAGTAGAGGTAATGGTATATGAGAGTATATTGTTGATCTAAAAAGGGAGGTAGGAGATGAATTTCTACGACCGATAACAGAGAACCTATTAAATAGATTCCGGTGAGGAAAACCATTGCATTCAATAGGTGATACTCCCTTCACATCCCTCTGACATTCACTGTACTCTGAGAGGAATCAGGCTTCAAAATGCTGAGAAGCGCATATCAACGTAGAAATCTTAGCACAAACTTACTTCACCACCTCCATAGGAGGCAAAGTTTGTAAAAACTGAATTGTGGGTGTGGTGAGGGGTGTATTTATAGGCATTTTGAGGTTTGGGAAACTCTGCCCCTCCTGGTAGGATTGTATATTCCATACGTCACTAGCTCATAGACAATTGCCAATTACATGAAAGAAAAGTAAATTTAAGGTTAAAGTCATTTGCATTCATATGGTTAACCAATTCCTTTGTATTACGAGGTTCCCCTTGCCAGATCATAATAATATCATCTATATATTGATAATACATGTAGATATTGGAAGAGTAGGGGTTATTATTCCATATGTATCTATCTTCATAATTAGACATATACAGGTTCGCATATGATGGGGCAAACGTTGTCCCCATCGCTGTTCCCTGTATTTGTTTATAGAACCTATTCTCAAACAAAAAATAATTGTGTGACAAGATGAACCTTATAGACTCAGACAAAAATTTGGTATGTACCGGTGATACATTTCTTTTCAGACATTCCTCCCCAATTACTGGCACTCTTTATCATGAGGGATACTATTATAAAGAGCAGAGAAGTCACAGGTGACCCAGAAAAAAAATGTGTCCCCAACTCTGCCCTTCAAATTTATTAATTATATCTACTGTGTCCATGAAGTATGCAGGAGTTGTCTTAACCATAGATTGTAAATAGTAATCTATATATTTGGACATGTTGTCGCATAGGGACCCAATTCCTGATACAATGGGTCTCCCAGGTGGTACCTTAGCATTTTTATGGATTTTGGGGAGGTGGTAGAAGCATGCTACTTTGGGATACACTTCATATAGATAATTGAACTCATTTTGATTAAGAATACCCTCCTGTTTTGCTACAAAAAGATGCTTAAATAGTTCTTTATTACACAGAAGAGCTTATAAGGCACTTCCAATAGAGGGCGCTATCAAGAATATATATATATATATATATATATATATATATACAAACATTCATAAAAATGAAAATATAAATATGAATGCACACAATTAGATAATATGTATAATACAATATTAATGAAACACAGATATGAAGGTGACTTTCCCAAAATAAGTATATATACTTAATGGATACTTAATAAATGCAAACCTTAATAGTTTCTATGAGAGCAAAGTCCCAACACAAATGATGTATGAAACATATAGTGGTTGTCTCAGTCTTTTTCTCCAAAGAAGAGGTATCTCCAAAAGAAAACCCTCCTAGGGGTGCAGCACTCTCTTCACACCTTGATGGTAGATGATCTAGAGCAAAAATAGGAACATAGAGAGGCGCATTTCTTAATAGTACTCAGACAGTGCTATTAGGCACAGGCTGGGTATTTGTACAGCAACCCAGCTTACTGTTCTGCCGAATGCAGACACTCAGGGATGCAGCAGCCCAGGATAACAGGAGCCCAGGAATCACAGGAACAAACAATTGCTGAAATTTTGGCAGCTTAATGCTTCCAATGGAAGTGATTGGTAATAAGCAGGCAGTGGAGGTTCCAAGTTAAAAAGTTCAACAGCCAATTTATTAAAAAGTCATATAAAAGAACAAGTTAAAAACAGGAACCTTATAGGCAGGGTGTATTAACAGACCCCCCTAGTGTAAAGCTACGCGTTTCTCAGCGCTTCAAATGCTGTTTTATCAGGCATACAAATGAGGCTGCAATTAGCCTTTATGTACACATGCTTTACCAATGCTTTACCAATCAGAGAGAACAAAAATGAACACCTGGACACTCCCCTCTGAGGAGTTGTCTCATCAAATTAACCCTTTGTTTGGAGCGCATATTTTCATCCATAAAAGTAAAAATTAGATCCTTCAACTATATGCACAGGGGACCCTATCATACCCTGTGTACCCTGTACATGTATAGGGAATTGTCATAAATACTGCCCTTGTGCTCAAAATTAAATTTACAGGTCCAGATATAGTTTGATCGTAATTTATCTAATTAAAAAACGACCCAAATAAACTACATATGACAAAAGACAGCAGATTTGCAGAACATATTTCCATACCTTGATACTAATGCTCTTTTTTAAGTAACAAGTGTATAGATGATTACAATTAATGATGTGAAGTCAGCATGCTAATACAGCGTGTTTACATCCATTGTAGTGACTGGGGAAGGAGGCGTGACTAAATATTATTTGACTACGCTTAGGATTCGTAAGTGCTGTGTCTTGCTTGTGGATCAACACGTTAATACAACGTGTTTACATCCGGTATCGTGGTTGAAGAAGGGGACATGACTGTGAAAATATTTGTCAGTAGTTTTCTGTGACAACGTTACGATGATTCACAGATTACGTTACTATAAATTAACCTGACCAAATGTGCCAAGTGAAAATAAAAAAGTGTAATGTTCACAAATCGTGTCTGTCTTCCTTGTGAATCGATATGTTAGTAAAGCGTGTTTACATCTAGTGACGTGAATAGAAGGGGGTAACATAGTAACATAGTAACATAGTAGATAAGGTTGAAAAAAGACTGAAGTCCATCGAGTTCAACCTATACAAATCTAAAATACTTACAAAAAGCTCCAGTTAAGCTTAAATAACCCCATTAAAATGTGACCCATTTAATACTAGCAATCATATCCATGAATTTTGTTTATATACAGAAATTTATCCAGACTATTTTTAAATGTATCTATGGTATTGGCATTCACTACCTCCTTTGGTAATGAGTTCCACAATTTTATTGCTCTTACAGTGAAAAAACGTTTCTGTTGCAGGAGATTAAATCTCCTTTCCTCCAACCTTAAATTATGACCTCTTGTCAGAACCAATTTTCTTGGAATAAAAAGAGCTTCTGCCATCTCTGTATATGGGCCTTGAATATATTTATATAAAGTAATCATGTCACCTCTCAAGCGCCTTTTTTCTAAAGAGAACAGACCCAGTTTGGCTAGCCTCTCCTCATAGGTTAATTTCTCCAATCCCTTTATTAGCTTTGTGGCCCTTCTCTGAACTTTTTCTAGTTCTGCAATATCTTTTTTAGCAATCGGTCCCCAGAACTGCACTCCAAACTCAAGGTGAGGTCTTACCAGGGCTTTATATAATGACAGAATTATGCTTTCCTCCCTTGAATCAATGCCTCTTTTAATACATGCTAGTATCTTATTAGCCTTTGAAGCCGCTGCCCTGCATTGTGCACTCATCTTTAGCTTGTTATCTATTACTACTCCCAAATCCCTTTCCTCCTGTGTTTGGCTAAGTCTTGTCCCGTTTAAAAAATACATAGCCTGCTTATTTTTACTTCCAAAATGTAGAACCTTACATTTTTCCGTATTAAATCTCATTTTCCATTCACTTGCCCATAGTTCTAATTTTAGCAAATCCCTTTGCAAAGAGAGTTCATCCTGCTCTGACCTAATGACCTTACTTAACTTAGTATCATCTGCAAAAATAGAGATGTCGCTATTTAATCCTTGCTCCAAGTCATTTATAAAAATATTAAAAAGAACAGGGCCCAGTACTGATCCCTGGGGGACGCCACTGATTACCTTTGTCCAATCTGAGTATGATCCATTTACTGCTACTCGTTGCTCCCTATCTTTAATCCAGTTATTTATCCATGAGCTAACATTTTCAGCTATTCCCAGTCCCTTAATTTTGTGCATTAATCTCTCATGTGGCACTGTATCAAATGCCTTTGCAAAATCTAAGTATATCACATCAACTGATTCCCCTTTATCTATATTTTTACTTACTTCCTCGTAGAATCTAATTAGATTAGTTTGACATGATCTATTTCTCCTAAAGCCATGCTGATTAGAACTCATAATCTTGTTTACACGAATATGCTCATCAATATAATCCCTTATAATCCCTTCAAATATCTTCCCCACTATTGATGTCAGACTAACTGGTCTATAGCTTCCTGGATCATCCCTGCTTCCCTTTTTGAAGAGTGGCACCACATCAGCTTTACGCCAATCCTGGGGTACCATGCCTGAGGATAATGAGTCTTGAAAAATTAAGAGTAAAGGTTTGTCTATAACAGTGCTAAGTTCACTTAACACCCTTGGGTGTATTCCATCTGGGCCTGGAGTTTTATTTACCTTAATATTTTTTAGTTTTTTCCTGATATCCTCTAAACAAAACCCAGTTAGTGGTATGGACTGGCATGTTCTATTCTGTTCCAAAATATCATTCAATGGTTCCTCTCTTGTGTATACTGAAGAAAAAAACTGGTTTAGTACCTCAGCCTTCCCTGTCATTATTTATCATGCTACCCTCCACACATTTTAATGTACCTATATTATCCTTCTTAGATTTTTTGCTATTTATGTACTTAAAGAACCTTTTAGGGTTAGACTTAGAATCCTTGGCAATTAATTTTTCATTTTCAATTTTGGCTAATTTGATTGCTTTTTTGCATGCTTTGTTACATTCCTTATTAATATTGTATGCTGAGTCTGTACTATTTTCTTTTAATAATTTAAATGCCCTACGTTTTTTCCTAATTTCTTTTAACACATTTTTATTTAGCCATAACGGCTTAGTTTTTTTATTTTTATAACCATATGGTATGTATTGATATGTATATTTATTTAACAAATTTTTAAATATTATCCATTTATCCTCTGTATTTTTATTAGAAAATACATTGTCCCAATTTATATTATTTAATGATTTCCTTAAATCGTTGAATTTTGCTTTCTTGAAATTAAAAGTCTTAGTTAAGCCTTTAAAACACTGCATATGAAAAGAGATTTCAAATGTGACCATGTTATGATCACTGTTACCCAAATGTTCTTTAACTTCTATGTTTGATATTATATCTGTATTGTTTGATAGCACTAAATCCAATATAGCTTTACTCCTAGTTGGCTCCTCTATTAATTGTGACAAGAAGTTATCCCTGAGAACATTTAAAAATCTATCCCCCTTAGCTGAATTACTAGTTTCATTGGCCCAGTTTATATCAGGGTAGTTAAAATCTCCCATAATTACAGCACTGTTATTAGCAGCCTTACCTATTTGGATAAGTAGTTGAGTTTCCTCCGGGTCACTAATGTTGGGAGGCTTGTAGCATGTTCCTAGTAATATTTTTTTAGGATTTTCCCCCCACTCTTTATTTCAACCCACAGGGTCTCTACATTGTCACTTATATCATAAATATCTTCCCTTATTGTAGGTTTAAGGTCAGGTTTAATATACATGCAGATTCCTCCACCCCTTTTATTATTCCTGTCCCTCCTAAATAATGTATACCCCTCTAAGTTAACTGCCCAGTCATGTGAATCATCCCACCAAGTTTCAGTTATACTGATAACATCATAGTCCTCTTCTGCAACTAAGAGCGTCAGCTCCCCCATTTTACCTGTCATGCTTCTTGCATTTGTTGTCATACATTTAATTTTCATGTGCTTTCTGCTGCTACTTGGTGTACTTTCCTCTATACTTTCTAATGTGACATTTCTTAAGTCATCCCTTCCTTGAGATATTAAGGGAGTGACATATTCAGACACTGATCTCTCTGTTCTATTTTGTTCTAATTGACCCTCCCCCCCCTTTGCCTAGTTTAAAAGGTTCTCTAAACGTGCTACCATCCTTTCCCCCAACACACCTGCACCCATGTCATTCAGGTGCAATCCATCCTTACTGTACAATTTGTACCCTAGTGAAAAATCAGCCCAGTGTTCTAAAAAGTCAAACCCCTCATTTTTACACCATGTTTTTAGCCATGAATTAACAGACCTTAGCTCCTTCTGCCTTACTGAGTTAACACACGGCACTGGTAATATCTCAGAAAATATTACTTTGGAGGTCCTTGCTTTAAAGGACTACTTTCTGTTATAATTTTTAAGCTAAACAACTAACATATTAAAGTTAATAAACATTAATTAAAACCTACTGACCTATATTTTCTCCAAAACGAAGTTTCATAACGTTCTAAAAGTTATATCTTTTATTCGCCGATGATGTCACGTTATCCTGCCCACTATTTTCAGCACTGCATGTTCAAAATACTTAAACCAATAACTTTGTGTTTAAAGCGCCATTTTGAAACCTAGGTATTGTAAACGGATTGGTACAGAGCAAAGGATACCCACGGAGTGGGTTTGGAAAACAATTAAATTTGCAGACAAGATTTCTGATATACGGTAGAGATATGTTAATGAAATGCTATTGATAAAAAGCGTATTTGGGAAAGTTAGTTAGTAACAGGCATAGAAAATATTTACTTACAGTGGCCCTTTAAGCTTGCTACCTAACTCCCTGAAGTCATTTTTTAGGACTCTCCATCTCCCACTGATTTCTTCATTAGTACCAATATGCACCATGACTGCAGGATCAGACCCGCATCCCTCTAACAATCTATCAATACGCTCCACAATATGCCTAACACGAGCCCCTGGAAGACAGCAAACTGTTCTATGTAAAGGGTCTGGATGACAAATTACACTATCAACCTTCCTTATAATAGAGTCTCCTACCACCAACATCTGCCTCTGGCCCTGACTTGTATGCCCCTCTTCCATGACTGAAGGACTGCCCACCATAGTATGCTCCTCTTCCACAGCTAAAGGACTGTTCACTATACTAGGCAACACGGCCCTCTCTGACACTGCCACCCCTGAACTGATATCCCCAACATCTTCACTTAATCTTGCAAATCTATTGGGGTGTACCAGCTCAGAACTGGCCTGTCTCTTCCGCTTACTTCGCCCTCTAACTGTGACCCAGCTACATCCTGGAGTCTCCTCATCTGAATCCTCCCCATTCCCACTGCTGGAACCATTAACAACCAGCTCAGTCCTATCCATTTCCCTTTCAAGTGTCTGAATTTCATGTAGTGTTGCAATTCGTTCCTCCAGATCCCCAATACGAGTTTCTAAAGAGACAATATGCTCGCACTTGCCACAAACATATAATCCCAGAAGCGGCTGCTCCAGTGATGCAAACATGTGGCAAGCTGTACACTGAATGAGATTCTCACACATACTATAAAAGTATTTTACTATAACAAAGTAACAATGATTCACAAGTTACATTATATATGAACCTGACCAAAATGTGCCAAGTGGAATAAATAAGTGTAATCGTGTCTTATATAACACATTGATTTAATAAAAAATCTATGTTAATCATAAGGCAGTATTAATAAACAATACTTGATATAATGTGCATTAACAGTGTAGTGTGACAAAAGAAAGCAATGAACTAAGAAATATATATATAAAAATAATACATATCTTGACATTGTGATGCCAAAATATATGTGAACTATAAGATTAATTGGAACTAGACTAACTAAAATCTAGACATATAAAATATCAAATAATATAATATATATGTCTAAGGACAAAGTGTGTGTGTCTAAATTCATACACACCATATAATTAATGAGCAAATCGCCCCAAATGTACAGATCTTAAAAAATATATGTTTGGGGTAAAAATAAAAGGATTCAAAATAAGCGCAACCAAACTCCAAACTGTAAACTGGAGTTTGGTTGCGCTTATTTTTAATCCTTTTATTTTAACCCCAAACATATATTTTTAATTAAATTAAACTAGTTACAATTAAATAAAATAAAATAAATTACGGAAAAACATAATTTATGCTTACCTGATAAATTCCTTTCTTCTGTAGTGTGATCAGTCCACGGGTCATCATTACTTCTGGGATATTACTCCTCCCCAACAGGAAGTGCAAGAGGATTCACCCAGCAGAGCTGCATATAGCTCCTCCCCTCTACGTCACTCCCAGTCATTCGACCAAGGACCAACGAGAAAGGAAAAGCCAAGGGTGAAGTGGTGACTGGAGTATAAATTAAAAAATATTTACCTGCCTTAAAAACAGGGCGGGCCGTGGACTGATCACACTACAGAAGAAAGGAATTTATCAGGTAAGCATAAATTATGTTTTCTTCTGTTAAGTGTGATCAGTCCACGGGTCATCATTACTTCTGGGATACCAATACCAAAGCAAAAGTACACGGATGACGGGAGGGATAGGCAGGCTCTTTATACAGAAGGAACCACTGCCTGAAGAACCTTTCTCCCAAAAATAGCCTCCGATGAAGCAAAAGTGTCAAATTTGTAAAATTTGGAAAAAGTATGAAGCGAAGACCAAGTTGCAGCCTTGCAAATCTGTTCAACAGAGGCCTCATTCTTGAAGGCCCAAGTGGAAGCCACAGCTCTAGTAGAATGAGCTGTAATTCTTTCAGGAGGCTGCTGTCCAGCAGTCTCATAAGCTAAACGAATTATGCTACGAAGCCAAAAAGAAAGAGAGGTAGCGGAAGCTTTTTGACCTCTCCTCTGCCCAGAGTAAATGACAAACAGAGAAGACGTTTGTCGAAATTCCTTAGTTGCCTGTAAGTAAAATTTTAGAGCACGGACTACATCCAGGTTGTGCAGTAGACGTTCCTTCTTTGAAGAAGGATTTGGGCATAAAGAAGGAACAACAATCTCTTGATTGATATTCCTGTTAGTAACTACCTTAGGTAAGAACCCAGGTTTAGTACGCAGGACTACCTTATCCGAATGAAAAATCAAATAAGGAGAATCACAATGTAAGGCTGATAATTCAGAGACTCTTCGAGCCGAGGAAATAGCCATTAAAAATAGAACTTTCCAAGATAACAACTTTATATCAATGGAATGAAGGGGTTCAAACGGAACGCCCTGTAAAACATTAAGAACAAGGTTTAAACTCCATGGTGGAGCAACAGTTTTAAACACAGGCTTAATTCTGGCCAAAGCCTGACAAAAAGCCTGGACGTCAGGAACTTCTGACAGACGTTTGTGTAACAGAATGGACAGAGCTGAGATCTGTCCCTTTAATGAACTAGCAGATAAACCCTTTTCTAAACCTTCTTGTAGAAAAGACAATATCCTAGGAATCCTAACCTTACTCCAAGAGTAACCTTTGGATTCACACCAATATAGGTATTTACGCCATATCTTATGGTAAATCTTTCTGGTAACAGGTTTCCTAGCCTGTATTAAGGTATCAATAACTGACTCAGAAAATCCACGTCTTGATAAAATCAAGCGTTCAATTTCCAAGCAGTCAGCTTCAGAGAAGTTAGATTTTGATGTTTGAAGGGACCCTGTATCAGAAGGTCCTGTTTCAGAGGTAGAGACCAAGGTGGACAGGATGACATGTCCACCAGGTCTGCATACCAAGTCCTGCGTGGCCACGCAGGTGCTATTAGAATCACTGATGCTCTCTCTTGTTTGATTCTGGCAATCAATCGAGGAAGCAACGGGAAGGGTGGAAACACGTAAGCCATCCTGAAGTCCCAAGGTGCTGTCAGAGCATCTATCAGGACTGCTCCTGGATCCCTGGATCTGGACCCGTAACGAGGAAGCTTGGCGTTCTGTCGAGACGCCATGAGATCTATCTCTGGTTTGCCCCAACGTCGAAGTATTTGGGCAAAGACCTCCGGATGAAGTTCCCACTCCCCCGGATGAAAAGTCTGACGACTTAAGAAATCCGCCTCCCAGTTCTCCACTCCCGGGATGTGGATTGCTGACAGGTGGCAAGAGTGAGACTCTGCCCAGCAAATTATCTTTGATACTTCCATCATAGCTAGGGAGCTTCTTGTCCCTCCCTGATGGTTGATGTAAGCTACAGTCGTGATGTTGTCCGACTGAAACCTGATGAACCCCCGAGTTGTCAACTGGGGCCAAGCCAGGAGGGCATTGAGAACTGCTCTCAATTCCAGAATGTTTATTGGCAGGAGACTCTCCTCCTGACTCCATTGTACCTGAGCCTTCAGAGAATTCCAGACGGCACCCCAACCTAGAAGGCTGGCGTCTGTTGTTACAATTGTCCAGTCTGGTCTGCTGAATGGCATCCCCCTGGACAGATGTGGCCGAGAAAGCCACCATAGAAGAGAATTTCTGGTCTCTTGATCTAGATTCAGAGAAGGGGATAAGTCTGAGTAATCCCCATTCCACTGACTTAGCATGCACAGTTGCAATGGTCTGAGGTGTAAGCGTGCAAAGGGTACTATGTCCATTGCCGCTACCATTAAGCCGATTACCTCCATGCATTGAGCCACTGACGGGTGTTGAATGGAATGAAGGGTGCGGCAAGCACTTTGAAGTCTTGTTAGCCTGTCCTCTGTCAGGTAAATCTTCATTTCTACAGAATCTATAAGAGTCCCCAGGAAGGGAACTCTTGTGAGTGGAACGAGTGAACTTTTCTTTTCGTTCACCTTCCATCCATGTGACCTTAGAAATGCCAGCACTAACTCTGTATGAGACTTGGCAGTTTGAAAGCTTGAAGCTTGTATCAGAATGTCGTCTAGGTATGGAGCTACCGAGATTCCCCGCGGTCTTAGTACCGCCAGAAGAGCACCCAGAACCTTTGTGAAGATTCTTGGAGCTGTAGCCAATCCGAATGGAAGAGCCACAAACTGGTAATGCCTGTCTAGGAAGGCAAACCTTAGGTACCGATAATGATCTTTGTGAATCGGTATGTGAAGGTAAGCATCTTTTAAATCTACAGTGGTCATGTATTGACCCTCTTGGATCATAGGTAAAATTGTCCGAATAGTCTCCATCTTGAACGATGGAACTCTTAGGAATTTGTTTAGGATCTTTAAGTCCAGGATTGGTCTGAAAGTTCCCTCTTTTTTGGGAACCACAAACAGATTTGAGTAAAACCCCTGTCCCTGTTCCGATCGTGGAACTGGATGGATTACTCCCATTAACAAGAGCTCTTGTACGCAGCGTAGAAACGCCTCTTTCTTTGTCTGGATTGTTGACAATCTTGACAGATGAAATCTCTCTCTTGGAGGAGAGTATTTGAAGTCCAGAAGGTATCCCTGAGATATTATCTCTAGCGCCCAGGGATCCTGAACATCTCTTGCCCAAGCCTGGGCGAAGAGAGAAAGTCTGCCCCCCACTAGATCCGATCCCGGATCGGGGGCCCTCAATTCATGCTGTTTTAGGGGCAGCAGCAGGTTTCCTAGTCTGCTTGCCCTTGTTCCAGGACTGGTTAGGTTTCCAGCCTTGTCTGTAGCGAGCAACAGCTCCTTCCTGTTTTGGTGCAGAGGAAGTTGATGCTGCTCCTGCTTTGAAATTACGAAAGGAACGAAAATTAGACTGTCTAGTCTTGGCTTTGGCTTTGTCCTGAGGCAGGGCATGGCCTTTACCTCCTGTAATGTCAGCGATAATCTCTTTCAACCCGGGCCCGAATAAGGTCTGCCCTTTGAAAGGTATATTAAGCAATTTAGACTTAGAAGTAACATCAGCTGACCAGGATTTTAGCCACAGCGCCCTGCGTGCCTGAATGGCGAATCCTGAATTCTTCGCCGTAAGTTTAGTAAGATGTACTACGGCCTCCGAAATGAATGAATTAGATAGTTTAAGGACTCTAAGCCTGTCCGTAATGTCGTCCAGAGTAGCTGAACCAATGTTCTCTTCCAGAGACTCAATCCAGAATGCCGCTGCAGCCGTGATCGGCGCAATGCATGCAAGGGGTTGCAATATAAAACCTTGTTGAACAAACATTTTCTTAAGGTAACCCTCTAACTTTTTATCCATTGGATCTGAAAAAGCACAGCTATCCTCCACCGGGATAGTGGTACGCTTAGCTAAGGTAGAAACTGCTCCCTCCACCTTAGGGACCGTTTGCCATAAGTCCCTTGTGGTGGCGTCTATTGGAAACATTTTTCTAAATATCGGAGGGGGTGAGAACGGCACACCGGGTCTATCCCACTCCTTAGTAACAATTTCAGTAAGTCTCTTAGGTATAGGAAAAACCTCAGTACTCGTCGGTACCGCAAAATATTTATCCAACCAACACATTTTCTCTGGTATTGCAACTGTGTTACAATCATTCAGAGCCGCTAACACCTCCCCTAGTAATACACGGAGGTTTTTCAGTTTAAATTTAAAATTTGAAATATCTGAATCCAGTCTGTTTGGATCAGAACCGTCACCCACAGAATGAAGTTCTCCGTCCTCATGTTCTGCCACCTGTGACGCAGTGTCTGACATGGCCCTAATATTATCAGCGCACTCTGTTCTCACCCCAGAGTGATCACGCTTACCTCTTAGTTCTGGTAATTTAGCCAAAACCTCAGTCATAACAGTAGCCATATCCTGTAATGTGATTTGTAATGGCCGCCCAGATGTACTCGGCGCTACAATATCACGCACCTCCCTCTGAGCGGGAGATGTAGGTACTGACACGTGAGGCGAGTTAGTCGGCATAACTCTCCCCTCGTTGTTTGGTGAAATTTGTTCAATTTGTACAGATTGACTTTTATTTAAAGTAGCATCAATACAGTTAGTACATAAATTTCTATTGGGCTCCACTTTGGCATTGCAGCAAATGACACAGGTATCATCCTCTGAATCAGACATGTTTAACACACTAGCAAATAAACTTGCAACTTGGAAATACAATTCAATTAGAATAATATTAAAACGTACTGTGCCTTTAAGAAGCACAGAAGATCTATGACAGTTGAAAATTAATAAATTGAAACAGTTATAGCCTCAATCCTTGTAAACAACACAACTTTAGCAAAGGTTTAATCCCATTAGCAAAGATAACAAATTCTGAAAGCAGGAAACAAATTACAGAATAAACGTTTTTTATCTCAGTCAAACTATAATTCTCACAGCTCTGCTGAGAGAAATTACCTCCCTCAAAATAAGTTTTGAAGACCCCTGAGCTCTGTAGAGATGAACCGGATCATGCAGGGAATACAATGAGTTGCTGACTGAAATATTTGATGCATAGTAAAAGCGCCAAAAAACGGCCCCTCCCCCTCACACACAGCAGTGAGGGAGAACAGAAACTGTCAGAAAAACAGATTAAGCAACTGCCAAGTGGAAAAATAGTGCCCAAACATTTATTCACACAGTACCTCAGCAAATGAAAACGATTTTACATTCCAGCAAAAACGTTAAACATAATCTCTAGTTATTAAACAGCTTTATGTATTTCTTACAGTGTAATTCTAGTGAAGTACCATTCCCCAGAATACTGAAGTGTAAAGTATACATACATGACATTATATCGGTATGGCAGGATTTTCTCATCAATTCCATTGTCAGAAAATAAAAACTGCTACATACCTCTATGCAGATTCATCTGCCCGCTGTCCCCTGATCTGAAGTTTACCTCACTCCTCAGATGGCCGAGAACAGCAATATGATCTTAACTACTCCGGCTAAAATCATAGCAAAACTCTGGTAGATTCTTCTTCAAACTCTGCCAGAGAGGTAATAACACACTCCGGTGCTATTTTAAAATAACAAACTTTTGATTGAAGATATAAAACTAAGTATAATCACCATAGTCCTCTCACACATCCTATCTAGTCGTTGGGTGCAAGAGAATGACTGGGAGTGACGTAGAGGGGAGGAGCTATATGCAGCTCTGCTGGGTGAATCCTCTTGCACTTCCTGTTGGGGAGGAGTAATATCCCAGAAGTAATGATGACCCGTGGACTGATCACACTTAACAGAAGAAAAAAACACTAAATTACAGAAAATAAAAAAGAAATTACAATTTACTTAAAATAATTACACCTAAACTAATCCCCCTAATAAAATAAAAAAGACCCCCAAAATAATAAAATTCCCTATCCTAAAATAAATTACAAAGTAATAAGCTCTTTTACCAGCCCTTAAAAGGGCCTTTAGCGGGGCATTGCCCCAAAGTAATCAGCTCTTTTACCTGTAAAAAAAAAGAAATAGAATACCCCCCAACATTACAACCCACCACCCACACACCCCTACTCTAAAACCCACCCGATCCCCCCTTAAAAAAACCTAACACTACCCCACAGCCAATAGAAATGACCTTGCATTCTATTGGCTGATCCAATCAGCCAATCGGATTGAACTTCAATCCGACTGGCTGATTAAATCAACCAATCGGATTTTTCCTACCTTAATTCCGATTGGCTAATAGAATCCTATCAGCCAATCGTAATTTGAGGGACGCCATCTTGGATGACGTAATTTAAAGGAACCTTCATTCTTCGTTAGGACTTCAATTGAAGAGGATGGCTCTGCGTCGGCTGGATAGAAGATGGCTCCGCTCCGGAAGGATGAAGATAGAAGATGCCGCCTGGATGAAGATGTCTGCCGGTCCGGATGTCCTCTTCTGCCCCATCGGTGAACACGGCTCAAGGTAGGGTGATCTTCAATGGGGTAGTGTTAGTTTTTTTTAAGGGGGGATTGGGTGGGTTTTAGAGTTGGGGTGTGTTGGTGGTGGGTTGTAATGTTGGGGGGTATTGTAATTCTTTTTTTTACAGGTAAAAGAGCTGATTACTTTTTGGGGCAATGCCCCACAAAAAGCCCTTTTAAGGGCTGGTAAAAGAGCTAATTACTTTGTAATTTAGTTTAGGATAGGGAATTTTATTATTTTGGGGGTCTTTTTTATTTTATTAGGGGGCTTAGATTAGGTGTAATTAGATTAAACTTCTTGTAATATTTTTTTATTTTTTGTAATTTAGTGGGGGGGGGTTTGTAATATAGTTTAGTTTATTTAATTGTATTTTATTTTAGATAATTGTAGTTAATTTATTTAATTAATTTATTAATAGCGTAGTGTTAGGTGTATTTGTAACTTAGGTTAGGATTTATTTTGCAGGTAATTTTGTAATTATTTTAACTAGGTAGCTATTAAATAGTTATTAACTATTTAATAGCTATTGTACCTAGTTAAAATAAATACAAAGTTGCCTGTAAAATAAATCTAAATCCTAAAATAACTACAATGTAACTATTAATTATATTGTAGCTATATTAGGGTTTATTTTATAGGTAAGTATTTAGTTTTAAATAGGAATTATTTATTTAATTATATATATTTTATTTAGATTTATTAAAAATAGATTTAAGTTAGGGGGTGTTAGGGTTAGACTTAGGTTTAAGGGTTAATACATTTAATATAGTAGCGGCAATGTTGGGGGCGGCAGATTAGGGGTTAATAATTGTAGGTAGGTGGCGACGACATTGGGGTGGCAGATTAGGGGTTAATAAATATAATATAGGTGTCGGCGATGTTAGGGGCAGCAGATTAGGGGTTCATAGGGATAATGTAGGTGGCGGCGGTGTCCGTAGCAGCAGATTAGAGGTTAATAATATAATGCAGGTGGCGACGATGTCAGGGGCAGCAGATTAGAGGTTAATAAGTGTAAGGTTAGGGGTGTTTAGACTCAGGGTTCATGTTAGGGTGTTAGGTGTAGACTTAGAAAGTGTTTTCCCATAGGAAACAATGGGGCTGCGTTAAGAGCTGAACGCTGCTTTTTTGAAGGTGTTAGTTTTTTTTTTCAGCCAGCTCAGCCCCATTGTATCCTATGGGGAAATCGTGCACGAGCACATTTTTCCAGCTTACCGCTACCGTAAGCAATGCTGGTATTACAGGTAGAAGTGGCGCTAAATTTGCTCAACGCTCACTTTTCTGAGGCTAACGCAGCCATTCAGAAAACTTGTAATACCAGCGTTGTTTAAAGTGAGCGCTGGAAAAAAAGGAGCGTTAGCTCCGCAAGTTTTTACCGACAAAACTTGTAATCTAGCCGATAGATTTTTTATTAAATCAATGTGTTATGTAAGACAAGATTACACTTATTTATTCCACTTGGCACATTTTGGTCAGGTTGATATATAGGGGCCTAGTTATCAAGCCGTCAACCTCAAATATGCTGGAATTCCACAGCGTATTTGTGGCGAGGCTGATACGCCTTAGTTATCAAAGGCTCGAGACCGGCAAAAGTAGAATTTTGTGACGTAAGCTTCGATCCGCCGGACTCAGTCCGACACAGATCGATTCTTACGTCACTCCAGATGTTCCGCACACAAGTGCGGCACATTCTCACTACTTTTGCTAGTTATCAAAAAACTAGCAGGTACGCTCGGCACTTTTACGGCCCAGCGTACCTGGTTTTCAAACCGCCACCCTGGAGGCGGCGCATCCCATAGGAATCAATGGGAGTCTGACCATAGCGAAAGTACAAGTTCGCTGCTGACAGACATCCCATTGATTCCTATGGGAGCTGTCTACACCTAACACCCTAACATGTACCCCGAGTCTAAACACCACTAATCTGTCCCCCCCTACACCGCCGCAACTAAATAAAGTTATTACCCCCTAAACCGCCGCTCCCGGAGCCCACCGCAAGCTACTCTATACATATTAACCCCTAAACCGCCGCTCCCGGAGCCCACCGCAACTAAAATAAATGTATTAACCCCTAAACCGCCGCAACCTATATTAAATGTATTAACCCCTATCCTGCCCCCCCCTACACCGTCGCCACCTATAATAAATTTAATAACCCCTAATCTGCCCCCCCTACACCATCGCCACCTATAATAAATTTATTAACCCCTATCCTGCCCCCCAACTACGCCGCTGCCACTGTAATAAAATTATTAACCCCTAAACCTAAGTCTAACCCTAACCCTAACGCCCCCCTAACTTAAATATTAATTAAATAAATCTAAATAAATTAACTCTTATTAACTAAATGAATCCTATTTAAAACTAAATACTTACCTTTAAAATAAACCCTAATATAATTACAATATAAATAATAATTATATTCTAGCTATTTTAGGATTTATTTTTATTTTACAGGTACCTTTCAATTTATTTTAACTAGGTACAATAGCTATTAAATAGTTATTAACTATTTAATAGCTTACCTAGCTAAAAGAAACTGAAATTTACCTGTAAAATAAATCCTAACCTAAGTTACAATTACACCTAACACTACACTATACTTTAATAAATTATTCCTATTTAAAAATAAATACTTACCTGTAAAATAAACCCTAAGATAGCTACAATATAATTAATAATTATATTGTAGCTATCTTACCGCTAGATTTGGAGTTTTGTCGGTAACGACCCGAAAAACTAACGCCGGCTTTTTTCTGGCCGCACCATAAAAATAACTCTGGTATTGAGAGTCCACATAAAGGCTGTGTTAGGCTCCAAAAAAGGAGCGTAGAGCATTTTTAATGCAGCTTCAACTCTCGATACCAGAGTTGCTTACGGACGCGGCCAGCCTCAAAAACGTGCTCGTGCACGATTCCCCCATAGGAAACAATGGGGCTGTTTGAGCTGAAAAAACAAACAAACACCTGCAAAAAAGCCGCGTTCAGCTCCTAACGCAGCCCCATTGTTTGCTATGCGGTAACCCTTCCTACGTCTGCACTTAACACTCTAACATGTACCCCGAGTTTAAACACCCCTAACCTTACACTTATTAACCCCTAATCTTCCGCCCCCGTTATCGCTGACCCCTGCATATTATTATTAACCCCTAATCTGCCGCTCCGTAAACCGCCGCTACTTACATTATCCCTATGTACCCCTAATCTGCTGCCCTAACATCGCCGACCCCTATATTATATTTATTAACCCCTAATCTGCCCCCCTCAACGTCGCCTCCACCTGCCTACACTTATTAACCCCTAATCTGCCGACCGGACCTGAGCGCTACTATAATAAAGTTATTAACCCCTAATCCGCCTCACTAACCCTATCATAAATAGTATTAACCCCTAATCTGCCCTCCCTAACATCGCCGACACCTAACTTCAAACATTAACCCCTAATCTGCCGACTGGAGCTCACCGCTATTCTAATAAATGTATTAACCCCTAAAGCTAAGTCTAACCCTAACACTAACACCCCCCTAAGTTAAATATAATTTAAATCTAACGAAATTAATTAACTCTTATTAAATATATTATTCCTATTTAAAGCTAAATACTTACCTGTAAAATAAATCCTAATATAGCTACAATATAAATTATAATTATATTATAGCTATTTTAGGATTTATATTTATTTTACAGGTAACTTTGTATTTATTTTAACCAGGTACAATAGCTATTAAATAGTTAAGAACTATTTAATAGCTAAAATAGTTAAAATAATTACAAATTTACCTGTAAAAGAAATCCTAACCTAAGTTACAAATAAACCTAACACTAGACTATCAATAAATTAATTAGATAAACTACCTACAATTACCTACAATTAACCTAACACTACACTATCAATAAATTAATTAAATACAATTGCTACAAATAAATACAATTAAATAAACTAGCTAAAGTACAAAAAATAAAAAAGAACTGTTACAAAAAATAAAAAAATATTTACAAACATAAGAAAAATATTACAACAATTTTAAACTAATTACACCTACTCTAAGCCCCCTAATAAAATAACAAAGCCCCCCAAAATAAAAAAATGCCCTACCCTATTCTAAATTACTAAAGTTCAAAGCTCTTTTACGTTACCAGCCCTGAACAGGGCCCTTTGCGGGGCATGCCCCAAGAAATACAGCTCTTTTGCCTGTAAAAAAAACATACAATACCCAAGCCCCCCAACATTACAACCCACCACCCACATACCCCTAATCTAACCCAAACCCCCCTTAAATAAACCTAACACTAAGCCCCTGAAGATCATCCTACCTTGTCTTCACCTCACCGGGTATCACACCGATCCATCCAGAAGAGCTCCTCCGATGTCCTGATCCAAGCCCAAGCGGGGGGCTGAAGAGGTCCATGATCCGGCTGAAGTCTTCATCCAAGCGGGGCAGAAGAGGTCTTCCATCCGATTGAAGTCTTCATCCAAGTGGCATCCATCCGGAGCGAAGTGGCAGCATCCTGAAGACCTCCACCGCGGAACATCCATCCTGGCCGACGACTGAACGACGAATGACGGTTCCTTTAAATGACGTCATCCAAGATGGCGTCCCTCGAATTCCGATTGGCTGATAGGATTCTATCAGCCAATCGGAATTAAGGTAGGAATATTCTGATTGGCTGATGGAATCAGCCAATCAGAATCAAGTTAAATCCGATTGGCTGATCCAATCAGCCAATCAGATTGAGCTTGCATTCTATTGGCTGATCGGATGGAAGACCTCTTCTGCCCCGCTTGGATGAAGACTTCAGCCGGATCATGGACCTCTTCAGCCCCCCGCTTGGGCTTGGATCAGGACATCGGAGGAGCTCTTCTGGATGGATCGGTGTGATACCCGGTGAGGTGAAGACAAGGTAGGATGATCTTCAGGGGCTTAGTGTTAGGTTTATTTAAGGGGGGTTTGGGTTAGATTAGGGGTATGTGGGTGGTGGGTTGTAATGTTGGGGGGCTTGGGTATTGTATGGTTTTTTTTACAGGCAAAAGAGCTGTATTTCTTGGGGCATGCCCCGCAAAGGGCCCTGTTCAGGGCTGGTAAGGTAAAAGAGCTTTGAACTTTAGTAATTTAGAATAGGGTAGGGCATTTTTTTTTATTTTGGGGGGCTTTGTTATTTTATTAGGGGGCTTAGAGTAGGTTTAATTAGTTTAAAATTGTTGTAATATTTTTCTTATGTTTGTAAATATTTTTTTATTTTTTGTAACTTAGTTCTTTTTTATTTTTTGTACTTTAGCTAGTTTATTTAATTGTATTTATTTGTAGCAATTGTATTTAATTAATTTATTGATAGTGTAGTGTTAGGTTAATTGTAGGTAATTGTAGGTAGTTTATTTAATTAATTTATTGATAGTCTAGTGTTAGGTTTATTTGTAACTTAGGTTAGGATTTCTTTTACAGGTAAATTTGTAATTATTTTAACTATTTTAGCTATTAAATAGTTCTTAACTATTTAATAGCTATTGTACCTGGTTAAAATAAATACAAAGTTACCTGTAAAATAAATATAAATCCTAAAATAGCTATAATATAATTATAATTTATATTGTAGCTATATTAGGATTTATTTTACAGGTAAGTATTTAGCTTTAAATAGGAATAATTTAATAAGAGTTAATTAATTTAGTTAGATTTAAATTATATTTAACTTAGGGGGGTGTTAGTATTAGGGTTAGACTTAGCTTTAGGGGTTAATACATTTATTAGAATAGCGGTGAGCTCCAGTCGGCAGATTAGGGGTTAATGTTTGAAGTTAGGTGTCGGCGATGTTAGGGAGGGCAGATTAGGGGTTAGTACTATTTATGATAGGGTTAGTGAGGCGGATTAGGGGTTAATAACTTTATTATAGTAGCGCTCAGGTCCGGTCGGCAGATTAGGGGTTAATAAGTGTAGGCAGGTGGAGGCGATGTTGAGGGGGGCAGATTATGGGTTAATAAATATAATATAGGGGTCGGCGGTGTTAGGGGCAGCAGATTAGGGGTACATAAGTATAACGTAGGTGGCGGTCGGCAGATTAGGGGTTAAAAATTTTTTTTCGAGTGTCAGCGATGTGGGGGGACCTCGGTTTAGGGGTACATAGGTAGTTTATGGGTGTTAGTGTACTTTAGAGTACAGTAGTTAAGAGCTTTATAAACCGGCGTTAGCCCAGAAAGCTCTTAACTACTGACTTTTTTCCTGCGGCTGGAGTTTTGTCGTTAGATGTCTAACGCTCACTTCAGAAACGACTCTAAATACCGGAGTTATAAAAATCCCATTGAAAAGATAGGATACGCAATTTACGTAAGGGGATCTGCGGTATGGAAAAGTTGCGGCTCGAAAGTGAGCGTTAGACCCTATTTTGAGGCGGTAGCCTAAAACGAGCGTTAGGAGCCTCTAACGCTGGTTTTCACGGCTACCGCCAAACTCCAAATCTAGGCCTTAGGATTTATATTTATTTTACAGGTAACTTTGTATTTATTTTAGCTAGTTAGAATAGTTATTAAATAGTTATTAACTATTTAATAACTACCTAACTAAAAGAAATACAAAATTACCTGTAAAATAAATCCTAACCTAAGTTACAATTAAACCTAATACTACACTATCGTTAAATTAATTAAATAAATTACCTACAAATAACTACAATTAAATACAATTACATAAACTAACTAAAGTACAAAAAATAAAAAAAGCTAAGTTCCAAAAAATAAAAAAAAGTTACAAACGTTAAAAATATTACAATTTTAAGCTACTTACACCTAATCTAAGCCCCCTAATAAAATAACAAACCCCCCAAAATAAAAAAATGCCCTACCCTATTCTAAATTAAATAAAGTTCAAAGCTCTTTTACCTTACCAGCCCTTAAAAGGGCCATTTGTGGGGGCATGCCCCAAAGAAAACAGCTCTTTTGCCTGTAAAAGAAAAATACAACCACCCCAACATTAAAACCCACCACCCACATACCCCTAATCTAACCCAAACCCCCCTTACAAAAACCTAACACTAATCCCCTGAAGATCATCCTACCTTGTCTTCACTCAGCTGAGCAGCGATGGAACCGAAGTGGACATCCGGAGCGGAAGAAGTTAATCCTCCAAGCGGCGCTGAAGAAATCTTCCATCCGATGAAGTCATCATCCAGGCGGCGCTTAAGAAAAGTCTTCAATCCGGCCGATGTCATCTTCAAAGAGGCGCTGAAGAGGTCTTCTATCCGGGCAATGTCATCTTCCAAGCCGGGTCTTAAATCTTCCTCCCGCCGACGCGGAACCTCCTTCTTCACCGACGGACTACGACGAATGAAGGCTCCTTTAAGGGACATCATCCAAGATGGCGTCCCCTCAATTCCGATTGGCTGATAGGATTCTATCAGCCAATCGGAATTAAGGTAGGAATATTCTGATTGGCTTTTTTTATTTTGGGGGGGTTTGTTATTTTATTAGGGGGCTTAGATTAGGTGTAAGTAGCTTAAAATTGTTGTAATATTTTTAACATGTTTGTAACTTTTTTTTTATTTTTTGTAACTTAGCTTTTTTTATTTTTTGCACTTTAGTTAGTTGATGTAATTGAATTTAATTGTAGTTATTTGTAGGTAGTTTATTTAATTAATTTAATGATAGTGTAATATTAGGTTTAATTGTAACTTAGGTTAGGATTTATTTTACAGGTAATTTTGTATTTCTTTTAGCTAGGTAGTTATTAAATAGTTAATAACTATTTAATAACTATTCTAACTAGCTAAAATAAATACAAAGTTACCTGTAAAATAAATATAAATTCTAAGATAGCTACAATATAATTATTAATTATATTGTAGCTATCTTAGGGTTTATTTTACAGGTAAGTATTTGTTTTTAAATAGGAATAATTTATTAAAGTATAGTGTAGTGTTAGGTGTAATTGTAACTTAGGTTAGGATTTATTTTACAGGTACATTTCTCTTTATTTTAGTTAGGTAAGCTATTAAATAGTTAATAACTATTTAATAGCTATTGTACCTAGTTTAAAAATATTGAAAGGTACCTGTAAAATAAAAATAAATCCTAAGATAGCTAGAATATAATTATTATTTATATTGTAGCTATATTAGGGTTTATTTTAAAGGTAAGTATTTAGTTTTAAATAGGATTCATTTAGTTAATAAGAGTTAATTTATTTAGATTTATTTAATTAATATTTAAGTTAGGGGGGCGTTAGGGTTAGACTTTAGGGGTTAATAATTTTATTACAGTGGCTGTGGCGTAGTGGGGGGCAGGATAGGGGTTAATAAATTTATTATAGGGGGGACAGTGTAGGGGAGGCAGATTAGGGGTTAATAAATTTATTATAGGTGACGACGGTGTAGGGGGGGCAGGATAGGGGTTAATAGGTTTAATATAGGTTGCGGCGGGTTCAGGGAGCGGCGGTTTAGGGGTTAAACTATTTATTTAGTTGCAGAGAGGTGCGGGATCAGCAGGATAGGGGTTAATAACTTTATTATAGAGGGCGACGGTGTAGGGGGGGCAGGATAGGGGTTACTAGGTATACTGTAGGTGGCAGCGGTGTCCGGGAGCGGCGGTTTAGGGGTTAATACATTTATAAGAGTTGTGGCAGGGTCTAGGAGCTGCGATTTAGGGGTTAGTAACTTTATTGAGTTGCGGGAGGCTCCGGGGGCGCCAGTATAGGGATAGAACAGTGTAGTTTAAAAAAGACGATCAATTTAGAAGTCACTCCTATGTTTATATGTATAAGTCCTGTCCGTCGAGTATACTTTTACTTATTTTCCATCAATATGTTAAAGATTTCTTCGTGGTGTATAAAGGCAAGCTTGTGCTGTTGAGTGGCTATATCTGTAGTATAAGTGTGTATACAGAGTACTTCATTTGACAAACAGACATTGCCGCTATGTGACTCACCCCTCCGAGGATTGTAACTTCGTCCGATTTACTTACAGGATTAACCTTGCTAGGGCTTCCATAGCCACTCCGGTCCTTTCCATCGACTCTCAAGTTGCCGGGCTCACTCCAGGAGCCACCTATGCCCCCGCTACTCACGCAGCTCGTGTGCCCGGCTCCTCTTGGTGACGTCACTCTTCGGCGTGTTCCAACCTCTGTTACGCTACGTATCTCTACGCACAGCTCCGTAGCCACTCAAAGCACTTGCCTTGCCGCTGCCAACCACCACTCGAACTCCCATGTCTGGGTCAACTCTCCGGCTCAAGGATCCGCCTGCTGAACCAAGGTAGGGTCTGTGTAGAAGGAAAAAAGGAGCTTCCCGAAAAATAGTTTCCAAAAAAGGCAACGACCCTTCAATAATAATAATAAAACGTCCATTTATTGTGTACACTTAGTACAAACAATTAAAATCTGTAGAGCAGCATCAAAAAATGTACAAAGTGTAGGTAAGATCACAGTCTTACGCGTTTCAGCATGGATTTGCCGTAATCATAGACTCATTGTGAAGTTAATTACTACATACATTTAAAGAACCAACTCTCACCTGATTGGTACTCTAAAAACATACAACTACCACTTTGATTAGAGGCAACATCTAGGTCCTAAAGACCTCCCTATCTCCTACTCATATTATGTGTGATACTGTTTATATTAGTCTCTTGTAATTATTTTTCCTTTTATTTAGAGAATCAAACTTCTATATCTTGTCCCTTGCATATACTCTAACCTAATAATATATCTCTACCTTAATAGCCATACTGAACATGGAAAAAAGGATCTCTAAAAATCTATTATTATTCTTCTATATAGCTCTAGGTGAGTTGCTGGAGGGAGGATGTAGATAAGTTAATTAAAGGAAATAATACTAGAGTGTTATTTGAAATGTCCCAAAGACATCAAAAAACATAATGACAGTAGTATTGAAAAGACTAGTTCATGTAGATCATTATCATTGTTATAAAATTATTAGTTAGACCTACTTCATTGGTTGATAGACAATAATATCAATAATATCCATTTGTATGTTGATACATAATTTCTAAATATGAAGTTACAAATTCATACCACCAAGTATCTCTTGAGACATCACATAAAGAAGAGGGTCTAAAACTAAAATTATAACTAAACATAAGAGGTTGGGCACGTATGGTAAAGAGGTTATGTCTACCTTTACTCCCAAAAATTTATAATATCATTGGCTGAGTTGAAACCCATTGGGGTCAACGTGCCCATCTTATTAATCCAATAGACTTCCTGTCTGGCTAAAATGGATCTCCTGTCACCTCCCCTAGGGGGGCTTTTAACTAGTTCAATAGCATTCCACTTGAATGTTGACACATTCTGATGGTGTTCATCTATAAAGTGTCGTGCTAATTCTGAGCATCTCACATTATTTGTGATATATCCCAAATGCTCCCTTATCCTTGTACGGACACCTCGAGATGTCATTCCTATATACTGTTTGGAATGAACCGAGCATTCAATCAGATATACCACAAACGTAGAAAAACATTTAATACATCCTTTTGTGTCAAAATTCAGGCCAGTTGAATGTGACATAAAATTAGGGCCCACTTTTATATGTTCACATGCTTTACAATTTTTTCCACATCTATATGTACCATTGTGTGTAAGCCAGGAACTGTTACTTCTTGGAGTTCGCATTTGACTAGGAGAAAGCATATTGCCTAATGATAGATTCCTAGAATGTACAAATTTACATCCCTGTTTAATGGTATCCTTCAGTAGATCATCCCCATATAAAATGGGCAGATATTTCCTCACTATCCTACACACATCATAGTACTGTGATGAATATTTGGTTACAAAAATGGGTTTCTTACATGTTTCATCTTTATTATCCTGTCTCTTCCTTCTTCCTCCCAAGAGGTCTCCCCTCTTACATTTTTGAACCTCTTTAAGTGTGTCTTTTATCAGGTTGTCTGAATACCCCCTTTGTCTGAATCTAGTTGTTAAAGCACTAGCTTCAGCCTCAAAGGTATCCTCTTTAGAATTTATGCGTCTATTTCTCAGAAACTGACTTTTTACAATTCCCCTAAATACATGCTTCGGGTGTGCACTCGAAGCATGCAATAGTGAATTGGCTGTAATGGCTTTACGATACAAAGATGTATGCATTTCCTTGGACTGAAAATCAAATATCAGTCTAATATCAAGAAAGTTAATCTTTGTTTTGTGCCACTCATACGTAAAGTTAATCTCTGGTATGCAGGAATTGAGGTATTCTACAAACCTCTCTGTCTCTCTTTGATCAAAGGTACTGATGAATATGAGGTCATCAATAAACCTTTTATAGAATTTAATTCCATCCCTGAAGGGGTTATTTTCCCCCAGAAGAAAGGTATATTCAAGCCAACCCATAAATAGGTTGGCATACGAGGGGGCGAATTTCGCCCCCATCGCTGTACCTCTCTTCTGGAGGTAAAAAACCCCCTCAAAAGAAAAATAGTTATGCTCCAACAGGAACTCTATGGACCTTAGCACAAAATCTTTAGTTTCATCATTATAATCAGTTAACAAATCCAGAAAGAAATGAACAGCTCTAATGCCAAGAGAATGAGGGATGGAAGTATAGAGAGTGGCGACATCAACTGTCAACCAACTCATATCCTCTTCTACATGTATCTTTTCAATCATGGTCAACATGTGAGATGTATCTCTGAGAAAACTGGGTAGAGAGTTAACTAATGGCTGTAGGATATTATCTACCCATTCCGACAAATGTTCGGACAGCGATCCTATACCAGCCACTATCGGTCTCCCCTTTATATCCTCTAGGCCCTTGTGAACTTTTGGCAGATGGTGAAATATGGGTAAGACAGGATTCTCTACCAAAATGTAGTCCATAGTGTTCCTATCAATCACACCCATATATATCCCATCGTCCAAAAGAGACCTAAGTTTTTTACCAAATTTCACAGTAGGGTCCCCACATAGTGGCTGGTATGAATCACTGTCGCCCAACTGTCTAAGGGCTTCCTTAATGTACATTTCTCTGTCCATCACAACCAAGCAGCCACCCTTATCCGATTGTTTAATGACAATCGACAAATTATTCTGCAGAGATGAAACAGCCTCTCTCTCTCTTCTAGACAGATTAGAGTGGCCTATATTGGTTGTGCTGTCCAACAGAGCAAGATCTTCCAAGACTCTCTTGTGAAAATTCTCAAGGGATTTACCCCTAGATTGTACTGGATAAAATTTGGATTTCATTTTCATACCTTGACTTGGTGTTGTGTCACCCTGGGATATTTGTTCACTCTCAGCATTGAGGGACTGCAAGGTGACTAGATCCTGCATGTCTGTAAATTCAACCATTGTATTAAAAGTGTTCCCTACACCAGTGTTATTTCTATCTCTCCTAACCTCCAGTTCTTCTCGTACAGTATCCTGTTCAGAAAAGTGTCTACGGAGAGTCAGGGTTCTGACAAACCTATTAACGTCCAAAATTGTTTGAAAAAGGTCAAATTTTCGTGTGGGACAGAACCCCAATCCTAGATTAAGTACTTTCAATTCAAATTGATTTAGGGTATAGGAAGAGATGTTAATAACTATGTTTTCCTGTCTCATTGTGTCATTGTTGACCCCTTGATCATATATCTGTTCCTTGCCCTGGTACCCATCATACTGTCTGTCCCTCCTCCTCCCTTGACCTTCATGGCTGACCGAAAAACCGGTGCTACTTGAGTGTTGACACTTGAAGTGTCCCCATTATTTTCTGCAGATGCAGTCACAGGTATATCCTGATTAGTATTCATCATACCTCTACCCCTACCAATAGACTTAGGGTTTTTAGTAATAGTACCAGTGTTTGTATGCTGTGTCTTTGCTACTGCTGCTGTTGTATTTTTGTTAGTAACCACTGTATGGGGTGGGCGTTGTTCAATTGGATTAATTACCAAATGATTCCCACTATTTAAACATCCCTCCCCTTCTGAATTAGAGCTATCATCACAGGAGGTAGAGAAGTTGGACAAGGATTCTTCATCCGTAGTCTCATTATCTGTAACATTGAAGCTAACTTTCTTATTCTTATTGCTCCTATTGTTCCTCCTTCTCCTCCTTCTGCGATTAAACCCTTGAGTAGACATATCATTCTGTACTTCTCCAACATCAGCCTGTCTTAGCCTATACTGTCTATGCTGATATGACTTATACCAAATAAACACTTGGCCCGTGCTGTAATCCTTCTGATCCCTCAAAAATTTAATATGCTTAGTCTGTATAATTTCCTTTTTATGTGTCTCAACTACATTCTCTAAGAGTTTATCAAATTCAGCATATTCCTTATTGGTCTGAAAATTATTCAACTCCTGTTGTATGGATAAGATATTTTGTCTAACCGTATTAAGCATCTCCATTTTATACCTAACTAACATAGCCATCAGCCTAAAGGAACATTCAGACAAAATTTGATTCCACTCCTTAACAAAATCATCATTATTAACTTCAAATGTGGGGAATTTCTTCACTCTCAATCCCCTAGGAATCATACTTAGAGAAATATACTTATTAATTATCCATGTTTCAAGTTTCAATCTCTGTTCTTTCAAGCGCAAAATTTCCAAATTACAAAATAAGTCACTTATTTGAACTGTCCATTGAAAAAAATTCATCAAGTTCAAGTCCCATCAAATCTCTGTCATCCACCACTGATAATGAGTAAAAGTCTTTGTGTTCCAAGGGTGCCTCCATATTTGTGCTGCTCAGTCTCACAGTTCTTATGCACGTATTTAAATATACACTTCTTAGTATTGGTTCATATAGGATAAACAGAAATATAGAATAAAGCAGATCTTAAGAATAAGTGTGACTCCCGGTTTGGGAAGAATATTATAAAAAAGACGATCAATTTAGAAGTCACTCCTATGACCTTTTTCAAACAATTTTGGACGTTAATAGGTTTGTCAGAACCCTGACTCTCCGTAGACACTTTTCTGAACAGGATACTGTACGAGAAGAACTGGAGGTTAGGAGAGATAGAAATAACACTGGTGTAGGGAACACTTTTAATACAATAGTTGAATTTACAGACATGCAGGATCTAGTCACCTTGCAGTCCCTCAATGCTGAGAGTGAACAAATATCCCAGGGTGACACAACACCAAGTCAAGGTATGAAAATGAAATCCAAATTTTATCCAATACAATCTAGGGGTAAATCCCTTGAGAATTTTCACAAGAGAGTCTTGGAAGATCTTGCTCTGTTGGACAGCACAACCAATATAGGCCACTCTAATCTGTCTAGAACAGAGAGAAAGGCTGTTTCATCTCTGCAGAATAATTTGTCGATTGTCATTAAACAATCGGATAAGGGTGGCTGCTTGGTTGTGATGGACAGAGAAATGTACATTAAGGAAGCCCTTAGACAGTTGGGCGACAGCGATTCATACCAGCCACTATGTGGGGACCCTACTGTGAAATTTGGTAAAAAACTTAGGTCTCTTTTGGACGATGGGATATATATGGGTGTGATTGATAGGAACACTATGGACTACATTTTGGTAGAGAATCCTGTCTTACCCATATTTCACCATCTGCCAAAAGTTCACAAGGGCCTAGAGGATATAAAGGGGAGACCGATAGTGGCTGGTATAGGATCGCTGTCCGAACATTTGTCGGAATGGGTAGATAATATCCTACAGCCATTAGTTAGCTCTCTACCCAGTTTTCTCAGAGATACATCTCACATGTTGACCATGATTGAAAAGATACATGTAGAAGAGGATATGAGTCGGTTGACAGTTGATGTCGCCACTCTCTATACTTCCATCCCTCATTCTCTTGGCATTAGAGCTGTTCATTTCTTTCTGGATTTGTTAACTGATTATAATGATGAAACTAAAGATTTTGTGCTAAGGTCCATAGAGTTCCTGTTGGAACATAACTATTTTTCTTTTGAGGGGGTTTTTTACCTCCAGAAGAGAGGTACAGCGATGGGGGCGAAATTCGCCCCCTCGTATGCCAACCTATTTATGGGTTGGCTTGAATATACCTTTCTTCTGGGGGAAAATAACCCCTTCAGGGATGGAATTAAATTCTATAAAAGGTTTATTGATGACCTCATATTCATCAGTACCTTTGATCAAAGAGAGACAGAGAGGTTTGTAGAATACCTCAATTCCTGCGTACCAGAGATTAACTTTACGTATGAGTGGCACAAAACAGAGATTAACTTTCTTGATATTAGACTGATATTTGATTTTCAGTCCAAGGAAGTGCATACATTTTTGTATCGTAAAGCCATTACAGCCAATTCACTATTGCATGCTTCGAGTGCACACCCGAAGCATGTATTTAGGGGAATTGTAAAAAGTCAGTTTCTGAGAAATAGACGCATACATTCTAAAGAGGATACCTTTGAGGCTGAAGCTAGTGCTTTAACAACTAGATTCAGACAAAGGGGGTATTCAGACAACCTGATAAAAGACACACTTAAAGAGGTTCAAAAATGTAAGAGGGGAGACCTCTTGGGAGGAAGAAGGAAGAGACAGGATAATAAAGATGAAACATGTAAGAAACCCATTTTTGTAACCAAATATTCATCACAGTACTATGATGTGTGTAGGATAGTGAGGAAATATCTGCCCATTTTATATGGGGATGATCTACTGAAGGATACCATTAAACAGGGATGTAAATTTGTACATTCTAGGAATCTATCATTAGGCAATATGCTTTCTCCTAGTCAAATGCGAACTCCAAGAAGTAACAGTTCCTGGCTTACACACAATGGTACATATAGATGTGGAAAAAATTGTAAAGCATGTGAACATATAAAAGTGGGCCCTAATTTTATGTCACATTCAACTGGCCTGAATTTTGACACAAAAGGATGTATTAAATGTTTTTCTACGTTTGTGGTATATCTGATTGAATGCTCGGTTCATTCCAAACAGTATATAGGAATGACATCTCGAGATGTCCGTACAAGGATAAGGGAGCATTTGGGATATATCACAAATAATGTGAGATGCTCAGAATTAGCACGACACTTTATAGATGAACACCATCAGAATGTGTCAACATTCAAGTGGAATGCTATTGAACTAGTTAAAAGCCCCCCTAGGGGAGGTGACAGGAGATCCATTTTAGCCAGACAGGAAGTCTATTGGATTAATAAGATGGGCACGTTGACCCCAATGGGTTTCAACTCAGCCAATGATATTATAAATTTTTGGGAGTAAAGGTAGTAATAACCTCTTTACCATATGTGCCCAACCTCTTATGTTTAGTTATAATTTTAGTTTTAGACCCTCTTCTTTATGTGATGTCTCAAGAGATACTTGGTGGTATGAATTTGTAACTTCATATTTAGAAATTATGTATCAACATACAAATGGATATTATTGATATTATTGTCTATCAACCAATGAAGTAGGTCTAACTAATAATTTTATAACAATGATAATGATCTACATGAACTAGTCTTTCCAATACTACTGTCATTATGTTTTTTGATGTCTTTGGGACATTTCAAATAACACTCTAGTATTATTTCCTTTAATTAACTTATCTACATCCTCCCTCCAGCAACTCACCTAGAGCTATATAGAAGAATAATAATAGATTTTTAGAGATCCTTTTTTCCATGTTCAGTATGGCTATTAAGGTAGAGATATATTATTAGGTTAGAGTATATGCAAGGGACAAGATATAGAAGTTTGATTCTCTAAATAAAAGGAAAAATAATTACAAGAGACTAATATAAACAGTATCACACATAATATGAGTAGGAGATAGGGAGGTCTTTAGGACCTAGATGTTGCCTCTAATCAAAGTGGTAGTTGTATGTTTTTAGAGTACCAATCAGGTGAGAGTTGGTTCTTTAAATGTATGTAGTAATTAACTTCACAATGAGTCTATGATTACGGCAAATCCATGCTGAAACGCGTAAGACTGTGATCTTACCTACACTTTGTACATTTTTTGATGCTGCTCTACAGATTTTAATTGTTTGTACTAAGTGTACACAATAAATGGACGTTTTATTATTATTATTGAAGGGTCGTGGCCTTTTTTGGAAACTATTTTTCTGCAAACAGTGTAGTTTAGTGTGGGTGCTTAGTGACAGGCTAGCAATAAAGCTGGGAAAAAGCCGAAGAGCAGCGAGATTGGATGAGTGATAACTGTCACAGTCCGCTTCTCATCGCCCCGCGGCTTTTTGACAGCTTTTTTTGATAACTTAGGCGTATTTTTTCAGGTCCGCGGCGCCGAAGGTAGGCGAGCTTAGGCGGGCGTATTGGGCCGGCGAAGCCAGAAAAGTAGACGGCTTGATAACTACCCCCCCCATTATGTAACTTGTGAATCATTGTTACTTTGTTATAGTAAAATACTTTTATAGTCACACACCCTTCTATTCACGTCACTAGATGCAAACACGCTTTACTAACATATCGATTCACAAGGAAGATAGACACGATTTGGGAACATTACACTTTTTTATTTTCACTTGGCACATTTGGTCAGGTTAATTTATAGTAACGTAATCTGTGAATCATCGTTACATTGTCACAGAAAACTACTGACAAATATTTTCACAGTCACGCCGAGTGTTAGTAAAACTCCTAGAACTATCATGATTCTCAATGAGAGTGTGATTAGGTGCTATATGGGGGCACATTACACAATCCTTGGTTTTACATCTATATGTTCCAGGTGAACTCCCCAATCTGATATCTTTGTTGGGGGTTTCTTCCTCAATTTACTTGGTGCCAGAATATTCTTCAAATCTCTATTTTTCCTGAAGAGAATTTCCGGTCTATCACCTATAGACTTTTTAAGGATAGGGTCAAGTTGTAATACTTTCCAGTGTCTAATAATTAATTATACCTTTAATTTTATAGTGCTGATTATTATATTTAGTGATAAATTTAGGGTCCGAATTTTCAGTTTTATTATTTTTTGATTTTTCTAACAAGGATTTCCTATCTATCAAATCCACTTTCTCCTTCATTTTTACTAGGTGATATTTACTATATCCTTTATCCTCAAATTTCCTAGTGAGGATTTCAGATTCCTGATTGTAATCTTGGATATTCGTGCAATTACGCTTAATGCGCTGATACTGGCCAAACGGAATGTTGTTTTTCCATTGTTTGAGGTGGCCACTTCGTGCATTTAATAATCCATTCCTGTTTGTGTCCTTTCTAAAAAAATTTTTACCACCACTTCATTTGAATTGATAAATAAAGTAAGGTCCAAAAATGTAATATGTGTTTGAGAATAGGAAAAAGTAAATTTAAGGTTAAAGTCATTTGTATTCATATGGTTAATCAATTCCTTTATTATTATTTTAATCAATCTACTTTTCTCTTAAGGAACTATGGGCAAACTATAGCATATATGACTATTGTATACACTATCTTTTTTCTTTTTATATAATGAATTTTTATAATGTGCTATTATGAAGGCAGTTTTAGAATGTGTTTTTATTAAGGTATTTATATTTTATATTTTAAATTGTATTTATGTTAATTGTAAGAATATTTACTGCATTATTTATTATTCTTTTATATAGCCCAGTTCTGTTGTAGAGGTTAATGATAGTGAGCATCTTCCTCCCTGCCTTTAAAAGACAGGAAGGAAGTGCTTACAATCACTCTTGAAAAAGTTCCAGTCTAGGAACGAAACGTACATTGAGTGAAACATTTTAGCTGGGTCCGGTGAGGCTACAGTAGTGCTAGTAATTGACAAGCACAACGTGGGCTGAGGACCTTTTTTTTATTATTTTTTATATTTTGTTGTATAAAAAATCCACAGTACAAAGCTTATTTAGTACAGACTTATAAAAAAAAAATAAGAAAAAAAGACAATACATACAAAGGAAAGATCATCATATATTCCAGTTAGGCTTTCCAGCCTGTACAGAATTGAGCAAATATTTACAGCTTTTCCTATCCAAAGAGTCAAAAACAATAATTTTATATGTGATCCAAACAAAGTGGACTATACACTATCTTAACAAATTGAGAAGGGAGATTTTTCCTTTGAGGACCGTTATTTATTAGTGAGAGCCTGTCCCAGGGTCTTGTACCAAGTTTCAATACGGACATTGTATCACAGCGTAATTTCCACTGATAAAGTGGAACTCACAGCGTGTCACGTTAAACACTACCATTGGATGTTGGTACACACCTCCAATTGTAAGCCACTTTAAAGGACGGCAAAGTGTTTGAAGACATCCTGATTGGCCGAATTGGACACACACCCTGTTCAGCGATTGGTGGATATGCCAATTCAAATCCCTGTCCATCTGGGAGAAGACGCTGGAGCGGGTTTGCTGCAGTTTCTAACTGTTGTTTGATCGCTTTTTTATTTCTTACAAAGTGTGAGTGTGATTCTGTTAAAAGATCACCATTAAAAAGGTGTTACCCTGATTCTCTACATACGGTTGGCACCGTACACTGGAACTTAAATGCAAGTGACGCTATCCAAGAAAGATTTCAATCAGCCAATAGGAATTAGAGCTGCTAAAATCCTATTTGCTGTTCCAATCAGCCAATAGGATTGAGCTCTCATCCTATTGGTTTTTCCAATCAGCCAATAGGATTAAGCTCTCAAGTTCCAGTGTACGGTGGCGACCATATGAAGAGGATGAAGAGGACAAATTTACCTGTAAAATAAAACCTAACCTAAGTTACACTAACACCTAACACTACACTACAATTAAACAAATTCCCTAAATTAAATACAATTAAATAAATTAAATACAATTAGCTAAATTACAAAAAAAAACAACACTAAATTACAGAAAATAAAAAACAAATTACAAGAACTTTAAAATAATTACACCTAATCTAATAGCCCTATCAAAATAAAAAGCCCCCCCAAAATAAAAAAAAACCCTAGCCTAAACTAAACTACCAATAGCCCTTAAAAGGGCCTTTTGCGGGGTATAGAATTCTATCAGCCAATCGGAATTAAGGTAAAAAAAATCCTATTGGTTGATGCAATCAGGCAATAGGATTGAGCTCACACTCACACTCTATTGGCTGTTCCAATCAGCCAATAGAATGTGAGCTCAATCCTATTGACTGATGCAATCAGCCAATAGGATTTGTTGCGATGAGGGCCTCGGTTTAGAGGTTAATAGGTAGTTTATGGGTGTTAGTGTACTTTTTAGCACTTTAGTTATGAGTTTTATGCTACAGCTTTGTAGTGTAAAAACTCATAACTACTGACTTTAAAATGCGTTAGGAATCTTGGCGGTAGAGGGTGTACCGCTCACTTTTTGGCCTCCCAGGACAAACTCGTAATACCGGCACTATGGAAGTCCCATAGGAAAATCCTTTACGAAATTTACGTAAGTTGGTTTGCGGTAAGTCCAACTTTATAGGTTTTAGTACAATTAGGTCTATTGATCAACGACCACTATTTCACTATTAGTCTTCTACCATGGACTATTGATTACTATTTCATTACCAGTTTTTGATATACTATGAATACATTTGTATTATATGAATACACTTGTCCGAATTTTCAGTTTTAGTATTTTTTTATTTTTCTAACAAGGATTTCCTATTTATCAAATCCACTTTCTCCTTCATTTTTACTAGGTGATATTTACTATATCCTTTATCCTCAAATTTCCTAGTGAGGATTTCAGATTCCTGATTGTAATCTTGGATATTCGTGCAATTACGCTTAATGCGCTGATACTGGCCAAACGGAATGTTATTTTTCCATTGTTTGAGGTGGAAAAATAACAATAAATTCCTTTGAGGACCGTTATTTATTAATGAGAGCCTGCCCCAGGGTCTTGTACCAAGTTTCAATACGGACATTGTATCACAGCGTAATTTCCACTGATAAAGTGGAACTCACAGTGTGTCACTTTAAACACTACCATTGGATGTTGGTACACACCTCCAATTGTAAGCCACTTGAAAGGACGGCAAAGTGTTTGAAGACATCCTGATTGGCCGAATTGGACACACACCCTGTTCAGCGATTGGTGGATATGCCAATTCAAATCCCTGTCCATCTGGGAGAAGACGCTGGAGCGGGTTTGCTGCAGTTTCTAACTGTTGTTTGATCACTTTTTTATTTCTTACAAAGTATGAGAGTGATTCTGTTAAAAGATCACCATTAAAAGGTGTTACCCTGATTCTCTACATACGGTTGGCACCGTACACTGGAACTTAAATGCAAGTGACGCTATCCAAGAAAGATTTCAATCAGCCAATAGGAATTAGAGCTGATAAAATCCTATTTGCTGTTCCAATCAGCCAATAGGATTGAGCTCTCATCCTATTGGTTTTTCCAATCAGCCAATAGGATTAAGCTCTCAAGTTCCAGTGTACGGTGGCGACCATATGAAGAGGATGAAGAGGACAAATTTACCTGTAAAATAAAACCTAACCTAAGTTACACTAACACCTAACACTACACTACAATTAAACAAATTCCCTAAATTAAATACAATTAAATAAATTAAATACAATTAGCTAAATTACAAAAAAAACAACAACACTAAATTACAGAAAATAAAAAACAAATTACAAGATCTTTAAACTAATTACACCTAATCTAATAGCCCTATCAAAATAAAAAGCCCCCCCCAAAATAAAACAAAAAACCCTAGCCTAAACTAAACTACCAATAGCCCTTAAAGGGGCCTTTTGCGGGGTATAGAATTCTATCAGCCAATCGGAATTAAGGTAGAAAAAATCCTATTGGTTGATGCAATCAGGCAATAGGATTGAGCTCACACTCTATTGGCTGTTCCAATCAGCCAATAGAATGTGAGCTCAATCCTATTGGCTGATGCAATCAGCCAATAGGATTTGTTGCGATGAGGGCCTCGGTTTAGAGGTTAATAGGTAGTTTATGGGTGTTAGGTTAATAGGTAGTTTATGGGTATTAGCACTTTAGTTATGAGTTTTATGCTACAGCTTTGTAGTGTAAAACTCATAACTACTGACTTTAAAATGCATTAGGAATCTTGGCGGTAGAGGGTGTACCGCTCACTTTTTGGCCTCCCAGGACAAACTCGTAATACCGGCACTATGGAAGTCCCATAGGAAAAAGCCTTTACGAAATTTACGTAAGTTGGTTTGCGGTAAGGCCAACTTTATAGGTTTTAGTACAATTAGGTCTATTGATCAACGACCACTATTTCACTATTAGTCTTCTACCATGGACTATTGATTACTATTTCATTACCAGTTTTTGATATACTATGAATACACTTGTATTATATTTAGCACGATCTTCCTTTTACCTATGAATCACATTTACACTTTTAGTGAATGTACAAAACATAAATATGCACTTTTATCATTAATATATAAAATAAAATACCAGCAAATAAGAAATAATTAATATCAATACAAGATTAGTTTTCACACTTTTACATTATATGTTATCACTTTATATATAGTTTTATATTACATCACACACAGGTAGCTGTTATTATATCACTTGTATAATTTTATATTCTTCATATAGATCACAGTTCATGCACTACTAACACCCAAATATTATGGTCTATAACACTTCATTATACATATTGTATGTTATAGCAAATAGTCTATTTTCCTATACACTTAATACAGGACCTACTGAGACATTTCAATTGATTAATACAAACATCTCGCTTACAATATGTATATACTAAACATTAGTTCAAGCATCATGTGATGCGGTCTCAGCATCTGAAATATTCATTGTTTTTATTTTCACTATAATAACTAACCATTAAGGTTATTCGTTAACATTTGTATAATGAATTACAATTACTATAGCACAATCCCATCTTCCAAGATGATACATTTAACAAACCTCATGAATCATTTGCACACAACATAGGATTTTATCTAGCTTAATCCTGCACATCTGCCCTTACCCCTAACAATTACCACCGACAGGTCTTAGATACATATATTAACTTGTACGACTCTAAGCCTTGATTGACATTTGGACTAGCCAATCATGAGTTTAAGGCATCGGAACACTTGACACATTTATGTAACGCTGAAGGGCGTGATAAGAAGTAGTGCACGTTCTTATATGTCTCGTCATTGGATTCTCCCATTACCGTTTATCCTCTTTGCGCTATTTGATAGGCCAATTATAAACCTTTCATGATAGGATGTATCATTACACTCCCTTTTTATTGACCTATCGGCAGTGTTTATCATGCAGCTGCCATATGACGTATATACACACAGTTGTCTCAGGAGACATGTTGTTTTGTCACGACATTACCTAGTAAAGAATTTTCAATGGTCACTCGATTGCAGCCCAATCTTTAAATCGAATAACGATCTTTCACAATATCCAAATACAAATAACTTAAAGGAAAATTTCCCTACATGATATCCTGAATACACAGTAAGTTAGTACCAACGGGTTTTCATTACACACGACTACTCCCTTAGAAGTCTAGCAGGTATAAAATCTTTTATAAAGGGTATCATGGTATAAACACACTAAAAATAATGTTTTATTTATTTTTTGCAAGGATTTTTCAACAGATGCACTATGTTGATTCTCTGATGCTATGTTTGGGCTCTATGTCTGATGTTGTATTGTTTTATGTTGATTATTTTTATCTCAATTGATATGAACTAAACATAAAAGAGGTTATATATTTATTTTCACTTCAGTACATTTATTATGCATTATGTCACTTTCTATTATATGTATGATGTATATTGTACAACAATGAGATATGCCAATGTCAGATACCATTCTATCTACATGTGTTTATAATGGTTACCTAAACAACCATACAAAGGTGATTACAGACAGGTGCAGCAATTTAACTGATTATCCAATCACAAGAGTATCCTGTTTTTTAGTTTTCTGTTAAATAGCAAGTGTATCACAATGTTTGTTATAGCCTGATGAAACAGCCCTGAGTAGGCTGAGAAACGCGTCGCTGTGTTAATAAAGACTTTTTTAATTTTTTATATACACTTGCTTTTGTGGTTTGTATCACCCTTTGTGATATTTTTCTACTGTTCCTGGTCCATGCTGAGGATCGTCGTATTATAGTCTACTGGGCGACGATTTGGTTCCAGTTTGCTGCATTTCACCTGCTGGTGCTTACCCTCTAGTAAGTGCATTTATTTGGGGATAATATTTCCTTGTCCTGACGATATTGGACCATGTTGGTTTGTTTTCTCATACACCCATAGGAACTTGAATATTGGATTTCCAGAGGAATCAGGACTGTCTTTTTGCCAAGGATTCAGTGTGCTGGACCACTGTAAAGTTTTCAGCCTGCTCTACTAGCACCAAATGGGTGCTTTATGTTTGTGAGTATTCACATTCCCTTGTGCTGTTATTATACCTTGTATGGGCGATATTAGGCCATGTTGGCGCCTCTGTTTTTTATTCTTTTTTAGATTCTATATATCAGGATAGCCATCCTTTGACAGAGTGCAGCCTAAACGTTTGGATCATCAACACTTTGGATATAAAGACTATCACAGTTATATCTGATTTTATGTTTTTTAATTTTCTTACTACTGTTAATACTGACAATATTATTGTCTGATATTATTATTGCTTTTCACTGATTTTTATGCTCTCATTATTTTTCTGATATTTTAGCTTTATATTTGTTGTCATCCACCTTTGCTAGGGTTGTTAGTATATTTAATTGCACAATCCTGTATCTACCAGACATATAACAATCCACCTTTCCATCCCAAATTCATAGTTGATACTGAGGAAGCGTCCCCTAAGGGCGTGGTGTGTTTGCTGCACACACACCACTCTCTCTATATATTATAAGGCCAAAAAAGTGTGCGGTTCACCTATATCTGCAAGACTCGTAATAGCAGCGGGTGTAAAAAAAGCAACATTAGGACCTGTTAACACTGCTTTTTTACGCACAACTCGTAATCTAGCCGAGTGTTAGTGAAACTCCTAGAACTATCATGATTCTCAATGAGAGTGTGATTAGGTGCTATATGGGGGCACATTACACAATCCTTGGTTTTACATCTATATGTTCCAGGTGAACTCCCCAATCTGATATCTTTGTTGGGGGTTTCTTTCTCAATTTACTTGGTGCCAGAATATTCTTCAAATCTCTTTTTTTCCTATAGACTTTTTAAGGATAGGGTCAAGTTGTAATACTTTCCAGTGTCTGTTAATTATACCTTTAATTTTATAGTGCTGATTATTATATTTAGTGATAAATTTAGGGTTTGAATTTTCAGTTTTATTATTTTTTTATTTTTCTAACAAGGATTTCCTATCTATCAAATCCACTTTCTCCTTCATTTTTACTAGGTGATATTTACTATATACTTTATCCTCAAATTTCCTAGTGAGGATTTCAGATTCCTGATTGTAATCTTGGATATTCGTGCAATTACGCTTAATGCGCTAATACTGGCCAAACGGAATGTTGATTTTCCATTGTTTGAGGTGGCCACTTAGTGCATTTAATAATCCATTTCTTCACCACCACTTCATTTGAATTGATAAATAAAGTGAGGTCCAAAAATGTAATATACAAATGATATACAATACAAATTTAATATACAAATAATAGGTCCTCATATTAACATCTTTCAAAAAAATAAAGAACAAGATATTCTAAAATTAGCAACAGAAACTAATATAGATCAAGTCCTCAATCACCTCAGAATAACCTCCCTAAAAAGGAATATTTAGCCATAAAAACCCAGAAAATAAGGATATAGTCATAAGAAATGCGGATAAGGGGGGATCTATAGTTGTGTTAAATAAAACAGATTACATCATGGAACTTAATAGGCTACTATCATATACCTATATATATGCTAAACTGCCCTCCGATCCTATGGCTAAATTCAGGCAATATCTCATTGACATACTTAAGGATGGGGTATCACTAGGCATTATGAATCCCGAACAACTATAATTCCTATATACCATCATGTACCAAAAATACATAAAAACTTAACAAAACCGCCCGGCAGACCTATAGTGTCTGGGATTGGCTCATTATTGGAACCTATGCCCGAATAGGTCGACTCCATTTTACAACCCATAGTAGTAAAGTTGTATAGCTACTTAAGAGATTCTAATCATCTTCTAAATAATATCAATGGGATTAAATGGCAAGATAGTTACACTTGGGCTGTTGTTGACATTGAATCTTTGTTTTCTTGAATACCACATCATTTGGGTATACAAGCTATGAAGTATTTCTTGGATAGGGAGGCGACTATACAGGACAATGTCAAGATGTTTTTATGTGACTGTTTGGAGTTCCTACTGTCCCACAACTATTTCATGTTTAATGATGGAGTTTTACCTCCAACTTTGTGGTACTGCAATGGGGGCAAAATTTGCTGCATCGGACGCTAATTTATTTGTTGGATGGTGGGAACTTCATTACATCTATGTTGACTCCAACCTGTATGTAGATGACATCATCCTGTACAGACGTTTTATTGATGACATGGTTTCTGTCCTTGATCTTGATAGTGAGACAATTCATATTTGTTTCCAGGATTTGTTAAAGGGACAATGAACCTAATTTTTTTTTTTTTTTTTGAGTTTTATAAAACCTTTATGCGCAATTTTGAGTCACATACAAAATTATTCAAATAAACAGCTCATCAATGCAAGAAGCCTGTACATTCCACCAGAACTGACATAAGTCCCTTAAATGTCCCTTCAGTATCATGGTGGAGGCAGTAAAGTATGGGCTGTAGATCCAGAGCTTCTACCAAGTGTCTCTTAGCGGTATTACAAACTCAAGGCTTTTATGTTACAACAATAATCAAAAAATAACACAGTCTTTGTTGCTAATACACTGTAAGATGAATTACTAACTGTGGCCCAGGGTTTAATCATGCTTTTCATCTCATGTCTCATATCTCATGTCTCTCTTTTCAGGTGTTCCCCTTTTTTTCTTTCTTTTTTTTTTCCCTTTCCCAATAACTCCCTCACATCGGCTTCAACTATTTTCATTGTTTCTCAGGGCCTATCTGATGGTTCCAGAACTAATCTAAGAAGTCAAACCCCAGTGGACTGCAGAGGTCTCGACTCCTGTACTTTAAGTGTAGATGCCTTTAATCGTCTAATTTTAGGTAGATGTTTTAGTAGACCTACGGCTTTAATCTATACTGTTCCCATAAGAACACAATATCATGATATACATTCAATCTACCAGTGGTGTAGTAGTAATATCTCTCCATTTTAATGATAAAATCTACTTGTTCTATCCAGTTATCAAGTGTCTGGATATACGTAGACTTCCAATGCCTTGGAACTAATTTTTTAGCAGCATTAAGCATCATCTGGGTTAAAGCGCGTCTTAATTGACATGTGACACTAGATAAGTCATTAAAAATCACCATCAGTGAGGTCAGTTCTAATGTTAAGCCTATGACCTTTCCAATCTCCAGGAAAATAGCTTTCCAATACGGTTGTATTAGATCACAATCCCACCAGATGTGGAGCATGGTACCCACCTGTCCGCACCCTCTCCAGCATCTATTATTTGCAGTTTTAAACATGTATTTTAGTCTATTGGGGGTTAGGTACCACCTCATCAGGACCTTTAGGTTAGTTTCCATACAGGAAGATGAGTGTGAGGATTTTGCAGTAAAGTTAGACCACTGTTTCCACTGTTTAGGGGTTATCTGTCTGTTCATTTCTGTCTCCCATTTTCGGACATATATGGGTCTAGTAGGGAGATGCGCGTCTCTAATACACTTATATATTTTAGATATTGTGCCTGACCCCAAATAATCAATACCTGCACATAACAACTCGAAGGCAGTTAGCGGTCGTAGAAAGTCTGTTCTACGCTTGTGTGTATATATATAGTGTCTAACCTGATGTAATATAAACCAAGAGGAGAAGCACTTGTAGCCACGCTCCTGCAGGGTTTGCACATCTAGCATTTTACCCTTCTGCACTAGTGTGCCAATTGGGATTAAGTCGTCCAGCGTATTCACCTCTCCAGCCCTCCGCCCCAGTTCAACCTTATCCTTTCCCAATTCCGTGTTGTGAAATAGAGTGGTCAATGGGGAGTATGGTGTCGAAATTTTATTAAATTTATTTCTATAAGTTGACCAGACCGCCCATGTCTCGTGTGTGATAGTATATAGCTTGTTGGGTACTATCGGTATGGTACTGGATTGTGGTGCCCAGCATAGTCCTCCCATATGTGGTATATTCAGTAGATGACCCTCTAATTGGACCAATTTTTTAGATGAGAATTTATTTTGGTGACACCAATCTACAATTCTACCTAATGATATGGCAGCTTTATACCAATATAAATTTGGTACTCCCAATCCCCCTCCTTCTCTAGGGGTATACATAACATTTTGGGATATCCTAGGGGGTCTCCTCTGCCAGATGTAGGAGTTCAGAATTGTTTGTAACTTATGTATCTCCCTATTAACATTCCCCAGTGGTAGGGCTTGGAAAAGATAAAGGGCCTTAGGTAGTAACATCATCTTTGCAGCCGAGATCCTGCCCAGCCACGATATATTTTGTTTGGGTAACCATCTAGAGGTTAGGGATTGGAATTCGGTTATAAGTCTCCCATAATTAAGTTTACGTAAATCAGTCTCCCTTGAGGTCAGGTATACGCCTAGATATTTTAAAGATGTCAAATTAATCTTATAGGGGCTATTGCTTCTGATATCATTTAATAAATCTGTCGAGAGGTTGATAGGGTATAATTCTGACTTTGAGGAGTTAACCAAAAAGTCTGAAAACGAGTTATAATAGGTTAGTTCTGCTTGAGCCTCTCTCAGGGATTCTACTGGGTCTGACAATGTCATCAAGACATCGTCAGCAAACATAGCTAATTTGTAAGAGGTATTTTGTACCTCTATACCTCTTATCTTCGGGTTATTACGAATCCTGGTTGCGAGGGGTTCTAAGGACAAAACAAACAACAACGGGGATAAAGGGCAGCCCTGTCTGGTCCCGTTGCGTATCTCAAAGGCATCCGACAGTAGGCCATTGACCCTTACCTGTGCAGATGGACTGGTATATAAAGCCAAAATTTGGGAGATAAATTTAGAAGGGAAACCGAATTTAATTAGTGTGGAATGCAAGAAGGTCCAATCTAGCCTGTCGAATGCCTTTTCTGCATCCGTCGAAAGGAGAACAGCAGGGCTTTTCAAAATTTTAATCTGGTCCATTAAAGTAATAACCTTACCCACATTATCTCTAGCCTCCCTCCCCTTCACAAATCCCACTTGGTCAGCATCAATCAGTGTGGGGAGTAGGTCGTTCATCCGATTAGCCAGTATTTTTGCATATAATTTTATGTCTACATTTAATAGGGATATAGGTCTAAAGTTAGCTGGAGTCGTAGAAGGTTTCCCCGGCTTGGGGATGACCATTATATGGGCCTGTAGCATGGTGTCTGGGAACCTACCACCATCTGCTATGGAGTTAAATAATTTAGCAAGGTGTGGGCCTAGTTGGGTTTTGAAGGTTTTGTAGTATAAGTCAGAGAACCCATCGGGTCCTGGGGCTTTTTTTTATTTCATAGCCGAGATTGCCGTAAGGATTTCCTTCTCACTAATGGGCAACTCCAGTGTTCGAGTCTCCTCGTCAGATAATTTCGGTAGGATAATCTCCTCAAGATATTTAGTACATTTCTCTTTGTGGGCCTCTAAAGGTCTATTTGTATTTATGTTATATATATGTGGTAATATTCCTGAAATATCTTAGCAATCCTGACCGTATCTTCTACTTTTGTACCTGAGTTTGTCAAAAGTGAGTGTATGTAGGAGTTGTGCTGCTTACGCTTAAGGGCTCTAGCCAAATATTTGCCCGTCTTATTGCTTTCCCCATAGAATTTCTGTTGTAAGAAATAAGCTTTCCTCTGTGACTCAAATTGGAGATGCTCATTTAATAAGTTCCTTTTCTCACTAAGAGCTTGTGTAATTTTGTCATCTTTGGGATTAAGTTTTGCCAAATAATCTAGTTCAGTAATTTCTCCTGCCAGTTTCAGGTATTCTCCCCTATTGGCTCTTTGCTTAGTTGCTTTGACTTTAATAAGCTCTCCCCTGATATACGCCTTGTGGGCTTCCCAAAGTGTGTCTAATTTAGTTTCTGGAATATCGTTAATGGAAAAATATGTGTCCATTTGCTTAGCCAGGGTTTCAACTAGCTGAGGGTCTAGTAATAGGGAGTCATCTAACCTCCAGTTGAAGGGGCAGATTGGTGCATATGGCCAACACATGATACATTCCACCAAAGAGTGGTCTGACCATGTGGTATGTTTTATGGTACAATGTTTGACATATGATAGAGCCAGATGGTCCGTTAAAATATAATCTAATCGGGAGTAACTCTTGTGTGGGAATGAAAAAAAGGTGTAATCCCTTTTGCCAGGATGCATATAACGCCAGGTATCATGAAGGGTTAACGTCTTGATAGACTGCCATATTGATTTCAAAACTTTGTGCGGGATACAGGTACTAGGGTTTGAGCTATCTAGAAGTGGGTCAAGCGGAATATTGAAATCACCTCCAACTACTAGTGGGCCTTTGGATATATTTAAAATTTTCTGGGATATTTGTTTAAGAAAATTATCTTGGTGGTGGTTCGGGGCGTACAGGTTAACTAAAGTGATCGGTTTGCCAAATAGCAAGCCCACAATACATAAAAACCTGCCTTCTTTGTCTTTCTCAGTTTGAAGTATTTTAAAAGGGATGGTTCTATGGATAAGGATACTGACTCCGTTAACCTTTTTATCCCGATTGACACTATGGAAGTGCTGGGGAAAGTGGGCAGAAAAGTATCTCGGAATACAATTTGATTTAAAGTGAGTTTCCTGTAGGAAACGAATCTTACCTCCCTTTTTATGTAAGTCTTGTAGTGCAATTGTTCTTTTATGTGGGATATTAAAACCTTTAACATTTTGAGTGAGTATATTTATATATTGATCGTTACCTTGTGTGTTCATCGATATACCTTGATTTCTACTATACTCCTCTCCACCTGAGACACTTTGAGAACAGAGACATCATGCACGTACCCTGGGCTTAGTAAAAATAGCAAAAACAAAAGATTAACATCATCAAACCACTGAGCTAGAACCATAATACTCTCAAATCAATAGTCTAGCAACAGAAAAAGTCACAAAAGAAAAAAGGAGGGGGAATTAGCCAAGTTAGGCCAAGCTTAAAGATATAGAATAGTTGAAATAGAGTAAAGCCATTACAAACAGTAAGCCATCTGTTACATTTAAATTTCAGGTCGTTCAATTCTTATGCCTCATTACTTAGATACCTGTGTTTAACTATATTTAAGCTAACTTCTATATAACATATCTAATAGGATCTAGCTCATCTAACACCCCATAAATTTACACTTTGGGTCTTATACTCCTTCAGCTTGTCTTATATGGGTGTCAGATAACCCAGCTCCAATTCTATGAAAACATTGTATATATGATACAACAACACCAAAACATAATTTGAACCTTATAATTTCACTTGCGTAACATTACTCAATACACTCTATAAAGATACACTTCTAGTCACAGAATGAAGCATGGACTCTCCTGGGTGGAATCACCCAGAATACAGTGCCCCTAAGTACCAACTCAGGTTATTTCCTGTCTTGTAGTAACATTGTTATTCTGTTTAGAGATAGACTTCTCATTTCTTCGAAAAGTTGCCTTCTGCCATTCCGGTCTTTGCGGGAGTGGAGTTCTTTTATTGGAAGAGTTATCCCGTGATGTTCCTGAATTCTCACCATCCCCAGGTGGTTCTAACTGCAGTTCTTTATAAACTGGAGGAAAGTCTTCTGGGGCTTGGCAAAAAAATTTTCTACCTTTCCAAAGAATTTGTAGGTTAAAAGGATGTCCCCATCTGTATGGTATGTTCTTTTGACGAAGTCTGGAAGTAAGTGGCCACATGTCTCTCCTTTTCTGGAGGGTTCTGGAAGATAGGTCCTCAAACAATTGAAAGTTGACGTCTCTGTATTTTATTGGGTGCTTTTGCCTTGCCTTTTTCATTATCATCTCCTTTATGGGATAGCTGGTAATTTTAACGATTACATCTCTCGGTGGTTGGCCTTCTGGAGGTCTCGCTCTCAGGGCTCTGTGTATTCTGTCAAGGGCGAATGTAGAATCATCACCCTCATCTACAATAAAGGCGAAAAGTCCTTGGACATAAGTTTCCAGATCGTGAGCCAAGACCTCCTCAGGGACACCTCTGATCCTTATGTTTTGTCGACGGCTCCTGTTCTCTAGGTCGTCCACCTTGTTTTCCAATTGCAGTATTATAGAATATTGTTGTGATATCCTGTCTGTAAAGGTATGGAACAGCTTATCATGTTGACTTGAATCACCTTCTAATTTATCTACCCTTTGTCCTATCTCCGCCAAGTCTTTTTTCACATCCGCTATTTCCTCGCGTATGCATTGTTTTACCTGTTGGACCAGGGATGTAAAGTCTTTCTTAGAAGGCAAGGAATCTAATAAAGCTTTAGGAATGGTGATTGGGTGCGTAGTAGATTCAGAGTCAGATTCTGAGGATGAAGAATCGTCTCTCCCTCCAGCCTCCATTTCCGTGTTGCCTGTTACTTGCTGAGAATCAAGGCTTTTGAAAGAATTTATTTACAGAGGGTACTCCGCTCACTTTTTTATTGCCGGGTCTATCCCCCTTGGTTCCTTTTTTGGGAGACATGTCAGCCTGGTTTCTTATTATAGAAGAGAGATAAATCCTCGCTGCCACTTGTTAAAAACCAGGGCTGTGGCTGAGCTAGAGACCCTGTATGAGCCTTATAATACCACTGGGGAGACAGCAAAAACTGTACGTTGTATAGTGATATAAAGAACATAAACTGTATAGCGCAAGAGTGAATGGCACTGTAGTGAGAGAGTCACAACAAAGTATTTTCAGTCTTTTGTTAAATAATGCCTTACTGTACTAGCTCCAGCGGTCATAACTTCACCGATCACTTTGTCAGGCATATCCTCATAACCCCTTAAGTGTATTATGTGGGGGAATTAAATCGTGTGATGGTTGAGGAGTAGGCCCATGTCTGATTAACTGTGACGCACTATGAAATTTTCCCCGCCCGTCACTGTTTATATCTTTCTTAGATGAATCAGCGTTATCTAACAAAATTGGCCACATAACATGCAAGTGTCTCTGAGGCTGTGTATGGGTATTTGATATAAGTCAGGGCTTTTTCCTTCGTATCTGTGTCACTGGCACCAATGATGTGCTTGTGGCGCTTGGCGTGTTGAGCAAACAATTCTTACCGCTCGATACCTCCAATCTGAGTGATGTCTTGTTTCGAGCCGCAATTGTCAGTTGCGGAGTAAGCGGTTTGGTTGGGGTTAATACCCCAGTCGATATGCAGAGCAATCCCAGTCGGTGCAGGCCGGGCCTTTTCAAACCAGGGGCTGGAGTGCGTCGGAATGCCCGTAGAGTGTGCAGGGATCTCCGTTGTTGATCTTAGCGTTGCAATGCCTCGGGTAGAAGCAGCGATGTAGTAAAGGTGTTTTTAAGTGTAGACTTGATAAATTTCACCCAGGATTCGTCTAGTTATAGGTAGCTTGGCCTTCTTTACAGCACGGAGCTCACTCTGGTGCAGCCATCTCTATTGAGCGCTGGCTCCGCCCCCACGAACCTAATTTTTTTCTTTCATGATTAAGATAGAGCATGCAATTTTAAGCAACTTTCTAATTTACTTCTATTATCATTTTTCTTCGTTATCTTGCTATCTTTATTTGAAAAAGAAGGCATCTATGCTAAGGAGCCAGTAAATTTCTGGTTCAGAACCATGGACAGCACTTGTTTATTGGTGCTGCCCAATCAGCAAGGACAACCCAGGTTGTTCATCAAAAAACATAATTTATGCTTACCTGATAAATTTATTTCTCTTGTGATGTATCGAGTCCACGGATTCATCCATACTTGTGGAATATTCTCCTTCCTTCCCTACAGAAAGTGGCAAAGAGAGCACCCACAGCAGAGCTGTCTATATAGCTCCTCCCTTAGCTCCACCCCCCAGTCATTCGACCGAAGGCTAGGAAGAAAAAGGAGAAACTATAGGGTGCAGTGGTGACTGAAGTTTTTTTTAAAAAAAATATATATATACTGCCTGTCTTAAATAAACAGGGCAGGCTGTGGACTCGATACATCACAAGAGAAACAAATTTATCAGGTAAGCATAAATTATGTTTTCTCTTGTAAAATGTATCGAGTCCACGGATTCATCCATAATTGTGGGATACCAATACCAAAGCTTTAGGACACGGATGAAGGGAGGGACAAGACAGGTACCTTAAACAGAAGGCACCACTGCTTGTAGAACCTTTCTCCCAAAAATAGCCTCAGAAGAAGCAAAAGTATCGAACTTGTAAAATTTGGAAAAAGTATGAAGCGAAGACCAAGTCGCCGCCTTACAAATCTGTTCAACAGAAGCCTCATTTTTAAAAGCCCATGTGGAAGCCACTGCTCTAGTAGAATGAGCAGTAATTCTTTCAGGAGGCTGCTGGCCAGCAGTCTCATAAGCCAAATGGATGATGCTTTTCAGCCAAAAGGAAAGAGGTAGCCGTAGCCTTTTGACCTTTCTGTTTACCAGAATAAACAACAAACAATGAAGATGTTTTACGGAAATCTTTAGTTGCTTGTAAGTAGAACTTTAAAGCACGAACCACATCAAGATTGTGCAACAGATGTTCCTTCTTTGATGAAGGATTAGGACACAGTGAAGGAACAACAATCTCCTGATTGATATTCCTATTAGAAACAACCTTAGGAAGAAACCCAGGTTTGGTACGCAAAACCACCTTATCTGCATGGAAAACAAGGTAAGGTGAATCACACTGTAAAGCAGATAACTCAGAAACTCTTTGAGCCGAAGAGATAGCTACTAAAAACAAAACTTTCCAAGATAGAAGCTTAATATCTATGGAATGCATAGGTTCAAATGGAACCCCTTGAAGAACTTTAAGAACTAAGATTAGGCTCCATGGCGGAGCAACAGGTTTATATACAGGCTTGATCCTAACCAAGGCCTGACTACTAGTACTTAGACAAAAACAGTCAATATGTGTCGGCACCTGAGGCGACTGGTGACAGGCAAAAAACAGACAAATACTGCTGTGAAATGTCTGAGGAGCTGAACAACGGTTAACAAATTGCCCCAACGCCGTATGTAGTTATGATGTCAATCTCTCACCTCTCTTGGTCTTGAAAAGTCCAGTGTCACCCTGCCAGGCTATCAGGAAAGCAGAAGCCAACGACGACCCTCTGTGCGCTAACCAGGTGCACACGGAACCCGTCCGGCACTTGACGCCCTCTTTGACCGCTCCGGTCTCCTCTACGTGATTCCTCTCCGATGGCGTGTGACGTCACTGGACCCACTTCCGGTTCACGGAACCTCTTTCTCCCAAGTGATGTTATGTGATCCTCGGCAATTACCAGGACCAAGATCGGTAAGCTGTGATTGATGTGCAGATGAAATACACTGGAACTGGTGCTACCTCGGTTCCACAAAACTGGTGCTACCTCGGTTCCACAAAATTGAAATAGAAAAGTTCAAATGAGGTGCACAACAGCCAGTAGTGAATTCGAATTTTCTTTATTGCAAATAATAATATTGCAAATAAAAATCTTTTTCCCTCCAGGGATACAGGAATCTCAAGCTTAGTAGTGAGTGGAGATAGCTTCACTCTAGTGACTGTCTGCTGACATATTTTGGCAATGAAGCCGTAATCGTAGCTGCAGTCTCAGGTGTGCACCAGTCTAATAAACCAGTTCCTGATACCTGATTGGTTTAAAAATATAATTAAAACCATACCTGGAGTGAAGCTAAATCCAACTCTCCTCACACAAATTATAATAGGATTACAATTACCTATTACAAAGTGTAACATACACACTCATGTGAAACTTGAACAACATAAACAATCAGCTGTTGTTAAGATTATTAATAATTTATAAACAATGTAACAATTGATAGAATTCATTAAATGAACACTAACAAATATGATGAGAATCATATTGGTAATGCAAGAAATCAGAAAAGTGAGAACAGATTACACATGGAGTACAGTATGCAAACAAGTTTAAGAAGTGAATGCATAAATTATACTTTTACCCACATTATATCGCAACAACATATGCAAAAAACCATAGTGTGCAAACTGTATAACGAGTACTCATTATATGAGTTAGAATTTAATCGTGGATACACAGACCCAGAGCCAGGAATCTATTCCCAGAAATTTATCAGGTCAAATTCAGAATTTAAACCTTCTGGTTCTGAGTCTGTGTATCCAAAACACCTCTCTCTTTGCCAGCAACTTTTCCTTGTCGCCACCTCTCTTGTTTAGCTTGACCTGTTCTATAATAGTCCATCTAAGTAATAATCTTAACAACAGCTGATTGTTTGTGTGGTTCAAGTTTCACATGAGTGTGTATGTTACACTTTGTAATAGGTAATTGTAATCCTATTATAATTTGTGTGAGGAGAGTTGGATTTAGCTTCACTCCAGGTATGGTTTTAATTATATTTTTAAACCAATCAGGTATCAGGAACTGGTTTATTAGACTGGTGCACACCTGAGACTGCAGCTACGATTACGGCTTCATTGCCGAAACATGTCAGCAGACAGTCACTAGAGTGAAGCTATCTCCACTCACTACTAAGCTTGAGATTCCTGTATCCCTGGAGGGAAAAAGATTTTTATTTGTAATAAAGAAAATTCGAATTCACTACTGGCTGTTGTGCACCTCATTTGAACTTTTCTACTAGTACTTAGAGTAGGCAAAGAGAATGACTGGGGGTGGAGCTAAGGGAGGAGCTATATAGACAGCTCTGCTGTGGGTGCTCTCTTTGCCGCTTCCTGTAGGGAAGGAGAATATCCCACAAGTATGGATGAATCTGTGGACTCGATACATCTTACAAGAGAAATGGGCCGGCATCTAAACTTACATTCTTGGTTTTCAAATAAATATACCAAGAGAATGAAGAAAATTTGATAATAGGATTAAATTAGAAAGTTGCTTAAAATTGCATGCTCTATCCGAATCACGAAATAAAAAAATTTGGGTTCAGTGTCCCTTTAAATGACTTACTTAACAATAACCATATAGGTTTAAAGTTTACTGGAGAAGCAAATTTAACCACTATCAATTTCTTGGATCTTACACTCCAAGGAAATTACAAAAAAGGCATTAGAGTCCAGGACATACCGCAAACCAAAGTCAGGAAATTATACATAGGGCAAATAGACAACCCATAGGGGGGGATCGCCACAAGTTACTTACTAGAAGGGAACTTTTATGGATATTAAAGTTAAAAACTATATTTCTTATTTCTCGAATGCGACATTTCTTACTTTACTGGTTAGCTATCTTATAAAATCAACTTAAATATCTTAAATCTAACTCTTTAATACCCCCAAATTTATATTTAGGATTTATATTCATGTGTTATAGTCCCCTTAGATTTAGTCTAACCATTTCCTTCTTGACGTTCCCTTTCTCCATCCCTAACAAATAATATTCAATAGTATACACATTAGACTCATTTGCTGTTTCAAACTTTTCAGCATCCGTTATCATTGTATAGTGAATTTTCAAAATTAAATCAAGTGTTTATGATCCTCAAATAGGGGCATATAATGAAAGTGTATATAATATAAATTCATCCTAATGCCAAATGACGTATTCTGCTAATGTGTACAATATTTATTTAGCTACTTTCCAACATAATTAGGAATATTCTTACTTTTATTATTTTGCTTTGTTTTAAAATTATTTAGTCCACCTTAAAGGGACAGTACACTATAAAATTGTTTTTCCCTTAATGTGTTTTCAATTACTTTTTTTACCAAGTGCAGAGTATAAAATGTATGATATTTGCTTTTAAAGGTTTATTTGTGTATTTGAATTAGCTGATGTTGTGTTTTGAAGCCACAACCTAATAAAATGGGTTGAGCTTGGAGGTATAATGAGATCTCATTACTTTATCACCTTGTGTACATATACCTGCTTCTTTATCTTATATCTGTTTATAAATGAATCACCAATACTTGGAGAGAACAATTGAAAATTCACATTGTATTACCTTACCTCTTATATACCCACTGGGGGCTTAAGGCCAAAAACTTACCACAATAACTTACCACAGGCTAAATCAACTATTTCAAATGCCAATATAAGGATAATGGAAATACTTGTAAACTATTTAGTACACTCCAGCAGGTAAAGTGGATTATTAGGAACAAATTAAAAGGGGAGAACATTTTTGAGTAATACAAAACAAGTAAGTAGAAAGGTGGATATACCGGTATAAGGTGTATCCAAAAAGACCAGGGAGATTGAACCCTCCTTAAATGAATGACAAAACACAAGGGTATATATGCAAGAATAAAATGTTTATATAAATGTGATCATAATTCAATAAATAAATACATACACAAATAGACACAAAGACACACATAAAAGACAACACATGGGCCCATCATACAGCTCTAAAAAAGACTAAGCCGGCTGGTGGTAAAATAACTAGTGCAAAGTGCACCACTAGATAAAGTGCTGGATGCCATTTAACTTGTACCGAACGGTAAAGGCTTGTAATCATGTTTCTTAATAATAATACTTGGCAGCTGGTAACTTGGAAAAAGATGTTAGTGGTCAGGTCACAGTTCGTATTATATAATAACGATAGCAGCAAGCACAGCAGGTAAAAGTAGACATGTGCCTTTCGATTCATTACAAATCAAAATTCGGACGAATTTGTTAAATTCGGAGATTCGGATCGATTCGAATTTCCGAATTACTGTAGTACCGAATCTACCTAATAAATCCGAATTAGTTCGGATTTATTCGTTACATTCGGATGGCCATGGATTACACTAGTATCGTACAGTATATTAGGTTATATCACTCTGCTATGGGTTACACCTAATATACAGTACATAATACTAGTCTAATACACAGCACATCCCACCTAACACATACCGAAATTCTGAATTTCTGAATTCAATCGAATCCAGCCGAATTTATTTGAATCCGAATGAATCCGAAACGAATCAGAAACGAATTCATTCAAATTTTTCTGAATTTGAATCGATCCGAACCGAAATTTGAAAACATCCGAATCGATCCGAACCGAAACAAAACAAATTTTTCGGCTGTGCACAAGTCTAAGTAAAAGGTGAGTCAATGAGCAAGCAAGTCCATCCAGATTTGAAATAAGATTGTTACTGCCTTGCTAACCTGCATTGAGATGTTTGGACTTTTATCTCTTTAATAAAAGTTATATTTTAAAGTTTACCCTTGGAGTGCCCGGATCCCTTTTTTTCTTTTGAGTAAATTAAAAAGTTGCTTAAAATTGCATGCTCTGTCTGAATCATGAAAGTTTAATTTTGACTTGACTATTCCTTTAACAAGAGCTCTTAACTTCAATTGCGCTCAAGCGATCGCGTTTACTTTCAACTTGTAATACGAGCGAAAAAACCTGACGCTCGCAAACAGCCACAATAAATCCCTTTCTAACACCTGAGACCTCATATCTTTGAGCGCTTATAACTTTTAAGTGCAATATTATTTTTTAATATTTTTTATTAGATGTTTTTATTATGAGTGTAAGTGCATTTTGTAATGTATTTTTGATGTGTTATGTGACACTTTTTTGTTTCGCGAACAGTTATCTAGAGTTCCGAGGTCACTAACTCGACACGTATTAGCTTCAATTGCGCTCAAGTGATCACGTTTACTTTCAACTTGTAATACGAGCGAAAAACCCGACATGCCCAAACACCTGCGATAAACCCTGTATCACTCACGCGTAACTGTTAGTGCTCCATTTGTAATGTGGCACTAAATGTGAACTGCATTATTAATGCAAAAAACAATAATTATAACTGAAATGCTTGCACAATGGTGTATATAAATTGTAATAATTTTAAAGCACTGATTTTCAAACCTGTCCTCGGGCCTCCCTAACAGGTCAGATTTTCAGGATTACCTTGGATGAGAGCAGGTAAAATTACTATCAGCTAAATTACCAGTTTTGCAATATGGTGCGGTACGGCTATACCGCTGAAAAATTGGCCATTGAGCGTGGAATGGCAGGTAATGCATATTACAAGTCGCGGGGGTATAGCTATACCGCAAGCATTTTAGCCTTTACGCAACTCTCTATTCCGCACTCCAAAAGTGTGAGATTTTCCATAGTGCCGTATTACAGGCTGTGTGGTCCGGCTAAAATGCTTGCATTAGAGCCTATACCACTGTGAGCCATTCCGCAATCTAAGACCTGTAGTTATGGATTTTGCGAAACAAAAATGTTTCACAAAACTCATAACTAACACCCATAAACTAAATATTAACCCCTAAACCGCCACCCTCCCGCATTGAAAATACTATATTACACCTTTTAACCCCTAATCTGCCGCCCACCCACATCGCAGACACTAAAATAAACCTATTAACCCCTAAACCGCTGGCCCCCACATCGCAACTTTTTTTACTTTTAGGTAGGACTTTTGTAATTTTGTACGGTAAAAAAGCTGTGTAATTTAGGGAAATGCCCTACCAGAACTGCTTGTGCAATGCTGCCCCCTGCAGAAAGATCGGGCGGATTGATGTCCGATGCTTCAGAGGAGGCGTAAGAGTTAAGGAGCAGCGGTCTTAAGAGCGCTGCTTCTCAACTCCTGTTTCCGGCGAGCCTCAAGACTTGCACAGAAACAGATGCATTGGGGGCCGGTTTACGGTTTGTTAAATTGGCCCCACGGTCTGGATTTCTCACCTACAGCTCAGCTCGTGCAGTTCCTACAGACACTATTGCCCTTGTGAAAAAAATCTTGGCTTGTGGTCGTGTCTTTGAAACAGTTAGCACCTTGAGAACCCAACCCTGGCCTACTTTGGATGACATATCTTGACTTCTTTTTTCAAAGTTACATTTTTTGCACATGCTCGGTTCAGTTATAAACATGACCACTTCTTAGGTTAATAAACTTACAGTATAGCTCATATCACATGTTATACTATGAACTTGTACATGACTTACATAGGGAGATCAGACTGGTCATATGATGCAATTAAAGGGACATTTTGCCATTACATGTATATTGTAAATATGTTTCTATTTAAAGATGTAATTCATCTATGTGCATTTAAATTTTCACTAGAATGTCCCTTTAAGCTTACCTACTAGCTTTTTAACAAGAATACCAAAAGAACTAACGGCTAGATTACGAGTTTTACGGTAAGAGCTGCTCGGTGCTAACTTGCAAGTTATTGTCACCGCTCACCTCCCTATAGCGCTGCTATTACAGGTTTGCATAAACCCGGCGTTAGCAGGCAATAAGTGAGCGTAGAGCAAAATTGAGCTCCATACCGCACTCCAATACCAGTGCCGCGGTGAGCTGGTTTTACGTGCTCGTTTCCCCATAAACATCAATGGGGCGAGCCGGCTGAAAAAAAATCTAACACCTGCAATAAAGGAGAATAAAGCTCCGTAACGCAGCCCCATTGATTCCTATGGGGAAACAAAAAGTTATGTTTACACCTAACACCCTAACATAAACCCAGAGTCTAAACACCCCTAATCTGACGCCCCCAACACTGCCGCCACCTACCTACACTTATTAACCCCTAATCTGCAGCCCCGACATCGCCGCCACCTACATTACACTTATTAACCCCTAATCTGCCGCCCGACATCGCCACCACATACCTACATTTATTAACCCCTAATCTGCCGCCCCTAACATCGTCACCGCCTATCTACATTTATTAACCCCTAATCTGCCACCCCAACGTTGCCGCCACCTACCTACATTTATTAACCCCTAATCTGCCGCCCCCAACGTCGCTGCCACTATACTAAAGTTATAAACCCCTAAACCTAACCCTAAGTCTAACCCTAACACCCCCTACTTTAATATAATTAAAATAAATCTAATAATAAATTCCTATAATTAACTAAATAATACCAATTTAAAACTAAATACTTACCTGTAAAATAAACCCTAAGATAGCTACAATATAACCAGTAGTTACATTGTAGCTAGCTTAGGTTTGCCCAGCCAATAGAATGCAAGCTCAATCCTATTGGCTGATTGCATCAGCCAATAGGATTTTTTCACCTTTAATTCCGATTGGCTAATAGAATTCTATCAGCCAATCGGAATTCAAGGGACGCCATCTTGGATGACGTCAGTTAAAGAAACCTTTATTCTTCAGTCGCATTGGAAAGAAGAGGATGCACCGCGCCGGATGTCTTGAAGATGAAGCCGCTACGCGCCGGATGGATGAAGATAAAAGATGCCGTCTGGATGAAGACTCCTGCTGGCTTGGATGAAAACTTCGGCTCGCTTGGATGAAGACTTCTGCCGGCTTTGATGAGGACTTCTGCAACTTCGTTGAGGATGGATGTCGGGTCTTCAAAAACTGTAAGTGGATCTTCAGGGGTTAGTGTTAGGTTTTTTTAAGGGTTTAATGGGTGGGCTTTATTTTTAGATTAGGGCTTTTGGGGGGAAAAAGAGCTAAATGCCATTTTTAGGGCAATGCCCATCTAAATGCCCTTTTCAGGGCAATGGGGAGCGTAGGTTTTTTAGTTAGGATTTTATTTGGGGGGTTGGTTATGTGGGTGGTGGGTTTTACTGTTGGGGGGTTGTTTGTATTTTTACAGGTAAAAGAGCTGATTTCTTTGGGGCAATGCCCCGCAAAAACAGAATTTATGCTTACCTGATAAATTACTTTCTCTTGCGGTGTATCCAGTCCACGGATTCATCCTTTACTTGTCGGATATTCTCATTCCCTACAGGAAGTGGCAAAGAGAGCACACAGCAGAGCTGTCCATATAGCTCCCCCTCTAGCTCCACCCCCCAGTCATTCGAGCAAAGGTTAGGAAGAAAAAGGAGAAACTATAGGGTGCAGTAGTGACTGTAGTTTAAACAAAAAATTTTTTTTTTATTATTTTTTATTTTTTTTATTTTTATATTCTTTTATTGGTAATCCAGTTCAGGGTACAGAAAAAAGAATGGGGTTTAGCACATTGTTTACAAAATAGGGGATATGGTACAAATCGAGCTTACAAGAAGAAAAAAGAAAAGAGAGAAAGAACAAAGTAAAAAGCCATATTCAAGGCCATTTTGTATACTTATAAATGCTTCATAGTAAGCCCTCCCCTTAGATACTTGCTTCAAGTAAAAGAAAAATGTTTAGACCATATTAGAATTATCACTAATACTGGCAAATGAGAATCTTATAGCCTAAAATATAACTTGCAACTCATCTTATTTACCCCTTGCTGGGAACCTAATTTTATTTTTTCTAGACAAACAGTTGTGATCATACAAAGTTCCTTAATAGAACAAAGTCGAGCACAACTACACAGAGAAAAGACAAGAAATCATATCAAAACAAAGAACAAACACACGGACACACAAAGATGTTTGGGATTTACCATATCCCTAGTAAAATAAGTTCACTATCTTTGAAAGGATAGATTATATACTCAATCTCACTAGGGGTAAGTGCTTTGATAAATTGTGACCACTTAGAAAAGAAGTTCTTTATGTCTTTATCATTTTGTAAATTAGTGTCAAGTTGTTCAATGATGCATTGCTTCTTTAGGCAGTTTTTGACTTCAGTTAAGCTCGGAATGGTTTTTAGTTTCCATTTCTTTAAGATCAAATATCTAACCGCTAAGATAGCCATGCTTATGATTTTACCGGTGTGATGTGGTGAAGTGAGATTATCAGCAAAGAAGACTATCCTCCTGGGAGAAAATGTAAAAGAAGGAACCCTGGCTATATTATTAAGCCAGAATTGGACTTTCAGCCAAAAGTTATGAATTTTTGGACAGTCCCACATCATGTGCAGTAGGCCAGCGGCTGGAAATGAGCATTTAGGGCATTTATTGAACCCAGTATTCTTGCATTTAGAACCTTTTTCTGGGGTAAAATAAGTCATATAAAGAAGCCTTATGTGTGACTGCCTCCAAGCAGCTGTGAGAGTGACTCGGAAGGTCTCCTGGATTGAAAAGGTAAGGAAGGCTGGGTCTAGGGAGTCCTGTCCAAGCATTAAGGACCATTTAGAGTGAAGTTTCTCCAAGGTATCAGAGCCTTTGGAAGCAGTCAGAGTTTGATAAATAAAAGAGATTGATGTAAGCCCATTTTTGAATAATATCAACCACTTCTCTAACTCTCCAAGCGACCATTCCCATCCGTGGTCAGCAATCTGCTTAAGAGCAAAATGTCTCACCTGCAGATAGGCAAAGAAATTTTTATTTGGGATGTGGAACTCCTGTCTAAGGGAATCAAAAGACCTGATGCATCTCCTCTCAAAATCTAAGAATTGTTTGAGTTTTACCAAGCCCAACGATGCCCATTTGGAGAATAAAGCTGACTGTAACCCTGCTGGGAACTGAGGATTATTCATTATTGGAACATATCCTGAAACCTCAGCATTTGTGTGAAGACCAAGACAGATCCTTCTCCAGATGGAGATTGGGTTATGAATGGAGCTCATCTTCTTTATTTCAATAGGAATTGTTTTACTATTGCAGTGGATCAGTGCTACCAATGAGTATGGGTGTACCATATTACTCTCTAGTTCCCCATTTGTAATATAATTACTATTGGTAAGCCAATCTGCTATGATTCGTGCCAGGAATACTTGGTTATAGGAACGAAGATCGGGGAGAGAAAGTCCTCCCTGATCTCTAGATAAAGATAGTCTGACTAACGAGATTCTCGGTTTTCCCTTCTGCCAGATAAATGCTCGTAAGGCAGAGTTAAATTAAGTAATATCCTTTGTTCTGAGAAGCAAAGGAGTGTTCTGAAGAACATAAAGAATTCTGGGGAGAAGGGACATTTTGTATAAGGCTATGCGACCCGACATTGAGAGTGGGAGATTCTGCCAATTTTTTAACGTTTCCTTAACACTGGTTAAGACCGGGAGTATGTTCAAGGAGTACCAATTGTCAGGGTTGGATGATATCCAAATACCTAGATATTTAAGGGAGTCCTGGACAACGTTGAAGGGGATAGATGTTGATGAGTCCTGGGTTTGATTAATCCAAAGAAGCTCTGATTTTGCAGAGTTGACACTATAACCTGAAAATGATCCAAATTGTTGGATTATAGAAAGAAGTTTTGGGATATTTCTAGAGGTGTTTGACATATATATTAGTACATCATCAGCATATAGTGCAGTTTGCAGGACTTTTTTGTTAATCTTGATCCCCTCTATTTGCTGCCGAATTTGATTTGCGAGAGGTTCAATAGCTAGATCAAATAGAAGCGGGGAGAGAGGGCAGCCCTACCTTGTACCTTTCTCCAGTTTTATGACCTGTGTAAGAGAGCCATTGACTATTATCCTTGTATAGGCATTCTTGTATGGATTATTAAAGAAGCTCAAGAAATGGCCCGTAAGCCCAAATTGTTGTAAAGTTAATGCTATATGATCATGGTGTACTGAGTCAAATGCCTTGCCTGCGTCTATTGAAATAATTGCCAGATCTGGAGTGCCCTCTCTACCCGCCTCTTGCTGCCCCTCCCCTGCTTTGAAGTAATCTATTGCAAGAAACACTTCTCTTATTTTAGCTGAAGAGTTACGTTTCAGCAAAAAACCAGCTTGATCCTTATGTATGATAGTAGACAAATGAAATTGGAGCCTTTGCGCCAGTATTGCTGATAAAAGTTTGTAATCCGTGTTAAGAAGCGCGATTGGTCTGTAGTACTCTTTTTCAGCTGGATCTTTGCCGTGTTTGGGAATGAGGGAAGTAAATGACGCCACAAAGTCAGAAGAAGGGGTGTTACCTTTTATGTAGAGATCGTTAAAAAGTAGAGTTAAATGTGGTATTATTTCAGGCATTAGAATCTTATAAAATTCATTTGGAAGGGCATCCGGTCCTGGGGTTTTATTAAGGGCGAGCTTTTTAATTGAGGCAGATATTTCAGTCTCTGTTATCGGGGCACATATCTCATCCAACATTTCAGAGGTTATTTTTGGGTATTCAATTTTCCCCCAGAATTCCTCCCGTTGTTTAAGATCGGAGGTCTTGTGTGCATAAATGGATTTATAGTAATCAGCAAAGATGCCGAGAAGTTCCTCGGCTGTCTTATAATTTTTACCTTCATAACATATTGAATTTATTGAAGGAGAGGCCCTGTCACGACTAACCAGGTTCGCAAGAAGTTTCCCAGTTTTACTCCCAAAACGATATAATTTCGCCTGTAGTCTAAGATCTTTTTGAGATGATTGATAAAGAAGAAATGAATCCCTTTCTACTAAAGCGGTTGTGTACCTAACCCAATTCTCAGATGCTTTCAAGAAAATATATTGATTATAAGCATTTGTAACTGCTTTCAGTAAATCCTTTTCTCTTAGCTTAAATTTTTTTGTCCTTGCTATAGTGTATGCTAAGATATCGCCTCGCAGAACCACCTTGGCTGACTCCCAGAAAATAGCAGGTTTAGTGATATACTCACAGTTAAATACTGCGAATTCACGAAATTTGGCTATAAGCCAATTTTTTAACTTGATATCTGTAGCTAGATAACGAGGGAACCGGAAGCCCGTATTCCTTGAAGAAATAGAGTTTAACTGAAAGTGAAGAGAAATCGGAGCATGGTCCAAGATAGTAATTGGGGAGATTTCTGTGATGACATTTGACTTAGACAGCCTATCATCAAGCAGAAAAAGATCTATCCAAGATAGTGATTTGTGAGCCCTTGAGTTTTTATAATGTGAGAGCTCTGCCTTAATCTGTCTAATGGATACTTTGGGGCCATGTTAAAATCGCCACCGAGAACTAGGTAACCCTCTGCACATAACATGAGCCTGTTTTGAAGAGTGTCCCAATAGGAGGAATTGAAAACATTTGGAGCAAGTGAGGCCCCCTATATTCCAGGAGATTAATTTAAATTTGTTATCGGTAGCCATTAAAAGATAAAGATATTAAGGTACTTAAGGAAGAAAGAGAAGAAAAAAAAAAAGAACACAAAAGTCAAGGAACATTACAGAAAGAACAAAAAAAAAGGAAATTACAGTTTCTATACATATTACATTATCCCGTTCTAAACAAGCTGCTAGAGGAAGTTTACCCCAACTTCCCTCCTTTCCTTTATTTTCTAATATTCTAATCAATATACGGTACAGAGAGTGTCAGAATTATCTAAATTATTTTATTTACTTTTAATCGTTTCCCGGAGGAAATATCTCCTCATAAAATTTAGCTGCATCCTGAGCTGAGTCATAGAAGAATGTACATCCCTCCCTTTGTATTTTTAATTTTGCTGGGTAAAGTAGAGTTGCCCATATACCGTGATTTATGAACCTTGAGCATATTGGAGCAATCTCCCTTCTTCTTGATGCTACTTCTGCTGAGTAGTCCTGAAAGATGAGAATTTTTACATCACCTAATAGAATAGGTTGATGCTTGCGAAAAGCTTGGAGAATTGCCACTTTATGCTGAAAATTCAAAACCTTAGCAATTATAGGCCTTGGTCTCATATTGTTTTTATTTAGTATAGGTATGCCTATCCTATGGGCCCTTTCAATTACTATCTTGGGATAATAATCTGGAATCTGAAGTAGTCTGGGTAATGTCTCCGTAAGAAATTTATCTAGGTTCTCGTATTGTTTTTCCTCAGGGACTCTCATAATTCTCAAGTTGTTCCTTCTAGATCTGTTCTCCAGATCTTCTATTTTACTCTGCATTTTGGATACTGTTATATTTATAGCATGAACGCCGGTTCATAAAGCTCTTAACTACTGTACTCTAAAGTACACTAACACCCATAAACTACCTATGTACCCCTAAACCGAGGTCCCCCCACATTGCCGCCACTCGATTAAATTTTTTTAACCCCTAATCTGCCGACCGCCACCTACGTTATACTTATGTACCCCTAATCTGCTGCCCCTAACACCGCCGACCCCTATATTATATTTATTAACCCCTAATCTGCCCCCCTCAACGTCGCCTCCACCTGCCTACACTTATTAACCCCTAATCTGCTGTCCGCACGCCGCCGCCAGCTACATTATCCCTATGTACCCCTAATCTGCTGCCCCTAACACCGACGACCCCTATATTATATTTATTAACCCCTAACCTGCCCTCCCTAACATCGCCGACACCTAACTTCAATTATTAACCCCTAATCTGCCGACCGAATCTCGACGCTATTCTAATAAATGGATTAACCCCTAAAGCTAAGTCTAACCCTAACACTAACACCCCCCTAAGTTAAATATAATTTTAATCTAACGAAATTAATTAACTCTTATTAAATAAATTATTCCTATTTAAAGCTAAATACTTACCTGTAAAATAAATCCTAATATAGCTACAACATAAATTATAATTATATTATAGCTATTTTAGGATTATTATTTATTTTACAGGTAACTTTGGATTTATTTTAACCAGGTACAATAGCTATTAAATAGTTAAGAACTATTTAATAGCTAAAATAGTTAAAATAATAACAAATTTACCTGTAAAATAAATCCTAACCTAAGTTACAATTAAACCTAACACTACACTATCAATAAATAAATTAAATACAATACCTACAAATAACTACAATTAAATAAACTAACTAAAGTACAAAAAATAAAAAAGAACTAAGTTACAAAAAATAAAAAAATATTTACAAACATAAGAAAAATATTACAACAATTTTAAACTAATTACACCTACTCTAAGCCCCCTAATAAAATAACAAAGCCCCCCAAAATAAAAAAATGCCCTACCCTATTCTAAATTACTGATCGGAACAGCCAATAGAATGCGAGCTCAATCTGATTGGCTGATTGGATCAGCCAATCGGATTGAACTTGATTCTGATTGGCTGATTCCATCAGCCAATCAGAATATTCCTACCTTAATTCCGATTGGCTGATAGAATCCTATCAGCCAATCGGAATTCGAGGGACGCCATCTTGGATGACGTCCCTTAAAGGAACCGTCATTCTTCAGTTGGACGTCGCCGGATGAAGATGGGTCCGCGGTGGAGGTCTTCAGGATGGAGCCGGTCCTCATCGGATGAAGATAGAAGATGCCGCTTGGAAGATGATGGTTGCCGGTCCGGATCTACTCTTCTTCCCGGATAGGATGAAGACTTTGGAGCCTCTTCTGGACCTCTTCAGCCGCCGGAAGATGGATGTCTAGCCCCCGCTTGGGTTGGATGAAGATTTTGGAGCCAGGACGGATCGGTGAACCTGGTATGGTGAAGACAAGGTAGGATGATCTTCAGGGGCTTAGTGTTAGGTTTATTTAAGGGGGGGTTTGGGTTAGATTAGGGGTATGTGGGTGGTGGGTTGTAATGTTGGGGGGGGTATTGTATGTTTTTTTTTACAGGCAAAAGAGCTGAACTTCTTGGGGCATGCCCCGCAAAGGGCCCTGTTCAGGGCTGGTAAGGTAAAAGAGCTTTGAACTTTAGTAATTTAGAATAGGGTAGGGCATTTTTTATTTTGGGGGGCTTTGTTATTTTATTAGAGGGCTTAGAGTAGGTGTAATTAGTTTAAAATTGTTGTAAGATTTTCCTTATGTTTGTAAATATTTTTTTATTTTTTTGTAACTTAGTTCTTTTTTATTTTTTGTACTTTAGTTAGTTTATTTCATTGTAGTTATTTGTAGATATTGTATTTAATTAATGTATTGATAGTGTAGTGTTAGGTTTAATTGTAGGTAATTGTAGATATTTTATTTAATTAATTTAATGATAGTGTAGTGTTAGGTTTAATTGTAACTTAGGTTAGGATTTATTTTACAGGTAATTTTGTTATTATTTTAACTAGGTAACTATTAAATAGTTCTTAACTATTTAATAGCTATTGTACCTGGTTAAAATAATTACAAAGTTACCTGTAAAATAAATATTAATCCTAAAATAGCTATAATATAATTATAATTTATACTGTAGCTATATTAGGATTTATTTTACAGGTAAGTATTTAGCTTTAAATAGGAATAATTTATTTCATAAGAGATAATTAATTTCGTTAGATGTAAATTATATTTAACTTAGGGGGGTGTTAGTGTTAGGGTTAGACTTAGCTTTAGGGGTTAATACATTTATAAGAATAGCGGTGAGCTCCAGTCGGCAGATTAGGGGTTAATAATTGAAGTTAGGTGTCGGCGATGTTAGGGAGGGCAGATTAGGGGTTAATACTATTTATTATAGGGTTAGTGAGGCGGATTAGGGGTTAATAACTTTATTATAGTAGCGCTCAGGTCCGCTCGGCAGATTAGGGGTTAATAAGTGTAGGCAGGTGGAGGCGACGTTGTGGGGGGCAGATTAGGGGTTAATAAATATAATATAGGGGTCGGCGATGTTAGGGCAGCAGATTAGGGGTACATAGGGATAATGTAAGTAGCGGCGGTTTACGGAGCGGCAGATTAGGGGTTAATAATAATATGCAGGGGTCAGTGATAGCGGGGGTGGCAGATTAGGGGTTAATAAGTGTAAGGTTAGGGGTGTTTAGACTCGGGGTACATGTTAGAGTGTTAGGTGCAGACGTAGGAAGTGTTTCCGCATAGCAAACAATGGGGCTGCGTTAGGAGCTGAACGCGGCTTTTTTGCAGGTGTTAGGTTTTTTTTCAGCTCAAACAGCCCCATTGTTTTCTATGGGGGAATCGTGCACGAGCACGTTTTTGAGGCTGGCCGCGTCCGTAAGCAACTCTGGTATCGAGAGTTGAAGCTGCGTTAAATATGCTCTACGCTCCTTTTTTGGAGCCTAACGCAGCCTTTATGTTGACTCTCAATACCAGAGTTATTTTTATGGTGCGGCCAGAAAAAAGCCGGCGTTAGCTTTTCGGGTCCTTACCGACAAAACTCTAAATCTAGCCGTTAGTGTGTAAAAGAAAAAAAAAGTGGTTCTAATTTAATTTCATGGGGTATAAATTATACCTTGTGTCAGTTGTGTAAATTTCGTGAAGGGTAAAAAAAAAGCAAAAAAGATTTTTATTCTTTCCCCCTCGCTACAGCTGTAAAATAGTGCAGGCTTATATCAAAACGACCAATTATTGCTCTTATAGAAGTTTCTTCTATTTTCTAGAGATTAAATCTTTAGAACTTATATTCTTTAAATATTTGAATCCCAGGGTTATAGTACTGATCTCCCTTCTGCAGGACTTATTTTTTGTTATCAATAGATAATAATTTATAATAAAACCTCTTTTATTTCTATTCAGTTACAATTTTGTTTTCTTCACTTCCCTGGTTTAAATTACAATGGCCTAGATTTGGAGTTTGGCGTTAGCCGTGAAAACCAGAGTTAGAGGCTCCTAACGCTGGTTTTAGGCTACCTCCGGTATTTGGAGTCACTCAAAAAAGGGTCTAACGCTCACTTTTCAGCCACGACTTTTCCATACCGCAGATCCCCTTACGTCAATTGCGTATCCTATCTTTTCAATGGGATCTTCCTAACTCCGGTATTTAGAGTCGTGGCTGAAGTGAGCATTAGACATCTAACGACAAAACTCCAGCCGCAGGAAAAAAGTCAGTAGTTAAGAGCTTTCTGGGCTAACGCCGGTTTATAAAGCTCTTAACTACTGTGCCCTAAAGTACACTAACACCCATAAACTACCTATGTACCCCTAAACCGAGGTCCCCCCACATCGCCGACACTCGATTAAATTTTTTAACCCCTAATCTGCCGACCGCCACCTACGTTATACTTATGTACCCCTAATCTGCTGCCCCTAACACCGCCGACCCCTATATTATATTTATTAACCCCTAACCTGCCCCCCACAACGTCGCAGCCAGCTACCAACAATAATTAACCCCTAATCTGCCGACCGCAAAGCGCCGCCACCTACGGTATACTTATGTACCCCTAATCTGCTGCCCCTAACACCGCCGACCCCTATATTATATTTATTAACCCCTAATCTGCCCCCCTCAACGTCGCCTCCACCTGCCTACACTTATTAACCCCTAATCTGCCGAGCGGACCGCACCGCTATTATTATAAAGTTATTAACCCCTAATCCGCCTCACTAACCCTATAATAAATAGTATTAACCCCTAATCTGCCCTCCCTAACATCGCCGACACCTAACTTCAAACATTAACCCCTAATCTGCCGACTGGAGCTCACCGCTATTCTAATAAATGTATTAACCCCTAAAGCTAAGTCTAACCCTAACACTAACACCCCCCTAAGTAAAATATAATTTAAATCTAACGAAATAAATTAACTCTTATTAAATAAATTATTCCTATTTAAAGCTAAATACTTACCTGTAAAATAAATCCTTATATAGCTACAATATAAATTATAATTATATTATAGCTATTTTAGGATTAATATTTATTTTACAGGTAACTTTGTATTTATTTTAACCAGGTACAATAGCTATTAAATAGTTAAGAACTATTTAATAGCTAAAATAGTTAAAATAATTACAAATTTACCTGTAAAATAAATCCTAACCTAAGTTACAATTAAACCTAACACTACACTATCAATAAATTAATTAAATAAACTACCTACAATTACCTACAATTAACCTAACACTACACTATCAATAAATTAATTAAATACAATTCCTACAAATAAATACAATTAAATAAACTAGCTAAAGTACAAAAAATAAAAAAGAACTAAGTTACAAAAAATAAAAAAATATTTACAAACATAAGAAAAATATTACAACAATTTTAAACTAATTACACCTACTCTAAGCCCCCTAATAAAATAACAAAGCCCCCCAAAATAAAAAAATGCCCTACCCTATTCTAAATTACTAAAGTTCAAAGCTCTTTTACCTTACCAACCCTGAACAGGGCCCTTTGCGGGGCATGCCCCAAAAAATTCAGCTCTTTTGCCTGTAAAAAAAAACATACAATACCCCCCCCCAAAATTACAACCCACCACCCACATACCCCTAATCTAACCCAAACCCCCCTTAAATAAACCTAACACTAAGCCCCTGAAGATCATCCTACCTTGTCTTCACCTCACCGGGTATCACACCGATCCGTCCAGAAGAGCTCCTTCGATGTCCTGATCCAAGCCCAAGCGGGGGGCTGAAGAGGTCCATGATCCGGCTGAAGTCTTCATCCAAGCGGGGCAGAAGAGGTCTTCCATCCGATTGAAGTCTTCATCCAAGCGGCATCCATCCGGAGCGAAGCGGCAGCATCCTGAAGACCTCTGACGCAGAAACATCCATCCTGGCCGACGACGAATGACGGTTCCTTTAAATGACGTCATCCAAGATGGCGTCCCTCGAATTCCGATTGGCTGATAGGATTCTATCAGCCAATCGGAATTAAGGTAGGAATATTCTGATTGGCTGATGGAGTCAGCCAATCAGAATCAAGTTCAATCCGTTTGGCTGATCCGATCAGCCAATCAGATTGAGCTCGCATTCTATTAGCTGATCGGAACAGCCAATAGAATGCGAGCTCAATCTGATTGGCTGATTGGATCAGCCAATCGGATTGAACTTGATTCTGATTGGCTGATTCCATCAGCCAATCAGAATATTCCTACCTTAATTCCGATTGGCTGATAGAATCCTATCAGCCAATCGGAATTCGAGGGACACCATCTTGGATGACGTCATTTAAAGGAACCGTCATTCGTCGTTCAGTCGTCGGCCAGGATGGATGTTCGGCGTCGGAGGTCATCAGGATGCTGCCGCTTCGCTCCGGATGGATGCCGCTTGGATGAAGACTTCAATCGGATGGAAGACCTCTTCTGCTCCGCTTGGATGAAGATTTCAGCCGGATCATGGACCTCTTCAGCCCCCCGCTTGGGCTTGGATCAGGACATCGGAGGAGCTCTTCTGGACGGATCGGTGTGATACCCGGTGAGGTGAAGACAAGGTAGGATGATCTTCAGGGGCTTAGTGTTAGGTTTATTTAAGGGGGGTTTGGGTTAGATTAGAGGTATGTGGGTGGTGGGTTGTAAAGTTGGGGGGGGTATTGTATGGTTTTTTTTTACAGGCAAAAGAGCTGAATTTCTTGGGGCATGCCCCGCAAAGGACCCTGTTCAGGGCTGGTAAGGTAAAAGAGCTTTGAACTTTAGTAATTTAGAATAGGGTAGGGCATTTTTTTATTTTGGGGGGCTTTGTTATTTTATTAGGGGGCTTAGAGTAGGTGTAATTAGTTTAAAATTGTTGTAATATTTTTCTTATGTTTGTAAATATTTTTTTATTTTTTGTAACTTAGTTCTTTTTTATTTTTTGTACATTAGCTAGTTTATTTAATTGTATTTATTCGTAGGAATTGTATTTAATTAATTTATTGATAGTGTAGTGTTAGGTTAATTGTAGGTAATTGTAGGTAGTTTAATTTATTGATAGTGTAGTGTTAGGTTTAATTGTAACTTAGGTTAGGATTTATTTTACAGGTAATTTTGTAATTATTTTAACTATTTTAGCTATTAAATAGTTCTTAACTATTTAATAGCTATTGTACCTGGTTAAAATAAATACAAAGTTACCTGTAAAATAAATATAAATCCTAAAATAGCTATAATATAATTAGAATTTATATTGTAGCTATATTAGGATTTATTTTACAGGTAAGTATTTAGCTTTAAATAGGAATAATTTATTTAATAAGAGTTAATTAATTTCGTTAGATTTAAATTATATTTAATTTAGGGGGGTGTTAGTGTTAGGGTTAGACTTAGCTTTAGGGGTTAATACATTTATTAGAATAGCGGTGAGCTCCAGTCGGCAGATTAGGGGTTAATAATTGAAGTTAGGTGTCGGCGATGTTAGGGAGGGCAGATTAGGGGTTAATACTATTTATTATAGGGTTAGTGAGGCGGATTAGGGGTTAATAACTTTATAATAATAGCGGTGCGGTCGGCAGATTAGGGGTTAATGAGTGTAGGCAGGTGGAGGCGACGTTGTGGGGGGCAGATTAGGGGTTAATAAATATAATATAGGGGTCGGCGATGTTAGGGCAGCAGATTAGGGGTACATAGGGATAATGTAAGTAGCGGCGGTTTACGGAGCGGCAGATTAGGGGTTAATAATAATATGCAGGGGTCAGCGATAGCGGGGGCGGCAGAATAGGGGTTAATAAGTGTAAAGTTAGGGGTGTTTAGACTCGGGGTACATGTTAGAGTGTTAGGTGCAGACGTAGGAAGTGTTTCCGCATAGCAAACAATGGGGCTGCGTTAGGAGCTGAACGCGGCTTTTTTGCAGGTGTTAGGTTTTTTTTCAGCTCAAACAGCCCCGTTGTTTTCTATGGGGGAATCATGCACGAGCACGTTTTTGAGGCTGGCCGCTTGCGTAAGCAACTCTGGTATCGAGAGTTGAAGCTGTGTTAAATATGCTCTACGCTCCTTTTTTGGAGCCTAACGCAGCCTTTATGTGGACTCTCAATACCAGAGTTATTTTTATGGTGCGGCCAGAAAAAAGCCGGCGTCTTTACCGACAAAACGGGTCTTTACCGACAAAACTCCAAATCTAGGCCAATGTTTGCCACAGGTGATAGTGCTGCAGTTATAAAAATCCACAAAATAAAGACTTAGGGGTCGATCCGATATAAAGCGTCGCCCGCAAAAGCCGGCGACGCCAATATTTGCGCGGATTTGGTATCACATATACGGCGTAACCTAGAAGTTACGCGCGTATATTTCTGCCGTCGCCCGCAGTTTTTTGGGCCATAGGCAGGTATACCAAACCCGCGCAGTTTGGTATCCAATATGCAGCGTAAGGACTTACGTGGCGAAAATGGAGAAAACTTACTCCATTTTCACCTCGCCACAAAAAGCAGCCGTAAGAAGCCTTACGCTGACTATTGGAGCCCCGTAACTCCCTAAACTAACTAGAAAATAAACCTAACACCTAACGCATGCGCAATGTCTATCTCCCTGTCAACTGCGATCTGCTAAAATAAACCTAACACCTAACGCATGCGCAATGTCTATCTACCTGTCAACCGCGATCCCCCCCCCCCCCGAAATCCCTAATAAAGTTATTACCCCCTAAACCGCCGCTCCCGGACCCCGCCGCCATCTACATAAACTAACCCCCTACTGTGAGCCTCTAAAACCGCCGCCATCTACCTTATCTATCCCCTAATCTGACCCCTTACACCGCCGCCACCTATATAAAAATGATTAACCCCTAATGTAAGCCCCTTACACCGCCGCCATCTCTATTAAAATGATTAACCCCTAATTTAATCTACCTACCCCGCCGCCAGCTATATTATCTATATTAACCCTAAGTATATTATAGTTAATATAGTTATTACATTATATATATTAACTATATTAACCCTAATTATATTAGGGTTAATATAGTTAATATAGTTACTATAGTATTTATATTAACTATATTAACTCTATCTAACCCTAACTAAATTTAGATTAAATTAATCTAATTCATTTATAAACTAAAATGTTCCTATTTAAATCTAAATACTTACCTATAAAATAAACCCTAAGATAGCTACAATATAATTAATATTTACATTGTAGCTATGTTAGGGTTAATATTTATTTTACAGGTAAATTGTTAATTATTTTAACTAGGTATAATAGCTATTAAATAGTTATTAACTATTTAATATCTACCTAGTTAAAATAATTACCCAATTACCTGTAAAATAAATCCTAACCTAAGTTACAAATACACCTACACTATCAATAAATTTAATAAACTACAAACATCTATCTAAAAATACAATTAAATTAACTAAACTAAATTACAAAAAAAAAAAAACACTAAATTACAAAAAATAAAAAAAAGATTACAAGATTTTTAAGCTAATTACACCTATTCTAAGCCCCCTAATAAAATAATAAACCCCCAAAATAAAAAAAATTCCCTGCCCTATTCTAAATTCAACAAATTTCAAAGCTCTTTACCTTACCAGCCCTTAAAAGGGCCTTTTGTGGGGCATGCCCCAAAGAATTCAGCTCTTTTGCATACAAGAAATACAATACCCCCCCCCCATTACAACCCACCACCCACATACCCCTATTCTAAACCCACCCAAACCCCCCTTAAAAAAGCCTAACACTACCCCCCTGAAGATCTCCCTACCTTGTCTTCACCACACCGGGCCGAACTCCTGATCCGATCCGGGCGATGTCTTCCTCCAAGCGGCAAAGAAGAATTCTTCCTCCGGCGACGTCTTCCTCCAAGCGGCAGCAAAGTCTTCATTCTTCCGGCGGCATCTTCAATCTTCTTTCTTCGCTCCGCCGCCGCGGAGCATCCATCCCGGCCGACTGCTGAACTTGGAATGATGTACCTTTAAATGACGTCATCCAAGATGGCGTCCGCCGAATTCCGATTGGCTGATAGGATTCTATCAGCCAATCGGAATTAAGTTAAAAAAATCTGATTGGCTGATTGAATCAGCCAATCAGATTCAAGTTCAATCCGATTGGCTGATTGGATCAGCCAATCAGATTGAGCTTGCATTCTATTGGCTGTTCCGATCAGCCAATAGAATGCGAGCTCAATCTGATTGGCTGATCCAATCAGCCAATCGGATTGAACTTGAATCTGATTGGCTGATTCAATCAGCCAATCAGATTTTTTTAACTTAATTCCGATTGGCTGATAGAATCCTATCAGCCAATCGGAATTCGGCGGACGCCATCTTGGATGACGTCATTTAAAGGTACATCATTCCAAGTTCAGCAGTCGGCCGGGATGGATGCTCCGCGGCGGCGGAGCGAAGAAAGAAGATTGAAGATGCCGCCGGAAGAATGAAGACTTTGCTGCCGCTTGGAGGAAGACGTCGCCGGAGGAAGAATTCTTCTTTGCCGCTTGGAGGAAGACATCGCCGGAGGAAGAATTCTTCTTTGCCGCTTGGAGGAAGACATCGCCCGGATCGGATCAGGAGTTCGGCCCGGTGTGGTGAAGACAAGGTAGGGAGATCTTCAGGGGGGTAGTGTTAGGCTTTTTTAAGGGGGGTTTGGGTGGGTTTAGAATAGGGGTATGTGGGTGGTGGGTTGTAATGGGGGGGGGGGTATTGTATTTGTTGTATGCAAAAGAGCTGAATTCTTTGGGGCATGCCCCACAAAAGGCCCTTTTAAGGGCTGGTAAGGTAAAGAGCTTTGAAATTTGTTGAATTTAGAATAGGGCAGGGAATTTTTTTTATTTTGGGGGTTTATTATTTTATTAGGGGGCTTAGAATAGGTGTAATTAGCTTAAATATCTTGTAATCTTTTTTTTATTTTTTGTAATTTAGTGTTTGTTTTTTTTTGTAATTTAGTTTAGTTAATTTAATTGTATTTTTAGATAGATGTTAGTAGTTTATTAAATTTATTGATAGTGTAGGTGTATTTGTAACTTAGGTTAGGATTTATTTTACAGGTAATTGGGTAATTATTTTAACTAGGTAGATATTAAATAGTTAATAACTATTTAATATCTATTATACCTAGTTAAAATAATTAACAATTTACCTGTAAAATAAATATTAACCCTAACATAGCTACAATGTAATTATTAATTATATTGTAGCTATCTTAGGGTTTATTTTATAGGTAAGTATTTAGATTTAAATAGGAACATTTTAGTTTATAAATGAATTAGATTAATTTAATATAAATTTAGTTAGGGTTAGATAGAGTTAATATAGTTAATATAAATACTATAGTAACTATATTAACCCTAATATAATTAGGGTTAATATAGTTAATATATATAATGTAATACCTATATTAACTATAATATACTTAGGGTTAACATAGATAATATAGCTGGCAGCGGGGTAGGTAGATTAAATTAGGGGTTAATCATTTTAATAGAGATGGCGGCGGTGTAAGGGGCTTACATTAGGGGTTAATAATTTTAATATAGATGGCGGCGGTGTTAGGGGCTCACTTTAGGGGGTTATAGATATAATATAGCTGGCGGCGGGGTACGGGAGCGGCGGTTTAGGGGTTAATAATTTTATTAGGTTGCGGCGGGGTAAAGGAGCGGCGGTTTAGGGGTTAATAGCATTTTTATTGTTAGGCTAGTGAGGGGGGATAGCGGATAGAGGGTTAGACGTGTCGGGCTAGGTTAGGGAGGCGTGTTAGACAGTGCGGGCTATGTTAGGGAGGCGTGTTAGACAGTGCGGGTGTTTTAGACTTTAGTCAGGTTTTATAGGCGCCGGCAGATTCTAACGTGGCGCAAGTCACTGGCGACGCCAGAAATTTGTACTTACGCAGATTTCTGGACATCGCTGGTTTGTGAGACTTACGGCACGTTAGCATCTGACGGCGACCTATATGGGATGGCTCGAGTTGCGAGCTGAAACTGCGGGCGACGCCGGTTCCCTCGCTTGCGCCGCAAACTGCGATCGATATCGGATCGCGCCCTTGATATCCTCTCAGAATTATTTGAGAGGTTGTATACTACTCCGTTTAATAAAGGGAAAAAAAAGATAACCTTTTTAATAGTAAATACACTTAGATCCTTCCATTTAAGCAGTTTAACATTATATTGCTAATTCACTGGTCACCCCGGAGTGTTCTATTAAACTTATTATATCTTAATAACCTTTTGTACTTTTCACAAATTGCAGCACATATTTCTCTAAACGAAGGAAATTATTTGACAAACAGGAATATCAAAGAGGAAAAAAAAAAAGAAATGTGTAAGCCCCTGAGACTAAAGCTTCAAAGTATCATAACTCATAAGCAATAAAAGGGCTATATAATTTAAACCAATCATTTCTTATGTACAGTTATTCAAAAATTGTCCCAATGAACTAAATAACCTTAATTTTCTATTTTTTGGTTCACTTTATAGCTTTTATCTCAAGTGACTTATACCAAAAGAGAGGGAAAGAGAAGTAATAAAAAAAAATTGTCCTTTTTAGTAGATAGCTCTCCTTCTAGCTTGATATCAAGCAATTTTGCACTATTGTATAGGTCTTTTATCTAACTATTGTTTTCAGCAAACAGTTATTATTACAATTTAATTTCCTCGGCTTTCCTTTAAGCTCTTTCCAAATAGGCTTTTTCCTTCTTCATGAGGCTTTTTTTTTCTCTTTCTTTTCTATCATTTTTTCCCCCCTCCTTTTTTAAACTCAGTATTCCACAGCAATGGCCCCCCGGGTGAAAAGTCTCTCCCTGTGCCCTCTCCCAATAACAGATTTTAAAACTCACCTCCTCCTTCACCACTGTGAAGCCGAAAATCCTTCTCAGAAAGCACCTGCGAGGAGACTCACTTGCTAAACGTATTTCCAAGAAGTTCCCCTGCACCATTCCTTCTCGGTGTCCGTAGTTTGACCAATAGTCTACCTCCTCTCGCGCAACAACGGTGGGAGAGGAGGGAGGAGGGGCCCCGGCAGCGGGTCCGTTAAGCCGGTTCACAATCCAGGTTGTTTCCTCCACTCAGTGCCTTTGCGAGATTCCCTTTACACCCCTCTCACGCAGCACCGGTGGGAGGGGGGGGAACCAGAAGCCGGGTCAGGTCCCACGAAGATCGCAGAGCAGGGGAAAATGGCTCTTCACAATCCGGTAGAAGTTCACTGCAAGGAGTCACCTGCCGATACAAGTGGGAAGGAGGATACAGGTGAGGGGGTTCAGAGTGTCGAGAGTAAGGGAGTAGCCTTCCAGGGAGCTCAGGGCATACAAAGAGATGGCTTTTAAATATATGCCAATTCAGTCCGTTTTTCTTTTTTGCCTTTAAATAGAAAAGCCGGTAAGCAGTATATAAGGCATTCTCAGCATAGTTAGGTGTAGGAGACAGTACTTAGATCTCTTCATATAAGACTAGTTATAACATATGACTAGCAGCTTGCTTGACTGCTCAGCGGGATGTAGTGCCGCTGTAAGGGTTCCTTGAGTGGTGTCAATTACTGTCCTGAAAGCGAGCTCCCACCCTAGGGAGAGTCGCGAAAATCACAGCCAGCAGCTCTGGGACTGGAGATCAGAGCTCAGCTTCACCTGCTTGCTCCTCCTCCACCCATTATAGGTGTATTTTAACCTCCATGACAGTAGCATACGCACCAGTTCTAAACAAAAAATTTTTACCTGACTTAAATGCCAGGGCGGGCCGTGGACTGGATACACCGCAAGAGAAAGTAATTTATCAGGTAAGCATAAATTCTGTTTTCTCTTGCAAGGTGTATCCAGTCCACGGATTCATCCTTTACTTGTGGGATACCAATACCAAAGCTTTAGGACACGGATGAAGGGAGGGAACAAGACAGTTACCTTAAACGGAAGGCACCACTGCTTGCAAAACCTTTCTCCCAAAATTAGCCTCCGAAGAAGCAAAAGTATTGAATTTGTAAAATTTGGCAAAAGTATGCAGTGAAGACCAAGTCGCTGCCTTACAAATTTGTTCAACAGAAGCCTCATTTTTGAAAGCTCATGTGGAAGCCACTGCTCTGGTAGAATGAGCAGTAATTCTTTCAGGAGGCTGCTGGCCAGCAGTCTCATAGGCCAAACGGATGATGCTTTTCAGCCAAAAGGAAAGAGAGGTAGCAGTTGCTTTCTGACCTCTCCTCTTACCAGAATAGATAACAAACAAGGAAGATGTTTGTCTGAAATCCTTAGTTGCTTGTAAATAGAACTTTAAAGCACGAACTACATCAAGATTGTGTAATAGACGTTCCTTCTTCGAAGATGGATTAGGACACAGAGAAGGAACAACTATTTCCTGGTTAATATTCTTGTTAGAAACAACTTTAGGAAGAAAACCAGGCTTGGTACGCAAAACTACCTTATCTGCTTGGAACACCAGGTAAGGTGAATCACACTGTAAGGCAGATAATTCTGAAACTCTTCGAGCAGAAGAGATAGCTATCAAAAACAAAACTTTCCAAGATAACAACTTAATGTCTTTGGAATGTAAAGGTTCAAATGGAACCCCTTGAAGAACTGAAAGAACTAGATTCAAACTCCATGGCAGAGCCACAGGTTTATAGACAGGCTTGATTCTGACTAAAGCCTGAGCAAACGCTTGAACGTCTGGTACCTCTGCCAGACGCTTGAGTAACAGGATAGACAAAGCAGATATTTGTCCTTTTAAGGAACTAGCTGACAATCCTTTTTCCAGTCCTTTTTGGAGAAAGGACAATATCCTGGGAATCCTAATCTTACTCCATGAGTAACCCTTGGATTCACACCAACAGAGATATTTCCGCCATATCTTATGGTAGATTTTCCTGGTGACAGGCTTTCTATCCTGAATCAGAGTATCTATAACTGACTCAGACAACCCACGCTTTGATAGAATTAAGCGTTCAATCTCCAAGCAGTCAGACGTAGAGAAACTAAATTTGGATGCTTGAACGGACCCTGTATTAGAAGATCCTGCCTCATTAGCAGTGTCCATGGTGGGACAGATGACATGTCCACTAGGTCTGCATACCAAGTCCTGCGTGGCCACGCAGGTGCTATCAGAATCACAGAAGCCTTCTCCTGCTTGATTCTGGCAACCAGACGTGGGAGGAGAGGAAACGGTGGAAAAACATAAGCCAGATTGAAGGACCAAGGCGCTGCTAGAGCATCTATCAATACCGCCTTGGGATCCCGGGACCTGGACCCGTAGAGAGGAAGTTTGGTGTTCTGACGGGACGCCATCAGATCCAACTCTGGGGTGCCCCATGGCTGAGTCAGCTGGGCAAATACCTCCGGGTGGAGTTCCCACTCCCCCGGGTGAAAAGTCTGACGACTTAGAAAATCCGCCTCCCAGTTGTCTACTCCTGGGATGTGAATTGCTGAGAGATGGCAGAAGTGATCCTCCGCCCACCTGATTATTTTGGTTTCTTCTGTCATTGCTAGGGAACTCTTTGTTCCCCCCTGATGATTGACGTAAGCTACAGTCGTGATGTTGTCCGACTGAAATCTGATGAATTTGGCCGCCGCTTGTTGAGGCCATGCCTGAAGAGCGTTGAATATCGCCCTCAGTTCCAGAATGTTTATCGGGAGAAGAGTTTCTTCCCGAGACCATAAGCCCTGAGCTTTCAGGGAGTCCCAGACCGCTCCCCAGCCTAACAGACTGGCGTCGGTCGTTACGATGATCCACTCTAGCCTACGGAAAAATATTCCTTGAGACAGGTGATCCTGAGACAACCACCAGAGAAGAGAATCTCTGGTCTCCTGGTCCAACTGAATTTGAGGAGACAAATCTGCATAATCCCCATTCCACTGTTTGAGCATGCATAGTTGCAGTGGTCTGAGGTGTATCCGAGCAAAAGGGACTATGTCCATTGCCGCAACCATTAGTCCGATTGTCTCCATGCACTGAGCCACAGATGGCCGAGGAATGGAATAAAGAGCTCGGCAAGTAGTTAAGAGTTTTAGCTTTCTGACCTCCGTCAGAAATATTTTCATTTCTACCGAGTCTATCAGGGTTCCTAGGAATGGAACTCTTGTGAGGGGGCAGAGAGAACTCTTTTTGATGTTCACCTTCCACCCGTGAGACCTCAGAAAGGCCAATACAATCTCCGTGTGAGACTTGGTTCTTTGGAAAGTTGACACCTGAATTAAGATGTCGTCTAGGTAAGGCGCCACTGCTATGCCCCGCGGTCTTAGAACCACCAGGAGGGACCCTAGCACCTTTCTGAAAATTCTGGGAGCATTGGCCAACCCGAAAGGAAGAGCCACAAACTGAAAATGCTTGTCCAGAAAGGCGAACCTGAGAAACTGGTGATGATCTTTGTAGATAGGAATGTACAGATACACATCCTTTAGATCCACGGTAGTCATATATTGACCCTCCTGGATCATTGGTAAGATTGTCCGAATGGTCTCCATCTTGAATGATGGGACTCTGAGGAATTTGTTTAGCATTTTGAGATCCAGGATTGGTCTGAAAGTTCCTTCTTTTTTTGGGAACCACAAACAGATTTGAGTAAAACCCCAGTCCTTGTTCTGCAATTGGAACTGGGTGGATCACTCCCATTGTATGTAGATCTTCTACACAGCGTAAAAATGCCTCTTTCTTTGTCTGATCTGTAGACAGACGAGAAATGTGGAACCTTCCCCTTGGAGGAGAGTCCTTGAATTCTAGAAGGTATCCCTGGGCTACAATCTCTAATGCCCAAGAATCGTATACATCTCTTGCCCAGGCCTGAGCGAAGAGAGAGAGTCTGCCCCCTACTAGATCCGGTCCCGGATCGGGGGCTACCCCTTCATGCTGTCTTGGTGGCAGCTGCAGGCTTTTTGGCCTGTTTACCCTTCTTCCAGCCCTGGTAAGGTTTCCAGTTTGCCTTGGGCTGTGAAGCGTTACCCTCTTGCTTTGCAGCCGGAGAGGATGAAGCGGGGCCGTTCCTGAAATTGCGAAAGGAACGAAAATTAGCTTTGTTCTTTGTTTTAAAGGCTTTGTCCTGAGGGAGAGCATGGCCTTTCCCCCCAGTGATATCTGAAATAATCTCTTTCAATTCAGGCCCGAATAGGGTCTTCCCTTTGAAAGGAATGTTCAAAAGCTTGGATTTAGACGACACATCGGCCGACCAGGACTTTAGCCATAGCGCCCTGCGCGCCAAAATGGCGAAACCTGAATTTTTTGCCGCTAACTTAGCTATTTGGAAAACGGCGTCAGTGATAAAAGAATTAGCTAGCTTTAGAGCCTTAATTCTATCCATAATTTCCTCATATGAGGTCTCCGTCTGGAGCGAGTCTTCCAGCGCCTCAAACCAGAAAGCAGCTGCAGTAGTTACAGGAATAATGCAGGCAATAGGTTGAAGAAGAAAACCTTGTTGAACAAAAATTTTCTTAAGTAAACCCTCTAATTTTTTATCCATAGGGTCTTTAAAAGCACAACTGTCTTCAATTGGTATGGTTGTGCATTTAGCTAGTGTAGAAACAGCCCCCTCCACCTTAGGGACCGTCTGCCACGAGTCCCGCATGGTGTCAGATATGGGGAACATTTTCTTAAAAACAGGAGGGGGGACAAAAGGGACACCTGGCCTATCCCACTCCCTAGTAACGATATCCGCAATCCTCTTAGGGACCGGAAACGCATCCGTGTAAACAGGGACCTCTAGGTACTTGTCCATTTTACACAATTTCTCTGGGATCACCAAAGGGTCATAGTTATCCAGAGTAGCTAATACCTCCCTAAGTAAAACACGGAGGTGTTCTAGTTTAAATTTAAAAGCCAATGTATCTGAATCTGTCTGGGGAGGAACCCTTCCTGAATCAGAGACTTCTCCCTCAGACATCAAATCCCTCGCTCCCACTTCAGAGCGTTGTGAGGGTATATCGGATACGGCTACCAAAGCGTCAGAATGCTCATAATCTGTTCTTAAAACGGAGCTATCACGCTTTGCAGGTAACACGGGCAGTTTAGATAAGAAGGCTGTAAGAGAATTATCCATGACTGCCGCTAAGTCTTGTAATGTAAAAGGGTTAGACGCACTAGAGGTACTAGGCGTCGCTTGCGCGGGCATTACTGGTTGTGACACTTGGGGAGAGGCAGACAGGCTACTCTCGTTACCTTCAGTCTGAGAATCATCTTGGGCCACATTCTTAAGTGCAACAATATGATCTTTAAAGTGTATAGACATATCAGTACAAGTGGGACACATTCTGAGAGGGGGTTCCCCCATGGCTTCTAAACACATTGAACAAGGATTTTACTTAGTGTCAGACATGTTTAACAGACTAGTAGAGTACACAAACAGGCTTGGAATCACTTTAATCAAATAAAAAACACAATTTGAAAAAAACGTTACTGTGCCTTTAAGAGATAAAAAGAGCACACAATTTTACAAAACGGTGAAAAATGCAGCAATCTTTCTGTGTGTAGCTAAAGCCTTAATAAGATTGCACCCCAAGTTTCAAAATGATTAACCCCTTAATGCCCAAACCGGAGCAGCCTAAAGCCAACACCTGGTTAAATCACTACAGCACCTTGCCACAGCCTTGCTGTGGCCCTACCTTCCCTCAGGGATCAGATTTGGAGGAATATAGCTTCTTTTAGGCCCTCAAACATCAGCAGGACCCTCCATGTGAAACAGCATGAACTTATCTGCAATTCTAAGTGCGCATCTGATGCAATTAGGCCCCTCCCACTCTACTCCGGAGCTGTGAGGCCTAGTAAATCACTCCTAAGTGACTTAAAAACAGCCATGTGGTAATAACCCCAGAAAAAACCCAAAAGGGCTTTCAAAGTGTCTTGCAAAATGATTTTTCCTTAGCCAAACAATCGATTGCCCTGAATAAGTGTCAACCATTATATTAGCCCTATTATGTAAGCATTCAATTCCTTACTAAGTCTGTGAACATAGCTTACCCTCCCCTCATGGGGATATTGTCAGTCTATTCTAGCATTATCTCAGTCTTGTCTAGAAATAAATGACTGAACATACCTTATTGCAGATCACCCTGCAAACTGTTCCCCCCAACTGAAGTTTTCTGGTACTCCTCAGTCCTGTGTGGGAACAGCAGTGGATTTTAGTTAAAACATGCTAAAATCATTTTCCTCTCAGCAGAAATCTTCATCACTTTTCTGCTAGAGGGTAAATAGTACAAACCGGTACCATTTAAAATAACAAACTTTTGATTGAAGATAATAAAACTACAATTCTAACACCACATTCACTTTACACTCCCGAGAGAGACCCTAGTGCTTAGAGCCGGCAAAGAGAATGACTGGGGGGTGGAGCTAGAGGGGGAGCTATATGGACAGCTTTGCTGTGTGCTCTCTTTGCTACTTCCTGTAGGGAATGAGAATATCCCACAAGTAAAGGATGAATCCGTGGACTGGATACACCTTGCAAGAGACAGGCCCTTTTAAGGGCTATTGGTTGTTTAGTTTAGGCTAGGGTTTTTTTTTTTAGGTTTTTTTGGGGGGGGGGGGCTTTTTTATTTTGATAGGGCTATTAGATTAGGTGTAATTAGTTTAAATATCTGATAATTTATTTTTTATTTTGTGTAATTTAGTGTTTTGTTTTTTTAATTTAGTTAATTGTATTTAATTAATGTAATTTATTTAATTGTAGTGTAAGTTTAGGTGTTAGTGTAAGACAGGTTAGGTTTTATTTTACAGGTAAATTTGTATTTATTTTAGCTAGGTAATTAGTAACTAGTTAATAACTATTTACTAACTAGTCTACCTAGTTAAAATAAATACAAACTTGAAATAAAAATAATATTGTAGCTAGCTTAGGGTTTATTTTACAGGTAAGTATTTAGTTAAAGGGACACTGAACCCAATTTTTTTCTTTTGTAATTCAGAAAGAGCATGCAATTTTAAGAAACTTTCTAATTTACTCATATTACCAATTTTTCTTCGTTCTCTTGCTATCATTATTTTAAAAAGAAGGCATCTAAGCTTTTTTTGGTTTCAGTACTCTGGACAGCACTTTTTATTGGTGGATGAATTTATCCACCAATCAGCAAGGACAACCCAGGTTGTTCACCAAAAATGGGCCGGCATCTAAACTTACATTCTTGCATTTCAAATAAAGATACCAAGAGAATGAAGAAAATTTGATAAAAAGAGTAAATTCAAAATTTGCTTAAAATTACAGTGTCCCTTTAATGATATGAATTTAATGATATGAATTTATTATTAGATTTATTTTAATTATATTAAAGTAGGGGGTGTTAGGGTTAGACTTAGGGTTAGGTTTAGGGGTTTATAACTTTAGTATAGTGGCGGCGACGTTGGGGGCAGCAGATTAGGGGTTAATAACAGTAATGTAGGTTGCGGCAATGTTAGAAACAGCATATTAGGGATTAATAATATTTAAATAGTGTTTGCGATGCGGGAGTGCAGCGGTTTAGGGGTTAACATTTATTATAGTGGCGGAGATGTCCGGAGCGGCAGATTAGGGGTTAATAATTTTATTTTAGTGTTTGCGATGCGGGAGGGCCTTGGTTTAGGGGTTAATAGGTAGTTTATGGGTGTTAGTCTACTTTTTAGCACTTTAGTTATGAGTTTTATGTTACGGCGTTGTAGCATAAAACCCATAACTACTGACTTTCAGTTTACGTTATGGATCTTGTAGTTTTAGGCTGTAACGCTCACTTTTTGGCCAGACAGGCAGACTCGTAATACCGGCGCTATGGAAGTCCCATTGAAAAAGGACTTTTTGAAAGCTGCGGTAGTTACGTTGCGTTCTGGACAAAAAAGTGTGTGGTGCAGCTAAACCTGCAAGACTCGTTATACCAGAGGTAGTGAAAAAGAGCCTTAACGCTGCTTTTTCACTCATACCGCAAAACTCGTAATCTAGCCGTAAGTAAATTAGATAACTGAAGTAAATTGGAAACTTTGAAAAAAATGTTCTGTCCTATCTTTAAAAGGCACATTAATGTCAAAATTAAACTTTATGATTCAGATACAGTAATTTAAAAAACCTTTATAGTTTACAAATTGTACAAATGATACTTACATGCACACTTTCTGATGCACCAGCCCCTATTGAGCATGTAGAAGAGTTCACCCTGTATATATGTATGAGTCTTTAATTGGCTGATGTCTGTTACATAATAAAGGGGGCATGGGAATAAAAAAAAATTAAATTTGTGATAAAAAAAAAAAATCTACAGGTCATTTTAAAGTTAGAGTGCTATCTTGTTGTTTTAGTATGCATTTGTTGATTATGCAATTCTACTGTATTTAAAGGGACAGTCTAGTGAAAATGAATCTTCAAATAGAGAATGCAGTTTTAAACAACTTTCCAGTTTACTTTTATCATCAAATTTGCTTTGTTCTCTTTGTATTCTTTGTTGAAAGATAAACTCAAGTAGTCTGAAACTGATTTCTAAACCGTTTAAAACAACCTTTCTCCAACATAGGTGTGTCCGGTCCACGGCGTCATCCTTACTTGTGGGATATTCTCTTCCCCAACAGGAAATGGCAAAGAGCCCAGCAAAGCTGGTCACATGATCCCTCCTAGGCTCCGCCTACCCCAGTCATTCTCTTTGCCGTTGTACAGGCAACATCTCCACGGAGATGGCTTAGAGTTTTTTAGTGTTTAACTGTAGTTTTTCATTATTCAATCAAGAGTTTGTTATTTTCAAATAGTGCTGGTACGTACTATTTACTCAGAAACAGAAAAGAGATGAAGAATTCTGTTTGTATGAGGAAAATGATTTTAGCAACCGTAACTAAAATCCATGGCTGTTCCACACAGGACTGTTGAGAGCATTAACTTCAGTTGGGGGAACAGTTTGCAGTCCTTTGCTGCTTGAGGTATGACACATTCTAACAAGACGATGTAATGCTGGAAGCTGTCATTTTCCCTATGGGATCCGGTAAGCCATGTTTATTACGATTGTAAATAAGGGCTTCACAAGGGCTTATTTAGACTGTAGACATTTTTTGGGCTAAATCGATTGATATTAACACTTATTTAGCCTTGAGGAATCATTTATTCTGGGTATTTTGATATAATTATATCGGCAGGCACTGTTTTAGACACCTTATTCTTTAGGGGCTTTCTCAAAGCATAGGCAGAGTCTCATTTTCGCGCCGGTGTTGCGCACTTGTTTTTGAGAGGCATGGCATGCAGTCGCATGTGAGAGGAGCTCTGATACTGATAAAAGACTTCTGAAGGCATCATTTGGTATCGTATTCCCCTTGGGTTTGGTTGGGTCTCAGCAAAGCAGATACCAGGGACTGTAAAGGGGTTAAAGCTTAAAACGGCTCCGGTTCCGTTATTTTAAGGGTTAAAGCTTCCAAAATTGGTGTGCAATATTTTCAAGGCTTTAAGACACTGTGGTGAAAGTTTGGTGAATTTTGAACAATTCCTTCATGTTTTTTCGCAATTGCAGTAATAAAGTGTGTTCAGTTTAAAATTTAAAGTGACAGTAACGGTTTTATTTCAAAACGTTTTTTGTACTTTCTTATCAAGTTTATGCCTGTTTAACATGTCTGAACTACCAGATAGACTGTGTTCTGAATGTGGGGAAGCCAGAATTCCTATTCATTTAAATAAATGTGATTTATGTGATAATGACAATGATGCCCAAGATGATTCCTCAAGTGAGGGGAGTAAGCATGGTACTGCATCATTCCCTCCTTCGTCTACACGAGTCTTGCCCACTCAGGAGGCCCCTAGTACATCTAGCGCGCCAATACTCCTTACTATGCAACAATTAACGGCTGTAATGGATAATTCTGTCAAAAACATTTTAGCCAAAATGAACCCTTGTCAGCGTAAGCGTGGATGCTCTGTTTTAGTTACTGAAGAGCATGACGACGCTGATATTAATATCTCTGAAGGGCCCCTAACCCAATCTGAGGGAGCCAGGGAGGTTTTGTCTGAGGGAGAAATTACTGATTTAGGGAACATTTCTCAGCAGGCTGAATCTGATGTGATTACTTTTAAATTTAAATTGGAACATCTCCGCATTTTGCTTAAGGAGGTATTATCCACTCTGGATGATTGTGAAAATTTGGTCATCCCAGAGAAACTATGTAAAATGGACAAGTTCCTAGAGGTGCCGGGGCTCCCAGAAGCTTTTCCTATACCCAAGCGGGTGGCGGACATTGTTAATAAAGAATGGGAAAGGCCCGGTATTCCTTTCGTCCCTCCCCCCATATTTAAAAAATTGTTTCCTATGGTCGACCCCAGAAAGGACTTATGGCAGTCAGTCCCCAAGGTCGAGGGAGCGGTTTCTACTTTAAACAAACGCACCACTATTCCCATAGAGGATAGTTGTGCTTTCAAAGATCCTATGGATAAAAAATTAGAAGGTTTGCTTAAAAAGATGTTTGTTCAGCAGGGTTACCTTCTACAACCCATTTCATGCATTGTCCCTGTCACTACAGCCGCATATTTCTGGTTTGATGAACTGATTAAGGTGCTCGATAGTGACTCTCCTCCTTATGAGGAGATTATGGACAGAGTCAATGCTCTCAAATTGGCTAATTCTTTCACTCTAGACGCCTCTTTGCAATTGGCTAAGTTAGCGGCTAAGAATTCTGGGTTTGCTATTGTGGCGCGCAGAGCGCTTTGGTTGAAATCTTGGTCGGCTGATGCGTCTTCCAAGAACAAGCTACTAAACATTCCTTTCAAGGGGAAAACGCTGTTTGGTCCTGACTTGAAAGAGATTATCTCTGATATCACTGGGGGTAAGGGCCATGCCCTTCCTCAGGATCGGCCTTTCAAGGCAAAAAATAGACCTAATTTTCGTCCCTTTCGTAAAAACGGACCAGCCCAAGGTGCTACGTCCTCTAAGCAAGAGGGTAATACTTCTCAGGCCAAGCCAGCTTGGAGACCAATGCAAGGCTGGAACAAGGGAAAGCAGGCAAAGAAACCTGCCACTGCTACCAAGACAGCATGAAATATCGGCCCCCGATCCGGGACCGGATCTGGTGGGGGGCAGACTCTCTCTCTTCGCTCAGGCTTGGGCAAGAGATGTTCTGGATCCTTGGGCGCTAGAAATAGTCTCCCAGGGTTATCTTCTGGAATTCAAGGGACTTCCCCCAAGGGGAAGGTTCCACAGGTCTCAGTTGTCTTCAGACCACATAAAAAGACAGGCGTTCTTACATTGTGTAGAAGACCTGTTAAAAATGGGAGTGATTCATCCTGTTCCATTGAGAGAACAAGGGATGGGGTTCTACTCCAATCTGTTCATAGTTCCCAAAAAAGAGGGAACGTTCAGACCAATCCTAGATCTCAAGATCTTAAACAAATTTCTCAAGGTCCCATCTTTCAAGATGGAAACCATTCGAACTATCCTTCCTTCCATCCAGGAAGGTCAATTCATGACCACGGTGGATTTAAAGGATGCGTATCTACATATTCCTATCCACAAGGAACATCATCGGTTCCTAAGGTTTGCATTCCTGGACAAACATTACCAGTTCGTGGCGCTTCCTTTCGGATTAGCCACTGCTCCAAGGATTTTCACAAAGGTACTAGGGTCCCTTCTAGCTGTGCTAAGACCAAGGGGCATTGCAGTTGTACCTTACCTGGACGACATTCTGATTCAAGCGTCGTCCCTCCCTCGAGCAAAGGCTCACACGGACATCGTCCTGGCCTTTCTCAGATCGCACGGCTGGAAAGTGAACGTGGAAAAGAGTTCTCTATCCCCGTCAACAAGGGTTCCCTTCTTGGGAACAATTATAGACTCCTCAGAAATGAGGATTTTTCTAACAGAGGCCAGAAAGACAAAGCTTCTGGACTCTTGTCGAATACTTCATTCCGTTCCTCTTCCTTCCGTAGCTCAGTGCATGGAAGTGATCGGGTTGATGGTAGCGACAATGGACATAGTTCCTTTTGCGCGCATCCATCTAAGACCATTGCAACTGTGCATGCTCAGTCAGTGGAATGGGGACTATACAGACTTGTCTCCAAAGATACAAGTAAATCAGAGGACCAGAGACTCACTCCGTTGGTGGCTGTCCCTGGACAACCTGTCACGAGGGATGACATTCCACAGACCAGAGTGGGTCATTGTCACGACCGACGCCAGTCTGATGGGCTGGGGCGCGGTCTGGGGATCCCTGAAAGCTCAGGGTCTTTGGTCTCGGGAAGAATCTCTTCTACCGATAAATATTCTGGAACTGAGAGCGATATTCAATGCTCTCAAGGCTTGGCCTCAGCTAGCGAGGACCAAGTTCATACGGTTTCAATCAGACAACATGACGACTGTTGCGTACATCAACCATCAGGGGGGAACAAGGAGTTCCCTAGCGATGGAAGAAGTGACCAAGATTATTCTATGGGCGGAGTCTCACTCCTGCCACCTGTCTGCTATCCACATCCCGGGAGTGGAAAATTGGGAAGCGGATTTTCTGAGTCGTCAGACATTGCATCCGGGGGAGTGGGAACTCCATCCGGAAATCTTTGCCCAAGTCACTCAACTTTGGGGCATTCCAGACATGGATCTGATGGCCTCTCGTCAGAACTTCAAAGTTCCTTGCTACGGGTCCAGATCCAGGGATCCCAAGGCGGCTCTAGTGGATGCACTAGTAGCACCTTGGACCTTCAAACTAGCTTATGTGTTCCCGCCGTTTCCTCTCATCCCCAGGCTGGTAGCCAGGATCAATCAGGAGAGGGCGTCGGTGATCTTGATAGCTCCTGCGTGGCCACGCAGGACTTGGTATGCAGATCTGGTGAATATGTCATCGGCTCCACCTTGGAAGCTACCTTTGAGACGAGACCTTCTTGTTCAGGGTCCGTTCGAACATCCGAATCTGGTTTCACTCCAGCTGACTGCTTGGAGATTGAACGCTTGATTTTATCGAAGCGAGGTTTCTCAGATTCTGTTATCGATACTCTTGTTCAGGCCAGAAAGCCTGTAACTAGAAAGATTTACCACAAAATTTGGAAAAAATATATCTGTTGGTGTGAATCTAAAGGATTCCCTTGGGACAAGGTTAAGATTCCTAGGATTCTATCCTTCCTTCAAGAAGGATTGGAAAAAGGATTATCGGCAAGTTCCCTGAAGGGACAGATTTCTGCCTTGTCGGTGTTACTTCACAAAAAACTGGCAGCTGTGCCAGATGTTCAAGCCTTTGTTCAGGCTCTGGTTAGAATCAAGCCTGTTTACAAACCTTTGACTCCTCCTTGGAGTCTCAATCTAGTTCTTTCAGTTCTTCAGGGGGTTCCGTTTGAACCCTTACATTCCGTTGATATTAAGTTATTATCTTGGAAAGTTTTGTTTTTAGTTGCAATTTCTTCTGCTAGAAGAGTTTCAGAATTATCTGCTCTGCAGTGTTCTCCTCCTTATCTGGTGTTCCATGCAGATAAGGTGGTTTTACGTACTAAACCTGGTTTTCTTCCAAAAGTTGTTTCTAACAAAAACATTAACCAGGAGATTATCGTACCTTCTCTGTGTCCGAAACCAGTTTCAAAGAAGGAACGCTTGTTGCACAATTTGGATGTTGTTCGCGCTCTAAAATTCTATTTAGATGCTACAAAGGATTTTAGACAAACATCTTCCCTGTTTGTTGTTTATTCAGGTAAAAGGAGAGGTCAAAAAGCAACTTCTACCTCTCTCTCTTTTTGGATTAAAAGCATCATCAGATTGGCTTACGAGACTGCCGGACGGCAGCCTCCCGAAAGAATCACGGCTCATTCCACTAGGGCTGTGGCTTCCACATGGGCCTTCAAGAACGAGGCTTCTGTTGATCAGATATGTAGGGCAGCGACTTGGTCTTCACTGCACACTTTTACCAAATTTTACAAGTTTGATACTTTTGCTTCTTCTGAGGCTATTTTTGGGAGAAAGGTTTTGCAAGCCGTGGTGCCTTCCATTTAGGTGACCTGATTTGCTCCCTCCCTTCATCCGTGTCCTAAAGCTTTGGTATTGGTTCCCACAAGTAAGGATGACGCCGTGGACCGGACACACCTATGTTGGAGAAAACAGAATTTATGTTTACCTGATAAATTTCTTTCTCCAACGGTGTGTCCGGTCCACGGCCCGCCCTGGTTTTTTAATCAGGTCTGATAATTTATTTTCTTTAACTACAGTCACCACGGTACCATATGGTTTCTCCTATGCTATTATTCCTCCTTAACGTCGGTCGAATGACTGGGGTAGGCGGAGCCTAGGAGGGATCATGTGACCAGCTTTGCTGGGCTCTTTGCCATTTCCTGTTGGGGAAGAGAATATCCCACAAGTAAGGATGACGCCGTGGACCGGACACACCGTTGGAGAAAGAAATTTATCAGGTAAACATAAATTCTGTTATTATCTCAGTACATTTAGACAACTTGTCACAGTTAGACAGCACTAGTTTGTGTATGCCATATAGATAGCATTGTGCTCACTCCCATGGTGTTATTTATGAATCAACACTGGTTGGCTAAAATGCAAGTCAGTCAAAAGAGCTGAGATAAGGGGGCAGTCTGCAGAGGCTTAGATAGAAGGTAATCACAGAGGTAAAATGTATATTAATTTAACAGTGTTGGTTATGCAAAATTGGGGAATGGGTAATAAAGAAATGATATATCTTTTTAAACAAACATTTCAAGTAGACTGTCCCTTTAATGGGATCTCCTTTAAGTGTTTGGAAGTTCTAAGAATGATATTAAAGGGACACTGAACTCAATTTTTTTCTTTTGTGATTTGCAATTTTAAGCAACGTTCTAATTTACTCCTATTATCAAATTTTCTTCATTCTCTTGGTATCTTTATTTGAAATGCAAGAATGTAAGTTTAGATGCCGGCCCATTTTTGGTGAACAACCTGGGTTGTCCTTGCTGATTGGTGGATAAATTCATCCACCAATAAAAAGTGCTGTCCAGAGTACTGAACCAAACAAAAAGCTTAGATGCCTTCTTTTTCAAATAAAGATAGCAAGAGAACGAAGAAAATGTGATAATAGGAGTAAATTAGAAAGTTGCTTAAAACTGCATTCTCTATCTGAATTGTGAAAGAAAAAAATTGGGTTCAGTGTCCCTTTAAGTTGAAAGCAGCACACGTGACATGACATGAACTGATCGGTTGTATACAAACACATTATTCTCGCTTGATAATCATTTTTTATTACATTTTCTATTACATTTTCCTCCTTATTTTTCCTCATTTAACAATGTTTTATAATTTCATTTTTACTTGTTTTTTTTTTAAATATATGTTCGGTAATTATTTGATTATATCATGCTTTTTTGTTTTAGTGGTATACACAGTTTGTACTTTACACCATGTTTAATTCTTTATGTTATGTCGTTGTTGCTTTATTTTTACACTCTCTTATTTTTATGTTTTATTCCCTTAGTCTTATTCTTTCTAGCTTACTCTAGCTAGCCATCTTAGCTTTGTATTCATGTGTGCTGTTTTTATACCTTTCCTTTTCATACCATTTGTTGTCCATTTGTAAAAAAAACAACTACAAGTGTGTGCAGCACTGATTCTCATAGTATTTTATATTTTTTCAGTCTTTTTTATAATTTTTTTTTTAGTTTATTTGGTTAGCTACATCTTCAAAATGTTTATATTTAACTAGTAACCATTGGTAAAACGAAAGAAGGCAAGTTCTGGCCCAGGACTTAAAGTTGGACAGAATATCTAAAAAATCAAAAGAATGTCTTTTCACATGGTAGGGGGGAAAAAAAGAGTAAAAAAAACCCAAAAAACAGCTGCCTACAATGCTCACAAAATGACATAACATTTAGGTCCTTTGCTTTGCCAACCTTTTGAGATCAACATTCAGTTTTCAAAGTCTTTGATAAATACTATTGTGCCTATTCTCTGTTATACTCCACTGGCTCCAAAATGTGTCATCACTACATGCATGTAGATAATAAGGTTTTTATATAGACAGGCGCTAACAACTGCAAGTGAGCAAGGATCTATACAGGCACAGAGAGATCAAATAGACAACCCAGAAAGCCCCAGTTTGTGTGCACATGCCCGCCTGAAAAACAGCACTTAGAAATGCAATAGACCTAAGAGTAGGAGGCCTTCTAAGCTCTTTGGGGTGCTACCCCCAGTGTTGCCTGCATTCCAACCCAGCCCCTTCTCCTGGGGTCTGCGCCCTCTGCTAATACAGAATCAACCAGACGTGAACGTGAGAAAGTCTGGCAACACCGAGCTCCTGGAACACAGCATAAAGCAAGGCCCTTCTTGTTTGCTTTGACTGCAAGAAATTAAAACATAAAAAGGCTTCATGTTTTGTCCAATTGATACTTTTTAAATGGGCAAGTAATTGCTCACCCCCCCCACCTCAGCAATCTAGTGAAGATCAAAGTTACATTCCTATCTGTGGACCCACCATAGTAACTGGGCACACATTGGCATCTTCTGCAGGACAAAAACTGTTATTTAACAAAATATCTGACTACAACACAGCAAATGAGCCAAAGGATATAGGTTCAGTACCTGAGCGCAGGGCACATACATGTGAAATGTCTGATCCGTGCAACACCATAAAATAATATTAAAGGGACATTCCGGTCAAAATTTAAATGCACATAGATGAACAACATCTTTGAATAGAAATATATTTGCAGTACATATGTATTGGCAAACGTGCTTCTAGTAAAAGTTATTACTGTTTTAGTGTTAGCATTTTCCTCTGCACATGCACATGAAGCATGGCTACATATTCTCATTGCGCCATTTTAAATACTGCAGCTGTTTAGAGAGCAAGTGGGGCTTCTATCATGTCTGCAATTAACAAATTGAGCCATTACTAGATGGTACAAGCACCTTAGGCGGTCTGAGAAAGTGCTGTGTTTATAATGGTGGTGCACGGTGCATACTTAAATACACATTTGAAACAGCTATAACTTTTATTAGAAGTATTTTTGCTAATACACATATATTACAAAAATGCTTCTATCCAAAACTGAAATACATCCATGTGGATTCCAATTTTGGCTGGAATATCCCTTTAAAGTATTCCCATTTCAGATAAATGGATGAATTGCTTCATTTGTAACACAGTTCTGGACAATCAATGTTACATAGATACAGGCTAATATTCTTTTTTTTACATTTATCACTAATAGGTTTACTCCACTAGTACAGGTAACAAAATAACTGCTGTGCTGTGCCACGTGGTTACAGGGGTCCTTGCATTTTCATTTCAAATGTTATTAAAAGCTACAATGGTTGGAGCAGAAGTAAATGATGAAGGGACATAAAAAAGAAAAAAGAGAGTCTGTGTTAAAACATTTAGTTAAAGTTAGCACCAGAGCAGCAGTGTACTACTGGGAGCTAGTTGAAGAAATCTAGTGAGGCAATGACAAGAGGTATATGAGGGCAGTTACCAATAGCACGCTAGTTCCCAGTAGTCTATTGCAGCTCTTCAGCCTACCTAGATATGCTTTTCAATTAATGATATTAAGAGAACAAAGTACATTTAATAACAGAAATTAATGTAAAAGTCTCATAAAATTGTATTCTCTATCTGAATCATGTAAGATTAATTTTATCTTGCATGTTTATTTAACATACATAATTATTTTGTTGCGCTTACTTATGGTTTTTACTTTTACATTTTCTTTGTTACTTATTCATGAGGGCATTAAATGTATTTTTTCTTCAATTCATTTATGTTTTAACATATTTTTAATTTGATGCATTGTCTTGCTTTCCAGACAGCAATGACCACTGGGAAAAAGTTACTAGTCCACTTAATGTTAAAGATAGGAAAAAGTCAATTGATCGCATCACTAAGTATAAGGAATTATAAAATCAAATTATAAAACTGTGAGTCAAAACTACGTTAGATAACAGTATCAGTTTTTTTAACTACATAGTTCATCAAAACATTCTTACTCAGACTTACACTATTCATTCTTCCTATGACTTGTAAAGTTGCCAAAATTTGAAAACAAATCTAAAAAAATTCCAGGGACACTTTTCAGCAGAGCCACACCCATTTATGTGTTGCATAGCTCCGCCCACTGTGACTGTCAAAACAAGCTCATTTAATACTAGCAGTATAATTTAGACATAATGATTGCTCAAATTAATAAGAGAATCAAATTTATTATTTTAATGATTCAAACAGAACATGTAATTTTTAAATTCCCTTCTACTATGATATTCAGTTTGTTCTTTTGGGTACCTTTGCTGAAAATAATATGTACATATCTTCAGCAACAGCAATGCACCACTGGTGATCAGTGGCTATACACATTTGTTATTGGCTCACCACCAGTTGTGCTCAGCTAGCCCCCATTAATACATTGCTGCACCGGAGATGACTAATTATATGTTTCAGAGGTTAAACACTCAGATGGTTATATGCTAGCAATAGTGAAAAAATAAAATTGATCTAATATATTGCAGTGTTATAGCCTTTAAAGGGACAGTCAAGTCCAAAAAAAACCTTTCATGATTTAAATAGGGCATGTGATTTTAAACAACTTTCCAATTTACTTTTATCACCAATTTTGCTTTGTTCTCTTGGCATTCTTAGTTGAAAGCTAAACCTAGGAGGTTCATATGCTAATTTCTTAGACCTTGAAGACCGCCTCTAATCTAAATGCATTTTGTCCGTTTTTCACCACTAGATGGTGTTAGTTCATGTGTTTCATATAGATAACATTGAGCTCATGCATGTAAATTTACAGGAGGAGTGAGCACTGATTGGCTAAAATGCAAGTCGGTCAAAAGAACTGAAATAAGGGGGCAGTCTGCAAAGGCTTAGATACAAGGTAATTACAGAGGTAAAACATTTATTATTATTAAGGGATTATCTATCTTTTAAAACAACAAACATTCTGGTGTTGACTGTCCCTTTAATGCAGGTTAAATCATCAATCTCCTCATCACCTCTCTTACTCCCAAACACATACTGTAATTGTCATAGGAAGACTACCTTTACAGCAAGTATCAAAGTAAGCAAGCAAGGGTTAAATTATTCACCCTTTAGCATCTGTATCGCAGGACACCATAAAGCACCCTAGTTTATATAGATGTTGCACAGTCTGAAATTAGACAGTGATATTACCTCAATATGTTTAACCTGCTGACTACTGTGTTGGGGCTGCTGGAATAGAAAACGATATACAGTATGTAGATATACTGAGGATTTTTTTTTGCTAACATACTATTAAAAGTTTCACAAGCAGGTGGCATTTTATATCATTATTTATCTTTGCCGCAGCAGTGATTGTGGGCAGTAGGTTAATAGATGCAGAAATGCACCAGTAAATCTGGATTTATTTTTTTGTGTGTTCTTTGATTTCCATTCACAGCACATGAATGGTCTGATATCTTAAACCCCTGCTAAGCAAAGCCTCAGTGTATAAATGGGGGAAATTACACATGTTCCAAACTATGCAATAATATTGAGATGACTTGCTTCATCACCCCTTGTCTCCTACCCTCCCTGGTATTATATATCATATGGCTTCCCATTACCTGACACCTGCATATGCACTTCAACATAACAGAAGATCACAGATAAAGTTGCAGAAAAAAGAACTTAGAACATACAGTAAGCAATGATTAATAATAGAGTAAAATCCAATGACACAGCGATCTCTGTGGTGGGAGTACTGCACTGCACTAAATACAGGCTGAACTGAACATGAGACAGACTTAAACAGGGACAGGAAGCCAAAACACGAGTGTCCTAGAAAAAAAACGAGACATTTGGCACACTTGCACGATAATCAAAAATTGTCTACATTCTATCTATAAGAGAATATTTAAAAATACGTTTTTTGTTTTTTATTTTTTTACTATGTTCTTTCAGCTGGAGTTGTCCCTGTCAGCCAATGAACAGTACTGTCCCAGCATTCAGTTGTACAAGATCATGGATTTCCTGATAGGTTCAAAAAATATTTTTTAATATGTTTATCTCACATACATTAAATATATATATATATATATATATATATATATATATATATATATATATATATATATATATATATAAATAAATGTTAAGATTTAAAGGGCCATTAAAAAATGTAGACAATGCAAAAGCATTTAGGCCCTGATATTCAAAGGTTCTCCAGGTTGGAGATAAATTTCAGTCCAGACTTCCCAGGGACGGAACTGAATAGTCAAAAGAAAAAAGGGCGGAACTCTCCAGCACAGCAAGATTTCTCTCATTTCTGTATGTGAAGCAGAGAAAAGCCCAGTGCAATGTAGCGCTGCATGATATGAGAGTTTTGTTACACTTCTGTGTTACTTTAATTTGTTTATTTGTTTATATATACAAATTACATTGCACCTTGAATTTGCTGCATTGCAAACAAAGACTGACACTTTCAGAAAGTTGGAGGGACAGGGCATGTCTGAAGCTCTCTCACCAGTCTTGTGAAATTTTCTAAGCATTATAAACAAGCTGGTCTCACTGATTTATCTTGCCAGCTGTATGCAGGTGAAGTTTTCTCCAAATTAACAATACATTTATTTTAACTAACGTAAAAGTAATATATACTAAAATATAGACAAAAGCAAGTAAAATTGTAGTGACAACATTTCAGTTTAATTTGGAATTGATGCAAATGGAGCCTTTATATCAGCCCCAGGGGTTCTCCAGTTACCTTCTCTCTCCCATGTGAAATTTTGTATCCCAGAGAGCTTCATTGATTTCTATGGAAGGCATCTCTCATCTCCCTGGGAATTCCAAGTTACTCCCCTTTTCCTAGAAAATTCAGTGAGTTCTGCCTCTATGACGTTTGCTCTATAATCAGAATTTGTACAATCACTAAATACACTGCTGTACACTAAATAAAATACAAAATAGAAAGTGCAAAGTTTAAATGTAAAAAATGTAATCAGAAGTATAAAGTGATATAGAACAGAAAGCACAAAGTGTAAATGCAGCAGAACTAACATGTTATTCAGTGCTATATTGCAATGGGCTTGTCTCTTCTTCACATACAGAGAGAGGTTTTGAATATAAGGACTAATGTCTAAGTTTCAGATGAGGTAGTAGATTGTTTTCTGACATATATCAAAGGTACAATGTCCCTTTAACCTGTTTCAATTAATTAGATGTGCAACTAACAATTGTATATAATTTGCACAGTTATCTTTTAAAACGTCCAAGCAGCTGATTGCAACCATAAACGAACATTATAATGATCATACTACTTTAGGTGTGTACATGTTTATAGTTTAAATATTTTTATATTTTTTTTTAAACCAGGAAACAATCATGTTTGTTAATATGTGAACTGATAATGAAAACTGAATAAAACATTAAACAAGTGAGTAAACGGCCAGGATAAGCTATTTGAACGAGGCCAATATGGTTTTTCTAAAGGTCAAGACTTTTTAAAACTAAGGAGACATTAAAGGGACACTGAACCCAATTTTTTTCTTTTGTGATTCAGATAGAACATGAAATTTTAAGCAACTTTCTAATTTACTCCTATTATCAAATTGTCTTTATTCTCTTGCTAACTTTATTTGAAAAGCAAGAATGTAAGTTTAGATGCCGGCCCATTTTTGGTGAACAACCTGGGTTGTCCTTGCTGATTGGTGGATAAATTCATCTACCAATAAAAATGTGCTGTCCAGAGTGCTGAATCAAAAAAAAGCTTAGATGCCTTCTTTTTAAAATAAAGATATCAAGAGAACAAAGAAAAATTGATAATAGGAGTAAAGTTGCTTAAAATTGTATGCTCTATCTGAATCACGAAAGAAAACAATTTGGGTTCAGTGTCCCTTTAAGCATGTTGAGATTGTGATACAAAATGTTTAATTATATGTAGTAAAACAACTTTTCAATATACAAATTATTTATTTTGCCCCCTTTTCCTGTAATTTAATTTTTAAAAATTGTAGGCTTTCCAATCCCATTTAAAAGTGAAAGTGCAGACTCCAGACTTAAAGGGACAGTAAAGTCAAAATTAAACTTTCATGATTCAGATAGAACATACAATTTTAAGCAACAGCTTTGAGTCTGCAAACATGTGAAAACTCTTTTTGTACTGGAACACACCCCATAGATGTTAAAGGGACATGATTCAGACAGAGCATGCAATTTTAAATGATTTTCCAATTGACTCTATTATTCTAATTTGCATTGTTTCTTTGGTATCCTTTGTTGAAAAGCATACCTAGGTAGGCTCAGGAGCAGCAGTGCACTACTGGGAGATAGCTGATGACTGGTGGCTGCACATGTATGCCTTGTCATTGGTTAACACAATGTGTTCAGCTAGCTCCCAGTAGTGCATTGCTGCACCTTCAACAAAGGATACCAGGAGAAAGAATAAAAGTACAATTGTATGCTCTATCTGAATCATGAAAGAAAATGTTTGGGTTTCATACCCCTTTAATCCTGCTATATTCCTTGCAGTCATTGGATGCACACTGTAGTGACCCATTTATAGCTGCCCCTAATTGGCCTCAGCAGAGAAGGAAGCCTAGGTTACAACATGGCAGAGCCCATTGCTTTTTCAACTATGAAATTTTAGTTCTTTTTTTTTTTTATTAATTCTTTTATTTTGGTTTGATATACAATAAGATACAAACAATACATCAACTAATGCGATGGTACAGAAATAAAAATCATATCAGTTGTCTTGAGAAAATTATAATACAATCATACCTGTTGCATCACAGGATAGTTTAAGATGTGTAGAAAATGAACCTCACATTTTCAGATCTTTTTCTTTGCAGTAATTAGAAATTAAGCTCACGTGGGAAATATATATTTTATAACAATAAGCTCTAAAATAGAGCAACCATATAGAGATGAAAGATACTACGTTGTTTATAACTAAAGAAATTAACACCAACTACTATATCTTATATAAGAATGATTAACTATAAGCTTGTGAACACACTGTTGATTCTACATAATAGTTAGTGATATAAATATTAAAACCTTGGATTAACTGAGGTTTCATATATTTATATTTGTTACATCACATAAATGTTTGAATATTCAAAAGATGGACCTCATATTTTCAGAAGAAAAAAAAAACAAAGGAAAAAACAAGAAAACGTTTCCTTTCGCTTTGAAATTATATAAAACAAGTCTCACATATGAGAAGTATGGATTATAGCATATGTAGAGATAAACTTGAGTTTGTTGAGAAATGCAAGTACAAATTTTTCAAATAGTACAAGAGCATTGCATCAATATGCGGCAATATATAAAGAAACTCTAAAGTTCAAAAGATGTTTAGAAATTTAAATAGAGCTTAATAGTTAACTTCAAACCAAACAGTATAATAACTAATATAAAAATGTCCCGTGTAAACTTGCTAAAATATGTGTAATCTTTGTGAATATAGAGTAAAAAGGAAGTAAGGACCTGCGACAATGCCTCAGTTTATTAGAAGACGTAAAATTGGAGTAGAGGGAACAGGAAAAGAGGTATATGCCTGTTAATAAGGAGTCAGGGCCGGCTCAACCATGGGACCAAGTGGGTCCAAGGGACCCAGGCAGCACTTGAAAAGGAGCAGCACTTTATTGACTGAGTCAGTCACTGTCAGACCCCTGTCTTTTGTCTCCGTGTGGGAATGCACAAAGACACAGAATCAACCCTCTAACTTCTTTCCCACTTATGCTGAAATTGTGCATAAGCATTGGTTGCATGCAGGTATGCAGGCTTAGTAAGGTCAGTGGCAAGTCTAGTAGGTTGATATGTTAATCAATAATGTTATTATTGGGGGGCGTTATTGTAATCTCGGACCCAGGCAACAAAATATCTTGAGCCGGCCCTGTAAGGAGAAGAACAATCAATACATTTGTATAGTGTAGGCTTACATGAGTCTTAAGGACCATGATCTAATAATTAATGCTCCGGATCCGGCTCCACCCAGGGCCCTTGGGTTAGTGCCAGATACCAATGATAACAAAAAGGAGAATTGAAAGGTTCACATTTTCAAATACCTAAAATCCCTTAGCGAGAACTGTAATGTGTCTGAATAATATAATTCCTGTTTTCAGATTGTCTACTCAACTCCACTGGAGAATTAACATGTCATCTATCGGCACTGCAACAGGTAGCTAAAGAATAAAAAATGAAAATCAGAAGCGGTACTTGTCGAGGTAAACCGTGAATTAGTCTCTGGGATATAAGTACATACCCAGAGAACTGTATAAAGGTGGGGGGTGGAAAGTGTGGAGCCAGCAACCCAAATGTTAAGTAGCTATGAAAAAATTATACCAAGAGTGCAGTGGTATCTCAAAACTAGCTATATAAATGTGACCTAACATCTACATGTGTAACCGAAGTTGTTCCTTGAGTACATAGTTAGTACATAGTTAGTCTAGTGTAAGTGGGCAGCTGTATCCCTCGGCTCAGTGCAAAACATTCATAAAAAATCAGAATAAAATTCTATAAGGATTGCTCTATAGCCACTGTTAATAGAGATGGTCTCTATGTGATAAAACTAAAGATTGTGCAGACTGTGTCATAAAGCATGAGAAAAGAAAACAAAATAAGCCAAGTACTAAGTTTTAGGAACATAAGGCACAAAGGATATCATCATAACATTTAAACATTTCTCAAAAGTTGAATATAGCTACACTGAGATTCTACATTAGAAACTATTCATCAGTTATAAATAAAAAGTAGGTAGACATATGTTTCATATGTAACATTTACCATAGAGTTCTAGAAGAAAATAAAAAGTAGGTAGACATATGTTTCATATGTAACATTTACCATAGAGTTCTAGAAGAAAATAAAAAGTAGGTAGACATATGTTTCATATGTAACATTTACCATAGAGTTCTAGAAGAAAATAAAAAGTAGGTAGACATATGTTTCATATGTAACATTTACCATAGAGTTCTAGAAGAAAATAAAAAGAGAAAAAATATAAATATAAAATCTGTACAGCTGTGACATAGTGAAGGGAAACAGGCTCAAATAATAAGCCTCATCTCAAGTACATATGCATCTCCAAAACTAAGGCATTAATAGTACGGTATGGCTCTCAATGTATATTATATACATCTAGTAGAATATAGGTTGCCATGAGATAGTCATAGAAAAGTATTACACAACGTGTAAAAATATAGAATGCATGTAAACCTCCGTAAATCAATTGCAAGCATATTTGGAAGTAGACAAGTTGAATTTTAAAGATGGTAGACCCAAATATGAATGCTTATGTTATAAATCTTACCAGGCAGCTTGGCTTAATAGAGCTATAATGAGACCTTGCATGTGATATAGCTGGAATATTCTAATGTAAATAATCTATATAATTTAACTACATAGCTCCGTAAAAAATATCATATAGAGAAAAGTGATATATAATGGTCTCAAAAAGTACTGAAATGTCGAATCAGATCTGCAGATCTTCATTATTAACAGTATTATCATTCCACTTCATGTTATATAAAACAAAAGATCTGCTTGAGATAACGCTTAAATAAAATAGAAATAAATCATAATATAGAGCAAACAAATGTTCACAGTTTGTCATTCAAGAAAATAGGGCATTCAGTCAGATACTGTAGATCAGACTAGGTCTTTGATTTGAATACTCCTTTTTTTTTTTTTTTATTTTAATCCAAGAAGTGAAATAATAGTACAATTAACACCGTCGTCCCACCACGCAGGGTGGGGAGGTAGACAAGAACCAAACAGAAGTACAAACAATAAATTAATTAGAGATTTTTTAACTAGGAAACTTAAGGAGTTATCAATGTAATGACAGACATTCTAATAAGGTCTAGTGTTATATCACATTCTTGGGATTTTCAATATATAAAAAAAAAACATTCAAACCAAAGATGGGATACAGCAAAAACAGCTGAATATTCTCATTCATTAAGAAAAAAGAGGGAGAAAAAAGAAGGAAAAAAAAAAAAAAAAGAATTCAATGGGGGCCTGTCTGCCCCGAGTTAACGGAAAAAATAAAAAAATAAAATAATAGGAGGGGCTAAGCCATTTTCCATTGTAAAACGTGAACCTGATCAACTAACTTCCCACGTTAGTAGGGAGTTAGACATTCTGCCCTATAGCCTTTTGACTTTCTTCATAGCTTTGTAAAAAAGAAGAAGGGGGGGGTGAGAATCAGAAAAGAAAAAAAAAAGGGAGAGAATTCCTTCCCCTTCCCTTCCCCTCCCTCTTCCTCAAAATCCCATTAGACACTGTGCCGTCTACCAATTGAATACCCCTTTTAACTGTCTTTGTGATCCTAACCGATACCAGATCTATGTAGTTCGTCTGAAGTAATTTTCTGCTGCAATTCACAGATGGGAAGAGCCGACTGAACCGCTCCCGCATAGCTGTCGACGATCACAAAGGTAATGTCCTTAAAGGCCTGTAGATAGTCCTCATATCCTTGGAATGATAGAGGATAAAGTTGTTCCACATAGAAATCGTCTTTGTGACTTGTAGAGTGACCGAACCGGAAGTAATGTAGTTGCGATCTGTGTTTGGCTCCCATATTGGCAGTGGTCATGTGTAGTATCGACAGCTGTAAAGGATCATCACCGTCCAACATCTCCTTGATTGGACTAGAGAGCGCGACTGTACAAAGATTATAATCTGTATTCTCATCGGCAGGTTCCTCAGTGCCCCTGAGGTGCCACATCGTGTATCTCGATATTGCTATACCACTAGAGGCTGAGTTGACCTGTCTGAAGGAGCCACTCCGGGTAGTAATAGTAGCTGCGTATCCATCATGTGCAGTAGGTTCAGAACTTCTAGACCAAGAATCTGAATGTTTGTCCTCCGCTTGCATATGAGTATCGTTGCATACTACCGTAGCTGTAAGAGCTTTGCATAATGCCTGCGTTAGGCTATAAAAGTGATCCTGAAGAAGCCAAGCCATCACAAGCTGCCACATATCTGAGGCCGCCTCCATGAAGATGGTTGTCTTTGTTATATTTACCAGTCAGGGGTGTTCAATCAAGCACTCTATTTCTTTTCTATCACTTCTAACCACTTTAAGGTTCCATCTTTAGAGTCTAAGTGGCATTTGTATATATAAAATCATATTTTTAGTTAAATTAGAGCCAGGAGCTCTGCACTAACACATCAATTTTTGGTTCCTTTGGCAGCTGGCTCCGCCCCCCTTTTAGTTCTTTTTTAAAGATTTAGACAACTAATATTTTAAAAAATGCATCTGGATATTATTCTCATGTTACTCTTTGCTTTGAATACACCTGTCTACCTATCTTTTTATGTCATATTTAAGTACACAAAAATAATACGAAAAGCTGCTCAAAAGCAGCGGATGTCGCTTTCTACCCCCGAAGTTTCCAGCTCGCCGGAAACATAAGTTAAGAAGCAGCGGTTGTAAGACCAGACTGCAATCATCCCGATCCGATCGAGATGGTCGACACCCCCTGCTAGCGGCCGGTTGGCTACGAATGTGCAAGGGGGTGGTATCAAACAACCATTTCACTCAAAATGCTTGTGCAATGATAAATGCCGATAGCGTATGCTGTCAGCATTTAGTGATGTCGGGCGGACATGATTCACTACAGCGAATCATGTCCGCCCGGCAATTGATAAATCTACCCCGTAGATTTTACATGCTGTGAAGTCAACTGAAAAAGCACAACCATGTTTTCTGACTGATTACTAATGGATTAGAATAACCTCAGATTTCAAAACTACACAAAAACCTACACAAAACACTGTGCACAGTTATTAATGGGAACAGTCCCGCTGAGCTCTTAAACATTCACATACATCAAAACTTTCATTCTAATAAACCAGAACTTTCAGAAAATGACTTATATTTTACTGTTTAGGACATCTGGACTCAGATATTGAGAATTCAAATCTCTTTATTTTCCGTCCTGATGTCACTGACATGCAAAATGTTTCCTATTGACAAACAGTGGCCTAGAGCCCCTCATCATTCTGTAATTGTAAACTTTACTACCTGGTTGTCACATAGTTGACAACATTTAAAAACAATTCCAGGAAGACTTTGTAGTTCAGCAGTCAAGTAAATATGTTACAGTAGTATTGACCATGGCAACTTCTTATACTAAAAAAAAAAAAACTGTTAAGTTTGCACAATATATTATGCATTGTAATTTCGGATATAATCTGTGGACTGCAGGAGATTCATATTCCACAGTATGCAAACAAATATATACAACACCAACCAATACCTCATGTCGGATGTCCGCAGTCAGACATCCAAGCCAAAACCACATCTCAAGGCAGATTTTCACAATATCGGCCTATGTACGAGGTCAATCATACCATGGGACAAGAGGGAAAATGTGACTGTCCCAGAAAAATCAGGACAGTTGGCAAGCATGTTGTAATGCAAGACTTTCATTATTTTAGTAAAGGTTTATATCTGCAAGTTAATTGACTATGTACGATCCAATATTTCACATATTTAGGAGTAGATTATGAGTGGCATGCTAACTGTTGCGCACAAGTAATATTGAGTCGGAAGTAGCGCGCATATTACAGGTTGACAGTAAACAACTGAGCGCAATTAAATTAATTAATTAAAAAAAATGAGTGTCGGGATAGCACGACTTCAGAGCTATAGTTAACTGTTATGCTTGAATAAAAACTGTCTAAAAAGACTTCAAAAATACATTTAAAAGTACAGTTGCACTCATAATAACACTATCTAATAAAATTATTTTAAAAAATGCAATTAAAAGTTATAAGGGCTCAAAGATATGAGATCCCAGGTGTTAGAAAAAAAGAAAGGCATGCAAATGGCTTTAACATAGATATACATAAATACATATACATGTCTAACTATGTGTGTATACATATACACTATATATATATATATATATATATATATATATATATACACACACACATATATAGATGATAGATAGATAGATAGATAGATAGATAGATAGATAGAAAACACGGATGTGGACTGCACAATCAAACTGGACCAGGTACACATCCTATGACCCTGCAAAATGCATAATAGCACTCACAGGTAGCTGCACAGCCCCCAGAGACTGAAGCAGTTAACCCCAGACAAGTCTGGGTGCAAAGCCCATAGGTAAAATTACAAAATGAATACAACAAACAGAGGAAGTCTGGCATTCACTTGCAAGTACACAGTTAACATTAAAAGCAAAAATGCAAGAGTTAGTTACCGCATCTGGACAAATGGATCAAACCCAGGAACAACGTCAAGGTCTCTTCCAACCTGGGTCCCTAATACAGCCAAACAAATGCAAGCTCTCAATCAAACAAACTGCACAGGCTTATGTAATCTCCTTAGACACATACAAAACACGGAAGTGTACTGAACTCTCAAACTGGACCCGGTACACATCCTATGACCCTGCAAAATGCACAGCCCTGAGTGCTTAATAGCACTCACAGGCAGCTGCACAAATATGTGTGTGTGTGTGTGTGTGTATTTATGTAATAACAGACATATATACACATAAATACACAGTGGGACCTTTTTAGCGGGTGTACCACACAGCTAATTTTACTGATCACCCGGCTAAAATGTTTGCCAATATTAAAGGGATACTGGACCCAAATGTTTTCTTTCATGATTCAGATAGAGCATGCAATTTTAAACAACTTTCTAATTCACTCCTATTTTCAATTTTTCCTCATTCCCCTGATATATTTATTTGAAAAAGCAGGAATGTGAGCTTACAAGACGGCCAATTTTGGTTCAGCACCCTGGATAGCGCTTGCTGATTGGGGGTTGCATTTAACCAACAATCAGAGAGTGCTACCCAGGTTCTGAACCAAATATGGGCCGACTCTTTCATGGTTCAGACAGAGCATGTGATTTTAAACAACTTTCCAAATTACTTCTATTATCTAATTTGCTCAGTTCTCTTTGTATCCTTAGTTGAAACGCATGCCTAGGTAGGCTCAGAAGCAACAGCGCATTACTGAAAGCTAGCTTTTCATTGGTCACTGCACATAAATGCCTTTTGACATTGGTTTCCCAGATATGTTCACCTAGCTCCCTGTAGTGTGTTGCTGCTCCTTCAACAAAGGATGCCAAGAGACTGAAGCAAATTTAATAAATTGAATAATATAAGTAAATTGGAAAGTTGTTTAAAATCACATGCTCTTTCTAAATGTTGAAAGAAAATGTTTGGGTTTCGTGTCCCTTTAAGCCGTGAATGAACCATAGGACCCACAGTGGTCCGGTCCTTAAAACATCCATAATAATTAAATTTAATGGTCCCTTATCACAAATAATGGTCACCCCAAGTGACCCACACCACTCAATATTTTGGTCCTCACTTAAAGGACCAATAAATACAGTCGATTTGCAAAATCAATAAATACATAATAAAAAGACACTGAAATAACAATCAAATGAGCGTTAGATTATTTTCTGACAAATTTAAAAGCTACTAGCATTTTCTCTGGCCCCTGTATCGTGTGACAACCACCAACCAATCACAAATGGATTACCTCCTGCACATACTCAGTATGAGCTGTTACCTCAGAAAGTGTGCTTATAAATAGATTGTGCATATTATAATAATGGGAGTAAACTGGAAATAGAATGAGCTATATGAATTATGAATGTTTAAATTTGACTTTAGCGTCCCTTTAAACACCAGCCCAGCACTCAAGAAACCTCCACTCCATGAGATCCAACTAGCAACCAACAGACACCCTGCAGAAATGCCCAAATATTATTAAAGGCATATGAAACCTAAAAAAATGTATTTGTGATTTAGACAGAGCGTACCATTTTAGAAAAAGGTTTCCATTTGACTTCTATTATCAGATGTGCTTCTTCTCATGATATTCTGTATTAAAGTGATACCTAAATAGGCATTTAGAGCACTACATGGTAGGAAACAGCACTGCCATCTAATCCTCTTGCAAATGAATAACATTCTTGCAAAACTGCTGCTAAATAGTTCTCCAGAAATGGGCCGTCTCTGAGTCCTAAGCTTAACTACCTGCTTTTCAGCAAAAAATAACTAGAGAACAAGAAATATTGATAATAGAAATAAATTTGATTTTTTATCAGACTGATTGTTATATGTTAGTTACAAGGGACTATGGAGTTGATCAAAATCTTGTGCTCGTTTTAGCAGATAACGATTTCTGAATGGTGGGCAGTACTGTCAGTGTGTTCTCCCAGTGATCACAATCCTAAAATTCTTCCATTAATACCCCTCAAGCTCAGAATTATTATTTCCCAAAAGTAACAAGAAACCATTTTCTGCATCATTACTCTAACAATTTTGTAAACCTATAATCAAATGTTCACGATTAATGACAAACAAAATGGCGATTTGGGGTGTTTAGCAATGACATCACAGGTTAAAGGGCCTGTATGTTGATTGATCCTTTTTAATAGTGTGTATTTATGCTAATAGGTCATGTGCACAACTGAGGTGCAACTAGAAAGCTCAGGGCCCTGGTGCAAGAATTCATGAAGCCCCCCCACCACCCGCAAAAAAAAAAAGTGGAGAAAAAACTTAAAGGTATATGAAACCCACATTTTTAGCCACCAAGCGCTACTTACGTGCTGGCCGAAAATAGGAAAGCTCCTAAGCTTACCTTACAGCTTTTCAAAAAAAGATACCAAGCAAATTAAGAAAAAATTATAATAGGAGCACATTAGAAAGTTGCTCTATCTATGAAAGAAAACATTTTAGTTTTATATCCCTTTAATAATAGGAAATTAATAAAATAAGGCAAATAGTCATCCCCAGAAAGTGCAAGGTCAAATATGTTTGTTTTTTTTTAGATTTCTGGGGATAACTATGATCTTTAACCAATTTAGCTTCTTTAATTAATTTCTAAAGCAACAGGCCAAATGTGTTTTGGTTTTTTTAGATTTCTGGGGATAACTATGATCTTTAACCAATTTAGCTTCTTTAATTCATTTCTAAAGCAATAGGCCAAATGTGTTTTTTTTCTCATAAAATTATACTATGGGGCCGATTTATGATGCTGTGAATGCAGCAGTTCCCGCGCGAGCCTTTCGGCTCACCGGAAACAGGAGTTAAGAAGCAGTGGTCTTTTTCCGATTGGCACGTACGGCTATTGGCACGTACGGCTATTGGCTAAGAGGTGGAAACGTCAACTCATTGAAAAAATGAGCAGTGCCATGGGCAACCAGAGCTGTTAGGTTTAGCAGTGAAGAATTTGGATTGTGACAATTAAAACAGGACTAGCACGTTACATTTAGGGCCCATTTTTCACCAAAACAATAATGAAAAAAGTGGTGCCAATAATTTTTTTTATCAAACTATAGATTGTGATAAACCATTTAGGGCTAGATTATAAGCGGAGTGCTAATTTATTGTGCAAATTCGCCCATTTACGGGTGCACAATAAATGAGCTTGTGGTAGCACTTAGCGCTCATTAAATTAACCAGAGGTAAGACCTCTGGTTAATTCACAAAATTTTTCCAAATTTCCCTTAAAATACAGTAGATAGTTACTGTACAAAATAAAAAAATATCAGCATCTTTATTTTTGTAAATAATTACTGCACGAAGCATATATATATATATATATTTAAAATTTGCTGCCCAGCATTGTGCGACTTACTGCCTTCGCTGCGCTAGGTTCTCTGCCATGTCTCATGGCATGAGAACGAGGCGCCCATTGGAGCCTATGGAATCGCGCTCTCATGAGCGCAAAGCTTCCCTGTAATGTGAACGCAAGGTCAAGTTCGCATTGCACTGAACCTGTAATACCAACGCACATTTGCATGCACCGGTATTACTGAGTGGAGCGGAAATATCGCATAAGCGTGATTTTGCGTTCCACTCGTAATCTGGCCATTAGTGCTAATAAAAGCAAGTGGTCTAGTAGGTATAGATGGATAGGCTAGCATAGGATACAAGATAGATGGAGTAGTGATAACCGGATTCAGGTAAGCTGCCACTGGCACATCACTAGCAGGAGACTCAGTAAGCACAGGATACCCAGCAGGTACTATTGGTGAGGCTGCCACAGGGTACCAGATAGATGCAGTAGTGGTAACCGGATTCAGGTAAGCTGCTACTGGCACATCACTAGAAGACTCAGTAAGCACAGGATATCCAGCAGGCACTATTGGTGAGGCTGCCATGGGATACCAGGTAGGTGCAGTGGGTATAGCAGGATACAGTTAAGCTGCCACTGGTACAACAAGCACAGGAGACTCAGCAAGCACACGATACCCAAAGGATACTGTTGATAAGGCTGCCACAGGATACAAGATAGATGCAGTGGGTACAGCAGGATTTAGATAAGCTGCCACAGATATAGTAAGCACAGGAGACTCTGTAGCACAGGATACCCAGCGAGTACTGTTGATGAGGATGCCACAGGATAGCAGCGGGTACAGCAGGATTCAGGTAAGCTGCCACTGGTACAGCAACCACAGGCTGAAGGTAAGTAACAGCTGCAAACTCAGCAGGCACAGGAACAAGGTAAGTAAACCAGCTTGGGACTCAGCAGGCACATGAACTAGGTGCATATCACAATAACTCAGCCCAGAGTGATGGCCTTATTGGATTTATATAGGAACTCCTACACCTGGATCCATTTAGGTGGGTATTCCTACAATTGTGCATGGCCCTTTAAACCAGTGCAGTGTAAAGCCACGCACACCTAGGGAGAAGAAGCAGCCACTGCTGAAGAAAGATCTCAGCGTTCCACGTGGAGGAATGCTGAGGCAGGAGCCCAATAGGATAGTTAGGTATATTCCAGTCATCTCAATAAACTTTTGGCATTGTTTGTTTCTAGTTCAGAGCCATCTCAAACTCATATTCAAACGATCTTTCCCAGCATTAAAGAGGCATACAAGTTAAAAAAGAAAATTTGCTAATTTTTTAGAGCATTTAATTATTGCTCCATTGCTTGCAAAAACCTATGTGTTTAACCCCTGCAAAAGTGAAAATAACATAGCTAAAGTCAGCTCTAGAGTAGCAACTGGGGCGTAGCTAAACACTTCTAGTGAGCCAATGACAAAAGGCCTATGTGTGTAGCAACCAATCACCAGCTAGCTCCCAGTAGGTCATTGCTGCCCCTGAGCCTATCTAAGTATGCGTTTCAACAAAGGAAACCAAGAGTAAGTAAAATGAAAAGTCTCCTAAAATTGCATAGTTTAATTTAGACTTTCTTGCCCTTTTAACTCATGATAATTATGGTTGTAAACCACTAGCGCTACAGAATACAGTAGCACTTTGAGTATAAATGAAAATAACAATAATAACCCCTCAAACATTATAATAAATATATATAGGGTAAGGATATTGGGGGTTGTCTTCTAAACTTTGAATGGTGAGATCTTTAAAAAAACTATAGAGGATAAAGATGATGGTGATATCTTTATTGTAATGGGTGAGCATGGTGTGGTTCATTTTTGAAACTATGAAGATTAAAGATGGTGGTGACAACTTCTAAACTATATAAGGTGTGGTTTTATTGTGAAGTATATGTGGAAAACATAAATTATGCTTACCAAATAATTTCATTTCCTTCTGTATAAGGAGAGTCCATGGCATCATTCCTTATTGTTGGGAAATACTGAACCTGGCTACCAGGCGGAGGCAAAGACACCCCAGCCAAAAGCTTAAAGGAACACTGAACACAAATTTTTTCTTTCGTGATTCAGACAGAGCATGCAATTTTAAGCAACTTTCTAATTTAAAAATTATAAAAAAATTTTTTCGTTCTCTTGCTATCTTTATTTGCATCTAAGTTGTTTTTTTGGTTCAGCACTTGTTTATTGGTTGGTTAAATCAATCCATCAATCAGCAAGAACAAATGGGCCGGCATCTAAACTTACATTCTTGCTTTTCAATTAAAGATACCAAGAGAATGAAGAAAATTTGATAATAGGAGTAAAGAGTAAATTAGAAAGTTGCTTAAAATTGCATGCTATATCTGAATCACGAAAGAAAAAATTTGAGTTCAGTGTCCTTTTAAATACCTCTCCCACTTCCCCCATCCCCTAGTCATTCTGCCAAGGGAACAAGAAACAGTAGGAGAAATATCAGGGTATAAATGGTGCCAGAAGAAAAATATAATTTAGAGGGCTGCCCATCCGAGATACAGAAGGAAATGAAATTATCTGGTAAGCATAATTTATGTTTTCCTTCTTAATATAAGGAGAGTTCACGGCATCATTCCTTACTGTTGGGAAAACTATACCCAAGCTTTAGAGGACACTGAATGATAACGGGAGGGACAAAAATAGAGGCAGACCCTAATCTGAGGGCACCACAGCCTGCAAAACCTTTCTCCCGAAAGCTGCTTCAGCCGAAGCTAAAACATCAAACTTGTCAAATTTAGAAAAAGTATGTAAGGAAGACCAGGTAGCCGCCTTACAAATGTGATCCAGAGAACTCGTTCTTAAAGGCCCAAGAGGAAGCCACTGCTCTAGTAGAATGAGCTGTAATCCTTTAAGGAGGCTTTTTTCCCGCTGTCTCATACGCAAAGCGGATAACACTCCTTAACCAAAAAGATAAGACCTTCTGACCTTTACGCTTCCCGGAATAGACAACAAACAAATAGATAAAACTTTAAGGCGCAAACCACATCCAAAATTATGAAGCAAACGTTCCTTCGAAGAAGGAGGATTGGGAAACAAGGAAGGAACCACAATCTCTTGATTGAGGTTGCGGTCTGAGACGACCTTAGGAAGAAAACCTAACTTAGTACGTAGGACAGCCTTATCAGAATGGAACACCAGATAAGGAGGCTCACATTGCAAGGCTGCAATCTCAGATACTCTGTGCGCAGAAGCAACAGCCAGTAGAAAAAGAACCTTCCAGGACAACAATTTAATGTCAACCTCATGCATAGGCTCAAACGAAGCCTGTTGCAAAACCTTAGGAAGAAGATTTAGACTCCAAGGAGGAGCCTTAGATCTAAACAGGTATTATCCTAGTCAGAGCCTTAACAAAGGACTGTACATCTGGAAGCTCAGAGAGCCTCTTTGGCAGTGAAACAGACAGGACTGAAATCTGTCCCCTCATGGAACTGGCAGAAAGGTCCTTCTCCAGTCCATCCTGGAGAAACGATAGGATCCTGGCAACCTTAACTTTATGCCAGGAAAATCCACGCTCTTCACACCAGAATAAGTAGGCTCTTCACACCTTATATTAGATGCGACGAGTAACTGGTTTACGAGTTTGAATGAGAGTATCAATAACTCTCTCAAAAAAAACCTCTCTTGGCTAAGACTAAGCGTTTAATCTCCACGCAGTCAGCCTCAGAGAATCTAGATTTTGATGAACAAAAGGACCTTGTTCCAGCAGATCCCTGCAATAAGGTAATTTCCATGGAGGAGATGATCCCCACCAGATCCGCGAACCACATTATTCACAACCACGATGGAGTAATCAGTATCACTGATGCCCGCTCCTGGCCACTACACGAGGAAGGAGTGGTAACGGTGGGAAAAGGTAAATTAGACTGAACCTCCAAAGCACTGCTAATGCATCTATTAGCTCCGCCTGAGGATCTCTGGACCTCAACCCATATCTGGGTAGCTTGGTATTGAGATGGGACACCATGAGATCTATCTCAAACTTTCCCCATCTGTTGCATATCTCCGCAAACACTTTGGGGATGGAGAGACCATTCCCCCGGATGAAAGGATTGTCTGCTGAGAAAATCTGCTTCCTAGTTGTCCACACCTGGAATGTGGATCGCTGACAGCAAACAGCTGTGGGCCTCCGCCCACTCCAGAATCCGAGATACTTCCCTCATTGCTAGGGAGCTTCTCATTCCACCCTGATGGTTGATGTAAGCCACCAAGGTTATATTCTGATTGGAATCTGATAAACTGGGATGAACCCAGAAGGGGCTAAGCCTTCAGAGCACTGAAGATTGCTTGAAGTTCCAGAATGTTGATCGGGAGGGAGCATTCCTCCTGAATCCACAGGCCCTTCTTGGCACCCCAAACAGCCCGCCATCCTGATAGGCTTGTGTGCGTAGTCACAATCTCCCAGGATGGTCTTAAGAAGGATGTCCCTCGGGACAAATGATCTGGACAGAGCCACCAAGATGGTATTAGATCAAGCTAAAAGAAAACCTGGGGGGGTGAGATAGACAGAGGGACCTCCTTTACAAGGAGGCCAAATGGATATGGAAATTGGACACATTATACCCCAAAGGTATGAATAGGGAGTTTGACCTTAATCCAATTTTGTAGATTTATTGTTTATATACAATAGGCTATAATACAAACTGTGTAAATTAAAATTGGTAATGATATGTGGTATATATATTTCTAATATGGTTGTGAATTATACTGTGACTATGCTATGTGCTTCCTTTTCAGGTTGTTTTTAATCTTGGTCCTCTGGGACACTTTAAAAGGGCATCAAAAGGGTTAATATGTTGCTTTTCTTGGTTCACATGTGATTTTTGTAACCCCGCCTATGATATGTGTTCTCATTGGTCCTTGTTTTTTTAGTATTGCTATATATTGTCTGTATGTGCACTATGTGTTTAGCTTGACAAAGGGGCAGGTGCCCCGAAACGTTGCTGTCTACCTAATAAAGGTTTATTTCACTTTTTCACACCCGAGAACATTTCTATGGATACTTTGGAGCAAAGGGTTTTGCTCTGATTTAGTCTGCACCCACCTTGATACTTTTCTGGACATTTGTGTTTAAAGGTGTGCTGGTCCTATTTTCTTGTTTTCTAATCTATATGAAGTTAAGGTGGTGGGGTTGTCTTTTAAACTATATGAGGAGGATGGTGGGTTGTAAAAAATAAAAAAAAGTTCCAAATTATGTAGATCCAAGAGTGAATTTAGAACATTTACTGCCACATAGTGCCTCCTTATGTTGCTTCAATCCACAGGGTATAAGCGGTTAAGGCTTACCAAAGTGTGTGATCCACAAACATAAAATAGCTATCCATTTACGTGCTTCAGCCCCCCAAATCCACCATTTCTCAAGACTCAAGTAAGCAGTTTCTTTCTAACATACAGTGTTACACTATGTATATCTCTTAATACCTTGCAAATATCAGCTTGCAACAACAAGAAGGGATACCACTCTGATCATGTTCTTAAAGACATGTCCAGCCCCATAACACAAGGAAACTCTTCTCTGAACAAGACAAATCAATTAAGTCCAGAAGTAGATGTCAGGTCACCCTGCCTGGTCAATGAGATGCAGTTGAATCCATCTAGGGAGTCAATGTCTGGTTTTCCCTTATTACTCTTAGGGCGACTACACTCAGAATAATTTACATATACCAGTGCATAGTGCAGTCCCTGAGTACAGATTTGTTTCCATGTTTTTTACATTCTCAGTTTAGTGTGTCAATGCAAATTAATCTCGGTGTAGTCACCCTGGGAGTAACAAGGGGAAATCTGAAGTGGACTCGTTATTAGATTCATAGGGCTAGATATATATATATATATATATATATATATATATATATATATATATATATATATATACTAGTTAGGCTGATAATGGGTCTTTTTATTAAAGGGACAGTCAAGTAAAACAAAAATGTTCATGTTTCAAATAGGGCCTGTCATTTTAAACAACTTTCCAGTTTACTTTTATCACCAATGTTGCTTTGTTCTCTTGGTATTCTTAGTTGAAAGCTAAACCTAGGAAGGCTCATATGAAAACTTCTAAGCCCTTGAAGGCCGCCTCTTATCACATGCTTTTTTATTTGCTTTTCCCATAAGGGGAGAGCTAGTTCATGTAAACCATATAGTTAAAGGACCAGTAAATACGGTAGATTTGCATAATCAACAAATGCATGATAAAATGACAATGCAATAGCACTTAGGGCTCGATTTATCAAAGCCCTATGGCTGCAAGTTCTCACAAGAACTTGTCCGCCGTAATTTAACAAGCAGCGGTCACCAGACCGCCGCTTCCCTAACCTCTTCGCCACCTCTAAGGTGGCGAAATTCAATCTCCGCGGTCGAGTCCGACCGAGGAGATTTACAGAAAAAAAAATTGCGCTCATGTGCAATGGTGATTATCTGCGGGTAATTTTGCCCTGCCACAGGCGAGCTGAGGCGTACAGGGGCGCGTATACGCGCCCCTGTCCGCCTCAGCTTTGATAAATCTAGCCCTTAGTCTGAACTTTAAATGATTAGTAGATTTTTTTCTGAAAATGTCAAAGCTATGTCTATTTCCACACCCCCTGTATCATGTGACAGACATCAGCCAATCACAAATGCATATACGTATATTCTGTGAATTCTTGCACATGCTCAGTAGGAGCTGGTGACTCAAAAAATGTAAATATTAGAAGACTATGAGCATTTTCTTAATGGTAGCAAATTGGAAAGTAGTTTAAAATTGCTGCTCTATCTGAATCATGAAAGTTTAATTTTGACTTGGGTGTCCCTTTAACACTGTGATCACGTTGATTGTGGCAGACACTGCACTAATTGGCTAAAATGCAAGTCAATAGATAATAAATAAAATGTCATGTGATCAGGAGGCTGTCAGAAGATGCTTAGATACAAGGTAATCACAGAAGTAAAAAGTGTATTTATATAACAGTGTTGGTTGTGCAAAACTGGGTAATGGGTAATAAAGGGATTATCTATCTTTTAAAACAACAAAAATTCTGGTGTTGACTGTCCCTTTAAGGCAAAATTTAGAGAGGCAGAAACATATGACTGGGGTTTGGTGTTGCAGCTTGTCCAGAGGAGAATTGACTGACATTTCAGGGCGAGACTTTTGTTTAGGGCAGACTTACATTGATATGCTAAGTTTTTTCCATCTTTTGTTTATTCAATCATTTGTGGTAATGTACTGTGCAGTTGCAATATTTATAAAATTCTAGACAATTTTTTAAACTATTTGGTATCCAGAATTGACTTAGGAGCCAATTCTCTAAAGTTCACTATCATGGAGTGAAATCATGATGCCAACCCTCACATGGTCAGACCAAAATCCACTAAAAGCCTCAGCAAAAGGTGAGCGAATGGCAAATCTCACAGGTGAGAGCAAAAGGGACAGGGCCCACCCAGCATTGAAAACATCATTTTTTTCTCATCTACATACAAATAAAATGATGCTGTTTTCAGAACACTTTGCATTTGCTTCTAGTTTCACAAATATGTCTTTTCCTACCAATGCAATAAGCACATAGCTTGTTTTAGGCAACCTCTCCAGGTTATATATTGTGATACCTGCAGGTGCAATATGCATTGAGAATATAATGAGACCTTCTAAGAAACCTTCAAACACGTCCAAGGTAACCTATTTAGCCCATTTTCCAATGTTACAAGACTCTTTTTATAACAGAAAAATAAATTATGGTTTGAATTTTAAAATTGGATTGAACATTAAATATGATGCATACTTTTGATTAATAGGTAACACATATTAGTAATTCGATTTTTAATGCATACTTTATCATATTTACATTGTACTTACAATACTCTTTTTAAAACACTCATTTTATTGAACACTATATTGTGATATACTGTATGTATCTCTCTTTCACATACAGTAACTGAGGGTGTGACATGGTTATCTTGGTATCCTTTATTGGAGATCATAACTAGGTATGCTCAGGAGCAGTAATGCCCTACTGGGAGCTTGCTAGTGATTGGCGATTACACACATATGCCTCTTGTCATTGGCTCACCAGTGGTGTTCAACTAGGTCCCCTTTGCAGGAGTTAAACACATATAAGCAAGCAATAGGGCAATAATAAAAGGATCTAATACATTACGGTCTTTTCTTTACACACTTGTATATCCCTTTAAAGAGACAATAAAATCAAAATTAATTTTCATAAAGGGTATGCAATTTTAAACAACTTTCCAATTTACTTTTATTATAAAATTTGGTTTGTTCTCTTGCTATTCTTAGTTGAAAGTTAAACCTAGATATGCTCGTATGCTAATTTCTAAGCCCTTGAAGGCCGAATCTTATCTCAAAGCATTTGACAGTTTTTCACAGCAAGAGGGAGTTAGTTCATGTGTGCAATATAGATAACATTGTGCTTGCGCCCATGGAGTTACTTATGAGAGGGCAATGATTGGCTAAAATGCAAATATGTCAAATTCTGGAGTAGACAGTCCCTTCAAGTTTTACATGTAGAGCCTGTGAAATATTTTCAGTAGTTTTCACATTATATACAGTATATATATATATATATATATATATATATATATATATATATATATATATATATATATATATATATATATATATATATATATATATATAAAAAATAAAGTCCCCAGAGTTATACATAACATTTTAGGTGATGACTGACTACTGATTTATAAAGTGCCATTAGTATCTACTAATGCTGTTCATACAACCAAGAATCCTGCTGACTTTTCCTGCTGTGTTGCTTCTTTGCTTCCCTACTTTTAAATCCTCTGCAATAATAACTTCCAAGTCTCTTTTCTCTACATCTGCTATTAGTAAAGTACTATTAAGTCTATACTCAAACTTTGGGAGTCCAATGTTCTATTACAAAGGGCAATAAAGTGGTTACTTCTGGGATAGAATGAAGTGTAGCCAATGACAGTAAGTAAATGTGGATTAGGTATCCAGACTTGTGAATGCTGTGTTTGTTTAAGTTGAGGAAGGCCCTAGGGGTTCACACCTATACATGCTGTAAATTTGCTTTGGGCAGCCCTTTCCAGTCACCTCAGTGGACACATACTTGTGGATTCTGTCTGATTTAAAGAATACATTTCATCTCTCAGCTCTTTTTTATGGTTATTCTTTTATCAAATAAAGATACTTCACTTGAGTTTGAATATTTTCTAAGGAGAATTTTTGCTAAACCATTTGATAAATATCAATATAATAAAAAAGGCTAATAATAATGCTGCACTTTTAAATAGCCATCATATTTCCTAATCAAGGCTGTACATAATTCAGGTCTGAGTTTAAAATGAAAATGCAAAGCACAGGTCAGTATGATTTTTTTTATTACTTATATTTTTTGCATGTTACATTTTCACTGCCATGATTTGAGTTTATAGTTTAAGGAGCATCTAAAAGGACAGTAATATTTAACTTGCATAATAAGTGATATTTATTTATTTTACTGCAACCATGCATTATTTTCATCTTATATTTGTTTCTGAGATTTTCCATAAGCTCTTTTGGCTTTTAATGAATGGAGTGTTTTTCACATTGCAAACTAAACTATGTCGCCTGGTTACAAGAAAAAGACTGAATTCCATACATTGTGCACAAAGTGTGCTGCATGCATTCTATTAATCTATTTGTAAGTTCTACATCCAAGCACTAAGTAGTGTGACTTTGCAAAGTGATTCCCAAACACTCCTCTTTCTTTCCTTACTATTCAGTGTGATGTCTGGACTGACAGTTTCTGCTTTGAGATGAGCAGGAGGTGGTGATGTAATAAGTATCAGGCAGATGGATATAAATACCGTGGCTGGGGGTAAAGAGCTATGGCTGAGCTGCTGGAGAAGATCAACACTTCAGACAAGTCCACAGCAACTAACAACAAGTGGAGATCAAGTTCGAAAAAAACTTTCTTTAAGTCAACCCCTTTAAGAAAAGTCTCCATGCAAGTTAATAGACCAAACCACACCTCCTTTTGGAACTAACCAGTTGGTTCTTTGATCTAAGTATAAGTGGATCTGGAGTTGAGGTATTTTTAGAGCAATTGACTCCTTAAACCACGTGTGCCCACGTTGATCAGGATGACTGTTCAATCTGCCCTTGTGCCAATCCTGTTCCTGGGGCTGGTTTCGGGTTTGGTGCATTGTATATCGCTCGCATCGTCCCAGAGAAATGATACATTGGACCGGCGTTGGGAAACACTTTTTTCTAGGTCTATGGCCAGGATGCCAGGAGAGAAAAAAGAAGGGAATCGGGAAAGTGACTATTTGCTAGGCATCAAGAGGTTGCGACGTCTTTACTGCAATGTGGGCATCGGATTTCATATCCAGATTTTACCAGATGGCAGAATAAATGGGATGCATAATGAAAATCGATACAGTAAGCATTTCATTTATTGCATTTACTCAAAAAGATTTATTGAACATTTGTCAAATAAAGCGAAATGGCATTTTCTGTCATGAACATGTCAGAAACTAATATGGAACCAAATTTATATTACCTAAAATAAATAGTATTGTTAATCTTGTTTCTATAAAAAATTAAACACTGCATTGTATAAATAATGGTAACAATGTTTTAAAATATTATTTAACCATTTATTTTTTTATAAGAAGCAATAACCTTTCAAATAATATATTCTGATTATTTTTCAATGCATTTATTTATTTTACTGTTCATGGAAAAGCACTTTTAGAGTCACTAAAATTTACATGAAATAAGTGAAGCTCAAGTCAAAGTTAATCTGTATAATTAGCTATAAAGTTGTGCCAGGGAAATGACAGAGCTCAGTACAGCTTGTGTTCTGCTCGGTGGGATAAACACATGTGCAGCTAGATTAGTGTCACTGAAAATGGGATCTTTCCTTTCTCATTCAACAGCGCTTTAGAAAATAAAGTGGGAATTATCTCAGTACTCTTAGGAAAACTGTATTTATTTGGATTTTATCAAGAGGAACTAATTAAGGGTTCTAAAGTAGTGGCAATTAATTGCTTAAATGATTTACAGAGCTCCTGTTTCTGGCAGCGAATTTCTTAGTCATAGTTGTTGTCAGGTGCCTTATTTTAGAATATATCTGGTAGGTGGGCAGAGCTATTTTTTGTATTTACTTATCACAAGTCTAAATTCTCCATGTTTAAATAACAAATCTGGTTACCATGGGCTGTTACATAAAAATAAAAATGATATATTTGAAAATAATAATATATACAAATAAATAGATAGATCATATAGATAGATAGATAGATAGATAGATAGATCAGATAGATAGATGATAGATTGATCAGATAGATAGATGATAGATAGATAGATAGATAGATAGATAGATAGATCAGATAGATAGATCAGATAGATAGATCAGATAGATAGATAGATAGATAGATAGACAGATCAGATAGATAGATGATAGATCAGATAGATAGATAGATAGATAGATAGATAGATAGATAAGATAGTACAATTCCAGGGATTAGGTAGAGCCATAAAGTAGACTGAATTAATTTATAGATATTTTGTTCAGCATCAATAAGTGAAACGTATTTGCAGATTTTAATATAATGTTAAAAAATAATACTCTCATAACTGTCAGTATTAATGAATAACTTCAACTGTCATGCCAAAGTATTTGTTAAATTATTTTCCTGCAAAAGAGAAAGGCAATGTGTTTCAGCCTCTCTAGCCCCCAAGTGGTTAAATCTTTGTGTGTGATTTAAATACATCTGTTAGTGACTTAACCTTGTGCCCTGAAGCACTATTTGATACCCAACTGAAACAATAGGATTTAGGATTAGACAACACCAAGACAAATGCCAAAGTCAATCAACCCTGAAATGACTTTGCTGCACAATATAAATGTGACATGGGTTGCAAGGGTTAAAGTTGTACATCCTGAAATAAAAAGGGGTCTGGTTATGAAAAGAAGTCATTTTATGTAGCGCCTGTATTAAAGGTTTTTGGGGGGTCATTTTTTGACCCAATAAAATTCCAGAACATGATCTAGAAAGGGGAGTAAGCGTTACTCCACTGATTCCCTTTAAAATGTATTCTAAAATATCTACATATAAAACACAGCTTCTTTGATTGGCATAAACTGAGTGCAGCTGAAAATGCACCATTTTATTAGTGTTTTTGTTAGATAGGTGCAGAACGTGCAGTCTGACCGGATAATGCAACCGTGTAGGTGAAAAGATAGGTGCAGAATGTGCAGTCTGACCGGATAATGCAAACGTGCAGGTGAAAAGCTAGGTGCAGAATGTGCAGTCTAACCGGATAATGCAACCGTGTAGGTGAAAAGCTAGGTGCAGAATGTGCAGTCTAACCGGATAATGCAACCGTGTAGGTGAAAAGATAGGTGCAGAACGTGCAGTCTAACCGGATAATGCAAACGTGTAGGTGAAAAGATAGGTGCAGAACATGCAGGCTAACCGGATAATGCAAACGTGTAGGTGAAAAGCTAGGTGCAGAACATGCAGGCTAACCGGATAATGCAAACTTGTTGGTGAAAAGCTAGGTGCAGAATGTGCAGTCTAACCGGATAATGCAAACGTGTAGGTGAAAAGATAGGTGCAGAATGTGCAGTCTAACCGGATAATGCAAACGTGTAGGTGAAAAGATAGGTGCAGAATGTGCAGTCTAACCGGATAATGCAAACGTGTAGGTGAAAAGATAGGTGCAGAACGTGCAGTCTAATCGGATAATGCAAACGTGTAGGTGAAAAGATAGGTGCAGAACGTGCAGTCTAACCGGATAATGCAAACGTGTAGGTGAAAAGATAGGTGCAGAACGTGCAGTCTAACCGGATAATGCAACCATGCAGGTGAAAAGATAGGTGCAGAACGTGCAGTCTAACCGGATAATGCAACCGTGCAGGTGAAAAGATAGGTGCAGAACATGCAGTCTGACCGGATAATGCAACCGTGTAGGTGAAAAGCTAGGTGCAGAACGTGCAGTCTAACCGGATAATGCAACCGTGTAGGTGAAAAGATAGGTGCAGAACGTGCAGTCTGACCGGATAATGCAAACGTGTAGGTGAAAAGATAGGTGCAGAACGTGCAGTCTAACCGGATAATGCAAACGTGTAGGTGAAAAGCTAGGTGCAGAACATGCAGGCTAACCGGATAATGCAAATGTGTAGGTGAAAAGATAGGTGCAGAACGTGCAGTCTGACCGGATAATGCAACCGTGTAGGTGAAAAGATAGGTGCAGAACGTGCAGTCTGACCGGATAATGCAAACGTGTAGGTGAAAAGCTAGGTGCAGTCTGACCGGATAATGCAAACGTGTAGGTGAAAAGCTAGGTGCAGAACGTGCAGTCTGACCGGATAATGCAAACGTGTAGGTGAAAAGCTAGGTGCAGAACGTGCAGTCTGACCGGATAATGCAAACGTGTAGGTGAAAAGCTAGGTGCAGAATGTGCAGTCTGACCGGATACTGCAAACGTGTAGGTGAAAAGCTAGGTGCAGAACGTGCAGTCTGACCGGATACTGCAAACGTGTAGGTGAAAAGATAGGTGCAGAACGTGCAGTCTGACCGGATAATGCAAACGTGTAGGTGAAAAGATAGGTGCAGAACGTGCAGTCTGACCAGATAATGCAAACGTGTAGGTGAAACTGTAAATATAACAATGATAACAAACTCAGAAGCGTAGACCATTAGTACAATATCATTACGTAAAATACAATAAATTGAACAAAATGACATACATTGATTGACTAAGATGTATTATGGATATGGTTTGTTTTCAGAACCAAGGCTAGGATGCATTTATAATAATAATAATAATAATAATAAGTGTCATAATAATAACAAGAAACAAAATAACAGAAAACAGTGCAGTCCTAGGATCTATCCTCTTAGGGGAGGACTGGCCACTTTTGACCTGGGGGCAATTACAGCTTAGTGGCCCATCTATATCAATCCCCCCCTTTGAAAAAGTTATATTTCATTAAAAAAAAATTGTTGCAGATTTTTTGTTTTCATGGTACCTCTGTTAACTATTGGGGCAGTATAGGGGCAGAAAGCATGATGTGTGTATGTGTGTGTATATATGTATGTCTATATATATATATATATATATATATATATATATATATATATATCTCTCTCTCTCTCTCTCTCTCTATATATATATATATATATATATATATATATACATACATACATACATACATACACACACACACATATATATGTGTATATATAAATTTATACACACACACACACACACATACATATATACACACACACACACACACATACATATATACACACACACACACATATATATATATATGTATGTATAAAGAAATTGGCTGCTGGGCACTGCGCCTTCTTCATCAGCCCTGATTCCAACACCAAGAGCAGCCCCTACTGCAATCCTGCCCCAATCTTGTCCTGCATCCTGTGGAGTGAAAGATGTCAATATGCACAGTTCTGTGCTAACCTTGTGCTTGTACTATCATGTACAAGTGTTTTCTAAACTAAGCTTCTTCAGAAGAAACTTGCCACACACAGAAAGTGCTATAGAATCAGGGCAATATATCCCAAGATAATTTAATTAAAAAAGCCAAAAGCAGTATATAGCTATTAAAGGGACAGTAAAGTCAAAATTAAACTTTCATGATTGAGTTAGAGCATGCAACTTTGTATAACTTTCCATATACTTCTATTATCAAATGTGCTTTGTTCTCTTAGTGTTCTTTGTTTAAAAGCATACCTAGGTAGGCTCAGAAGCAGCAATGATTTACTGGGAGTTATGCCTCTTATCATTTTCTTACCTTTTGTGTTCAGCTAGCACCCAGTAGTGCATTGCTGCACCTTCAACAAAGGATACCAATAGAATAAAACAAAATTGAGATTAGAAGTAAATTGGAAAGGTGTTTAAAATTGTATACTCTATCCAAATCACGAAAGAAGAAGATTGGGTTTCATGTCACTTTAAACAATGTACAGAAACCCAACATGTTCATGGGTGAACACACTTTAGTTTAGTTGTTGGTTTGGACACAGGATGACAGCACAAGTGATAAAGACAATAGAAAATGGCTTAACTAGCATAGGGAATCATATGCAATCGGTAGACCAAGCAGGGCTGCAACAGGGAAAAAATAAATTATCAGTTATATTCACAAATGTACTTATGAAATGGTGCTTAATTGCTTGTCAAGCACTGTCTACGTTCCATAGCTTGTTGTACTGTGAGATGCACCTGTCTGCTCTGACATTACACTGTCTTCATATTCCAGGTTTGTTGGAGATCTCACCAGTGGAGGTGGGAATCGTGAGCCTATATGGTGTTAAAAGTGGACTTTTTGTTGCAATGAATGGAAAAGGAAAATTATACGGATCTGTAAGTAATATTTTGTAGACGAGTACCTTGTTGTATAAAAATAGAACACTCCTCCAATCTATTGTTTAGCAGTCTTTACTCACTCTCTCATTGGTGTAATGTAAAATGGCACAACGCTCCCACACTGGTTCTCCACAGCTGATTATTAACAATTTTAATGAGCTCCCAAAGATCAATTTTACCCGCTTAAGTATAGCAAATTGTTTACAAATCGCTCATTTACCTTTATTTTGACATTTGAAATAGCTGATTTAACCTATTGTATCCTCACGTATACTGATAATTTCAGTACCTAAATACTGGTTTTAAAAAAGCTATGCAAATAATAAGGTACAGAAAACATTATTCTATCAGCTGGGGGATATAGAGTGGTACAAAAATGTTAATTTTTCATTGTATTGGTCTCACTGTGTACACCAGGCATGGGCATTTGTCAGCTTTGTTCGCTACAGAATGAGGAAGTAAGTGGCCACCATGGACTCTGGCTATTTTCGGGGCCGGATTGATTCTTGTGAATGGTCACACCACTAAGATCTGTGCAAATCCAGATGTTAGTTTGGTGATCTTTCACAAGCATAAATCCAGCACCAAAAATGGCCGCAGTCCACAAGCGGCCGCCTACTTTCCCTTTCTGTAGTGAACAAAGCTGCCAGATGCCAATGCCTAGTGTACACAGTGAGACATATGGAGGATTTTTTCATAACTTTAGAGAGATAAGCTAATGAGGTCTGCTCTCCCCTGAGCTCAGCCCATTTAATTTGGTTGTGGTTTTAACTAGCAGAGGTAGTTATTTCATATACAAAAATATACCTTAAGGAGAACTTCCCCATACATTTTAATCGCTGCAGCTGGTATAACAAATTAAAGTGAAGGAAAAGTTGGAACATGTTGAAGACACAAAATAATCGCTAACTTTTCCCCCAAAATTTTTCTAAATTTATGAAATAAACCATATTTATATTTCCCTACCATTTCGATCATTACTCCTCCCATCCGCTATTTCCTTATTTTCTAGTGAGTGACGTATATAGAGCGGTCCCACCTGCTCTATACATGTTTCCAAAGCGTGTTCATGATCCTCCGATTAACTGAGCATGCGTTATACTTTCTTGCAACATAATATTGGAATTCCATAATAGTACTACTAGGCATGCGCGAAACGAGAGCGCACATGGATTTTGGGCTGAAGCAATAAACCTTAGAGCATGCGCACATCATCTGGGAGGCGGATGACGTTGATTGACGGCCGCCTAATGGCCAGATTTTCAATAGGCTCTTAAAAAATGGGTTGCATTTGCCGAGAAAGAAAACGTCAGTACAAACAGCGATAACTTACTTTAGAATAATAATTTAAACAAATTATGAATGAAACTCGTTTTGGGCAAAAAATCTTATTACAGTTTCATAGCTAGGTAACTTTACCTTCACTTTAAAGAGAAACTCATTTTACAGTAAACTGCTCAATACTCAATTTAACAACTGAAGAAAGACTGAGCCGGTCCTGCTGGCGTTAGAACCTGCGATTGTTAAGTTAAATCTGATAGGCAATAGCTTCATGTAATACAAAAGGGAATGCCGCAGACTACTCAGTCCTAATATAGGTCTGAATGGAACAAAGTCATCTATGTTGAAGAAAGCTGTGTGAGAAAATATGATAAGTATTCTGCTTGTAAATAATTGTCATAATGCCCCACACAGGCTGTCTCTCTGCGCTGGCTGTCTTCACAGAAGTATGTGGTTTAAAGGGCCACAAACTTGGAAAATATTTAAATAGGGAAACAAGATGCCAAACATCTGCCACTTCCTAACTTCCTCCTTAGGCAGCATTGATATAGAATGGAAACTGGGTGTTTCGTACATTACAACTATATTACGGCGAGAGGGCAAGTGGTGTGCATGCGCAGCTGCTCTCTCTTCAGATTAAAAGAATAGTAATCCATTAAAATGAAAGAAAAAACAGATTTGCGTAATACTATTAAACACCTGATATATTGTAAAATAGTTAAAGGACCATTAAAGAGTCAGTATAGTAAAAAAAAATGGCATGCTCTAATTTGTTACAGCATCAACTTTTAAAGGGACATTCCGGTCAAAATTTAAAAGCACACAGATTAATTACAACTTTGAATAGAAACATATTTGCAAAAAATGCTTCTACTAAAAGTTAACACTGTTTTAGTGTTAACGTTTTTCTATTCACGCGCACGTGCAGCATAGCTAGATATTCTCAGTGCACCAGCATTTTAAGTACTACAGCTGCTCAGAATGACATTGAGGATTATATCATGTCAGCAATTAACAAATTGAGTCATTATTAGACGGTACAAGCATCTTAACCTCTATGAGCAAGTGCTGTGTTTAAAATGCTGGTGCACGTGCATACAGTTTTGAAACAGCTATAGTTTTTATAAGAAGCATTTTTGCTAATACATGTATATTACAAAAATGCTCCTATTTAAAGCTGAAATGCATCCAGGTGGATTCCAGTTTTGACTTTCTCTTTAAGACTAGTGATCCTGCACTACTGTGTGTTTAACCCACACAAAGGGGTTAAACACTCAGTAGAAGTACCGCTTTGGGTTTGCAGGGCACAGCAGGTCCTGAGTGGAAACTGCCACTGATCCAATCCGCATCAGTAGTCACATGACGCAGCTGTATAGATAGCGCTGCTGATTAGATCAGCATCAGTTTTCACTTAGGACCTGCAGTGCTCTGCGAGTCCAGAGTGGTTTTAAAAACAATAAATATAGAGTAAATCAAGTCTCTATATGAGGTGCGCAAAGTTCAGAAAGGCGTTCAGTAGGTGGATGTTCCCAGAATCTTCTGAAGAAGCAGGCAGCACTCTTGTATGGTGAAGGTGGGTGCCTGTGAATCAAAGAGAAAGAGAGAGGCGCCTCATGGGACAGTATCGTAACAACCAGATAAGGCAAACAATGAGGCAGCCCGTGATGGGGTATACTCACAAGGATAGCGGCATATGAGGATGCCTAGTAGAGCGGGACGGGACTTTAGGTCGCCCGACAGACATACACAGCAGTGCGTGGAGACGTCAGGTCACGGGGTCCGTTCAGCCAATCAGCGGCCACAGAGAATCAGCATCAGACGTCAGAGCTGTTCCGGGAGTAGCCAATGCTAAGCCTGAAGATCAGCGTCCCCAAAGAATGTCACTTGTTCGGCGGTCTCTTGGAGCGACCAGTTACCATCCCTTACTGTCTCTTGCAGCAAATGAAAGTGTTCTTAGCGGTCACTCAGTGTTTAAATGAACCGTATTCCATAAGTTATGATGGGGTCTCTGCGTCTGTCACCCAGCATTTGTATCACATCTCTGACTTTAACAGACGTTAGTTGTTTAATGTCCTCAATGATTATGTCAGGCACCTTGCTGTCCCCTGATGTCTCAGTGTATCAGCCCCTTTGCCCACGGTACCCCTAAAGTGAGTGCAGGAAGTCCCTTCTTCTCTCCTGGCTGTATATCGCCAGCAGGGGGTGTGGTCCTCAGCCGATTCCAGCACAAGCTCTTCCCTCTAGGTTGTGCTGTTGCTGGCCTACTCCAGATACTTCTAACCACATATATCAGTAAGAATGTAGTGCGGCTACACTGCCAAATCACCCCGTTACAGTCAACTGTAACAGGGTGATTTGGCAGTGTAGCCGCACTACATTCTTACTGATATATGTGGTTAGAAGTGTCTGGAGTAGGCCAGCAGCCAGGAGAGAAGAAGGGACTTCCTGTACTCATTTTAGGGGTACCGTGGGCAAAGGGGCTGATACACTGAGACATCAGGGGACAGCAAGGTGCCTGACATAATCATTGAGGACATTAAACAACTAACGTCTGTTAAAGTCAGAGATGTGATACAAATGCTGGGTGACAGACGCAGAGACCCCATCATAACTTATGGAATACGGTTCATTTAAACACTGAGTGACCGCTAAGAACACTTTCATTTGCTGCAAGAGACAGTAAGGGATGGTAACTGGTCGCTCCAAGAGACCGCCGAAGAAGTGACATTCTTTGGGGACGCTGATCTTCAGGCTTAGCATTGGCTACTCCCGGAACAACTCTGATGTCTGATGCTGATTCTCTGTGGCCGCTGATTGGCTGAACGGACCCCGTGATCTGACGTCTCCACGCACTGCTGTGTATGTCTGTCGGGCGACCTAAAGTCCCGTCCCGCTCTACTAGGCATCCTCATATGCCGCTATCCTTGTGAGTATACCCCATCACGGGCTGCCTCATTGTTTGCCTCATCTGGTTGTTACGATACTGTCCCATGAGGCGCCTCTCTCTTTCTCTTTGAGTCCAGAGTGGCACTTCTGCTATGTGCTTCTGTCTATGAATACATGGACATTAATGTTCTTTTGAAATAATTTAGTTGACGCTGAAATTAAAAAGTGTTATTACATCAAAGATCCTTTCATATAAAACACATTGTATAATGAATATACTTATCAATGTATCAACAGATTGCTAATTAAAGGGACATAAACCCAATATTTTTTCCTTCAAGATTTAGATAGAGCATGTGATTTTAAACAACTTTCTAATTGACTTCTATTATCTCATTTTCTTTTTTCTCTTGGTATACATAGATATGCTACATAGCACAATGCCCTACTTGAGGCTAAATGCTGATTGGTGAATGCACAAATGCAACTGTGTCCACTTAGCTCCCAGTATTGCATCACTGCTCTTTCAACAAAGAATACCAAGAGAATTAAGCAAATTTGAAAATACAAGTACATTGCATAGTTGTTTGAAATTGTATGTTCTACATGAATCATGGGAGAAAATGTTTGGGTTTTATGTCCCTTTAATTGCGGGACTTAATTTGCATTGCAATTCATCCAATTGCTTTTTCTGTGCTAATAAGACTGAAGCTAGAAGCAAATAAGTTAATTTAACCCAAATAACCATAAAATGATCGTTTTTATTACGGTGCTGATAAAGGAAATGCTTAACTCCTCCCCGTAACCACTTCAAAGAAAGCAGCTTTGTGATGTGCCTTTGAACCTAAGTGTATATACAGCAGTATGCTGGTGCCTATTATCCTCAAGAACTAATGCTACAAGGCTACACATTTTCATAGCACTCTCATCTACATCATGAAGTAAATAACGGCAAAGTTGTGCTTAGCTTACTATACATCTCTCTGCAGGGAGCAAATCATGAAAACTTTGCTATATGCATAGGTTTGTGGACGTAGACCCCCATAAGAGTGGCAGAATTCTAATAAAGTGTCCCAACCATAATAATAGCAATGGGAACTAATAATACACACAATATATAGTCACAGTTTTATAACTAAAGAAAGCATCTCACAAGGTAAATATCTTCTTTTCAATAACCATGAGATGTCTAGAGTCATATGACCCATTATTTAAAGGAAAAACAAGACAGGAAAGTAAGGGGTTACTATAGCACTAACTCTCACTCTAATTTAGGATTTAAAGTAAAACCATTCATACTTTATTATTCAAAAGTTAAAACCAGGATAAACATCCCTGATAGGTAAGGTATTATTTAAAGGGACACAAAAGTTAGCATTGATTATTTTATGGAAACGGAACCTTTACAATTATTTCTTCAATATTTTAGCAACTAATATCATTAAAAAAATGCATCTGCTGATTATTCTCAGGCTAATCTTTGTATAGAATACATCATTATGTATATATGTTATGTATATATTAGGTGTATGTGGGCTCATTTTTGGTAGAGAGAGCAGCACAGGTGATTTCTCTCTTCTGTGTCTTTAATCACTCATGTAAAAAATGCCACGTTACTGAGAAAAAGGCACTGGTCTCTTTAAAGGGACATAAAACCCAATTTTTTCTTTCTTTTGTGATTCAGATAGATCATGCAATTTTAAACAACTTTCTAATTTATTTCTATTATCTAATTTGCTTCATTCTCTTGATATAATTTGTTGAAAAGCATATCTAGATAAGATCAGTAGCTGCTGATTGGTGGCTGCACATAGATGCCTCATGTGATTGGCTCACCCATGTGCATTTATATTTCTTCAACAAAGAATATCTAAAGAATGAAGCAAATTAGATTATAGAAGTAAATTGGAATGTTGTTTAAAATTGCATTTTCTACTTGACTCATTTTTGGGGTTAGTGTCCCTTTAAATGTGGGGTTTCCTGAATATACTGAGTTGTTTTTGGCTGATGCTGATACACAGATTCCTCTCCTTCCCCTAAATCACTCTAAATATGATCTATAATGGTTTGGGTAACTGCTATTTTCACATTGATCATGGGATATTTAAAGGGTCATGTGACCCCTAATTTATTAAAGGGGCAGTAAAGTCAAAATTACATGTTCATGGTCTAGATCTATTGTCAGATTTGCTTTGCTCTCTTGGTATCATTTGTTGAAGAGTACATCTAGCTGGGCTCATAGCAGCTTAGGAGCGTGCACGTGTGTTTAGAACTCTATTTGCAACATTGTTTGTAGCAGTGTTATACATTGTTGCATACACTGCTGCCATAGATTTTTAAACATGTGCACACTCCTCAGCTCCTATGAGCCCAGCTAGATTTACTTTTTAACAAAGGATACCAAGAGTACAAAGCAAATTTGATAATAAAAATAAATTGAAAAATTGTTTAAAATTCATAATCAATCTAAATAATGGAAGTTTAATTTTGATTTTACTTGCCCTTTAAGGAACTAATTCTCTTTACAATGAAATGTAATATGACTATATAATGATAGCTGAGACAGAGCCGTAGTTTCAGAGCTGTCTATTGGGTTAAGAAACTGACACGACATACAGAACTCGAATATAAAAGAGGAGATTTTCTGTATATGCCCCTCTAGGTTTCTGAGGGACTTTGTTACTGCCAATGCACAGAAATAAGACTACAGATTACTAAAATCCAGGAAGAGGGGGCATTTATCCCTTGCTTGTGTTAGTGGGAAATTAATGTAGGGATCTGAAGCCATTTTTGCAAATCAAATATGTTTACATTTAAAATGAGACCTATACCGGTTTATAACAAGCCCTAGACGCATTACAAAAATGAAAAAAATAAAGTATACACTTTACCAGCTATAATAGCCATGTTGCATTATGTATTTGAATTAAAGCCATGGACCCACACTACAAAGAAGGTTATGAGCAGTTACTTGTACGTGCATTGTAATGAAAACAACTGTAAATGTCTGCAACTTGTCTGCAAGACACCCATGGATACAAATAAACTAAACCAGTCATGTGACATAAGGAAACAGTAACAAAGAGATAAAACCCACAACATATTTCCAAATACAAGAAGATTTTATTATAAGTTGATATCTCTAAGAAAATAAATCTGTAAATTGCCTGACTCTCTGCTATTTGACACCTGTACCCCTTACACAGTTTGCAAAACGCTTAAAGACTTTAGGTACATTGATGTCTGATGGGACAGTATACACCAACTGCATGTAATAGACACTACTATAAAGAATAAGATGCACAGATACTGAACTAAAAATCCAGTATAAAACTGTTTAAAAAACTTACTTAGAAGCTCTCAGTTTAGCCCTGTTGAAAAGGTTAGGCTGGGACACCCAGTGAAATAGCCTGAAAAGCAAAAGGAGCAGACACTCCCCCCTCCCCTGCATATGAAAAGACCCTTTACACAAACAGGAGCCGCAGGAATCTGTAGACATCGGTATACATCTAAAACTTTGGAGCTTGCTTACGAGTCTGAAAACCAGCACAATGTTATTTAAAATAAGCAAAACTGTACATTTAAAAAAAAAACATGTGTGGGCTATATAAATGGATAATCTACAAAACATTTATGCAAAGAAAAATCTACTGTTTAATGCCCTTTTAAGCTATGACTTAAAGGGACACTAAACCCAAAATGATTAAAGTAGAGAATACAATTTTAAACATAAAATAAATTAGAAAGTTGTTTAAAATTGCATGCTCTTTCTAAATCATGAAAGAAAAAAATTGGGTTTAATGTCCCTTTAAAAGGACATTAGAACATTTTTCTACAGTCTTCCAATAGATTAACAGATCAGCAGATTTAAATTAAAGGAAAAGGGGGCAAAATAAATAATGAAAATATATTGCCAAGTTGTTTTACTATGTAATTTATATTACAATCTCAAAGTCTTTACTGTCACTTTAATATGAAACTATTTCATCTATTATTTTTTTTGTTTCTTACAGAGGCATTTCAACGATGAATGTAAATTTAAAGAAACCTTATTACCAAACAACTACAACGCATATGAATCCAGGAAATACCCTGGGATGTACATCGCTCTTGGCAAAAACGGAAGGACCAAAAAGGGGAACAGAGTTTCTCCGACAATGACACTGACACATTTCCTGCCACGGATCTGACAATTGCTTCACAAATCCACCGGACAGGCCAGGAGGGAACCACCTGGTGCACTTTTTACAACAGTTTAATGCAAGAGCTGATGTATTTAAATTAATAACTTAAGTTTGTATATATGGTCAGGATTTTTTTTTATTTATAGCTCATTTTTTTGTAATATGTTGAGTTACACTGTATGCCTTATTTTGTGGGCGATACTTCAGGACTTTTGAGACTGGATGCATCTTTTTGGAAGGATCTGCAACTGTTCCTGTGCAATGCAGAAACACCATATGCCGCTCTCATACAATTTGTGTACTGTTTACAAGTTGCACACAGATAAGGTGAGACAAGTGTTGGGTTAAAGCCTGCTATGTTTCCTCTAGTATCAGTTTACTGCTGGTGCAGAAAGTGCAGTGCAAGACGAGTCATTGGCAATCTGTTTTTAGACCTGTCAGTGCTGAACTCTGAACTTCTCAGCAGTCAATCTCTCTCTAATGTCTCCAAGGAGAACATTCATTTTAACCACTTCACTGTTAAAAGGGGGCACCGGCAACTAGGGACAAATGCTTAAAGGGACATGAAACCCTATTTTTTTGCTTTCATGATTCAGTTAGAACATAAAGTTGTAAACAGCTTTCCAATTTATGTTTATTATCGATTTTGGTTTATTCTCTAGGTATTCTTTAACGAATGAGCAGCAATGCACTACTGTGAGGTAGCTGATCACATACAGTAGATAAACCAATGACAAGAGGCATATATGTGCAGTCACCAATCCCCCAGCTCCTAAACCTACCTAGGTATGATTTTCAGCAAAGGATGCCAAGAGAACAAAACAAATTAAACAATAGACGTACAATGGAAAGTTGTTGGAAATTGTATGCTCTATCTAAATCACAAAATCAAGTTTTCAAGTTTCATGATCCTTTAAAAGGATAGCAAATACCTCTTGATTTTGTGTAAAAATAGTGCTTGTCCCTAAAGGCCAAAAAGAGAACTCTGCAACCTGCAAATGCTGCAAACCAAATAGCATGTTTAGGCATTTTACAGCATTTTAAGTTACAGATTTAGCAGTTTCTTCTCCCTATGGAGCTTGGTAGAAAGCACAATTTTTACACAAAAGCAAGAGATATTTAATGTTCCTTTAAAGGGACATAAAACACAAACATGAATGCATTTCAATGTTGAATACAAGCATACTTGCTATAAATATGTATTAAAGGGATAGGAAAGTCAACATTTAAAACTTGCATGACAGAACATATAAGTTTAGGACACTTTTAAATTCATTTCTATTTTCAAATGTGCTTTGTTCTCTTGGTATCCCTTGTTGAAAAAGAATATGCACATATCCTACACTAGTGGGAACTAGCTGCTGATTGGTGCCTGCACACATTTGTCTCTTGTGATTGGTTAACTAGATCAGCAATCTGCCAGTGGTGCAATGCTGTTCCTTCAGCAATGGATAACAAGAGAATGAAGAAAATTTGGTAATAGAAGTAAATATGAAAGTTGTTTGAAATTGTATGTTCTATCTGAATCATGAAAGAAAATGTTGGGGTTTCCTGTCCTTTTAACAAACATTTTTTCTGGTAAAATATATTTCAGTGACAGCTTTTACTGCACACAGAGCACATGTGCACACTCATTCAAACGCTACCTGCTCATAGAGCATATTGGTGCCTGTTTGTATCATCATGAAGAATACGCGCCACCACTGGCTCGCTGAGCAGAAGGGATATTTGAATGAGAGTGAACAGAACATATGCACATACATTGCAAAAATGAAACAATTTGCTTTTCACATCCCTTTAAGAAAGAGGTGTTAATACATTATTAATAGGAAGTCTGAGGAACACTTAAATTGAATGTCAATTTTAATGCTAAAGTGCCCGGTTTTCAAAAATTCGATTAAAAACAGGGGCACTTTAATTCATCAAAATTTACAGTTCACTCATTGTGAAAAAATACTTACCTTTTAAGCTTCACAGCAGCTCCAGCTTCCTCCGGTCGTCGCAAGCCATTTCTGACGTCAGAAATGATGGATAGGTCATCCTCCAATCACGGCTTCCCCCCCCGGGGGAATCAGTGTCGGATTCAATGCCGTGATTGGAGGAAGCCGGATTCCTCATTTTAGACCCAGGAAGAGGCTTTGCGACGGGCGGAGGAAGCTGGAGCTGCTGTGAAGATAAAAAGGTAAGTTTTTTTTCTCATCAGGAGTGAAATGTAAATTTTGATGAATTAAAGTGCCCCTGTTTTTAATCGAATTTTTAAAAAATGGGCACTTCAGCATCAAAATTGACATTCACTTTAAAAGGATAAAAAGGTCAAAATTTAAATGTGACGGTTGACTTTCAGTTTTACATGGAAGCATTTTTGCTAGATACCATTTCATTAGCAAACATTATTCTAGTAAAATGTACGGCAGTTTTTCAGCGGCATACATACATATGCTGTGAGGGCCCGTGCACCAGTATTCAAACTCAGAGAGCTGGTGGTGGTGTGCATTGTGTAATTTGTGTCATATAAGCCAGTGTCGACTCTCTGAGAAGGTGCAGTGTTTGAATACGGAACAGACCCTCACAGCATACGTGCGTATGCCGCTATAAAACAGTAATAACTGTTACTAGAAGCATTTTGCTAATGGAAGTATGAAAGAATTTTGCAAAAAATGCTTCTATTTTAAATTTAAATGCACACATAGACATTTACATTCTTACCTTACTATCTCTTGGATGTCAGCAGATTTTCCCTCATTGGCATTTATAAGTAGACACAGCAAAAACGTATCCCGTTAAATTTTGGGTTACAGGGCAATCAACATCTTATTCTGTAAATCAAATCTTCTTTTCTGAAATACATTCACATGCATTGGGGCCGAAGCCCCTGTTTCCACGCAAGCCTTCAGGCTTCCAAAAACAGCAGTTATGAAGCAGCAGTCTTAAGACCGCTGCTCCTTAACTGGTCCGCCGCCTCTGAGTCTGCGGACATCAATCCGTCCGATCTTATACAATCGGGTTGATTGACACCCCCTGCTTGCAGCCGCAAATCTGTAAGGGGAGGCATTGCACAAGCAGCTCACCAGAACTGCTTGTGCAATGTTAAATGCCGACAACGTATACTGTCGGCATTCAGCGATGTCTGTCGGACATGAAACGCTACAGCGTATCATGTCAGACAATGATAAATCGGCCCCATTGCATCTCATTAAGTTTAAAATATCACCTATATTCATCAGGAAAAAAAAGATCTCTCTCTCTCGTCTAACTAATAATATTATAATTTACTGAGTTCCTAATAACTATCCAGAAACTGCTTTCAAAATGCTTGTCACATCTCCTGATACGTCACAAACAGTACATTTCACAACCAGAAGTGGCCTTTTGTCCTATTTTTAAAAGTTATTTTCCCCTTTATTGTAAGGGGAATAAGTAGCCTTGAATATGGAAATCTATGCTGCTATGTGGTATTTATCACCACTAAAGCTATTTTACATCTACCTCACAAAAACCCATAGGATATCTCCTCATAAAACACATAAGAGTTGGCCTCGGATTTTTCCATATGTGGCCAAATATACTCAACACAGAAATGGTTGCGGTGCACTTCAGCCCTGTCACGTTTGAGCTATCTTTACCAGCATCTTACTTTTAGTAAGTATAATCATGACAAAAATATTTCAAAGCAGCTGCTGAGCTGCACTATATGGTCATTAAGTAATCCTATATTTTTTCATAATATACTTTTCAAATGCCAATGTTATAGAAGCCTCAATGAAATAACTACAGGCAGAAAAATACACCCAAAGAACGAGACAAAATGATTTCTCCTATAAGTGCCATCATTAATTAATCATTTCAGTACCTAAGGCTCTAATTTATTGATATTATGAAAAAGATTTCCTATCTGTGATCCCCATAATTAATAGCTAAAATCCTGTTTACATTCCTTTTGTATCCTTTTCCAATAATCAATCCTACAAACAGTGACAACGTTTAAAGCAAATGTCCAACCAATTGTTTATGTGGATTGATCAGGTTGGATTTAGAATTGCTCAGATTCTGTGTCCTATACAAAGCTTTTTCAGGTCTTAGAGTTGATAACTGCACTTAGTAACTCCACTTACAGGATTGACACTTAAAAGGGACATTGAACGCAAGTTTTTACTTTGTTCAAGCCGAAAGAAGGTAATTTAAAATGTTTTACAGTTTATTTTGTGTGAAAATGAGTTGTTCCTATGCTGAATAAACCTAGTTTTTTGTTCTTGTCAGGCTTATGGAGGCTTTCCCCTCTCCGCCAACCACAGCTTGGGAAGCTGTTCCTATCAGCCAGTGAGCATTGAATACCTAAGTATGCAACATGCATTTACTGCAAGTTTCAATTCAAATTTAAACTGCTTTTCCGTAAATCTTTTTTTTATTAATAATATTTCAACATGTGTAATTGCTGCTCTTTCAATAGATATAATATTCCTTTAAATGGGAAGCAGTTTGTCTGTTCTTTGTCTGTAGTTTTATACAGGTATCCTTCAATACTGTGATGTATGTGCTGTGCACAATGAAATGTATAATAAACAAGGTAAATGTAACTTGTATGTTGGTGTTTATTCATACAGAGATTAAAGCATTCCTTACTAGAAGGATAAAAATGACCCCCATAAAACAGCTTTGCATTGCAACTCTGAGTAAGATGCTATCAACCCTTGTTTAACCTAGACGTGTGTATGCAAACTAGACTGCATCCTGTCTATTGTTTCCGTGGAAAGTGTAAATGGCCATCGTCTAAGGTGTCACAACACACGTAATTCCTTAATAAAAAGGAGGCAAAGGGGGGAACATAGAAACTAGAATTAGTGGACCATTAAGTATTGCAGAATTGCGTAAGTTATAGATACATCATAAAAAGACAATACAATAGCACTTATGTTCAATTTCAAATGAGTAATAGATTTTTTTTCTGGTAAACTTAAAAGTTAATTCCATTTTCCCTTCCCCTGTATCATGTGACGCCATCAGCGAATCACAAAATACATATACATACTGTTACACTCAAGCAGATGTTCAGTAGGAGAAAATGTTCGTATAAAAAGACTGCGCACATATTGATAAAAGAAGTAAATTGAAAAGTTTTTTTTTTTTTTTTTAAATTGCATCGTCTACCTCTCTACATGAATCAGAAAAAGTTTCATATTGACTTTACTGCCTCATTAAAATATTCAGATAGATCTTAAAATAGAAAAAAATGATGTCTATTTACCACTTTCTCTTGGTATCTTTGTGTTTTTTGTTTTGTTTTTGTTAAACAATACAGGGGAATTTGTGTAATGTACACTTATTAAAGGGATATGGAAGCCAACCTTAAACTTTCAAAGACATATAGTTAAAAAAAACACCAATTTATTTAGTAATCAAATTTACCTCTCTCTTTGTAATCGTCTCTTAACCCCTTAGTGACCAGACCATTTTCCATTAAGGACCAGGGCTATTTTTACATTTTGGCAGTGTTTGTTTAGCTGTAATTTTCCTCTTACTCATTTACTGTACCCACATATACTATATATAATTTTTCTCACCATTAAATGGACGTTCTAAAGATAGCATTATTTTCATCATATCATATAATTTACTATAAAATATGATGAAAAAATTGAAAAAACATGTTTTGTTTCTAACCTTGACCCCCAAAATCTGTTACACATCTGCTACCACAAAAAACACCCATGCTAAATAGCTTCTAAATTTTGTCCTGAGTTTGGAAATACCCAATGTTTACAGGTTCTTTGCTTTTTTTTCAAGTTATAGGGCAATAAGTACTATTTTCTGGGATTCCTGACAGATATCAGTGTTACAATGTAACTATCGCTAATTTTGAAGAAAAAATGCATTTTTTTTCTTCAAAATTAGCGATAGTTACATGGTAACACTGATATCTGTCAGGAATCCCAGAATAACCCTTCACATGTATATTTTTTTTTTTTAGTAGACAACCCAAAGTATTGATCTAGGCCCATTTTGGTATATATTTAATGCCACCAATTCACCACCAAATGCCATCAAATAAAAAAAAAAAATGTTGAACTTTTTCACAAACTTTAGGTTTTTCACTGAAATTATTTACAGCTTGTGCAATTATGGCAAAAAAGCGTTGTAATGCTTCTCTGGGATCCCTTTGTTCAGAAATAGCAGACATATATGGATAGCTTTGGCACTGCTTTTTCGTAATTAGAAGGCCGCTAAATGCTGCTGCGCACCACACTTGTATTATGCCCAGCAGTGAAGGGGTTCATTAGGTAGCTTGTAGGGTTAATTTTAGCTTTAGTGTAGAGATCAGTCACCAACCTGACACATCCCACCCCCTGATCCTTCCCTGACCCCGCTCAAACGGCTCTCTTCCGTCCCCCAGCCCCCAAAGGTCACCCCCATCTTAAGTACTGGCATAAAGTCTGCCAGTATAAAAATAAGTTTTTTTATACATATTTTCTGCAATGTAGGATCCCCCCTTACTAAACAACCTCCCTGATCACCCCCAAAAAGCTCTTTAACCATCCCCCCTTCTACCTATTAGCCGCCATGTTAGGTACTGGCAGCATAGCGGCCCCACCCACACCTCCTCCCGCCCCCTCCAGTTATGGGCCGCCCACCCGCCTCCCTCCTATCCCTCCCACGCCACCAACGATCAGCACCATCGCTGGTCAATGCAGAGAGAGCCACAGATGGCTTCCAGCGCTCAATTTGACTGAGGACGTGCTATGTATGTCCTTGGTCATTAACGGACGTCTTTTTGAGGAAGTACATAGCACGTCCTTGGTCATTAAGGGGTTAAACGAAACTCCTTTCCATGACAGCATACTGAGGTAATCTCAGGAGTGTGCACATCGCTTGAGGACTATATGACGACTGTGTTTGCAACAATGTTTGGGGTTGAAAACAAGATGGAAGTAATACATGCCTTTAATGATTTCTGAACATAAATGGGGACATTAAACATTTTTAGATGGTAATATAAAATGATAAACTGTTTATAAAAAAAATTGCAATACATTTTAATTATTGATTTTGTCCCCTTTTCCTGTAATTTCATTTTGAAAATTGCGTGCTTTTCAGTTCCTGTTTTAAATCCAAGTGCAGAACACTGTTATATTCCACACAGCCATTGGCTGCACACTCTAGTGACCTATTTATACCCGTCTCTAATTGGCCTGAGCAGAAAAAGAAACCTAAGTTACAATATGGCAGCTCCCATTGCTTTAACTTTTGTCAGAAAAAAAATTATTACTCATTTGAAGTTCAGACTAAGTGCTATTGCAATTGTCTTGTTATCTTGCATTTGTTGATTATGCAAATCTACTGTGTTGACTTGTCCTTTAGCCATCAATCAGCAAGCGCTACCCCGGTGCTGAGACAAAAATTGGTCTGCTCCTAAGCTTACATTCCTGCTTTTCAAATAAAGAGACCAACAGAAAAAAGACAAATTGATAATAGGATTTTAGAAAGTTGCTTAACAATTGCCTGCTCTATCTGAATCATGAAAGAAAAAAATTTGGGTTTCATATCCCTTTAAGCGATATCCAACATGGATTTTTATTTTGCACACTACCATAGAAGTCTGTTAAGTGAGGATTTCACAAAGATACGTTATCCATCATGTAGACTAGACTATCGCTTTAACAATGTGCTCGAGCAAGACTAATGCACAACAGTTATTTTTTTTTTTGCTCAAACTGTAATCTAGCCTAAAATGTTTAAAGGGACAGTCTAGTCAAACTTAGACTTTCATGTTTCAGATGGGTTAGTGATTTTACACAACTTTCCAATTTACTTTTATCATCAAATTTGCTTTGTTCTCTTGGTATTCTTTGTAGGTATTCTAGGTATGCTCAGCAGCAGTAATGCACTACTCTGAGCTAGCTGCTGATTGGTAGCTGCACATATGTGCCTCTTGTCATTGGCACACCTGATATGTTCAGCTAGCTCCCAGTAGTGCATTGCATTCAATGAAGGGTACCCAAAGAGTGAGGCAAATTTGGAAAATTGTTTAAAATTGTATGCTCTGAATCATAAAAGAAAAAAAAGAGTTTCATGTTCCTTTAATCAAAAAAGTATTTGGCTTCCATTTGACTTTAATACAAGAGTGTAGATTTCAGTAAAGTGTGAACATTATTTGTAAGCAAACTAAGTCCCCATCTATAGTGTAACAAAAACTATTTTACTTCAGGGTACAGATACTCAGTATTAGGGCACAAATTGGTAAACACCTTGCAGGTCATGATGAAAACTGATGACCCGTTCTTTAGAGATAATGCAATTAGCAACTAGTTTATTAAGTACGTATGTTAATTGTGTGACATGTTGCTAAAACCCTTTCTTTAATCTGGGGAGAGTGTTAAATGAACCTGCACTGCATATGGGGTAATTACAAAACAGCTACCGTACAGCACACAAGAGGTGACACTGCAGCATTTACATGTGCAAAGGATTCAGTAGATCTCCAGGATAAAAAAGCAATAGGAATATAAAAAGAAAGTGCACTGATTGTCAATCACTCTGGTAAAGTGTGAGAAGAAAAAGCTAAGTACAATTCTATCTAAGCGAATATTCTTACTGTGAGTGATTCTTTGTAAAAAAAATTGCAGTTTAACATGAAACTCACATTTTCTTTCATGATTCAGATAGAACATACAATTAAAAACAACTTTCTGATTTATTTCTATTATCTTAGAGAAACCCAATGTTTTCTTTCACGATTCATGATCCAGAGCGTACAATTTTATACAACCATCCAATTTGCTATAAAATGTGCCTCATTCTCTTGGTATACTTTGTTGAAGAAGCAGCGCTACACTACTGGGAGCTTGCTGAACACATTAGGTGAGCCAATGACAAGCAGGGCCACCATCAGGGGGTGAAAGGGGTGACTCCTGTCAGGGGCCCAGTTTGTACAGTGTGTCCCTGAGTCAGACGGCAGATCACTTTCATTTGCAGAGTAGGTAGGACTTACTTAGTAAATGTTTTTTATTTCTTTGTGAAATTTTGGATTGTAACTTCAGTGTGGTAGTTGTATGGTGGGGCCAGGGGTCCATAAAAACACATTTTTTTAGTAGCAGTGTATTTATGATTATTTGTCAATGCTGTAGAAAATCTATACTTAAAACCATGTAGAACTGTTTCCTCCTTAATACACAAATGGTAGGTGCCCTTTTGGCAGATATGATTTATATACATTTATATATATGTGGATAGAAGGAGGCACTCGCTGGACTTTTAATAAGTGAATTTAATCCTTGGAGCGTGACTAGGCTGCTAGTAGGGAGTGTCAATCAACCCGATCATATTGGATCGGGTTGATTCTCCACGATGTCTGTCCGCTGCCTCAGAGCAGGCAGACAGGTTATGGAGCAGCGGTCTTTAGACCGCTGCTTCATAACTTGTGTGTCTGGCGAAACACGGGGCTTCAAGCTCCATACAGAGCTTGATAAATATGCCCCTATGTGTTTAACCTCTTTGCAGGAGATAAACTCCTAGTTAAAGGAACAGTAAATACAGTAGATTTGCATGATAAACAAATACATGAAAAAAAAAAGACAATCACAAATGCATATACGTATATACTGTGATTTCTTGCACATGCTCAGTAGGAGGAGCTGGTGACTCAAAAAGTATAAATATAAAACAACTGTGCACATTTTGTTAATGGAAGCAAATTGTAAAGTTGTTTAAAATTGCTGCTTTATCTGAACCATGAGAGTTTCATTTTGACTTGAGTGTCCCTTTAAGATAAAGTTACCTAACACATTTGATGTTTTCCCTTTACGTATACAGAGGAAATGTTTAGTACCAAGAAATGACGGATACTATATAACATGGATTCTCTCTTTTACAAGGTATTCTCCTTTTTTGGGAAGAGAGGTGAAACGCATTTATACATCTCCAGCAAGATAATGTGTTAACCAGTGTGGTCTAACACATCACAATTTATCTGTTCCATTAACTGTAATTGCTGTCTAATTTAAGGGATAATGATTGCTAACTCAGTAGATAACACAGTGCTTTAGATAAGAACAGCGCCTTCCTAGCTTCTGTATTCATCTCTGTGTCGTTTGGTTCTACTTAGCAAGATGCTGCCATACTCATTCCTAGATTCATGGGATTTATACACTTAAATATCCCGATTATTTCTGACACCTTTTCATCTAACTGCAATGCAAATAAATGAAACAAAACAAAAATACTGAGTATATTCCTTGGTTATTTGAGTACTAAGACAGTTAGAGCTTGGTTATTTCACATTGTGTGAGGTTTATGCAGAAAAACAAAACATTTACAACAATATTTCTAACCTATTTTGTATAATATATATAAAAAAAGTTATATTAAAGGGACATAGAACACAATTTTTGTTTATTTTGTGATTCAGATAGAGCAGGAGATTTTAAACAACTGTACAATTTACATCAATTATCTATTTTATTTTGTTCTCTTTATATCCCTTGCTGAAAAGTATACCTAGGCAGGTTCAGGGGCTGCTGATTGGTGGCTGCATATATTTACCTTGTGTTATTGGCTCACCCAATGCATTCAGCTAACTCCCAGTAATGCAAGGCTGCTTCTTCAACAAAGGATACCAAGAGAATTAAGCAAATTAGATAATAGAAGTTGATAAAGAAAGATAGATGATGCTTTTACTACCCATTCTCCAGCTTTTCATAACCAACATTGTTATATTAATATACTTTATAACCTCTAAGTTTGCCTGTTTCTAAGCCCTAGCAGGCCACCCCTTATCTCAGTGCTTTTTAAATCTTGCACAACAGCTAGACAGTGCTAATTACTAATCAGCTGTGCTCCAGTTCATATATCCTCAAAATGTGGCCTGAGGACAGGTTTGAAAACCAGCTATCTAAACCATAAAAATTGAAATTTGACTTTACTGCCCCTTTAACATCTATGTGATCTGCTGCCAATATGCTTGCAAGGTTCAAACATGCACATTTGCTCCAAATATTACCTGTAATGTTCTGTTTAATGTAATTGGCACTCATATCAAGAGTGGGGACACATGAATGCGCATACAACCTACAGCTGTATCACAAATCTGTTACATGGTTATTATGACTTATCTTCCTTAAAAGGGCAAAAAGCAAAATGTGTTGGAACATTTTATTTTTGCACTATTGTTTTTTTGTGACCGCTGCACAAGGAATTAAAACATATAACAGAAAGCACTACAGGGACCTACCTGAACACACCTGGCGAGGCAACGGAAAGAGGTATATGTGTGTAGCAGCTAGCTCCCAGTGGTGCATTGCTAATCTCAAGTCTATGTATTTATTTTCAACAAATGATTCTATAACATCAATTTTATAATAGAAGTAAATTTACGCTAGAAAAAGTTACTGTTTTAAAATTAAGTTTGTCCTTTGTGGAAGTTTCCTGCTTCTTATTAATATCAAAGTAGCATTAGACAGTGCAATACAGACAACATATTCGCAGAACATATTGTTCTTGACTCTAGGGAGCAAAACCAAAGAAAAGTGCTGTATTAGTGTGCAAAGCCTGAGTAAACAATGTATTAAATGTTCAGGGGTCTATAGTAGCAAAAATAAATCTTCTCATTGGGTGATAATGAAGTGTGACTGCTTATTAACCCCTGCAATGCTACAACAGATGTAACCCTTGCCTTACAACCACCTATAAAGAAAAGAAAAAAAGACTTAACAATTAGCAGCAGCCAAATAGCCAAATTCGTTTTTACATGTATTAGTCAAATCAGTGGGATATCTACAAGACATGTATATACAGATTGCAGCAAGTGAACTGAATGATGTTTGTATCCTTAAGCAATCCCATAATTATTTGTCAAATTGTATTTTCTTCCTGTTAGGACATAACTAAGATCGTCATTATTATGAAATAACTAAGATTGTCATTATTATGAAACCCCCCCCCCAAAAAAAAGATAAATGATTAATGAAAATTACTATGATTGCATGTTGAATTCTAAGGGTATTCTTAATACTGAGGGGCTGATTTATCACAAACTGAATGGGGCCGTATACCACTGTTTCCACGCGAGCCTTCAGGCTCACCGGAAACAGGAGTTAAGAAGCAGCTGCGAACATCAATCCGCCCGATCGAATACGATCGGGTTGATTGACACCCCCTGCTAGCCAATCTGCTAGCCAATCTGCAGGGGGCAGCATTGCACAATCAGTTCACCAGAACTGTTTGTGCAATGATAAATGCCAACAGTGTGTGCTGTCAGCATTTAGCATTGTCTGTCGGGCGGACATGATCGCTACAGCGGATTATGTCCGCCAGACACTTGATAAATCAGCCCCTTAGTGTTAAGTATTTTGTTCATCTGATTTGTAGGGCAAATGATAACATTACATGAAATTGTGCTTTAATTTAAAATACTATAATATTTTTGTATTTGAACTTGAAGATGGATGTCAGATATTGTGGATTCTTTATATTTAACCATATCAATATGTTTAGATGGACTTAAAAATATTTGGAATTACAAGACTTCTCTGCTGTCTTGTAAAAGATTAACATATTAGTCAAGTTTTTAAATATTCAGAATACATTACCCCCTTGTTTTCTGCAGTTGATTTTCAAATATCAAACTCTCCTCACCACTTGTCTTATTTGGAGGAGCCAGTACAGAATTGTTACCGAAGTAGGTAAGGTTAGCCACTGTCATTTTGTTAGCAAGAACTGCATTGTTTTGCCGTATCATATCTTATTACCTTTGCTTTGGCCAATCAGGGACATATGTAGAATGGCTAGGGCTTGTGAAGTCTGCAGTGTGCATTTCCAATTTTGCAGAGTTAATTTACTGAAAAACAAGTAAAAAATAAATAATTCAACTATGGTTCAAGGTTTTTTATTTTTCTTTCTTACACATAATGACACATTTTCTATTACAATTTCAAGGTGCTTTATGTCCCTTTAAATAAGCTAAGTAGATCAAGGATATTGAGCAGTAGCCACCTGGGCACTGTGCTGGCAGGAAGTCTACGACTTTTCATTTGTAATTAAATCAATAGCAAAAACAAACAATACTCACAGTAGGGAATGCTGCTGTGTTTCACACATGATTTGTTTTTTGGGTTTTTAGTGGTGTCCTGACAAACTCACAGTGAGAGCAAACAGTTCCTCCCCTTGGATACAAATAAATGAAAAATCTCTTCTCTGTGTCATCTTCACTGTTTTTCCCACAGACACACAAATAAACGCTTTCCAGGAATCACAGCTATTGGTCAAACTACTCCCCCCCCCCTTAAAATAAAGTTTGCAGGGAAACCTTAGTCTTTGATAATGTACATATAATATGGATATACTACCATAAAGACATGGTTTAAAGGGACATCAAATTAATTGTGTTTATGCTATATCACCAATTAAAGGGGTATTAAAGAGACAGTCAGTGTTTACATGTTCCCGCATGCATAGTTAAACTTAACCATGAACTATAGAAAAGTACTGTAAATAGTAATCCTAAATGCTTTATTATAAATGAACCTTTTCTTTTGTCTCTCACTCGGGTCTCCAGTCCGTTCACATGACTGCAGCTTTTTCATCTGGTTTGCTGTGGATAATTTACCAACCAGAAAGCGACCACTAGCATCGAATTCCTCTATATTCCAGTCATGCTGCTCATGCACTGTTATTTACCTAAAAACCAAGATAACGTGGATCTCAGTTGCCTTGGCCATAAGGTAAATAACCAGACATACGTGGAGAGCACACAGGGAGGCATATTTAAGAAATGTCTTGCGGACCTGATCCGATAGTGCGGATCAGGTCCGCAAGACATTGCTGAATGCGGAGAACAATATGCTCTCCGCATTTAACATTGCACCAGCAGCTCACAATAGCTGCTGGTGCAACGCCGCCCCCTGCAGACTCGGAGCTGTCAATCAACCCGATCGAGTACGATCGATTGTTGCGATTCCTGTCCGCCTGCTCAGAGCAGGCGGACAGGGTTATGGAGCAGCGGTCTTTGTGAACGCTGCTTCATAACCGCTGTTTCTGGCGAGTCTGAAGACTCACCAGAAACATGGGCCGTCAAGCTCCTTTGGGAGCTTGATAGATAGACCCCAAAGAGCTTGATTTATCAATCCATGGCGTATAAGGGCGAATACATTTGCCCCTGTACACCCAAGCTCTCCACTGGCAGGCAGCAATCCATTGCCGGAATTTAACATTGCACACGAGCGCTACTTTGCACTTGCGTGCAACCTCACCCCCTGCCTGCACACAGTCAATCACGCGCGGGTAGGAGCTATCAATCTCCCCGGTCGGAGGAAGCAAGGAAGATTAAAAATCTCCACCTAAGAGGTGGAGAACAGGGTAAGGAAGCAGCAGTCTGATGACCCCTGATTGATAAGGACTGACTGCAGGTTCTCTTGTGCAAACCTGCAGTCACAGGGAGGAGAAGGGCTTGATAAGTACTGACTGCAGGTTCTCTTGTGCAAACCTGCAGTCACAGTGAGGAGAAGGGCTTGATAATTACTGACTGCAGGTTCTCTTGTGCAAACCTGTAGTCACAGGGAGGAGAAGGGCTTGATAATTACTGACTGCAGGTTCTCTTGTGCAAACCTGTAGTCACAGGGAGGAGAAGGGCTTGATAATTACTGACTGCAGGTTCTCTTGTGCAAACCAGTAGTCACAGGGAGGAGAAGGGCTTGATAAGTACTGACTGCAGGTTCTCTTGTGCAAACCTGCAGTCACAGGGAGGAGAAGGGCTTGATAAATACTGACTGCAGGTTCTCTTGTGCACATCTGCAGTCACAGGGAGGAGAAGGGCTTGATAGGTACCGACTGCAGGTTCTCTTGTGCAAACCTGCAGTCATAGGGAGGAGAAGGGCTTGATAAATACTGACTGCAGGTTCTCTTGTGCAAACCTGCAGTCACAGGGAGGAGAAGGGCTTGATAAATACTGACTGCAGGTTCTCTTGTGCACATCTGCAGTCACAGGGAGGAGAAGGGCTTGATAGGTACCGACTGCAGGTTCTCTTGTGCAAACCTGCAGTCATAGGGAGGAGAAGGGCTTGATAAATACTGACTGCAGGTTCTCTTGTGCACATCTGCAGTCACAGGGAGGAGAAGGGCTTGATAATTACTGACTGCAGGTTCTCTTGTGCACATCTGCAGTCACAGGGAGGAGAAGGGCTTGATAAATACTGACTGCAGGTTCTCTTGTGCAAACCTGCAGTCATAGGGAGGAGAAGGGCTTGATAAGTACTGACTGCAGGTTCTCTTGTGTGAAACTGCAGTCACAGGGAGGAGAAGGGCTTGATAAGTACTGACTGCAGGTTCTCTTGTGCAAACCTGCAGTCACAGTGAGGAGAAGGGCTTGATAATTACTGACTGCAGACTCTCTTGTGCAAACCTGCAGTCACAGTGAGGAGAAGGGCTTGATAATTACTGACTGCAGGTTCTCTTGTGCAAACCTGTAGTCACAGGGAGGAGAAGGGCTTGATAAGTACTGACTGCAGGTTCTCTTGTGCAAACCTGCAGTCACAGGGAGGAGAAGGGCTTGATAAATACTGACTGCAGGTTCTCTTGTGCACATCTGCAGTCACAGGGAGGAGAAGGGCTTGATAGGTACTGACTGCAGGTTCTCTTGTGCAAACCTGCAGTCACAGGGAGGAGAAGGGCTTGATAAATACTGACTGCAGGTTCTCTTGTGCACATCTGCAGTCACAGGGAGGAGAAGGGCTTGATAATTACTGACTGCAGGTTCTCTTGTGCACATCTGCAGTCACAGGGAGGAGAAGGGCTTGATAAATACTGACTGCAGGTTCTCTTGTGCAAACCTGCAGTCATAGGGAGGAGAAGGGCTTGATAAGTACTGACTGCAGGTTCTCTTGTGTGAAACTGCAGTCACAGGGAGGAGAAGGGCTTGATAAATACTGACTGCAGGTTCTCTTGTGCAAACCTGCAGTCACAGGGAGGAGAAGGGCTTGATAAGTACTGACTGCAGGTTCTATTGTGTGAAACTGCAGTCACAGGGAGGAGAAGGGCTTGATAAATACTGACTGCAGGTTCTCTTGTGCAAACCTGCAGTCACAGGGGGGAGATGGGCTTTATAAGTACTGACTGCAGGTTCTCTTGTGCAAACCTGCAGTCACAGGGAGGAGAAGGGCTTGATAAATACTGACTGCAGGTTCTCTTGTGCAAACCTGCAGTCATGGGGACGAGAAGGGCTTGATAAGTACTGACTGCAGGTTCTCTTGTGTGAAACTGCAGACACAGAGAGGAGAAGGGCTTGATAAGTACTGACTGCAGATTCTCTTGTGCAAACCTGCAGACACAGGGAGGAGAAGGGCTTTATAATTACTGACTGCAGGTTCTCAACCTGCAGTCACAGGGAGGAGAAGGGCTTGATAAGTACTGACTGCAGGTTCTCTTGTGCAAACCTGCAGTCACAGGGAGGAGAAGGGCTTGATAAGTACTGACTGCAGGTTCTCTTGTGCAAACCTGCAGTCACAGGGAGTAGAAGGGCTTGATAAATACTGACAGCAGGCTCTCTTGTGTGAAACTGCACTCACAGGGAGGAGAAGGGCTTGATAAATCCTGACTGCAGGTTCTCTTGTGGAAAACTGCAGTCACAGGGAGGAGAAGGGCTTGATAAGTACTGACTGCAGGTTCTCTTGTGCAAACCTGCAGTCACAGGGAGGAGAAGGGCTTGATAAGTACTGACTGCAGGTTCTCTTGTGCAAACCTGCAGTCATAGGGAGGAAAAGGGCTTGAAAAGTACTGACTGCAGGTTCTCTTGTGTGAAACTGCAGTCACAGGGAGGAGAAGGGCTTGATAAATCCTGACTGCAGGTTCTCTTGTACAAACCTGCAGTCACAGGGAGGAGAAGGGCTTGATAAATCCTGACAGCAGGTTATCTCGTGTGAAACTGCAGTCACAGGGAGGAGAAGGGCTTGATAAGTACTGACTGCAGGTTCTCTTGTGTGAAACTGCAGTCACAGTGAGGAGAAGGGCTTGATAAATCCTGACTGCAGGTTATCTTGTGCAAACCTGCAGTCATAGGGAGGAGAAGGGCTTGATAAATCCTGACAGCAGGTTATCTTGTGTGAAACTGCAGTCACAGGGAGGAGAAGGGCTTGATAAGTACTGACTGCAGGTTCTCTTGCGTGAAACTGCAGTCACAGGGAGGAGAAGGGCTTGATAAGTACTGACTGCAGGTTCTCTTGTGTGAAACTGCAGTCACAGGGAGGAGAAGGGCTTGATAAGTACTGACTGCAGGTTCTCTTGTGCAAACCTGCAGTCACAGGGAGCAGAAGGGCTTTATAAGTACTGACTGCAGGTTCTCTTGTGCAAACCTGCAGTCACAGGGAGGAGAAGGGCTTGATAAATCCTGACTGCAGGTTCTCTTGTGCAAACCTGCAGTCACGGGGAGGAGAAGGGCTTGATAAATCCTTACTGCGGGTCCTCTTGTGTGAAACTACAGTCACAGGGAGGAGAAGGGCTTGAGAAGTACTGACTGCAGGTTCTCTTGTGCAAACTTGCAGTCACAGGGAGGAGAAGGGCTTGATATATACTGACTGCAGGTTCTCTTGTGTGAAACTGCAGTCACAGGGAGGAGAAGGGCTTGATAAGTACTGACTGCAGGTTCTCTTGTGTGAAACTGCAGTCACAGGGAGGAGAAGGGCTTGATAAATCCTGACTGCAGGTTCTCTTGTGCAAACCTGCAGTCACAGGGAGGAGAATTGCTTGATAAATCCTAACTGCAGGTTCTCTTGTGTGAACCTGCAGTTACAGGGAGGAGAAGGGCTTGATAAGTACTGACTGCAGGTTCTCCTGTGTCAAACGGCAATCCTAGGGAGGAGAAGGGCTTGATAAGTACTGACTGTAGGTTCTCTTGTGCAAACCTGCAGTCCTAGGGAGGAGAAGGGCTTGATAAGTCCTGACAGCAGGTTCTCTTGTTCAAGCCTGCAGTCACAGGGAGGAGAAGGGCTTGATAAATACTGATTGCAGGTTCTCTTGCGCAAACCTGCAGTCACAGGGAGGAGAAGGGCTTGATAAGTACTGACTGCAGGTTCTCTTGTGCAAGCCTGCAGTCACAGGGAGGAGAAGGGCTTGATAAATACTGATTGCAGGTTCTCTTGTGCAAACCTGCAGTCACAGGGAGGAGAAGGGCTTGATAAGTACTGACTGCAGGTTCTCTTGTGCAAACCTGCAGTCACAGGGAGGAGAAGAGCTTGATAAGTACTGACTGCAAGTTCTCTTGTGCACACCTGCAGTCCTAGGGAGGAGAAGGGCTTGATAAATACTGATTGCAGGTTCTCTTGTGCAAACCTGCAGTCACGGGGAGGAGAAGAGCTCGATAAGTACTGACTGCAGGTTCTCTTGTGCAAACCTGCAGTCACAGGGCGGAGAAGGGCTTGAAAAATCCTGACTGCAGGCTCTCTTGTGTGAAACTGCACTCACAGGGAGGAGAAGGGCTTGATAAATCCTGACTGCAGGTTCTCTTGTGGAAAACTGCAGTCACAGGGAGGAGAAGGGCTTGATAAGTACTGACTGCAGGTTCTCTTGTGCAAACCTGCAGTCACAGGGAGGAGAAGGGCTTGATAAGTACTGACTGCAGGTTCTCTTGTGCAAACCTGCACTCATAGGGAGGAAAAGGGCTTGAAAAGTACTGACTGCAGGTTCTCTTGTGTGAAACTGCAGTCACAGGGAGGAGAAGGGCTTGATAAATCCTGACTGCAGGTTCTCTTGTACAAACCTGCAGTCACAGGGAGGAGAAGGGCTTGATAAATCCTGACAGCAGGTTATCTCGTGTGAAACTGCAGTCACAGGGAGGAGAAGGGCTTGATAAGTACTGACTGCAGGTTCTCTTGTGTGAAACTGCAGTCACAGTGAGGAGAAGGGCTTGATAAATCCTGACTGCAGGTTATCTTGTGCAAACCTGCAGTCATAGGGAGGAGAAGGGCTTGATAAATCCTGACAGCAGGTTATCTTGTGTGAAACTGCAGTCACAGGGAGGAGAAGGGCTTGATAAGTACTGACTGCAGGTTCTCTTGCGTGAAACTGCAGTCACAGGGAGGAGAAGGGCTTGATAAGTACTGACTGCAGGTTCTCTTGTGTGAAACTGCAGTCACAGGGAGGAGAAGGGCTTGATAAGTACTGACTGCAGGTTCTCTTGTGCAAACCTGCAGTCACAGGGAGCAGAAGGGCTTTATAAGTACTGACTGCAGGTTCTCTTGTGCAAACCTGCAGTCACAGGGAGGAGAAGGGCTTGATAAATCCTGACTGCAGGTTCTCTTGTGCAAACCTGCAGTCACGGGGAGGAGAAGGGCTTGATAAATCCTTACTGCGGGTCCTCTTGTGTGAAACTACAGTCACAGGGAGGAGAAGGGCTTGAGAAGTACTGACTGCAGGTTCTCTTGTGCAAACTTGCAGTCACAGGGAGGAGAAGGGCTTGATATATACTGACTGCAGGTTCTCTTGTGTGAAACTGCAGTCACAGGGAGGAGAAGGGCTTGATAAGTACTGACTGCAGGTTCTCTTGTGTGAAACTGCAGTCACAGGGAGGAGAAGGGCTTGATAAATCCTGACTGCAGGTTCTCTTGTGCAAACCTGCAGTCACAGGGAGGAGAATTGCTTGATAAATCCTAACTGCAGGTTCTCTTGTGTGAACCTGCAGTTACAGGGAGGAGAAGGGCTTGATAAGTACTGACTGCAGGTTCTCCTGTGTCAAACGGCAATCCTAGGGAGGAGAAGGGCTTGATAAGTACTGACTGTAGGTTCTCTTGTGCAAACCTGCAGTCCTAGGGAGGAGAAGGGCTTGATAAGTCCTGACAGCAGGTTCTCTTGTTCAAGCCTGCAGTCACAGGGAGGAGAAGGGCTTGATAAATACTGATTGCAGGTTCTCTTGCGCAAACCTGCAGTCACAGGGAGGAGAAGGGCTTGATAAGTACTGAATGCAGGTTCTCTTGTGCAAGCCTGCAGTCACAGGGAGGAGAAGGGCTTGATAAATACTGATTGCAGGTTCTCTTGTGCAAACCTGCAGTCACAGGGAGGAGAAGGGCTTGATAAGTACTGACTGCAGGTTCTCTTGTGCAAACCTGCAGTCACAGGGAGGAGAAGAGCTTGATAAGTACTGACTGCAAGTTCTCTTGTGCACACCTGCAGTCCTAGGGAGGAGAAGGGCTTGATAAATACTGATTGCAGGTTCTCTTGTGCAAACCTGCAGTCACGGGGAGGAGAAGAGCTCGATAAGTACTGACTGCAGGTTCTCTTGTGCAAACCTGCAGTCACAGGGCGGAGAAGGGCTTGAAAAATCCTGACTGCAGGTACTCTTGTGCAAACCTGCAGTCACAGGGAGTAGAAGGGCTTGATAAATCCTGACAGCAGGCTCTCTTGTGTGAAACTGCAGTCACAGGAAGGAGAAGGGCTTGATAAATCCTGACTGCAGGTTCTCTTGTGCAAACCTGCAGTCACAGGGAGGAGAAGGGCTTGATAAGTACTGACTGCAGGTTATCTTGTGTGAAACTGCAGTCACAGGGAGGAGAAGGGCTTGATAAATACTGACTGCAGGTTCTCTTGTGTGAAACTGCAGTCACAGGGAGGAGAAGGGCTTGATAAGTACTGACTGCAGGTTCTCTTGTGCAAAACTGTAGTCCTAGGGAGGAGAAGGGCTTGATAAATACTGACTGCAGGTTCTCTTGTGCAAACCTGCAGTCACAAGGAGGAGAAGGGCTTGATAAATCCTGACTGCAGGTTCTCTTGTGCAAAACTGTAGTCCTAGGGAGGAGAAGGGCTTGATAAGTACTGACTGCAGGTTCTCTTGTGTGAAACTGCAGTCACAGGGAGGAGAAGGGTTTGATACATACTGATTGCAGGTTCTCTTGTGCAAACCTGCAGTACCAGGGAGGAGAAGGGCTTGATAAGTACTGACTGCAGGTTCTCTTGTGCAAACCTGCAGTCACAGGGAGGAGAAGGGCTTGATAAATACTGACTGCAGGTTCTCATCTGCAAACCTGCAGTCACAGGGAGGAGAAGGGCTTGATTTATCCTGACTGCAGGTTCTCTTGTGTGAACCTGCAGTCACAGGGAGGAGAAGGGTTTGATAAGTAATGACTGCAGGTTCTCTTATGTGAAACGGCAGTCCTAGGGAGGAGAAGGGCTTGATAAATCCTGACTGCCGGTTCTCTTGTGCAAACCTGCAGTTACAGGGAGGAGAAGGGCTTGAAAAATCCTAACTGCAGGTACTCCTGTGCAAACCTGCAGTCACAGGGAGTAGAAGGGCTTGATAAATCCTGACAGCAGGTTCTCTTGTGTAAAACTGCAGTAACAGGGAGGAGACAGGCTTGATAAATCCTGACTGCAGGTTATCTTGTGCAAACCTGCAGTCACAGGGAGGAGAAGGGCTTGATAAGTACTGACTGCAGGTTCTCTTGTGTGAAACTGCAGTCACAGGGAGGAGAAGGGCTTGATAAATACTGACTGCAGGTTCTCTTGTGCAAACCTGCAGTCACAGGGAGGAGAAGGGCTTGATAAGTACTGACTGCAGACTCTTGTGCAAACCTGCAGTCACAGGGAGGAGAAGGGCTTGATAAGTACTGACTGTAGGTTCTCTTGTGCAAACCTGCAGTCATAGGGAGGAAAAGGGCTTAAAAATACTGACTGCAGGTTCTCTTGTGTGAAACTGCAGTCACAGGGAGGAGAAGGGCTTGATAAATACTGACTAAAGGTTCTCTTGTGCAAACCTTCAGTCACAGGGAGGAGAAGGGCTTGATATATAGTGACTGCAGGTTCTCTTGTGTGAAAATGCAGTCACAGGGAGAAGAAGGGCTTGATAAATACTGACTGCAGGTTCTCTTGTGCAAACCTGCAGTCACAGGGAGGAGAAGGGCTTGATAAGTACTGACTGCAGACTCTTGTGCAAACCTGCAGTCACAGGGAGGAGAAGGGCTTGATAAGTACTGACTGTAGGTTCTCTTGTGCAAACCTGCAGTCATAGGGAGGAAAAGGGCTTGAAAAGTTCTGACTGCATGTTCTCTTGTGTGAAACTGCAGTCACAGGGAGGAGAAGGGCTTGATAAATCCTGACTGCAGGTTCTCTTGTACAAACCTGCAGTCACAGGGAGGAGAAGGGCTTGATAAATCCTGACAGCAGGTTATCTTGTGTGAAACTGCAGTCACAGGGAGGAGAAGGGCTTCATAAGTACTGACTGCAGGTTCTCTTGTGCAAAACTGTAGCCCTAGGGAGGAGAAGGGCTTGATAAATACTGACTGCAGGTTCTCTTGTGCAAACCTGCAGTCACAAGGAGGAGAAAGGCTTGATAAATCCTGACTGCAGGTTCTCTTGTACAAACCTGCAGTCACAGGGAGGAGAAGGGCTTGAAAAATCCTGACAGCAGGTTATCTTGTGTGAAACTGCAGTCACAGGGAGGAGAAGGGCTTCATAAGTACTGACTGCAGGTTCTCTTGTGCAAAACTGTAGCCCTAGGGAGGAGAAGGGCTTGATAAATACTGACTGCAGGTTCTCTTGTGCAAACCTGCAGTCACAAGGAGGAGAAAGGCTTGATAAATCCTGACTGCAGGTTCTCTTGTGCAAAACTGTAGTCCTAGGGAGGAGAAGGGCTTGATAAGTACTGACTGCAGGTTCTCTTGTGTGAAACTGCAGTCACAGGGAGGAGAAGGGTTTGATACATACTGATTGCAGGTTCTCTTGTGCAAACCTGCAGTACCAGGGAGGAGAAGGGCTTGATAAGTACTGACTGCAGGTTCTCTTGTGCAAACCTGCAGTCACAGGGAGGAGAAGGGCTTGATAAATACTGACTGCAGGTTCTCATCTGCAAACCTGCAGTCACAGGGAGCAGAAGGGCTTTATTTATCCTGACTGCAGGTTCTCTTGTGTGAACCTGCAGTCACAGGGCGGAGAAGGGCTTGATAAATCCTGACAGCAGGTTATCTTGTGTGAAACTCCAGTCACAGGGAGGAGAAGGGCTTGATAAGTACTGACTGCAGGTTCTCTTGTGTGAAACTGCAGTCACAGGGAGGAGAAGGGCTTGATAAATCCTGACTGCAGGTTGTCTTGTACAAACCTGCAGTCACAGGGAGGAGAAGGGCTTGATAAATCCTGACAGCAGGTTATCTTGTGTGAAACTGCAGTCACAGGGAGGAGAAGGGCTTGATAAGTACTGACTGCAGGTTCTCTTGCGTGAAACTGCAGTCACAGGGAGGAGAAGGGCTTGATAAGTACTGACTGCAGGTTCTCTTGTGCAAACCTGCAGTCACAGGGAGGAGAAGGGCTTGATAAATACTGACTGCAGGTTCTCTTGTGCAAACCTGCAGTCATGGGGACGAGAAGGGCTTGATAAGTACTGACTGCAGGTTCTCTTGTGTGAAACTGCAGTCACAGGGAGGAGAAGGGCTTGATAAATCCTGACTGCAGGTTCTCTTGTACAAACCTGCAGTCACAGGGAGGAGAAGGGCTTGATAAATCCTGACAGCAGGTTATCTTGTGTGAAACTCCAGTCACAGGGAGGAGAAGGGCTTGATAAGTACTGACTGCAGGTTCTCTTGTGTGAAACTGCAGTCACAGGGAGGAGAAGGGCTTGATAAATCCTGACTGCAGGTTCTCTTGTACAAACCTGCAGTCACAGGGAGGAGAAGGGCTTGATAAATCCTGACAGCAGGTTATCTTGTGTGAAACTGCAGTCACAGGGAGGAGAAGGGCTTCATAAGTACTGACTGCAGGTTCTCTTGTGCAAAACTGTAGCCCTAGGGAGGAGAAGGGCTTGATAAATACTGACTGCAGGTTCTCTTGTGCAAACCTGCAGTCACAAGGAGGAGAAAGGCTTGATAAATCCTGACTGCAGGTTCTCTTGTGCAAAACTGTAGTCCTAGGGAGGAGAAGGGCTTGATAAGTACTGACTGCAGGTTCTCTTGTGTGAAACTGCAGTCACAGGGAGGAGAAGGGTTTGATACATACTGATTGCAGGTTCTCTTGTGCAAACCTGCAGTACCAGGGAGGAGAAGGGCTTGATAAGTACTGACTGCAGGTTCTCTTGTGCAAACCTGCAGTCACAGGGAGGAGAAGGGCTTGATAAATACTGACTGCAGGTTCTCATCTGCAAACCTGCAGTCACAGGGAGGAGAAGGGCTTGATTTATCCTGACTGCAGGTTCTCTTGTGTGAACCTGCAGTCACAGGGAGGAGAAGGGCTTGATAAATCCTGACAGCAGGTTATCTTGTGTGAAACTCCAGTCACAGGGAGGAGAAGGGCTTGATAAGTACTGACTGCAGGTTCTCTTGTGTGAAACTGCAGTCACAGGGAGGAGAAGGGCTTGATAAATCCTGACTGCAGGTTGTCTTGTACAAACCTGCAGTCACAGGGAGGAGAAGGGCTTGATAAATCCTGACAGCAGGTTATCTTGTGTGAAACTGCAGTCACAGGGAGGAGAAGGGCTTGATAAGTACTGACTGCAGGTTCTCTTGCGTGAAACTGCAGTCACAGGGAGGAGAAGGGCTTGATAAGTACTGACTGCAGGTTCTCTTGTGCAAACCTGCAGTCACAGGGAGGAGAAGGGCTTGATATATACTGACTGCAGGTTCTCTTGTGTGAAACTGCAGTCACAGGGAGGAGAAGGGCTTGATAAGTACTGACTGCAGGTTCTCTTGTGTGAAACTGCAGTCACAGGGAGGAGAAGGGCTTGATAAGTACTGACTGCAGGTTCTCTTGTGTGAAACTGCAGTCACAGGGAGGAGAAGGGCTTGATAAGTACTGACTGCAGGTTCTCTTGTGTGAAACTGCAGTCACAGGAAGGAGAAGGGCTTGATAAGTACTGACTGCAGGTTATCTTGTGCAAACCTGCAGTCACAGGGAGGAGAAGGGCTTGATATATACTGACTGCAGGTTCTCTTGTGTGAAACTGCAGTCACAGGGAGGAGAAGGGCTTGATAAGTACTGACTGCAGGTTCTCTTGTGTGAAACTGCAGTCACAGGGAGGAGAAGGGCTTGATAAGTACTGACTGCAGGTTCTCTTGTGTGAAACTGCAGTCACAGGGAGGAGAAGGGCTTGATAAGTACTGACTGCAGGTTCTCTTGTGTGAAACTGCAGTCACAGGAAGGAGAAGGGCTTGATAAGTACTGACTGCAGGTTATCTTGTGCAAACCTGCAGTCACAGGGAGGAGAAGGGCTTGATAAGTACTGACAGCAGGTTATCTTGTGTGAAACTGCAGCCACAGGGAGGAGAAGGGCTTGATAAGTACTGACTGCAGGTTCTCTTGCATGAAACTGCAGTCACAGGGAGGAGAAGGGCTTGATAAGTACTGACTGCAGGTTCTCTTGTGCAAACCTGCAGTCACAGGGAGCAGAAGGGCTTGATAAGTACTGACTGCAGGTTCTCTTGTGCAAACTTGCAGTCACAGGGAGGAGAAGGGCTTGATAAATCCTGACTGCAGGTTCTCTTGTGCAAACCTGCAGTCACGGGGAGGAGAAGGGCTTGATAAATCCTGACTGCGGGTCGTCTTGTGTGAAACTGCAGTCACAGGGAGGAGAAGGGCTTGAGAAGTACTGACTGCAGGTTATCTTGTGTGAAACTGCAGTCACAGGGAGGAAAAGGGCTTGATAAGTACTGACTGCAGGTTCTCTTGTGTGAAACTGTAGTCACAGGGAGGAGAAGGGCTTGATAAGTACTGACTGCAGGTTCTCTTGTGCAAACTTGCAGTCACAGGGAGGAGAAGGGCTTGATATATACTGACTGCAGGTTCTCTTGTGTGAAACTGCAGTCACAGGGAGGAGAAGGGCTTGGTAAGTACTGACTGCAGGTTATCTTGTGCAAACCTGCAGTCACAGGGAGGAGAAGGGCTTGATAAGTACTGACTGCAGGTTCTCTTGTGCAAGCCTGCAGTCACAGGGAGGAGAAGGGCTTGATAAATACTGATTGCAGGTTCTCTTGTGCAAACCTGCAGTCACAGGGAGGAGAAGGGCTTGATAAGTACTTACTGCAGGTTCTCTTGTGCAAACCTGCAGTCACAGGGAGGAGAAGAGCTTGATAAGTACTGACTGCAGGTTCTCTTGTGCACACCTGCAGTCCTAGGGGGGAGAAGGGCTTGATAAATACTGATTGCAGGTTCTCTTGTGCAAACCTGCAGTAACGGGGAGGAGAAGAGCTCGATAAGTACTGACTGCAGGTTCTCTTGTGCAAACCTGCAGTCACAGGGCGGAGAAGGGCTTGAAAAATCCTGACTGCACGTACTCTTGTGCAAACCTGCAGTCACAGGGAGTAAAAGGGCTTGATAAATCCTGACAGCAGGCTCTCTTGTGTGAAACTGCAGTCACAGGAAGGAGAAGGGCTTGATAAATCCTGACTGCAGGTTCTCTTGTGCAAACCTGCAGTCACAGGGAGGAGAAGGGCTTGATAAATCCTGACAGCAGGTTATCTTGTGTGAAACTCCAGTCACAGGGAGGAGAAGGGCTTGATAAGTACTGACTGCAGGTTCTCTTGCGTGAAACTGCAGTCACAGGGAGGAGAAGGGCTTGATAAGTACTGATTGCATGTTCTCTTGTGCAAACCTGCAGTCACAGGGAGGAGAAGGGCTTGATATATACTGACTGCAGGTTCTCTTGTGTGAAACTGCAGTCACAGGGAGGAGAAGGGCTTGATAAGTACTGACTGCAGGTTCTCTTGTGTGAAACTGCAGTCACAGGGAGGAGAAGGGTTTGATACATACTGATTGCAGGTTCTCTTGTGCAAACCTGCAGTACCAGGGAGGAGAAGGGCTTGATAAGTACTGACTGCAGGTTCTCTTGTGCAAACCTGCAGTCACAGGGAGGAGAAGGGCTTGATAAATACTGACTGCAGGTTCTCATCTGCAAACCTGCAGTCACAGGGAGGAGAAGGGCTTGATTTATCCTGACTGCAGGTTCTCTTGTGTGAACCTGCAGTCACAGGGAGGAGAAGGGCTTGATAAATCCTGACAGCAGGTTATCTTGTGTGAAACTCCAGTCACAGGGAGGAGAAGGGCTTGATAAGTACTGACTGCAGGTTCTCTTGTGTGAAACTGCAGTCACAGGGAGGAGAAGGGCTTGATAAATCCTGACTGCAGGTTGTCTTGTACAAACCTGCAGTCACAGGGAGGAGAAGGGCTTGATAAATCCTGACAGCAGGTTATCTTGTGTGAAACTGCAGTCACAGGGAGGAGAAGGGCTTGATAAGTACTGACTGCAGGTTCTCTTGCGTGAAACTGCAGTCACAGGGAGGAGAAGGGCTTGAAAAGTACTGACTGCAGGTTCTCTTGTGCAAACCTGCAGTCACAGGGAGGAGAAGGGCTTGATATATACTGACTGCAGGTTCTCTTGTGTGAAACTGCAGTCACAGGGAGGAGAAGGGCTTGATAAGTACTGACTGCAGGTTCTCTTGTGTGAAACTGCAGTCACAGGGAGGAGAAGGGCTTGATAAGTACTGACTGCAGGTTCTCTTGTGTGAAACTGCAGTCACAGGGAGGAGAAGGGCTTGATAAGTACTGACTGCAGGTTCTCTTGTGTGAAACTGCAGTCACAGGAAGGAGAAGGGCTTGATAAGTACTGACTGCAGGTTATCTTGTGCAAACCTGCAGTCACAGGGAGGAGAAGGGCTTGATAAATACTGACTGCAGGTTCTCATCTGCAAACCTGCAGTCACAGGGAGGAGAAGGGCTTGATTTATCCTGACTGCAGGTTCTCTTGTGTGAACCTGCAGTCACAGGGAGGAGAAGGGCTTGATAAATTCTGACAGCAGGTTATCTTGTGTGAAACTCCAGTCACAGGGAGGAGAAGGGCTTGATAAGTACTGACTGCAGGTTCTCTTGTGTGAAACTGCAGTCACAGGGAGGAGAAGGGCTTGATAAATCCTGACTGCAGGTTGTCTTGTACAAACCTGCAGTCACAGGGAGGAGAAGGGCTTGATAAATCCTGACAGCAGGTTATCTTGTGTGAAACTGCAGTCACAGGGAGGAGAAGGGCTTGATAAGTACTGACTGCAGGTTCTCTTGCGTGAAACTGCAGTCACAGGGAGGAGAAGGGCTTGAAAAGTACTGACTGCAGGTTCTCTTGTGCAAACCTGCAGTCACAGGGAGGAGAAGGGCTTGATATATACTGACTGCAGGTTCTCTTGTGTGAAACTGCAGTCACAGGGAGGAGAAGGGCTTGATAAGTACTGACTGCAGGTTCTCTTGTGTGAAACTGCAGTCACAGGAAGGAGAAGGGCTTGATAAGTACTGACTGCAGGTTATCTTGTGCAAACCTGCAGTCACAGGGAGGAGAAGGGCTTGATAAGTACTGACAGCAGGTTATCTTGTGCAAACCTGCAGTCACGGGGAGGAGAAGGGCTTGATAAATCCTGACTGCGGGTCGTCTTGTGTGAAACTGCAGTCACAGGGAGGAGAAGGGCTTGAGAAGTACTGACTGCAGGTTATCTTGTGTGAAACTGCAGTCACAGGGAGGAAAAGGGCTTGATAAGTACTGACTGCAGGTTCTCTTGTGTGAAACTGTAGTCACAGGGACGAGAAGGGCTTGATAAGTACTGACTGCAGGTTCTCTTGTGCAAACTTGCAGTCACAGGGAGGAGAAGGGCTTGATATATACTGACTGCAGGTTCTCTTGTGTGAAACTGCAGTCACAGGGAGGAGAAGGGCTTGGTAAGTACTGACTGCAGGTTATCTTGTGCAAACCTGCAGTCACAGGGAGGAGAAGGGCTTGATAAGTACTGACTGCAGGTTCTCTTGTGCAAGCCTGCAGTCACAGGGAGGAGAAGGGCTTGATAAATACTGATTGCAGGTTCTCTTGTGCAAACCTGCAGTCACAGGGAGGAGAAGGGCTTGATAAGTACTTACTGCAGGTTCTCTTGTGCAAACCTGCAGTCACAGGGAGGAGAAGAGCTTGATAAGTACTGACTGCAGGTTCTCTTGTGCACACCTGCAGTCCTAGGGGGGAGAAGGGCTTGATAAATACTGATTGCAGGTTCTCTTGTGCAAACCTGCAGTCAGTCACAGGGAGTAAAAGGGCTTGATAAATCCTGACAGCAGGCTCTCTTGTGTGAAACTGCAGTCACAGGAAGGAGAAGGGCTTGATAAATCCTGACTGCAGGTTCTCTTGTGTGAAACTCCAGTCACAGGGAGGAGAAGGGCTTGATAAGTACTGACTGCAGGTTCTCTTGCGTGAAACTGCAGTCACAGGGAGGAGAAGGGCTTGATAAATCCTGACTGCAGGTTCTCTTGTGTGAAACTCCAGTCACAGGGAGGAGAAGGGCTTGATAAGTACTGACTGCAGGTTCTCTTGTGCACACCTGCAGTCCTAGGGGGGAGAAGGGCTTGATAAATACTGATTGCAGGTTCTCTTGTGCAAACCTGCAGTCAGTCACAGGGAGTAAAAGGGCTTGATAAATCCTGACAGCAGGCTCTCTTGTGTGAAACTGCAGTCACAGGAAGGAGAAGGGCTTGATAAATCCTGACTGCAGGTTCTCTTGTGTGAAACTCCAGTCACAGGGAGGAGAAGGGCTTGATAAGTACTGACTGCAGGTTCTCTTGCGTGAAACTGCAGTCACAGGGAGGAGAAGGGCTTGATAAGTACTGATTGCAGGTTCTCTTGTGCAAACCTGCAGTCACAGGGAGGAGAAGGGCTTGATATATACTGACTGCAGGTTCTCTTGTGTGAAACTGCAGTCACAGGGAGGAGAAGGGCTTGATAAGTACTGACTGCAGGTTCTCTTGTGTGAAACTGCAGTCACAGGGAGGAGAAGGGCTTGATAAGTACTGACTGCAGGTTCTCTTGTGTGAAACTGCAGTCACAGGGAGGAGAAGGGCTTGATAAGTACTGACTGCAGGTTCTCTTGTGTGAAACTGCAGTCACAGGAAGGAGAAGGGCTTGATAAGTACTGACTGCAGGTTATCTTGTGCAAACCTGCAGTCACAGGGAGGAAAAGGGCTTGATAAGTACTGACTGCAGGTTCTCTTGTGTGAAACTGTAGTCACAGGGACGAGAAGGGCTTGATAAGTACTGACTGCAGGTTCTCTTGTGCAAACTTGCAGTCACAGGGAGGAGAAGGGCTTGATATATACTGACTGCAGGTTCTCTTGTGTGAAACTGCAGTCACAGGGAGGAGAAGGGCTTGGTAAGTACTGACTGCAGGTTATCTTGTGCAAACCTGCAGTCACAGGGAGGAGAAGGGCTTGATAAGTACTGACTGCAGGTTCTCTTGTGCAAGCCTGCAGTCACAGGGAGGAGAAGGGCTTGATAAATACTGATTGCAGGTTCTCTTGTGCAAACCTGCAGTCACAGGGAGGAGAAGGGCTTGATAAGTACTTACTGCAGGTTCTCTTGTGCAAACCTGCAGTCACAGGGAGGAGAAGAGCTTGATAAGTACTGACTGCAGGTTCTCTTGTGCACACCTGCAGTCCTAGGGGGGAGAAGGGCTTGATAAATACTGATTGCAGGTTCTCTTGTGCAAACCTGCAGTCAGTCACAGGGAGTAAAAGGGCTTGATAAATCCTGACAGCAGGCTCTCTTGTGTGAAACTGCAGTCACAGGAAGGAGAAGGGCTTGATAAATCCTGACTGCAGGTTCTCTTGTGCAAACCTGCAGTCACAGGGAGGAGAAGGGCTTGATAAATCCTGACAGCAGGTTATCTTGTGTGAAACTCCAGTCACAGGGAGGAGAAGGGCTTGATAAGTACTGACTGCAGGTTCTCTTGCGTGAAACTGCAGTCACAGGGAGGAGAAGGGCTTGATAAGTACTGATTGCAGGTTCTCTTGTGCAAACCTGCAGTCACAGGGAGGAGAAGGGCTTGATATATACTGACTGCAGGTTCTCTTGTGTGAAACTGCAGTCACAGGGAGGAGAAGGGCTTGATAAGTACTGACTGCAGGTTCTCTTGTGTGAAACTGCAGTCACAGGGAGGAGAAGGGCTTGATAAGTACTGACTGCAGGTTCTCTTGTGCAAACCTGCAGTCACAGGGAGCAGAAGGGCTTGATAAGTACTGACTGCAGGTTCTCTTGTGCAAACCTGCAGTCATAGGGAGGAAAAGGGCTTGAAAAGTACTGACTGCATGTTCTCTTGTGTGAAACTGCAGTCACAGGGAGGAGAAGGGCTTGATAAATCCTGACTGCAGGTTCTCTTGTACAAACCTGCAGTCACAGGGAGGAGAAGGGCTTGATAAATCCTGACAGCAGGTTATCTTGTGTGAAACTCCAGTCACAGGGAGGAGAAGGGCTTGATAAGTACTGACTGCAGGTTCTCTTGTGTGAAACTGCAGTCACAGGGAGGAGAAGGGCTTGATAAGTACTGACTGCAGGTTCTCTTGCGTGAAACTGCAGTCACAGGGAGGAGAAGGGCTTGATAAGTACTGACTGCAGGTTCTCTTGTGCAAACCTGCAGTCACAGGGAGGAGAAGGGCTTGATATATACTGACTGCAGGTTCTCTTGTGTGAAACTGCAGTCACAGGGAGGAGAAGGGCTTGATAAGTACTGACTGCAGGTTCTCTTGTGTGAAACTGCAGTCACAGGGAGGAGAAGGGCTTGATAAGTACTGACTGCAGGTTCTCTTGTGCAAACCTGCAGTCACAGGGAGCGGAAGGGCTTGATAAGTACTGACTGCAGGTTCTCTTGTGCAAACTTGCAGTCACAGGGAGGAGAAGGGCTTGATAAATCCTGACTGCAGGTTCTCTTGTGCAAACCTGCAGTCACGGGGAGGAGAAGGGCTTGATAAATCCAGACTGCGGGTCGTCTTGTGTGAAACTGCAGTCACAGGGAGGAGAAGGGCTTGAGAAGTACTGACTGCAGGTTATCTTGTGTGAAACTGCAGTCACAGGGAGGAAAAGGGCTTGATAAGTACTGACTGCAGGTTCTCTTGTGTGAAACTGTAGTCACAGGGAGGAGAAGGGCTTGATAAGTACTGACTGCAGGTTCTCTTGTGCAAACTTGCAGTCACAGGGAGGAGAAGGGCTTGATATATACTGACTGCAGGTTCTCTTGTGTGAAACTGCAGTCACAGGGAGGAGAAGGGCTTGGTAAGTACTGACTGCAGGTTATCTTGTGCAAACCTGCAGTCACAGGGAGGAGAAGGGCTTGATAAATCCTGACTGCAGGTTCTCTTGTGCAAACCTGCAGTCACAGGGAGGAGAAGGGCTTGATAAGTACTGACTGCAGGTTCTCTTGTGCAAGCCTGCAGTCACAGGGAGGAGAAGGGCTTGATAAATACTGATTGCAGGTTCTCTTGTGCAAACCTGCAGTCACAGGGAGGAGAAGGGCTTGATAAGTACTGACTGCAGGTTCTCTTGTGCAAACCTGCAGTCACAGGGAGGAGAAGAGCTTGATAAGTACTGACTGCAGGTTCTCTTGTGCACACCTGCAGTCCTAGGGAGGAGAAGGGCTTGATAAATACTGATTGCAGGTTCTCTTGTGCAAACCTGCAGTCACGGGGAGAAGAAGAGCTCGATAAGTACTGACTGCAGGTTCTCTTGTGCAAGCCTGCAGTCACAGGGTGGAGAAGGGCTTGAAAAATCCTGACTGCAGGTACTCTTGTGCAAACCTGCAGTCACAGGGAGTAAAAGGGCTTGATAAATCCTGACAGCAGGCTCTCTTGTGTGAAACTGCAGTCACAGGAAGGAGAAGGGCTTGATAAATCCTGACTGCAGGTTCTCTTGTGCAAACCTGCAGTCACAGGGAGGAGAAGGGCTTGATAAGTACTGACTGCAGGTTATCTTGAGTGAAACTGCAGTCACAGGGAGGAGAAGGGCTTGATAAGTACTGACTGCAGGTTCTCTTGTGTGAAACTGCAGTCACAGGGAGGAGAAGGGCTTGATAAGTACTGACTGCAGGTTCTCTTGTGCAAAACTGTAGTCCTAGGGAGGAGAAGGGCTTGATAAATACTGACTGCAGGTTCTCTTGTGCAAACCTGCGGTCTCAAGGAGGAGAAAGGCTTGATAAATCCTGACTGCAGGTTCTCTTGTGCAAAACTGTAGTCCTAGGGAGGAGAAGGGCTTGATAAGTACTGACTGCAGGTTCTCTTGTGTGAAACTGCAGTCACAGGGAGGAGAAGGGTTTGATACATACTGATTGCAGGTTCTCTTGTGCAAACCTGCAGTCACAGGGAGGAGAAGGGCTTGATAAATACTGACTGCAGGTTCTCATCTGCAAACCTGCAGTCACAGGGAGGAGAAGGGCTTGATTTATCCTGACTGCAGGTTCTCTTGTGTGAACCTGCAGTCACAGGGAGGAGAAGAGCTTGATAAATCCTGACAGCAGGTTATCTTGTGTGAAACTGCAGTCACAGGGAGGAGAAGGGCTTGATAAATCCTGACTGCAGGTTCTCTTGTACAAACCTGCAGTCACAGGGAGGAGAAGGGCTTGATACATCCTGACAGCAGGTTATCTTGTGTGAAACTGCAGTCACAGGGAGGAGAAGGGCTTGATAAGTACTGACTGCAGGTTCTCTTGCGTGAAACTGCAGTCACAGGGAGGAGAAGGGCATGATAAGTACTGACTGCAGGTTCTCTTGTGCAAACCTGCAGTCACAGGGAGGAGAAGGGCTTGATATATACTGACTGCAGGTTCTCTTGTGTGAAACTGCATTCACAGGGAGGAGAAGGGCTTGATAAGTACTGACTGCAGGTTCTCTTGTGTGAAACTGCAGTCACAGGGAGGAGAAGGGCTTGATAAGTACTGACTGCAGGTTCTCTTGTGCAAACCTGCAGTCACAGGGAGCAGAAGGGCTTGATAAGTACTGACTGCAGGTTCTCTTGTGCAAACTTGCAGTCACAGGGAGGAGAAGGGCTTGATAAATCCTGACTGCAGGTTCTCTTGTGCAAACCTGCAGTCACGGGGAGGAGAAGGGCTTGATAAATCCTGACTGCGGGTCCTCTTGTGTGAAACTGCAGTCACAGGGAGGAAAAGGGCTTGATAAGTACTGACTGCAGGTTCTCTTGTGAGAAACTGTAGTCACAGGGAGGAGAAGGGCTTGATAAGTACTGACTGCAGGTTCTCTTGTGCAAACTTGCAGTCACAGGGAGGAAAAGGGCTTGATATATACTGACTGCAGGTTCTCTTGTGTGAAACTGCAGTCACAGGGAGGAGAAGGGCTTGATAAGTACTGACTGCAGGTTCTCTTGTGTGAAACTGCAGTCACAGGGAGGAGAAGGGCTTGGTAAGTACTGACTGCAGGTTATCATGTGCAAACCTGCAGTCACAGGGAGGAGAAGGGCTTGATAAATCCTGACTGCAGGTTCTCTTGTGCAAACCTGCAGTCACAGGGAGGAGAAGGGCTTGATAAGTACTGACTGCAGGTTCTCCTGTGTCAAACAGCAATCCTAGGGAGGAGAAGGGCTTGCTAAGTACTGACTGTAGGTTCTCTTGTGCAAACCTGCAGTCCTAGGGAGGAGAAGGGCTTGATAAGTCCTGACAGCAGGTTCTCTTGTGCAAGCCTGCAGTCACAGGGAGGAAAAGGGCTTGATAAGTACTGACTGCAGGTTCTCTTGCGTGAAACTGCAGTCACAGGGAGGAGAAGGGCTTGATAAGTACTGACTGCAGGTTCTCTTGTGCAAACCTGCTGTCACAGGGAGGAGAAGGGCTTGATATATACTGACTGCAGGTTCTCTTGTGTGAAACTGCATTCACAGGGAGGAGAAGGGCTTGATAAGTACTGACTGCAGGTTCTCTTGTGTGAAACTGCAGTCACAGGGAGGAGAAGGGCTTGATAAGTACTGACTGCAGGTTCTCTTGTGCAAACCTGCAGTCACAGGGAGCAGAAGGGCTTGATAAGTACTGACTGCAGGTTCTCTTGTGCAAACTTGCAGTCACAGGGAGGAGAAGGGCTTGATAAATCCTGACTGCAGGTTCTCTTGTGCAAACCTGCAGTCACGGGGAGGAGAAGGGCTTGATAAATCCTGACTGCGGGTCCTCTTGTGTGAAACTGCAGTCACAGGGAGGAGAAGGGCTTGAGAAATACTGACTGCAGGTTATCTTGTGTGAAACTGCAGTCACAGGGATGAAAAGGGCTTGATAAGTACTGACTGCAGGTTCTCTTGTGTGAAACTGTAGTCACATGGAGGAGAAGGGCTTGATAAGTACTGACTGCAGGTTCTCTTGTGCAAACTTGCAGTCACAGGGAGGAGAAGGGCTTGATATATACTGACTGCAGGTTCTCTTGTGTGAAACTGCAGTCACAGGGAGGAGAAGGGCTTGATAAATCCTGACAGCAGGTTATCTTGTGTGAAACTCCAGTCACAGGGAGGAGAAGGGCTTGATAAGTACTGACTGCAGGTTCTCTTGTGTGAAACTGCAGTCACAGGGAGGAGAAGGGCTTGATAAATCCTGACTGCAGGTTCTCTTGTGCAAGCCTGCAGTCACAGGGAGGAAAAGGGCTTGATAAGTACTGACTGCAGGTTCTCTTGCGTGAAACTACAGTCACAGGGAGGAGAAGGGCTTGATAAGTACTGACTGCAGGTTCTCTTGTGCAAACCTGCAGTCACAGGGAGGAGAAGGGCTTGATATATACTGACTGCAGGTTCTCTTGTGTGAAACTGCAGTCACAGGGAGGAGAAGGGCTTGATAAGTACTGACTGCAGGTTCTCTTGTGTGAAACTGCAGTCACAGGGAGGAGAAGGGCTTGATAAGTACTGACTGCAGGTTCTCTTGTGCAAACCTGCAGTCACAGGGAGCAGAAGGGCTTGATAAGTACTGACTGCAGGTTCTCTTGTGCAAACTTGCAGTCACAGGGAGGAGAAGGGCTTGATAAATCCTGACTGCAGGTTCTCTTGTGCAAACCTGCAGTCACGGGGAGGAGAAGGGCTTGATAAATCCTGACTGCGGGTCCTCTTGTGTGAAACTGCAGTCACAGGGAGGAGAATGGCTTGAGAAGTACTGACTGCAGGTTCTCTTGTGCAAACCTGCAGTCACAGGGAGGAGAAGGGCTTGATAAGTACTGACTGCAGGTTCTCTTGTGCAAACCTGCAGTCACAGGGAGGAGAAGAGCTTGATAAGTACTGACTGCAGGTTCTCTTGTGCACACCTGCAGTCACAGGGCGGAGAAGGGCTTGAAAAATCCTGACTGCAGGTATTCTTGTGCAAACCTGCAGTCACAGGGAGTAGAAGGGCTTGATAAATCCTGACAGCAGGCTCTCTTGTGTGAAACTGCAGTCACAGGAAGGAGAAGGGCTTGATAAATCCTGACTGCAGGTTCTCTTGTGCAAACCTGCAGTCACAGGGAGGAGAAGGGCTTGATAAGTACTGACTGCAGGTTATCTTGTGTGAAACTGCAGTCACAGGGAGGAGAAGGGCTTGATAAGTACTGACTGCAGGTTCTCTTGTGTGAAACTGCAGTCACAGGGAGGAGAAGGGCTTGATAAGTACTGACTGCAGGTTCTCTTGTGCAAAACTGTAGTCCTAGGGAGGAGAAGGGCTTGATAAATACTGACTGCAGGTTCTCTTGTGCAAACCTGCAGTCACAAGAAGGAGAAAGGCTTGATAAATCCTGACTGCAGGTTCTCTTGTGCAAAACTGTAGTCCTAGGGAGGAGAAGGGCTTGATAAGTACTGACTGCAGGTTCTCTTGTGTAAAACTGCAGTCACAGGGAGGAGAAGGGTTTGATACATACTGATTGCAGGTTCTCTTGTGCAAACCTGCAGTACCAGGGAGGAGAAGGGCTTGATAAGTACTGGCTGCAGGTTCTCTTGTGCAAACCTGCAGTCACAGGGAGGAGAAGGGCTTGATAAATACTGACTGCAGGTTCTCATCTGCAAACCTGCAGTCACAGGGAGGAGAAGGGCTTGATTTATCCTGACTGCAGGTTCTCTTGTGTGAACCTGCAGTCACAGGGAGGAGAAGGGCTTGATAAATCCTGACAGCAGGTTATCTTGTGTGAAACTGCAGTCACAGGGAGGAGAAGGGCTTGATAAGTACTGACTGCAGGTTCTCTTGCGTGAAACTGCAGTCACAGGGAGGAGAAGGGCTTGATAAGTACTGACTGCAGGTTCTCTTGTGCAAACCTGCAGTCACAGGGAGGAGAAGGGCTTGATAAGTACTGACTGCAGGTTCTCTTGTGCAAGCCTGCAGTCACAGGCAGGAGAAGGGCTTGATAAATACTGATTGCAGGTTCTCTTGTGCAAACCTGCAGTCACAGGGAGGAGAAGGGCTTGATAAGTACTGACTGCAGGTTCTCTTGTGCAAACCTGCAGTCACAGGGAGGAGAAGAGCTTGATAAGTACTGACTGCAGGTTCTCTTGTGCACACCTGCAGTCACAGGGCGGAGAAGGGGTTGAAAAATCCTGACTGCAGGTACTCTTGTGCAAACCTGCAGTCACAGGGAGTAGAAGGGCTTGGCTCTCTTGTGTGAAACTGCAGTCACAGGAAGGAGAAGGGCTTGATAAATCCTGACTGCAGGTTCTCTTGTGCAAACCTGCAATCACAGGGAGGAGAAGGGCTTGATAAGTACTGACTGCAGGTTATCTTGTGTGAAACTGCAGTCACAGGGAGGAGAAGGGCTTGATAATTACTGACTGCAGGTTCTCTTGTGTGAAACTGCAGTCACAGGGAGGAGAAGGGCTTGATAAGTACTGACTGCAGGTTCTCTTGTGCAAAACTGTAGTCCTAGGGAGGAGAAGGGCTTGATAAATACTGACTGCAGGTTCTCTTGTGCAAACCTGCAGTCACAAGGAGGAGAAAGGCTTGATAAATTCTGACTGCAGGTTCTCTTGTGCAAAACTGTAGTCCTAGGGAGGAGAAGGGCTTGATAAGTACTGACTGCAGGTTCTCTTGTGTGAAACTGCAGTCACAGGGAGGAGAAGGGTTTGATGCATACTGATTGCAGGTTCTCTTGTGCAAACCTGCAGTACCAGGGAGGAGAAGGGCTTGATAAGTACTGACTGCAGGTTCTCTTGTGCAAACCTGCAGTCACAGGGAGGAGAAGGGCTTGATAAATACTGACTGCAGGTTCTCATCTGCAAACCTGCAGTCACAGGGAGGAGAAGGGCTTGATTTATCCTGACTGCAGGTTCTCTTGTGTGAACCTGCAGTCACAGGGAGGAGAAGGGCTTGATAAGTACTGACTGCAGGTTCTCTTGTGTGAAACTGCAGTCACAGGGAGGAGAAGGGCTTGATAAATCCTGACTGCAGGTTCTCTTGTACAAACCTGCAGTCACAGGGAGGAGAAGGGCTTGATAAATCCTGACAGCAGGTTATCTTGTGTGAAACTGCAATCACAGGAAGGAGAAGGGCTTGATAAGTACTGACTGCAGGTTCTCTTGTGCAAACCTGCAGTCACAGGGAGGAGAAGGGCTTGATATATACTGACTGCAGGTTCTCTTGTGTAAAACTGCATTCACAGGGAGGAGAAGGGCTTGATAAGTACTCACTGCAGGTTCTCTTGTGTGAACCTGCAGTCACAGGGAGCAGAAGGGCTTGATAAGTACTGACTGCAGGTTCTCTTGTGCAAACTTGCAGTCACAGGGAGGAGAAGGGCTTGATAAATCCTGACTGCAGGTTCTCTTGTGCAAACCTGCAGTCACGGGGAGGAGAAGGGCTTGATAAATCCTGACTGCGGGTCCTCTTGTGTGAAACTGCAGTCACAGGGAGGAAAAGGGCTTGATAAGTACTGACTGCAGGTTCTCTGGTGTGAAACTGTAGTCACAGGGAGGAGAAGGGCTTGATAAGTACTGACTGCAGGTTCTCTTGTGCAAACTTGCAGTCACAGGGAGGAGAAGGGCTCGATATATACTGAATGCAGGTTCTCTTGTGTGAAACTGCAGTCACAGGGAGGAGAAGGGCTTGATAAGTACTGACTGCAGGTTCTCTTGTGTGAAACTGCAGTCACAGGGAGGAGAAGGGCTTGGTAAGTACTGACTGCAGGTTATCTTGTGCAAACCTGCAGTCACAGGGAGGAGAAGGGCTTGATAAATCCTGACTGCAGGTTCTCTTGTGCAAACCTGCAGTCACAGGGAGGAGAAGGGCTTGATAAGTACTGACTGCAGGTTCTCCTGTGTCAAACAGCAATCCTAGGGAGGAGAAGGGCTTGCTAAGTACTGACTGTAGGTTCTCTTGTGCAAACCTGCAGTCCTAGGGAGGAGAAGGGCTTGATAAGTCCTGACAGCAGGTTCTCTTGTGTGAAACTGCAGTCACAGGGAGGAGAAGGGTTTGATACATACTGATTGCAGGTTCTCTTGTGCAAACCTGCAGTACCAGGGAGGAGAAGGGCTTGATAAGTACTGACTGCAGGTTCTCTTGTGCAAACCTGCAGTCACAGGGAGGAGAAGGGCTTGATAAATCCTGACTGCAGGTTCTCTTGTGCAAACCTGCAGTCACAGGGAGGAGAAGGGCTTGATAAGTACTGACTGCAGGTTCTCCTGTGTCAAACAGCAATCCTAGGGAGGAGAAGGGCTTGATAAGTACTGACTGTAGGTTCTCTTGTGCAAACCTGCAGTCCTAGGGAGGAGAAGGGCTTGATAGGTCCTGACAGCAGGTTCTCTTGTGTGAAACTGCAGTCACAGGGAGGAGAAGGGTTTGATACATACTGATTGCAGGTTCTCTTGTGCAAACCTGCAGTACCAGGGAGGAGAAGGGCTTGATAAGTACTGACTGCAGGTTCTCTTGTGCAAACCTGCAGTCACAGGGAGGAGAAGGGCTTGATAAATACTGACTGCAGGTTCTCATCTGCAAACCTGCAGTCACAGGGATGAGAAGGGCTTGATTTATCCTGACTGCAGGTTCTCTTGTGTGAACCTGCAGTCACAGGGAGGAGAAGGGCTTGATAAATCCTGACAGCAGGTTATCTTGTGTGAAACTGCAGTCACAGGGAGGAGAAGGGCTTGATAAGTACTGACTGCAGGTTCTCTTGCGTGAAACTGCAGTCACAGGGAGGAGAAGGGCTTGATAAGTACTGACTGCAGGTTCTCTTGTGCAAACTTGCAGTCACAGGGAGGAGAAGGGCTTGATATATACTGAATGCAGGTTCTCTTGTGTGAAACTGCAGTCACAGGGAGGAGAAGGGCTTGATAAGTACTGACTGCAGGTTCTCTTGTGTGAAACTGCAGTCACAGGGAGGAGAAGGGCTTGGTAAGTACTGACTGCAGGTTATCTTGTGCAAACCTGCAGTCACAGGGAGGAGAAGGGCTTGATAAATCCTGACTGCAGGTTCTCTTGTGCAAACCTGCAGTCACAGGGAGGAGAAGGGCTTGATAAGTACTGACTGCAGGTTCTCCTGTGTCAAACAGCAATCCTAGGGAGGAGAAGGGCTTGCTAAGTACTGACTGTAGGTTCTCTTGTGCAAACCTGCAGTCCTAGGGAGGAGAAGGGCTTGATAAGTCCTGACAGCAGGTTCTCTTGTGTGAAACTGCAGTCACAGGGAGGAGAAGGGTTTGATACATACTGATTGCAGGTTCTCTTGTGCAAACCTGCAGTACCAGGGAGGAGAAGGGCTTGATAAGTACTGACTGCAGGTTCTCTTGTGCAAACCTGCAGTCACAGGGAGGAGAAGGGCTTGATAAATCCTGACTGCAGGTTCTCTTGTGCAAACCTGCAGTCACAGGGAGGAGAAGGGCTTGATAAGTACTGACTGCAGGTTCTCCTGTGTCAAACAGCAATCCTAGGGAGGAGAAGGGCTTGATAAGTACTGACTGTAGGTTCTCTTGTGCAAACCTGCAGTCCTAGGGAGGAGAAGGGCTTGATAGGTCCTGACAGCAGGTTCTCTTGTGTGAAACTGCAGTCACAGGGAGGAGAAGGGTTTGATACATACTGATTGCAGGTTCTCTTGTGCAAACCTGCAGTACCAGGGAGGAGAAGGGCTTGATAAGTACTGACTGCAGGTTCTCTTGTGCAAACCTGCAGTCACAGGGAGGAGAAGGGCTTGATAAATACTGACTGCAGGTTCTCATCTGCAAACCTGCAGTCACAGGGATGAGAAGGGCTTGATTTATCCTGACTGCAGGTTCTCTTGTGTGAACCTGCAGTCACAGGGAGGAGAAGGGCTTGATAAATCCTGACAGCAGGTTATCTTGTGTGAAACTGCAGTCACAGGGAGGAGAAGGGCTTGATAAGTACTGACTGCAGGTTCTCTTGCGTGAAACTGCAGTCACAGGGAGGAGAAGGGCTTGATAAGTACTGACTGCAGGTTCTCTTGTGCAAACCTGCAGTCACAGGGAGGAGAAGGGCTTGATAAGTACTGACTGCAGGTTCTCTTGTGCAAGCCTGCAGTCACAGGCAGGAGAAGGGCTTGATAAATACTGATTGCAGGTTCTCTTGTGCAAACCTGCAGTCACAGGGAGGAGAAGGGCTTGATAAGTACTGACTGCAGGTTCTTTTGTGCAAACCTGCAGTCACAGGGAGGAGAAGAGCTTGATAAGTACTGACTGCAGGTTCTGTTGTGCACACCTGCAGTCACAGGGCGGAGAAGGGCTTGAAAAATCCTGACTGCAGGTACTCTTGTGCAAACCTGCAGTCACAGGGAGTAGAAGGGCTTGGCTCTCTTGTGTGAAACTGCAGTCACAGGAAGGAGAAGGGCTTGATAAATCCTGACTGCAGGTTCTCTTGTGCAAACCTGCAGTCACAGGGAGGAGAAGGGCTTGATAAGTACTGACTGCAGGCTATCTTGTGTGAAACTGCAGTCACAGGGAGGAGAAGGGCTTGATAAGTATTGACTGCAGGTTCTCTTGTGTGAAACTGCAGTCACAGGGAGGAGAAGGGCTTGATAAGTACTGACTGCAGGTTCTCTTGTGCAAAACTGTAGTCCTAGGGAGGAGAAGGGCTTGATAAATACTGACTGCAGGTTCTCTTGTGCAAACCTGCAGTCATAAGGAGGAGAAAGGCTTGATAAATTCTGACTGCAGGTTCTCTTGTGCAAAACTGTAGTCCTAGGGAGGAGAAGGGCTTGATAAGTACTGACTGCAGGTTCTCTTGTGTGAAACTGCAGTCACAGGGAGGAGAAGGGTTTGATACATACTGATTGCAGGTTCTCTTGTGCAAACCTGCAGTACCAGGGAGGAGAAGGGCTTGATAAGTACTGACTGCAGGTTCTCTTGTGCAAACCTGCAGTCACAGGGAGGAGAAGGGCTTGATAAATACTGACTGCAGGTTCTCATCTGCAAACCTGCAGTCACAGGGAGGAGAAGGGCTTGATTTATCCTGACTGCAGGTTCTCTTGTGTGAACCTGCAGTCACAGGGAGGAGAAGGGCTTGATAAATCCTGACAGCAGGTTATCTTGTGTGAAACTCCAGTCACAGGGAGGAGAAGGGCTTGATAAGTACTGACTGCAGGTTCTCTTGTGTGAAACTGCAGTCACAGGGAGGAGAAGGGCTTGATAAATCCTGACTGCAGGTTCTCTTGTACAAACCTGCAGTCACAGGGAGGAGAAGGGCTTGATAAATCCTGACAGCAGGTTATCTTGTGTGAAACTGCAGTCACAGGGAGGAGAAGGGCTTGATAAGTACTGACTGCAGGTTCTCTTGCGTGAAACTGCAGTCACAGGGAGGAGAAGGGCTTGATAAGTACTGACTGCAGGTTCTCTTGTGCAAACCTGCAGTCACAGGGAGGAGAAGGGCTTGATATATACTGACTGCAGGTTCTCTTGTGTGAAACTGCATTCACAGGGAGGAGAAGGGCTTGATAAGTACTGACTGCAGGTTCTCTTGTGTGAAACTGCAGTCACAGGGAGGAGAAGGGCTTGATAAGTACTGACTGCAGGTTCTCTTGTGCAAACCTGCAGTCACATTGAGCAGAAGGGCTTGATAAGTACTGACTGCAGGTTCTCTTGTGCAAACTTACAGTCACAGGGAGGAGAAGGGCTTGATAAATCCTGACTGCAGGTTCTCTTGTGCAAACCTGCAGTCACGGGGAGGAGAAGGGCTTGATAAATCCTGACTGCGGGTCCTCTTGTGTGAAACTGCAGTCACAGGGAGGAGAAGGGCTTGAGAAGTACTGACTGCAGGTTATCTTGTGTGAAACTGCAGTCACAGGGAGGAAAAGGGCTTGATAAGTACTGACTGCAGGTTCTCTGGTGTGAAACTGTAGTCACAGGGAGGAGAAGGGCTTGATAAGTACTGACTGCAGGTTCTCTTGTGCAAACTTGCAGTCACAGGGAGGAGAAGGGCTTGATATATACTGAATGCAGGTTCTCTTGTGTGAAACTGCAGTCACAGGGAGGAGAAGGGCTTGATAAGTACTGACTGCAGGTTCTCTTGTGTGAAACTGCAGTCACAGGGAGGAGAAGGGCTTGGTAAGTACTGACTGCAGGTTATCTTGTGCAAACCTGCAGTCACAGGGAGGAGAAGTGCTTGATAAATCCTGACTGCAGGTTCTCTTGTGCAAACCTGCAGTCACAGGGAAGAGAAGGGCTTGATAAGTACTGACTGCAGGTTCTCCTGTGTCAAACAGCAATCCTAGGGAGGAGAAGGGCTTGATAAGTATTGACTGTAGGTTCTCTTGTGCAAACCTGCAGTCCTAGGGAGGAGAAGGGCTTGATAAGTCCTGACAGCAGGTTCTCTTGTGCAAGCCTGCAGTCACAGGGAGGAAAAGGGCTTGATAAGTACTGACTGCAGGTTCTCTTGCGTGAAACTGCAGTCACAGGGAGGAGAAGGGCTTGATAAGTACTGACTGCAGGTTCTCTTGTGCAAACCTGCAGTCACAGGGAGGAGAAGGGCTTGATATATACTGACTGCAGGTTCTCTTGTGTGAAACTGCATTCACAGGGAGGAGAAGGGCTTGATAAGTACTGACTGCAGGTTCTCTTGTGTGAAACTGCAGTCACAGGGAGGAGAAGGGCTTGATAAGTACTGACTGCAGGTTCTCTTGTGCAAACCTGCAGTCACAGGGAGCAGAAGGGCTTGATAAGTACTGACTGCAGGTTCTCTTGTGCAAACTTGCAGTCACAGGGAGGAGAAGGGCTTGATAAATCATGACTGCAGGTTCTCTTGTGCAAACCTGCAGTCACGGGGAGGAGAAGGGCTTGATAAATCCTGACTGCGGGTCCTCTTGTGTGAAACTGCAGTCACAGGGAGGAGAAGGGCTTGAGAAGTACTGACTGCAGGTTATCTTGTGTGAAACTGCAGTCACAGGGAGGAAAAGGGCTTGATAAGTACTGACTGCAGGTTCTCTTGTGTGAAACTGTAGTCACAGGGAGGAGAAGGGCTTGATAAGTACTGACTGCAGGTTCTCTTGTGCAAACTTGCAGTCACAGGGAGGAGAAGGGCTTGATATATACTGACTGCAGGTTCTCTTGTGTGAAACTGCAGTCACAGGGAGGAGAAGGGCTTGATAAGTACTGACTGCAGGTTCTCTTGTGTGAAACTGCAGTCACAGGGAGGAGAAGGGCTTGGTAAGTACTGACTGCGGGTTATCTTGTGCAAACCTGCAGTCACAGGGAGGAGAAGGGCTTGATAAATCCTGACTGCAGGTTCTCTTGTGCAAACCTGCAGTCACTGGGAGGAGAAGGGCTCGATAAGTACTGACTGCAGGTTCTCTTGTGCAAACCTGCAGTCACAGGGCGGAGAAGGGCTTGAAAAATCCTGACTGCAGGTACTCTTGTGCAAACCTGCAGTCACAGGGAGTAGAAGGACTTGATAAATCCTGACAGCAGGCTCTCTTGTGTGAAACTGCAGTCACAGGAAGGAGAAGGGCTTGATAAATCCTGACTGCAGGTTCTCTTGTGCAAACCTGCAGTCACAGGGAGGAGAAGGGCTTGATAAGTACTGACTGCAGGTTATCTTGTGTGAAACTGCAGTCACAGGGAGGAGAAGGGCTTGATAAGTACTGACTGCAGGTTCTCTTTTGTGAAACTGCAGTCACAGGGATGAGAAGGGCTTGATAAGTACTGACTGCAGGTTCTCTTGTGCAAAACTGTAGTCCTAGGGAGGAGAAGGGCTTGATAAATACTGACTGCAGGTTCTCTTGTGCAAACCTGCAGACACAAGGAGGAGAAAGGCTTGATAAATCCTGACTGCAGGTTCTCTTGTGCAAAACTGTAGTCCTAGGGAGGAGAAGGGCTTGATAAGTACTGACTGCAGGTTCTCTTGTGTGAAACTGCAGTCACAGGGAGGAGAAGGGTTTGATACATACTGATTGCAGGTTCTCTTGTGCAAACCTGCAGTACCAGGGAGGAGAAGGGCTTGATAAGTACTGACTGCAGGTTCTCTTGTGCAAACCTACAGTCACAGGGAGGAGAAGGGCTTGATAAATACTGACTGCAGGTTCTCATCTGCAAACCTGCAGTCACAGGGAGGAGAAGGGCTTGATAAATACTGACTGCAGGTTCTCATCTGCAAACCTGCAGTCACAGGGAGGAGAAGGGCTTGATTTATCCTGACTGCAGGTTCTCTTGTGTGAACCTGCAGTCACAGGGAGGAGAAGGGCTTGATAAATCCTGACAGCAGGTTATCTTGTGAAACTCCAGTCACAGGGAGGAGAAGGGCTTGATAAGTACTGACTGCAGGTTCTCTTGTGTGAAACTGCAGTCACAGGGAGGAGAAGGGCTTGATAAATCCTGACTGCAGGTTCTCTTGTACAAACCTGCAGTCACAGGGAGGAGAAGGGCTTGATAAATCCTGACAGCAGGTTATCTTGTGTGAAACTGCAGTCACAGGGAGGAGAAGGGCTTGATAAGTACTGACTGCAGGTTCTCTTGCGTGAAACTGCAGTCACAGGGAGGAGAAGGGCTTGATAAGTACTGACTGCAGGTTCTCTTGTGCAAACCTGCAGTCACAGGGAGGAGAAGGGCTTGATATATACTGACTGCAGGTTCTCTTGTGTGAAACTGCATTCACAGGGAGGAGAAGGGCTTGATAAGTACTGACTGCAGGTTCTCTTGTGCAAACCTGCAGTCACAGGGAGCAGAAGGGCTTGATAAGTACTGACTGCAGGTTCTCTTGTGCAAACTTGCAGTCACAGGGAGGAGAAGGGCTTGATAAATCCTGACTGCAGGTTCTCTTGTGCAAACCTGCAGTCACGGGGAGGAGAAGGGCTTGATAAATCCTGACTGCGGGTCCTCTTGTGTGAAACTGCAGTCACAGGGAGGAGAAGGGCTTGAGAAGTACTGACTGCAGGTTATCTTGTGTGAAACTGCAGTCACAGGGAGGAAAAGGGCTTGATAAGTACTGACTGCAGGTTCTCTTGTGTGAAACTGTAGTCACAGGGAGGAGAAGGGCTTGATAAGTACTGACTGCAGGTTCTCTTGTGCAAACTTGCAGTCACAGGGAGGAGAAGGGCTTGATATATACTGACTGCAGGTTCTCTTGTGTGAAACTGCAGTCACAGGGAGGAGAAGGGCTTGATAAGTACTGACTGCAGGTTCTCTTGTGTGAAACTGCAGTCACAGGGAGGAGAAGGGCTTGGTAAGTACTGACTGCAGGTTATCTTGTGCAAACCTGCAGTCACAGGGAGGAGAAGGGCTTGATAAATCCTGACTGCAGGTTCTCTTGTGCAAACCTGCAGTCACAGGGAGGAGAAGGGCTCGATAAGTACTGACTGCAGGTTCTCTTGTGCAAACCTGCAGTCACAGGGCGGAGAAGGGCTTGAAAAATCCTGACTGCAGGTACTCTTGTGCAAACCTGCAGTCACAGGGAGTAGAAGGGCTTGATAAATCCTGACAGCAGGCTCTCTTGTGTGAAACTGCAGTCACAGGAAGGAGAAGGGCTTGATAAATCCTGACTGCAGGTTCTCTTGTGCAAACCTGCAGTCACAGGGAGGAGAAGGGCTTGATAAGTACTGACTGCAGGTTATCTTGTGTGAAACTGCAGTCACAGGGAGGAGAAGGGCTTGATAAGTACTGACTGCAGGTTCTCTTTTGTGAAACTGCAGTCACAGGGATGAGAAGGGCTTGATAAGTACTGACTTCAGGTTCTCTTGTGCAAACCTGCAGTCACAGGGAGTAGAAGGGCTTGATAAATCCTGACAGCAGGCTCTCTTGTGTGAAACTGCAGTCACAGGAAGGAGAAGGGCTTGATAAATCCTGACTGCAGGTTCTCTTGTGCAAACCTGCAGTCACAGGGAGGAGAAGGGCTTGATAAGTACTGACTGCAGGTTATCTTGTGTGAAACTGCAGTCACAGGGAGGAGAAGGGCTTGATAAGTACTGACTGCAGGTTCTCTTTTGTGAAACTGCAGTCACAGGGATGAGAAGGGCTTGATAAGTACTGACTTCAGGTTCTCTTGTGCAAAACTGTAGTCCTAGGGAGGAGAAGGGCTTGATAAATACTGACTGCAGGTTCTCTTGTGCAAACCTGCAGTCACAAGGAGGAGAAAGGCTTGATAAATCCTGACTGCAGGTTCTCTTGTGCAAAACTGTAGTCCTAGGGAGGAGAAGGGCTTGATAAATACTGACTGCAGGTTCTCTTGTGTGAAACTGCAGTCACAGGGAGGAGAAGGGTTTGATACATACTGATTGCAGGTTCTCTTGTGCAAACCTGCAGTACCAGGGAGGAGAAGGGCTTGATAAGTACTGACTGCAGGTTCTCTTGTGCAAACCTGCAGTCACAGGGAGGAGAAGGGCTTTATAAATACTGACTGCAGGTTCTCATCTGCAAACCTGCAGTCACAGGGAGGAGAAGGGCTTGATAAATACTGACTGCAGGTTCTCATCTGCAAACCTGCAGTCACAGGGAGGAGAAGGGCTTGATTTATCCTGACTGCAGGTTCTCTTGTGTGAACCTGCAGTCACAGGGAGGAGAAGGGCTTGATAAATCCTGACAGCAGGTTATCTTGTGTGAAACTGCAGTCACAGGGATGAGAAGGGCTTGATAAGTACTGACTGCAGGTTCTCTTGTGCAAAACTGTAGTCCTAGGGAGGAGAAGGGCTTGATAAATACTGACTGCAGGTTCTCTTGTGCAAACCTGCAGACACAAGGAGGAGAAAGGCTTGATAAATCCTGACTGCAGGTTCTCTTGTGCAAAACTGTAGTCCTAGGGAGGAGAAGGGATTGATAAGTACTGACTGCAGGTTCTCTTGTGTGAAACTGCAGTCACAGGGAGGAGAAGGGTTTGATACATACTGATTGCAGGTTCTCTTGTGCAAACCTGCAGTACCAGGGAGGAGAAGGGCTTGATAAGTACTGACTGCAGGTTCTCTTGTGCAAACCTGAAGTCACAGGGAGGAGAAGGGCTTGATAAATACTGACTGCAGGTTCTCATCTGCAAACCTGCAGTCACAGGGAGGAGAAGGGCTTGATAAATACTGACTGCAGGTTCTCATCTGCAAACCTGCAGTCACAGGGAGGAGAAGGGCTTGATTTATCCTGACTGCAGGTTCTCTTGTGTGAACCTGCAGTCACAGGGAGGAGAAGGGCTTGATAAATCCTGACTGCAGGTTCTCTTGTGTGAAACTGCAGTCACAGGGAGGAGAAGGGCTTGATAAATCCTGACTGCAGCTTCTCTTGTACAAACCTGCAGTCACAGGGAGGAGAAGGGCTTGATAAATCCTGACAGCAGGTTATCTTGTGTGAAACTGCAGTCACAGGGAGGAGAAGGGCTTGATAAGTACTGACTGCAGGTTCTCTTGCATGAAACTGCAGTCACAGGGAGGAAAAGGGCTTGATAAGTACTGACTGCAGGTTCTCTTGCGTGAAACTGCAGTCACAGGGAGGAGAAGGGCTTGATATATACTGACTGCAGGTTCTCTTGTGTGAAACTGCATTCACAGGGAGGAGAAGGGCTTGATAAGTACTGACTGCAGGTTCTCTTGTGTGAAACTGCAGTCACAGGGAGGAGAAGGGCTTGATAAGTACTGACTGCAGGTTCTCTTGTGCAAACCTGCAGTCACAGGGAGCAGAAGGGCTTGATAAGTACTGACTGCAGGTTCTCTTGTGCAAACTTGCAGTCACAGGGAGGAGAAGGGCTTGATAAATCCTGACTGCAGGTTCTCTTGTGCAAACCTGCAGTCACAGGGAGGAGAAGGGCTTGATAAATCCTGACTGCGGGTCCTCTTGTGTGAAACTGCAGTCACAGGGAGGAGAAGGGCTTGAGAAGTACTGACTGCAGGTTATCTTGTGTGAAACTGCAGTCACAGGGAGGAAAAGGGCTTGATAAGTACTGACTGCAGGTTCTCTTGTGTGAAACTGTAGTCACAGGGAGGAGAAGGGCTTGATAAGTACTGACTGCAGGTTCTCTTGTGCAAACTTGCAGTCACAGGGAGGAGAAGGGCTTGATATATACTGACTGCAGGTTCTCTTGTGTGAAACTGCAGTCACAGGGAGGAGAAGGGCTTGATAAGTACTGACTGCAGGTTCTCTTGTGTGAAACTGCAGTCACAGGGAGGAGAAGGGCTTGGTAAGTACTGACTGCAGGTTATCTTGTGCAAACCTGCAGTCACAGGGAGGAGAAGGGCTTGATAAATCCTGACTGCAGGTTCTCTTGTGCAAACCTGCAGTCACAGGGAGGAGAAGGGCTCGATAAGTACTGACTGCAGGTTCTCTTGTGCAAACCTGCAGTCACAGGGCGGAGAAGGGCTTGAAAAATCCTGACTGCAGGTACTCTTGTGCAAACCTGCAGTCACAGGGAGTAGAAGGGCTTGATAAATCCTGACAGCAGGCTCTCTTGTGTGAAACTGCAGTCACAGGAAGGAGAAGGGCTTGATAAATCCTGACTGCAGGTTCTCTTGTGCAAACCTGCAGTCACAGGGAGGAGAAGGGCTTGATAAGTACTGACTGCAGGTTATCTTGTGTGAAACTGCAGTCACAGGGAGGAGAAGGGCTTGATAAGTACTGACTGCAGGTTCTCTTTTGTGAAACTGCAGTCACAGGGATGAGAAGGGCTTGATAAGTACTGACTTCAGGTTCTCTTGTGCAAAACTGTAGTCCTAGGGAGGAGAAGGGCTTGATAAATACTGACTGCAGGTTCTCTTGTGCAAACCTGCAGTCACAAGGAGGAGAAAGGCTTGATAAATCCTGACTGCAGGTTCTCTTGTGCAAAACTGTAGTCCTAGGGAGGAGAAGGGCTTGATAAGTACTGACTGCAGGTTCTCTTGTGTGAAACTGCAGTCACAGGGAGGAGAAGGGTTTGATACATACTGATTGCAGGTTCTCTTGTGCAAACCTGCAGTACCAGGGAGGAGAAGGGCTTGATAAGTACTGACTGCAGGTTCTCTTGTGCAAACCTGCAGTCACAGGGAGGAGAAGGGCTTTATAAATACTGACTGCAGGTTCTCATCTGCAAACCTGCAGTCACAGGGAGGAGAAGGGCTTGATAAATACTGACTGCAGGTTCTCATCTGCAAACCTGCAGTCACAGGGAGGAGAAGGGCTTGATTTATCCTGACTGCAGGTTCTCTTGTGTGAACCTGCAGTCACAGGGAGGAGAAGGGCTTGATAAATCCTGACAGCAGGTTATCTTGTGTGAAACTCCAGTCACAGGGAGGAGAAGGGCTTGATAAGTACTGACTGCAGGTTCTCTTGTGTGAAACTGCAGTCACAGGGAGGAGAATGGCTTGATAAATCCTGACTGCAGGTTCTCTTGTACAAACCTGCAGTCACAGGGAGGAGAAGGGCTTGATAAATCCTGACAGCAGGTTATCTTGTGTGAAACTGCAGTCACAGGGAGGAGAAGGGCTTGATAAGTACTGAATGCAGGTTCTCTTGCGTGAAACTGCAGTCACAGGGAGCAAAAGGGCTTGATAAGTACTGACTGCAAGTTCTCTTGTGCAAACCTGCAGTCACAGGGAGGAGAAGGGCTTGATATATACTGACTGCAGGTTCTCTTGTGTGAAACTGCATTCACAGGGAGGAGAAGGGCTTGATAAGTACTGACTGCAGGTTCTCTTGTGTGAAACTGCAGTCACAGGGAGGAGAAGGGCTTGATAAGTACTGACTGCAGGTTCTCTTGTGCAAACCTGCAATCACAGGGAGCAGAAGGGCTTGATAAGTACTGACTGCAGGTTCTCTTGTGCAAACTTGCAGTCACAGGGAGGAGAAGGGCTTGATAAATCCTGACTGCAGGTTCTCTTGTGCAAACCTGCAGTCACGGGGAGGAGAAAGGCTTGATAAATCCTAACTGCGGGTCCTCTTGTGTGAAACTGCAGTCACAGGGAGGAGAAGGGCTTGAGAAGTACTGACTGCAGGTTATCTTGTGTGAAACTGCAGTCACAGGGAGGAAAAGGGCTTGATAAGTACTGACTGCAGGTTCTCTTGTGTGAAACTGTAGTCACAGGGAGGAGAAGGGCTAGATAAGTACTGACTGCAGGTTCTCTTGTGCAAACTTGCAGTCACAGGGAGGAGAAAGGGCTTGATATATACTGACTGCAGGTTCTCTTGTGTGAAACTGCAGTCACAGGGAGGAGAAGGGCTTGGTAAGTACTGACTGCAGGTTATCTTGTGCAAACCTGCAGTCACAGGGAGGAGAAGGGCTTGATAAATCCTGACTGCAGGTTTTCTTGTGCAAACCTGCAGTCACAGGGAGGAGAAGGGCTTGATAAGTACTGACTTCAGGTTCTCCTGTGTCAAACGGCAATCCTAGGGAGGAGAAGGGCTTGATAAGTACTGACTGTAGGTTCTCTTGTGCAAACCTGCAGTCCTAGGGAGGAGAAGGGCTTGATAAGTCCTGACAGCAGGTTCTCTTGTGCAAGCCTGCAGTCACAGGGAGGAAAAGGGCTTGATAAGTACTGACTGCAGGTTCTCTTGCGTGAAACTGCAGTCACAGGGAGGAGAAGGGCTTGATAAGTACTGACTGCAGGTTCTCTTGTGCAAACCTGCAGTCACAGGGAGGAGAAGGGCTTGATATATACAGACTGCAGGTTCTCTTGTGTGAAACTGCATTCACAGGGAGGAGAAGGGCTTGATAAGTACTGACTGCAGGTTCTCTTGTGTGAAACTGCAGTCACAGGGAGGAGAAGGGCTTGATAAGTACTGACTGCAGGTTCTCTTGTGCAAACCTGCAGTCACAGGGAGCAGAAGGGCTTGATAAGTACTGACTGCAGGTTCTCTTGTGCAAACTTGCAGTCACAGGGAGGAGAAGGGCTTGATAAATCCTGACTGCAGGTTCTCTTGTGCATACCTGCAGTCACGGGGAGGAGAAGGGCTTGATAAATCCTGACTGCGGGTCCTCTTGTGTGAAACTGCAGTCACAGGGAGGAGAAGGGCTTGAGAAGTACTGACTGCAGGTTATCTTGTGTGAAACTGCAGTCACAGGGAGGAAAAGGGCTTGATAAGTACTGACTGCAGGTTCTCTTGTGTGAAACTGTAGTCACAGGGAGGAGAAGGGCTTGATAAGTACTGACTGCAGGTTCTCTTGTGCAAACTTGCAGTCACAGGGAGGAGAAGGGCTTGATATATACTGACTGCAGGTTCTCTTGTGTGAAACTGCAGTCACAGGGAGGAGAAGGGCTTGATAAGTACTGACTGCAGGTTCTCTTGTGTAAAACTGCAGTCACAGGGAGGAGAAGGGCTTGATAAGTACTGACTGCAGGTTATCTTGTGCAAACCTGCAGTCACAGGGAGGAGAACGGCTTGATAAATCCTGACTGCAGGTTCACTTGTGCAAACCTGCAGTCACAGGGAGGAGAAGGGCTTGATAAGTACTGACTGCAGGTTCTCCTGTGTCAAACAGCAATCCTAGGGAGGAGAAGGGCTTGATAAGTACTGACTGTAGGTTCTCTTGTGCAAACCTGCAGTCCTAGGGAGGAGAAGGGCTTGATAAGTCCTGACAGCAGGTTCTCTTGTGCAAGCCTGCAGTCACAGGGAGGAAAAGGGCTTGATAAGTACTGACTGCAGGTTCTCTTGCGTGAAACTGCAGTCACAGGGAGGAGAAGGGCTTGATAAGTACTGACTGCAGGTTCTCTTGTGCAAACCTGCAGTCACAGGGAGGAGAAGGGCTTGATATATACTGACTGCAGGTTCTCTTCTGTGAAACTGCATTCACAGGGAGGAGAAGGGCTTGATAAGTACTGACTGCAGGTTCTCTTGTGTGAAACTGCAGTCACAGGGAGGAGAAGGGCTTGATAAGTACTGACTGCAGGTTCTCTTGTGCAAACCTGCAGTCACAGGGAGCAGAAGGGCTTGATAAGTACTGACTGCAGGTTCTCTTGTGCAAACTTGCAGTCACAGGGAGGAGAAGGGCTTGATAAATCCTGACTGCAGGTTCTCTTGTGCAAACCTGCAGTCACGGGGAGGAGAAGGGCTTGATAAATCCTGACTGCGGGTCCTCTTGTGTGAAACTGCAGTCACAGGGAGGAGAAGGGCTTGAGAAGTACTGACTGCAGGTTATCTCGTGTGAAACTGCAGTCACAGGGAGGAAAAGGGCTTGATAAGTACTGACTGCATGTTCTCTTGTGTGAAACTGTAGTCACAGGGAGGAGAAGGGCTTGATAAGTACTGACTGCAGGTTCTCTTGTGCAAACTTGCAGTCACAGGGAGGAGGAGGGCTTGATATATACTGACTGCAGGTTCTCTTGTGTGAAACTGCAGTCACAGGGAGGAGAAGGGCTTGAGAAGTACTGACTGCAGGTTCTCTTGTGTGAAACTGCAGTCACAGGGAGGAGAAGGGCTTGGTAAGTACTGACTGCAGGTTATCTTGTGCAAACCTGCAGTCACAGGGAGGAGAAGGGCTTGATAAATCCTGACTGCAGGTTTTCTTGTGCAAACCTGCAGTCACAGGGAGGAGAAGGGCTTGATAAGTACTGACTTCAGGTTCTCCTGTGTCAAACGGCAATCCTAGGGAGGAGAAGGGCTTGATAAGTACTGACTGTAGGTTCTCTTGTGCAAACCTGCAGTCCTAGGGAGGAGAAGGGCTTGATAAGTCCTGACAGCAGGTTCTCTTGTGCAAGCCTGCAGTCACAGGGAGGAAAAGGGCTTGATAAGTACTGACTGCAGGTTCTCTTGCGTGAAACTGCAGTCACAGGGAGGAGAAGGGCTTGATAAGTACTGACTGCAGGTTCTCTTGTGCAAACCTGCAGTCACAGGGAGGAGAAGGGCTTGATATATACAGACTGCAGGTTCTCTTGTGTGAAACTGCATTCACAGGGAGGAGAAGGGCTTGATAAGTACTGACTGCAGGTTCTCTTGTGTGAAACTGCAGTCACAGGGAGGAGAAGGGCTTGATAAGTACTGACTGCAGGTTCTCTTGTGCAAACCTGCAGTCACAGGGAGCAGAAGGGCTTGATAAGTACTGACTGCAGGTTCTCTTGTGCAAACTTGCAGTCACAGGGAGGAGAAGGGCTTGATAAATCCTGACTGCAGGTTCTCTTGTGCATACCTGCAGTCACGGGGAGGAGAAGGGCTTGATAAATCCTGACTGCGGGTCCTCTTGTGTGAAACTGCAGTCACAGGGAGGAGAAGGGCTTGAGAAGTACTGACTGCAGGTTATCTTGTGTGAAACTGCAGTCACAGGGAGGAAAAGGGCTTGATAAGTACTGACTGCAGGTTCTCTTGTGTGAAACTGTAGTCACAGGGAGGAGAAGGGCTTGATAAGTACTGACTGCAGGTTCTCTTGTGCAAACTTGCAGTCACAGGGAGGAGAAGGGCTTGATATATACTGACTGCAGGTTCTCTTGTGTGAAACTGCAGTCACAGGGAGGAGAAGGGCTTGATAAGTACTGACTGCAGGTTCTCTTGTGTAAAACTGCAGTCACAGGGAGGAGAAGGGCTTGATAAGTACTGACTGCAGGTTATCTTGTGCAAACCTGCAGTCACAGGGAGGAGAACGGCTTGATAAATCCTGACTGCAGGTTCTCTTGTGCAAACCTGCAGTCACAGGGAGGAGAAGGGCTTGATAAGTACTGACTGCAGGTTCTCCTGTGTCAAACAGCAATCCTAGGGAGGAGAAGGGCTTGATAAGTACTGACTGTAGGTTCTCTTGTGCAAACCTGCAGTCCTAGGGAGGAGAAGGGCTTGATAAGTCCTGACAGCAGGTTCTCTTGTGCAAGCCTGCAGTCACAGGGAGGAAAAGGGCTTGATAAGTACTGACTGCAGGTTCTCTTGCGTGAAACTGCAGTCACAGGGAGGAGAAGGGCTTGATAAGTACTGACTGCAGGTTCTCTTGTGCAAACCTGCAGTCACAGGGAGGAGAAGGGCTTGATATATACTGACTGCAGGTTCTCTTCTGTGAAACTGCATTCACAGGGAGGAGAAGGGCTTGATAAGTACTGACTGCAGGTTCTCTTGTGTGAAACTGCAGTCACAGGGAGGAGAAGGGCTTGATAAGTACTGACTGCAGGTTCTCTTGTGCAAACCTGCAGTCACAGGGAGCAGAAGGGCTTGATAAGTACTGACTGCAGGTTCTCTTGTGCAAACTTGCAGTCACAGGGAGGAGAAGGGCTTGATAAATCCTGACTGCAGGTTCTCTTGTGCAAACCTGCAGTCACGGGGAGGAGAAGGGCTTGATAAATCCTGACTGCGGGTCCTCTTGTGTGAAACTGCAGTCACAGGGAGGAGAAGGGCTTGAGAAGTACTGACGGCAGGTTATCTCGTGTGAAACTGCAGTCACAGGGAGGAAAAGGGCTTGATAAGTACTGACTGCATGTTCTCTTGTGTGAAACTGTAGTCACAGGGAGGAGAAGGGCTTGATAAGTACTGACTGCAGGTTCTCTTGTGCAAACTTGCAGTCACAGGGAGGAGGAGGGCTTGATATATACTGACTGCAGGTTCTCTTGTGTGAAACTGCAGTCACAGGGAGGAGAAGGGCTTGATAAGTACTGACTGCAGGTTCTCTTGTGTGAAACTGCAGTCACAGGGAGGAGAAGGGCTTGGTAAGTACTGACTGCAGGTTATCTTGTGCAAACCTGCAGTCACAGGGAGGAGAAGGGCTTGATAAATCCTGACTGCAGGTTCTCTTGTGCAAACCTGCAGTCACAGGGAGGAGAAGGGCTCGATAAGTACTGACTGCAGGTTCTCTTGTGCAAACCTGCAGTCACAGGGCGGAGAAGGGCTTGAAAAATCCTGACTGCAGGTACTCTTGTGCAAACCTGCAGTCACAGGGAGTAGAAGGGCTTGATAAATCCTGACAGCAGGCTCTCTTGTGTGAAACTGCAGTCACAGGAAGGAGAAGGGCTTGATAAATCCTGACTGCAGGTTCTCTTGTGCAAACCTGCAGTCACAGGGAGGAGAAGGGCTTGATAAGTACTGACTGCAGGTTATCTTGTGTGAAACTGCAGTCACAGGGAGGAGAAGGGCTTGATAAGTACTGACTGCAGGTTCTCTTTTGTGAAACTGCAGTCACAGGGATGAGAAGGGCTTGATAAGTACTGACTGCAGGTTCTCTTGTGCAAAACTGTAGTCCTAGGGAGGAGAAGGGCTTGATAAATACTGACTGCAGGTTCTCTTGTGTGAAATTGTAGTCCTAGGGAGGAGAAGGGCTTGAGAAGTACTGACTGCAGGTTATCTTGTGTGAAACTGAAGTCACAGGGAGGAAAAGGGCTTGATAAGTACTGACTGCAGGTTCTCTTGTGTGAAACTGTAGTCACAGGGAGGAGAAGGGCTTGATAAGTACTGACTGCAGGTTCTCTTGTGCAAACTTGCAGTCACAGGGAGGAGAAGGGCTTGATATATACTGACTGCAGGTTCTCTTGTGTGAAACTGCAATCACAGGGAGGAGAAGGGCTTGGTAAGTACTGACTGCAGGTTATCTTGTGCAAACCTGCAGTCACAGGGAGGCGAAGGGCTTGATAAATCCTGACTGCAGGTTCTCTTGTGCAAACCTGCAGTCACAGGGAGGAGAAGGGCTTGATAAGTACTGACTGCAGGTTCTCCTGTGTCAAACGGCAATCCTAGGGAGGAGAAGGGCTTGATAAGTACTGACTGTAGGTTCTCTTGTGCAAACCTGCAGTCCTAGGGAGGAGAAGGGCTTGATAAGTACTGACTGCAGGTTCTCTTGCGTGAAACTGCAGTCACAGGGAGGAGAAGGGCTTGATAAGTACTGACTGCAGGTTCTCTTGTGCAAACCTGCAGTCACAGGGAGGAGAAGGGCTTGATATAAACTGACTGCAGGTTCTCTTGTGTGAAACTGCATTCACAGGGAGGAGAAGGGCTTGATAAGTACTGACTGCAGGTTCTCTTGTGTGAAACTGCAGTCACAGGGAGGAGAAGGGCTTGATAAGTACTGACTGCAGGTTCTCTTGTGCAAACCTGCAGTCACAGGGAGCAGAAGGGCTTGATAAATCCTGACTGCAGGTTCTCTTGTGCATACCTGCAGTCACGGGGAGGAGAAGGGCTTGATAAATCCTGACTGCGGGTCCTCTTGTGTGAAACTGCAGTCACAGGGAGGAGAAGGGCTTGAGAAGTACTGACTGCAGGTTATCTTGTGTGAAACTGCAGTCACAGGGAGGAAAAGGGCTTGATAAGTACTGACTGCAGGTTCTCTTGTGTGAAACTGTAGTCACAGGGAGGAGAAGGGCTTGATAAGTACTGACTGCAGGTTCTCTTGTGCAAACTTGCAGTCACAGGGAGGAGAAGGGCTTGATATATACTGACTGCAGGTTCTCTTGTGTGAAACTGCAGTCACAGGGAGGAGAAGGGCTTGATAAGTACTGACTGCAGGTTCTCTTGTGTGAAACTGCAGTCACAGGGAGGAGAAGGGCTTGGTAAGTACTGACTGCAGGTTATCTTGTGCAAACCTGCAGTCACAGGGAGGAGAAGAGCTTGATAATTCCTGACTGCAGGTTCTCTTGTGCAAACCTGCAGTCACAGGGAGGAGAAGGGCTTGATAAGTACTGACTGCAGGTTCTCTTGTGTGAAACGGCAATCCTAGGGAGGAGAAGGGCTTGATAAGTACTGACTGTAGGTTCTCTTGTGCAAACCTGCAGTCCTAGGGAGGAGAAGGGCTTGATAAGTCCTGACAGCAGGTTCTCTTGTGCAAGCCTGCAGTCACAGGGAGGAGAAGGGCTTGATAAGTACTGACTGCAGGTTCTCTTGTGCAAACCTGCAGTCACAGGGAGCAGAAGGGCTTGATAAATCCTGACTGCAGGTTCTCTTGTGCATACCTGCAGTCACGGGGAGGAGAAGGGCTTGATAAATCCTGACTGCGGGTCCTCTTGTGTGAAACTGCAGTCACAGGGAGGAGAAGGGCTTGAGAAGTACTGACTGCAGGTTATCTTGTGTGAAACTGCAGTCACAGGGAGGAAAAGGGCTTGATAAGTACTGACTGCAGGTTCTCTTGTGTGAAACTGTAGTCACAGGGAGGAGAAGGGCTTGATAAGTACTGACTGCAGGTTCTCTTGTGCAAACTTGCAGTCACAGGGAGGAGAAGGGCTTGATATATACTGACTGCAGGTTCTCTTGTGTGAAACTGCAGTCACAGGGAGGAGAAGGGCTTGATAAGTACTGACTGCAGGTTCTCTTGTGTGAAACTGCAGTCACAGGGAGGAGAAGGGCTTGGTAAGTACTGACTGCAGGTTATCTTGTGCAAACCTGCAGTCACAGGGAGGAGAAGAGCTTGATAATTCCTGACTGCAGGTTCTCTTGTGCAAACCTGCAGTCACAGGGAGGAGAAGGGCTTGATAAGTACTGACTGCAGGTTCTCTTGTGTGAAAGGGCAATCCTAGGGAGGAGAAGGGCTTGATAAGTACTGACTGTAGGTTCTCTTGTGCAAACCTGCAGTCCTAGGGAGGAGAAGGGCTTGATAAGTCCTGACAGCAGGTTCTCTTGTGCAAGCCTGCAGTCACAGGGAGGAGAAGGGCTTGATAAATACTGATTGCAGGTTCTCTTGTGCAAACCTGCAGTCACAGGGAGGAGAAGGGCTTGATAAGTACTGACTGCAGGTTCTCTTGTGCAAGCCTGCAGTCACAGGCAGGAGAAGGGCTTGATAAATACTGATTGCAGGTTCTCTTGTGCAAACCTGCAGTCACAGGGAGGAGAAGGGCTTGATAAGTACTGACTGCAGGTTCTCTTGTGCAAACCTGCAGTCACAGGGAGGAGAAGAGCTTGATAAGTACTGACTGCAGGTTCTCTTGTGCACACCTGCAGTCCTAGGGAGGAGAAGGGCTTGATAAATACTGATTGCAGGTTCTCTTGTGCAAACCTGCAGTCACGGGGAGGAGAAGAGCTCGATAAGTACTGACTGCAGGTTCTCTTTTGCAAACCTGCAGTCACAGGGAGGAAAAGGGCTTGATAAGTACTGACTGCAGGTTCTCTTGTGTGAAACTGCAGTCACAGGGAGGAGAAGGGCTTGATAAATCCTGACTGCAGGTTCTCTTGTGCAAACCTTCAGTCACAGGGAGGAGAAGGGCTTGATATATAGTGACTGCAGGTTCTCTTGTGTGAAAATGCAGTCACAGGGAGAAGAAGGGCTTGATAAATACTGACTGCAGGTTCTCTTGTGCAAACCTGCAGTCACAGGGAGGAGAAGGGCTTGATAAGTACTGACTGCAGACTCTTGTGCAAACCTGCAGTCACAGGGAGGAGAAGGGCTTGATAAGTACTGACTGTAGGTTCTCTTGTGCAAACCTGCAGTCATAGGGAGGAAAAGGGCTTGAAAAGTACTGACTGCATGTTCTCTTGTGTGAAACTGCAGTGACAGGGAGGAGAAGGGCTTGATAAATCCTGACTGCAGGTTCTCTTGTACAAACCTGCAGTCACAGGGAGGAGAAGGGCTTGATAAATCCTGACAGCAGGTTATCTTGTGTGAAACTCCAGTCACAGGGAGGAGAAGGGCTTGATAAGTACTGACTGCAGGTTCTCTTGTGTGAAACTGCAGTCACAGGGAGGAGAAGGGCTTGATAAATCCTGACTGCAGGTTCTCTTGTACAAACCTGCAGTCACAGGGAGGAGAAGGGCTTGATAAATCCTGACAGCAGGTTATCTTGTGTGAAACTGCAGTCACAGGGAGGAGAAGGGCTTGATAAGTACTGACTGCAGGTTCTCTTGCGTGAAACTGCAGTCACAGGGAGGAGAAGGGCTTGATAAGTACTGACTGCAGGTTCTCTTGTGCAAACCTGCAGTCACAGGGAGGAGAAGGGCTTGATAAGTACTGACTGCAGGTTCTCTTGTGCAAACCTGCAGTCACAGGGAGCAGAAGGGCTTGATAAGTACTGACTGCAGGTTCACTTGTGCAAACTTGCAGTCACAGGGAGGAGAAGGGCTTGATAAATCCTGACTGCAGGTTCTCTTGTGCAAACCTGCAGTCACGGGGAGGAGAAGGGCTTGATAAATCCTGACTGCGGGTCCTCTTGTGTGAAACTGCAGTCACAGGGAGGAGAAGGGCTTGAGACGTACTGACTGCAGGTTATCTTGTGTGAAACTGCAGTCACAGGGAGGAAAAGGGCTTGATATATACTGACTGCAGGTTCTCTTGTGTGAAACTGCAGTCACAGGGAGGAGAAGGGCTTGATAAGTACTGACTGCAGGTTCTCTTGTGTGAAACTGCAGTCACAGGGAGGAGAAGGGCTTGGTAAGTACTGACTGCAGGTTATCTTGTGCAAACCTGCAGTCACAGGGAGGAGAAGGGCTTGATAAATCCTGACTGCAGGTTCTCTTGTGCAAACCTGCAGTCACAGGGAGGAGAAGTGCTTGATAAATCCTGACTGCAGGTTCTCTTGTGTGAACCTGCAGTCACAGGGAGGAGAAGGGCTTGATAAGTACTGACTGCAGGTTCTCCTGTGTCAAACGGCAATCCTAGGGAGGAGAAGGGCTTGATAAGTACTGACTGTAGGTTCTCTTGTGCAAACCTGCAGTCCTAGGGAGGAGAAGGGCTTGATAAGTCCTGACAGCAGGTTCTCTTGTGCAAGCCTGCAGTCACAGGGAGGAGAAGGGCTTGATAAATACTGATTGCAGGTTCTCTTGCGCAAACCTGCAGTCACAGGGAGGAGAAGGGCTTGATAAGTACTGACTGCAGGTTCTCTTGTGCAAGCCTGCAGTCACAGGGAGGAGAAGGGCTTGATAAATACTGATTGCAGGTTCTCTTGTGCAAACCTGCAGTCACAGGGAGGAGAAGGGCTTGATAAGTACTGACTGCAGGTTCTCTTGTGCAAACCTGCAGTCACAGGGAGGAGAAGAGCTTGATGAGTACTGACTGCAGGTTCTCTTGTGCACACCTGCAGTCCTAGGGAGGAGAAGGGCTTGATAAATACTGATTGCAGGTTCTCTTGTGCAAACCTGCAGTCACGGGGAGGAGAAGAGCTCGATAAGTACTGACTGCAGGTTCTCTTGTGTGAAACGGCAGTCCTAGGGAGGAGAAGGGCTTGATAAATCCTGACTGCCGGTTCTCTTGTGCAAACCTGCAGTTACAGGGAGGAGAAGGGCTTGAAAAATCCTAACTGCAGGTACTCCTGTGCAAAACTGCAGTCACAGGGAGTAGAAGGGCTTGATAAATCCTGACAGCAGGTTCTCTTGTGTAAAACTGCAGTAACAGGGAGGAGACAGGCTTGATAAATCCTGACTGCAGGTTCTCTTGTGTGAAACTGCAGTCACAGGGAGGAGAAGGGCTTGATAAATACTGACTGCAGGTTCTGTTGTGCAAACCTGCAGTCACAGGGAGGAGAAGGGCTTGATAAGTACTGACTGCAGACTCTTGTGCAAACCTGCAGTCACAGGGAGGAGAAGGGCTTGATAAGTACTGACTGTAGGTTCTCTTGTGCAAACCTGCAGTCATAGGGAGGAAAAGGGCTTGAAAAGTACTGACTGCAGGTTCTCTTGTGTGAAACTGCAGTCACAGGGAGGAGAAGGGCTTGATAAATCCTGACTGCAGGTTCTCTTGTGCAAACCTTCAGTCACAGGGAGGAGAAGGGCTTGATATATAGTGACTGCAGGTTCTCTTGTGTGAAAATGCAGTCACAGGGAGAAGAAGGGCTTGATAAATACTTACTGCAGGTTCTCTTGTGCAAATCTGCAGTCACAGGGATCAGCCAAAAGGATTTTTTCAACCTTAATTCCGATTGGCTGATAGAATTCTATCAGCCAATCGGAATCTAAGGGACGCCATCTTGGATGACATCACTTAAAGGTACCTTCATTCTGTTTTAGTTGTCGGAAGAAGAGGATGCTCCGCGTCGGATGTCTTGAAGATGGAGCCGCTCCGCGCCGGATGGATGAAAATAGAAGATGCCGTCTGGATGAAGACTTCTGCCCGTCTGGAGGACCACTTCTGCCCGTCTCCCGGTAAGTCAATCTTCAGGGAGCTAGTGTTAGGTTTTTTTAAGGGTGTATTGGGTGGGTTTAAATTTTTGGGGGCTTTTTTATTTTAATAGGGCTATTAGATTAGGTGTAGTTTAAATTTCTGTAATTTGTTTATTATTTTCTGTAATTTAGTGGGGGGGGTTTGTACTTTAGCTAATTTAATTTAGGTAATTGTATGTAATTTATTTAAATGTATTTAATTTAATTAATTTATTTAATTATAGTGTAGTGTTAGGTGTAATTGTAACTTAGGTTAGGTTTTATTTTACAGGTAGTTTTTTTTTATTTATTTTAGCTAGGTAGTTAGTAAATAGTTAATAACTATTTAATAACTATTCTACCTAGTTAAAATAAATACAAACTTGCCTGTAAAATAAAAATAAATCCTAAACTAGCTACAATGTAACTATTAGTTATATTGTAGCTATCTTAGGGTTTATTTTACAGGTATTTAGTTTTAAATAGGAATAATTTAGTTAATGATAGGAATTTTTAGTTAGATTTCTTTTAATTATATTTAAGTTAGGGGGTGTTAGGGTTAGACATAGATTTAGGGGTTAATAACTTTAATATTGTGGCGGCGACGGTTAATAAATGTAGGTAGGTGGCAGCGATGTTAGGGACGGCAGATTATGGGTTAATAATATTTAACTAGTGTTTGCGAGGCGGGAGTGCGGCGGTTTAGGGGTTAATATATTTATTATAGTGGCGGCAATGTCCGGTTCGGCAGATTGGGGTTAAAAAATTTATTTTAGTGTTTGCGATGTGAGAGGGCCTCGGTTTAGGGGTTAATAGATAGTTAATGGGTGTTAGTGTACTTTTTAGCACTTTAGTTAAGAGTTTTATGCTACAGCGTTGTAGTGTAAAACTCTTAACTACTGACTTTAAAATGGGGTACCCGTCTTGTAAGTGCATTTGCGGTATTTCCAAGTTTGGCCAAAAAAGTGAGCGGTACACCTGTACCTGCAAGACTCGTAATACCGTTAAAAAGCAGCGTTAGGACCGGCTAACGCTGCTTTTTAAGCCTAACGCACAACTCGTAATCTAGCCGCATGTTTACTAATCAGCTAATTATTTCACCTGTGCTATAGTTCCTTAAAATCTGGCCTGTTAGGGAGGCCCAAGGACTGTTTTGAAAACTAGAGCTCTAAACTAACTTCTCCTGCTGAAGATAATGAGGGACAGATACAAAGTAGCTTAACCCCTTAGTGACCAGACCACTTTTCAATTTGTTGACCATCTGGGACCAAGGCTATTTTTGCATTTCTGCGATGTTTGTGTTTAACTGTAATTTTCCTCTTACTCATTTACTGTACCCACACATATTATATACTGTTTTTCTCGCCATTAAATGGACTTTCTAAAGATATGATTATTTTCATCATATCTTATAATTTACTATAAAAAAAAATATAAAATATGAGGAAAAAAAGAAAAAAAATGCACTTTTTCTAACTTTGAGCCCCAAAATCTCTTACACATCTACAACCACCATAAAATACCAATGCTAAACAGTTTCTAAATTTTGTCCTGAGTTTATAAATACCCAATGTTTACATGTTCTTTGCTTTTTTTGCAAGTTATAAGGCAATAAGTACAAGTAGCACTTTGCTATTTCAAAACCATGTTTTTTCAAAATTGGCGATAGTTACATTGTAACACCAATATCTGTCATGAATCCCTGAATAACCCTTCAAATGTATATATTTTTTAAAAGAAGACAACCTAAGGTATTAAACTTGGGGTATTTTGACTTTTTTCATGCAACCATTTTACCACCAATCTATGCCAAAGTTTGGGGGGGGGGGGGGAAAATAATTTGATTTTTTGACAAAATAGCAATTTAAGAATACATTTACTGATAATATTAAGGGTTACTGCCAAATAACACCCTCATATGTCTTCAGCAGCATCTCCTGGGTACAGTGATACCACCCATGTATAGGTGTGTCAGGTTCTCGGGGGGCTAAAAGCTCTTATTTTTAGGGAGCGCATTCCAGTTTTTCAACTTGGAATTTTCACATCGGTCATCATGCACCCATGTCCTATTTGGGACATTTCTGAAGCTGGTCAATGGAATTTACCCCCATCAAACCATATATTTTTGAAAAGTAGACACCCTAGGGTATTTCAAATGCTTGTATTTTAACACTTTCCATGCACTAATTCAACCACCAGTCTTTGTCAAACTTTTGGGTAGTCATTATTTTGTGTTATTTTTCACACACATTGTACTTTAGACATGGATTCTCAGTTCCTGTTATGTGTTACTGCCAAAAAACACCTCAATATGTGTTCAACAACATCTCCTGAGTACAGTGATACCACCCATGTATAGGTGTGTCGGGTTCTCTGGGGGCTAAAAGGCCTTAATTTTAGGAAGCGCATTCCAGTTTTTCAACTTGGAATTTTCACATCGGTCATCATGCACCCATGTCCTATTTGGGACATTTCTGAAGCTGGTCAATGGAATATACCCCCATCAAACCATATATTTTTGAAAAGTAGACACCCTAGGGTATTTCAAATGCTTGTATTTTAACACTTTCCATGCACTAATTCAACCACCAGTCTTTGTCAAACTTTTGGGTAGTCATTATTTTGTGTTATTTTTCACACACATTGTACTTTAGGCATGGATTCTCAGTTCCTGTTATGCGTTACTGCCAAAAAACACCTCAATATGTGTTCAACAACATCTCCTGAGTACAGTGATACCACCCATGTATAGGTGTGTCGGGTTCTCTGGGGGCTAAAAGGCCTTAATTTTAGGAAGCGCATTCCAGTTTTTCAACTTGGAATTTTCACATCGGTCATCATGCACCCATGTCCTATTTGGGACATTTCTGAAGCTGGCCAATGGAATTTACCCCCATCAAACCATATATTTTTGAAAAGTAGACACCCTAGGGTATTTCAAAGGCTGGTATTTTAACACTTTCCATGCACTAATTCAACCACCAGTCTTTGTCAAACTTTTGGGTAGTCATTTTTTTGTGTTATTTTTCACACACATTGTATTTTAGGCATGGATTCTCAGTTCCTGTTATGTGTTACTGCCAAAAAGCACCTCAATATGTGTTCAACAACATCTCCTGAGTACAGTGATACCACCCATGTATAGGTGTGTTGGGTTCTCTGGGGGCTAGAAGGCCTTATTTTTAGGAAGCGCATTCCAGTTTTTCAATTTGGAATTTTCACATCGGTCATCATGCACCCATGTCCTATTTGGGACATTTCTGAAGCCGGTCAATGAAATTTACACCCATAAAACCATATATTTTTGAGAAGTAGACCCCCTAGGGTATTTGAAATGCTGGTATTTTCACACTTTCCATGCACTAATTCAACCACCAGTCTTTGTCAAACTTTTGGGTAGTCATTTTTTTGTGTTATTTTTCACACACATTGTATTTTAGGCATGGATTCTCAGTTCCTGTTATGTGTTACTGCCAAAAAGCACCTCAATATGTGTTCAACAACATCTCCTGAGTACAGTGATACCACCCATGTATAGGTGTGTTGGGTTCTCTGGGGGCTAGAAGGCCTTATTTTTAGGAAGCGCATTCCAGTTTTCAATTTGGAATTTTCACATCGGTCATCATGCACCCATGTCCTATTTGGGACATTTCTGAAGCCGGTCAATGAAATTTACCCCCATAAAACCATATATTTTTGAGAAGTAGACCCCCTAGGGTATTTGAAATGCTGGTATTTTCACACTTTCCATGAACTTATTTAACCACCAGTCTTTGTCAAACATTTGGGTAGTCATTTTTTTGTGTTATTTTTCACACACATTGTACTTTAGGCATGGATTCTCAGTTCCTGTTATGTGTTACTGCCAAAAAACACCTCAATATGTGTTCAACAACATCTCCTGAGTACAGTGATACCACCCATGTATAGGTGTGTTGGGTTCTCTGGGGGCTAGAAGGCCTTATTTTTAGGAAGCGCATTCCAGTTTTTCAACTTGGAATTTTCACATCGGTCATCATGCACCCATGTCCTATTTGGGACATTTCTGAAGCCGGTCAATGAAATTTACCCCCATAAAACCATATATTTTTGAGAAGTAGACCCCCTAGGGTATTTGAAATGCTGGTATTTTCACACTTTCCATGAACTTATTTAACCACCAGTCTTTGTCAAACTTTTGGGTAGTCATTATTTTGTGTTATTTTTCACACACATTGGCCTAGATTTAGAGTTCGGCGGTAGCCGTCAAAACCAGCGTTAGAGGCTCCTAACGCTGGTTTTGGCCGCCCGCTGGTATTTGGAGTCAGTGATTAAAGGGTCTAACGCTCACTTTGCAGCCGCGACTTTTCCATACCGCAGATCCCCCTACGCCATTTGCGTAGCCTATCTTTTCAATGGGATCTTTCTAACGCCGGTATTTAGAGTCGTTTCTGCAGTGAGCGTTAGAGCTCTAACGACAAGATTCCAGCCGCCTGAAAATAGCAGGAGTTAAGAGCTTTCTGGCTAACGCCGGTTTATAAAGCTCTTAACTACTGTACCCTAAAGTACACTAACACCCATAAACTACCTATGTACCCCTAAACCGAGGTCCCCCCACATCGCCGCCACTCGATTAAAAATTTTAACCCCTAATCTGCCGACCGCCACCTACGTTATACTTATGTACCCCTAATCTGCTGCCCCTAACCCCGCCGACCCCTATATTACATTTATTAACCCCTAATCTGCCCCCCACAACATCGCCGCCAGCTACTTAAAATAATTAACCCCTAATCTTCCGACCGCAAAGCGCCGCCACCTACGTTATCCCTATGTACCCCTAATCTGCTACCCCTAACACCGCCGACCCCTATATTATATTTATTATCCCCTAATCTGCCCCCCTCAACGTCGCCGACACCTGCCTACACTTATTAACCCCTAATCTGCCGAGCGGACCGCAACGCTACTATAATAAAGTTATTAACCCCTAACCCGCCTCACTAACCCTATCATAAATAGTATTAACCCATAATCTGCCCTCCCTAACATCGCCGACACCTACCTTCAATTATTAACCCCTAATCTTCCGATCGGAGCTCACCGCTATTCTAATAAATGTATTAACCCCTAAAGCTAAGTCTAACCCTAACACTAACACCCCCCTAACTTAAATATAATTTACATCTAACGAAATAAATTAACTCTTATTAAATAAATTAATCCTATTTAAAGCTAAATACTTACCTGTAAAATAAACCCTAATATAGCTACAATATAAATTATAATTATATTTTAGCTATTTTAGGATTAATATTTATTTTACAGGCAACTTGGTATTTATTTTAACTAGGTACAATAGCTATTAAATAGTTAAGAACTATTTAATAGTTACCTAGTTAAAATAATTACAAAATTACCTGTAAAATAAATCCTAACCTAAGATATAATTAAACCTAACACTACCCTATCAATAAAATAATTAAATAAACTACCTACAATTACCTACAATTAACCTAACACTACACTATCAATAAATAAATTAAATACAATTGCTACAAATAAATACAATTAAATAAACTAGCTAAAGTACAAAAAATAAAAAAGAACTAAGTTACAGAAAATAAAAAAATATTTACAAACATAAGAAAAATATTACAACAATTTTAAACTAATTACACCTACTCTAAGCCCCCTAATAAAATAACAAAGCCCCCCAAAATAAAAAATTCCCTACCCTATTCTAAATTTAAAAAGTTACAAGCTCTGTTACCTTACCAGCCCTGAACAGGGCCCTTTGCGGGGCATGCCCCAAGAAGTTCAGCTCTTTTGCCTGTAAAAGAAAACATACAATACCCCCCCCCCAACATTACAACCCACCACCCACATACCCCTAATCTAACCCAAACCACCCTTAAATAAACCTAACACTAATCCCCTGATGATCTTCCTACCTTGTCTTCACCATACCAGGTTCACCGATCCGTCCTGGCTCCGATATCTTCATCCAACCCAAGCGGGGGCTAGACATCCACTGAAGAAGTCCAGAAGAGGGTCCAAAGTCTTCCTCCTATCCGGCAAGAAGAGGACATCCGGACCGGCAAACATCTTCTCCAAGCGGCATCTTCGATCTTCTTCCATCCGGTGCGGAGCGGGTCCATCTTGAAGCAGGCGACGCGGATCCATCCTCTTCTTCCGATGTCTCCCGACGAATGACGGTTCCTTTAAGGGACGTCATCCAAGATGGCGTCCCTCGAATTCCGATTGGCTGATAGGATTCTATCAGCCAATCGGAATTAAGGTAGGAATTTTCTGATTGGCTGATGGAATCAGCCAATCAGAATCTAGTTCAATCCGATTGGCCGATCCAATCAGCCAATCAGATTGAGCTCGCATTCTATTGGCTGATCGGAACAGCCAATAGAATGCGAGCTCAATCTGATTGGCTGATTGGATCAGCCAATCGGATTGAACTTGATTCTGATTGGCTGATTCCATCATCCAATCAGAAAATTCCTACCTTAATTCCGATTGGCTGATAGAATCCTATCAGCCAATCGGAATTCGAGGGACGCCATCTTGGATGACGTCCCTTAAAGGAACCGTCATTCGTCGGGAGACATCGGAAGAAGAGGATGGATCCGCGTCGCCTGCTTCAAGATGGACCCGCTCCGCACCGGATGGAAGAAGATCGAAGATGCCGCTTGGAGAAGATGTTTGCCGGTCCGGATGTCCTCTTCTTGCCGGATAGGAGGAAGACTTTGGACCCTCTTCTGGACTTCTTCAGTGGATGTCTAGCCCCCGCTTGGGTTGGATGAAGATATCGGAGCCAGGACGGATCGGTGAACCTGGTATGGTGAAGACAAGGTAGGAAGATCATCAGGGGATTAGTGTTAGGTTTATTTAAGGGTGGTTTGGGTTAGATTAGGGGTATGTGGGTGGTGGGTTGTAATGTTGGGGGGGGGGTATTGTATGTTTTCTTTTACAGGCAAAAGAGCTGAACTTCTTGGGGCATGCCCCGCAAAGGGCCCTGTTCAGGGCTGGTAAGGTAACAGAGCTTGTAACTTTTTAAATTTAGAATAGGGTAGGGAATTTTTTATTTTGGGGGGCTTTGTTATTTTATTAGGGGGCTTAGAGTAGGTGTAATTAGTTTAAAATTGTTGTAATATTTTTCTTATGTTTGTAAATATTTTTTTATTTTCTGTAACTTAGTTCTTTTTTATTTTTTGTACTTTAGCTAGTTTATTTAATTGTATTTATTTGTAGCAATTGTATTTAATTTATTTATTGATAGTGTAGTGTTAGGTTAATTGTAGGTAATTGTAGGTAGTTTATTTAATTATTTTATTGATAGGGTAGTGTTAGGTTTAATTATATCTTAGGTTAGGATTTATTTTACAGGTAATTTTGTAATTATTTTAACTAGGTAACTATTAAATAGTTCTTAACTATTTAATAGCTATTGTACCTAGTTAAAATAAATACCAAGTTGCCTGTAAAATAAATATTAATCCTAAAATAGCTAAAATATAATTATAATTTATATTGTAGCTATATTAGGGTTTATTTTACAGGTAAGTATTTAGCTTTAAATAGGATTAATTTATTTAATAAGAGTTAATTTATTTCGTTAGATGTAAATTATATTTAAGTTAGGGGGGTGTTAGTGTTAGGGTTAGACTTAGCTTTAGGGGTTAATACATTTATTAGAATAGCGGTGAGCTCCGATCGGAAGATTAGGGGTTAATAATTGAAGGTAGGTGTCGGCGATGTTAGGGAGGGCAGATTAGGGGTTAATACTATTTATGATAGGGTTAGTGAGACGGATTAGGGGTTAATAACTTTATTATAGTAGCGCTCAGGTCCGCTCGGCAGATTAGGGGTTAATAAGTGTAGGTAGGTGTCGGCGACGTTGTGGGGGGCAGATTAGGGGTTAATAAATATAACATAGGGGTCGGCGATGTTAGGGCAGCAGATTAGGGGTACATAGGGATAACGTAGGTTGCGGCGGTTTACGGAGCGGAAGATTAGGAGTTAAAACTGTAATGCAGGGGTCAGCGATAGCGGGGGCGGCAGATTAGGGGTTAATAAGTGTAAGGTTAGGGGTGTTTAGACTCGGGGTACATGTTAGAGTGTTAGGTGCAGACGTAGGAAGTGTTTCCCCATAGGAAACAATGGGGCTGCGTTAGGAGCTGAACGCTGCTTTTTTGCAGGTGTTAGGTTTTTTTTCAGCTCAAACAGTCCCATTGTTTCCTATGGGAGAATCGTGCACGAGCACGTTTTTGATGCCGGCCGCGTCCGTAAGCAACTCTGGTATCGAGAGTTGCATTTGCGGTAAAAATGCCCTACGCTCCTTTTTTGGAGCCTAACGCAGCATTTGTTTGAACTCTCGATACCAGAGTTAAATTTATGGTGCGGCCAGAAAAAAGCCCGCGGAGCGTTAACAGCCCTTTTACCGCCGAACTCTAAATCTAGGCCATTGTATTTTAGGCATGGATTCTCAGTTCCTGTTATGTGTTACTGCCAAAAAACACCTCAATATGTGTTCAACAACATCTCCTGAGTACAGTGATACCACCCATGTATAGGTGTGTTGGGTTCTCTGGGGGCTAGAAGGCCTTATTTTTAGGAAGCGCATTCCATTTTTTACACTTCCCATTTTCACATCCCATGCACCCATGTTCTATTTAAGACATTTCTGAAGCCGGCCAATGTAATTTACCCCCATAAAACCATATATTTTTGAAAAGTAGACATCCTAGGGTATTTCAAATGCAGGTGTTTTAACACTTTCCATACACTAATTCAACCACTAGTCTTTGTCAAACTATTGGGCATTCATTTCTTTGTGTTATTTTTCACATACATTGTACTTTAGACATGGATTCACAGCTCCTGTTATGTGTTACTACCAAAGAAGACACCAATATGTGGTCACCAACATCTCCTGAGTTCAGTGATACCACCTATGCATAGGTTTGGTGGCTTGTTTGGGCGGTGCAATGCCAAATGTCTGACATGTGTTTGTGATTTTTTTTCACATTTAACATATTTTCTTTGCCTATCGTCTTTTTTGGGGGTCTTTTAACATACCCCAATTTATTTGTTTTCCATAAATGTGATTATATTTAAAAAGTTGACCCCCCAAGGTATTATACATGGAGTGGTTTGATGACTTTGATACAACCGTTTTAGCCCAAAAAATTGGAGAAAGTATATGGTGGTAATTTTTCAATTTTCATTGTTACAGACACATTGCTTTTTTACTATGATTTAGGAGAGACTGTTGTAAGTTATTGCAAAAGAATACTTCAGGTTGTTTTCTGCAAGGCACCCTGAGTACACCTATGCCCCCCATGCATAGGTTTGCCAGGATTTTGGGAAGGTTATGTTACATGATTTTAGTTATTAAAAATGAGAGTATTTCTTCTGATAGGCCTATCTTTAGTTTGGGGCCTATCACATACCCCACTTTTATTTATTGCATTCAAAGTGTATATTTTTTAAATGTTGACACCCCAAGGTATTGTATATGGTGTGCTTTGATGCCTTTGAAGCAACCGTTTTAGCCCAAAAAATTGGAGAAAGTATATGGTGGTAATTTTTCAATTTTCATTTTTACAGACACATTGCTTTTTGACTATGATTTAGGAGAGATTGTTGTAAGTTATTGCAAAAGAATACTTCAGGTTGTTTTCTGCAAGGCACCCTGAGTACACCTATGCCCCCCATGCATAGGTTTGCCAGGATTTTGGGAAGGTTATGTTACAATTTTATGACTTGTGATTTTAGTTATTAAAAATGAGAGTCTTTCTTCTGATAGGCCTATCTTTAGTTTGGGGCCTATCGCATACCCCACTTTTATTTATTGCATTCAAAGTGTATATTTTTTAAATGTTGACACCCCAAGGTATTGTATATGGTGTGCTTTGATGCATTTGAAGCAACCGTTTTAGCCCAAAAAATTGGAGAAAGTGTATGGTGGTAATTTTTCAATTTTCATTTTTACAGACACATTGCTTTTTGACTATAATTTAGGAGAGACTGTTGTAAGTTATTACAAAAACATACTTCAGGTTGTTTTCTGCAAGGCACCCTGAGAACACCTATGTCCCCCATGCATAGGTTTGACAGGGGTTTTGGTTAAAAAAAAAACAGGCCCAATTTTAGAAAAAAATAGAGTAGTGAAATGTAAGAATCTGGCACAGTAAAAGTAAAAAAAACAAAAAAACATCTAACTGTAAACATAACCAAAAAAAAATATATATATATGTAACAGCAAATGTATTTATTTTTTTAAAAATTGACCATTGTATGGTACCGCTTGAAGCAGTCCCCAATGCAGAGTGCAGGCTGTCCAGGGCAATCAGGACAGTAATATATGGTGTCCCTTCTCTTCCCCCTCTTGGTACAGACTCTGCATTTTTTTTGTGGTTTCTGCTTTGTGGCAGTTGGTGGGGATTTTAAAAATAAAATGGGTAGCCCCAACTCTGCTCTCTCCCATCACTGCCCGGGGAGCAGGTGCATCATGGTACAAAATCCCCGTAATAATCTGGAGCTGAAACTGTAAAAAAGTCTTTTTAACTCTGGGGTTTGCTTTTTTGAACAACAAAAAAGCGTTGTGGGTTGCAATCTGCATTAGGTAAATTGCAACCTTTTTGTACCAGGCCCTTGTCTTCCGCATAATTAGGTAGGGCTGCAGCAGCTGATCAGCCAGATCAACCCCACCCATATGCCGGTTATAAGACTTGATGCACACTGGCTTCCTTATGATCTCAGCTCTGCCACGTACAGAAACCGCCACCGTCCTCTCTGTGTGGATGGTGGTAAGAAGGTATACATCCTTCTTGTCTCTGTACTTCAGTGCCAACAGCTCCTCTTGGCGCAGAGCTGAGGTCTCCCCCCTTCGTAGCCGGGTGCGTACAAGCTGTCCTGGGAAACCTGCGCGGTTCTTTTTAATTGTACCGCAAGCTACTGTATCAAAGCAATACAGTAGCTTGAACAAAAGGACACTTGTATAAAAATTGTCTAAGTACAAGTGATACCCTTTGTTCATTAGGGGTAATATCAGGTCCCAGACAATCTTGCCAGTGGTTCCCATATGTTCTGGGCAACCTGGAGGGTCAAGGTGGCTATCCTTTCCCTCATACACCCGGAAGGCCTGAGTATACCCAGTCTCGCTGTCACAGAGCTTATACACCTTTACCCCATATCTGGAGCGTTTGGAAGGAATATACTGCTTGAATCCCAGCCTTCCCTTATACTTCATTAGGGATTCATCAACGCATATATTCCTTCCAGGTGTATAAGCCTCTGCAAACCTGGCAGAAAAGTGGGTTATCAGGGGGCGGATTTTATACAGCCTGTCAAATTGGGGATGCTCCCTAGGGGGGCACAGGCTGTTGTCGCTGAAGTGCATGAAATGCAGAATCATTTCATACCTCTTCCTCGACATAGTCTGGGAGAAAATGGGGGTAGAGCAGATGGGGCTAGTACTCCAGTAGGAGCGAATGGAGGGTTTCTTTATGATGCCCATCAGCATAGTCAATGCCCAGAATTTTTTGAATTCTGGCACATTGATGGGGGCCCATTGCTGCTTTGCCAAATATGTTCCAGGCTTTGCAGCACGGAACTGATGGGCATATAAATTAGTTTGGGCGACAATGTTCCCCAATATATCATCGCCCAGAAACACTTCCAGAAACTGCTGGGGGCTAAAACCTGCCACATCTATATTTATGCCAGCATTTGCTGTGAAGGGTGGGATATCTGGCCTCTGGAGATGAGGCGTTACCCACTCTTCAGCAGCAATGGCAGCAACACGCCTCCTTCTGGCAGGGGGGCTAGCAGGGGGGCTGGCAGGGGGGGTAGCAGCCACAGATACATCACTATCAGTTGAGACTGCATCTAGTGATGTATCTGAGCACATGGCAGGGTCAAAATTGGGGTCTGAGTCAGAAATAGAGGCATCTGACTCTGACTCAAGGATGGCATACGCCTCCTCAGCACTATATCTTTTCTGTGAAATTTTTGTATCTGTCACAGAAAACAATTACTAAAAAAAATTAAATTAACTAAATTAATTAACTAAATTAACTAGCAAAAAAGTACAGCTATGCTACTGCCAGTGATTTATAGCGATCACTGGCAAGCTAGGGGTTAATGGCTCTGAAAATTAAATTAACTAAATGTTTCTGAAAAGAGCCTTTGGGTTTTTAAAAAATTACAACAACAAAATTAACCCCTAAAAAAATGCACAGACAGCAAAAAAGTACAGTTATGCAACTGCCAGTGATTTATAGCGATCACTGGCAAGCTAGGGGTTAATGGCTCTGAAAATTAAATTAAATTAACTAAATTAATTAACTAAATTAACTAGCAAAAAAGTACAGCTATGCTACTGCCAGTGATTTATAGCGATCACTGGCAAGCTAGGGGTTAATGGCTCTGAAAATTAAATTAACTAAATGTTTCTGAAAAGAGCCTTTGGGTTTTTAAAAAATTACAACAACAAAATTAACCCCTAAAAAAAATGCACAGACAGCAAAAAAGTACAGCTATGCAACTGCCAGTGATTTATAGCGATCACTGGCAAGCTAGGGGTTAATGGCTCTGAAAATTAAATTAAATTAACTAAATTAATTAACTAAATTAACTAGCAAAAAAGTACAGCTATGCTACTGCCAGTGATTTATAGCGATCACTGGCAAGCTAGGGGTTAATGGCTCTGAAAATTAAATTAAATTAACTAAATGTTTCTGAAAAGAGCCTTTGGGTTTTTAAAAAATTACAACAACAAAACCCCTAAAAAAATGCACAGACAGCAAAAAAGTACAGCTATGCAACTGCCAGTGATTTATAGCGATCACTGGCAAGCTAGGGGTTAATGGCTCTGAAAATTAAATTAACTAAATGTTTCTGAAAAGAGCCTTTGGGTTTTTAAAAAATTACAACAACAAAATTAACCCCTAAAAAAATGCACAGACAGCAAAAAAGTACAGCTATGCAACTGCCAGTGATTTATAGCGATCACTGGCAAGCTAGGGGTTAATGGCTCTGAAAATTAAATTAAATTAACTAAATGTTTCTGAAAAGAGCCTTTGGGTTTTTAAAAAATTACAACAACAAAATTAACCCCTAAAAAAATGCACAGACAGCAAAATGCAGCAAAAAAAAGTGCACCTATGCTACTGCCAGTGATATATAGTGATCACTGGCAAGCTAGGGGTTAATGGCTCTGAAAATTAAATTAAATTAACTAAATGTTTCTGAAAAGAGCCTTTGGGTTTTTAAAAAATTACAACAACAAAATTAACCCCTAAAAAAATGCACAGACAGCAAAATGAAGCAAAAAAAAGTGCACCTATGTTACTGCCAGTGATATATAGTGATCACTGGCAAGCTAGGGGTTAATGGCTCTGAAAAGAGCCTTTGGTTCTATATTTTTTTAACAAATAAAAGAAATAAATCTCTCTCTCTCTGCTAAATACAGGTCTCTCTCTCTCTCCAACAAAATGGCAAGTGAGGAGAGGGAGGGAGATCCACACTGATCATAGTCAATATTTACAAATATTGACATGATCAGACAAATGGGGTATTTTATTATTATTTTTTTTTTTAGGGTGGGAGGCTCAGATTGGGTGACCCTAGCTTGCCCCTATGATGATGCAGGCTAGGGACACCCCCAGAGGCCCCATGATGCACTGGGCATCGCCATCTTGGATGCCTAGTGAAGGGGGAGGGGGGGGCTATTTAGGGCTTTTTTTTATTTTAATCGTTTTTTTTTTTTTTTTTTTTTTTTTATTTTATTTTAAAACAAAATAAGTGCCTCGACCCACCGAGGCACTTAGCAAACAAGCAGAGCATCGGAAGCGTGTCCGATCGCTTCCGATGCTCTGAAACACTGCCGGGCTCCACGTGGAGCGAAACCAGAAGTGATCACTCGTGGGGGAGTGATCAATCCGGTCCCGGCACTCGGGAACAGTATTGCAGGATGCCTAGACCTCAAGGCAAGCCTGCAATACTGTTAGAGCAGCTGGAAGCGATTTCGATCGCTTCCAGTGCTCTGTTAAACCGACGACGTATGCCATACGTCCTCGGTCGTTAAGTGCTTTTTTTTTGAGGACGTATGGCATACGTCGTCGGTCGTTAAGGGGTTAAAAAGTATACAAACAATGACTGGGTGAAAATAGCAATGCTAAAGGGTATTTAAACCCTGCAAGAAGGTTACTTTATCAGCTCAGTTATAATTGTTACTAACGGCCTCTGCAGGGGATACGTGATCAGGATAAAAGGCTTTAAATCTAGGCTAACTGAGCTACAAGATGGCAATGCCTAATACGTTATAGACATTGAGGACTAGGAAAGCTCAACATTTTAAGAATTAAATTACAGGGGAAATAATAATTAGAGTAAATTGCAAAATTTTAATGTCCCTTTAAACTTGGAAAAAAATATACAAATCATGCAAATAAAATGGGCACTTACTATTAAAATTGCCCTTTTTTCAAATCTAGAGCAGTTCAAGGACACACCTTTTTAAAACCTGCTTGAATGTTTTTATTGTGACCATTCAAAGGCCAAATGAGCTCCTGCGCAGATCTAATTAATAACTGTGTGGTTTAAGCAAACAGCATGTTTCTTTCTTTAACCAAATGGATAGAGCAGGACATTTTAAACAACTTTGCAATTTACTTGTTAACAAATTTGCTTATTTCTCTTTGTATCCTTTGTTAAAGTGTAATCCAAGGTGAGCTCAGGAGCGTGCATGTGCATTTAGCCATCTGGCAGCAGTGTTTGCAACAATGTATATAGCAATGTTATACCTTGTTGCAAACACTGCTGCCATAGAGTGCTAAAGACATGTGCACTCTCCTGAGCTACTATCAGACTGCCCAGGTTTCCTCTTTAAGAAAGGATACCAAGAGAACAAAGTAAAATTGGTAATTGAAGTAAATGGCATGGGCTGCCTAAAATCGTTTAAAACTCATTAAAACTAATAAACATTTTGTCTCCAACTACCCTCTGAGCAGGTGTGGAGTTTGAACACTGGTGCACAGCCCTCACAGGATATGTACGTATGCTGCAGGAAAACAATAATATGTTTTACTAGAAGAATTTTTGCTAATGAAAACACAATTTATGCTTACCTGATAAATTTATTTCTCTTGTGGTGTATCCAGTCCACGGATCATCCATTACTTGTGGGATATTCTCATTCCCAACAGGAAGTTGCAAGAGGAAACCCACAGCAGAGCTGCAATATAGCTCCTCCCCTAACTGTCATAGCCAGTCATTCGACCGAAAACAAGCCGAGAAAGGAGGAACCATAGGGTGCAGTGGTTACTGTAGTTTAAATTTAAAAATTACCTGCCTTAAAATGAAAGGGGGGCCTTGGACTGGATACACCACAAGAGAAATAAATTTATCAGGTAAGCATAAATTGTGTTTTCTCTTGTAATGTGTATCCAGTCCACGGATAATCCATTACTTGTGGGATACCAATACCAAAGCTAAAGTACACGGATGAAGGGAGGGACAAGGCAGGAACTTAAATGGAAGGAAACACTGCCTGTAAAACCTTTCTCCCAAATATAGCCTCAGAAGAAGCAAAAGTATCAAATTTGCAAAATTTTGAAAAAGTATGAAGCGAAGACCAAGTCGCCGCCTTGCAAATCTGTTCAAAAGAAGCCTCATTTTTAAATGCCCAAGTGGAAGCCACAGCTCTAGTGGAATGAGCTGTAATCCTTTCAGGAGGCTGCTGTCCAGCAGTCTCATAGGCTAAGCGGATTAAGCTTCTTAGCCAAAAAGAAGGAGAGGTTGCCGAAGCCTTTTGATCTCTCCTCTGTCCAGAGAAGACAACAAACCAAGCAGATGTTTGATGAAAATCTTTAGTAGCTTGTAAGTAAAAACTTTAAAGCACGAACCACGTCCAGATTGTGAAACACAAGGATGGAACAACAATCTCTTGATTGATATTCTTGTTAGATACCACCTTAGGTAAAAACCCAGATTTGGTACGCAGGACTACCTTATCCATATGAAAAATCAGATAAGGAGAATCACATTGTAAGGCAGATAACTCGGAGACTCTACGTGCCGAGGAAATAGCTACCAAAAAAAGGACTTTCCAAGATAAAAGTTTGATATCTATGGAATGAAGAGGTTCAAACGGAACTTCTTGAAGAACCTTAAGAACCAAGTTTAAGCTCCATGGTGGAGCAACTGGTTTAAACACAGGCTTGATTCTAACTAAAGCCTGGCAAAATGCCTGAACGTCTGGAACATCTGCCAGACGCTTAACTAGCTGACAATCCTTTTTCCAAACCTTCTTGGAGAAAAGATAATATCCTAGGAATCCTGACCTTACTCCATGAGTAACCCTTGGATTCACACCAATAAAGATATCTACGCCATACCTTATGGTAAATTTTCCTGGTGAAAGGCTTTCGTGCCCGTATTAAGGTATCAATAACTAACTCGGAGAAGCCACGCTTTGATAAAATCAAGCGTTCAATCTCTAGGCAGTCAGCCGCAGAGAAATTTGCATGGTTGGAAGGACCCTGAAGTAGAAGGTCCTGTCTCAGAGGCAGAGACCATGGTGGAAAGGATGACATGTCCACTAGATCTGCATACCAGGTCCTGCGTGGCCACGCAGGTGCTATCAGAATCACAGATGCTCTCTCCTGCTTGATCTTGGCAATCAGTCGAGGGAGCAGAGGAAACGGTGGAAACACATAAGCCAGGTTAAAAGACCAGGGCGCTGCAAGAGTATCTATCAGTGTAGCCTTGGGATCCCTGGACCTGACGACTTAGAAAATCCGCCTCCCAGTGCTCTACACTGAATCTCTGCCCAGCGAATTATTTTTGAACTTCTAACATCTCTAGGGAACTTCTTGTTCCCCCTTGATGGTTGATGTAAGCTACAGTCGTGATGTTGTCCGACTAAAATCTGATGTACCTCAGAGTTGCTAACTGAGACCAAGCCTGAAGAGCCTTGAATATCGCTCTTAGTTCCAGAATATTTATTGGAAGGAGAGACTCCTCCTGAGTCCACGATCCCTGAGCCTTCAGGGAGTTCCAGACTGCACCCCAACCTAGAAGGCTGGCATTTGTTGTTACAATTGTCCAATCTGGCCTGCAAAAGGTCATAATTTTGGACATATGGACCCGAGATAGCTACCAGGGAAAAGAATCCCTGGTCTCTTGGTCCAGATTCAGTTGAGGGGACAAATCTGTGTAATCCCCGTTCCACTGACTGAGCATGCATAGTTGCAGCGGTCTGAGATTTAAGCGTGCAAACGGCACTATGTCCATTGCCGCTACCATTAAGCCAATTACTTCCATACACTGAGCCACCGAAGGGTGCGGAATGGAATGAAGAACCCGGCAGGAATTTAGAAGCTTTGATAACCTGGACTCCGTCAGGTGAATTTTCGTTTCTATAGAATCTATCAGAGTCCCTAGAAAGGAAACTCTTGTGAGTGGGGATAGAGAACTCTTTTCCTCGTTCACTTTCCACCCATGCGACCTCATAAATGCTAGTACTACGTCCGTATGAGACTTGGCAATTTGGAAGTTTGACGCCTGTATCAGGATGTCGTCTAAATAAGGGGCTACTGCTATGCCCCACGGCCTTAGGACCGCCATAAGCGACCCTAGAACCTTTGTAAAGATTCTTGGGGCTGTAGCTAATCCAAAGGGAAGAGCTACAACTGGTAATGCCTGTCTTGAAAGGCAAACCTGAGAAACCGATGATGATCTTTGTGTATTGGAATGTGAAGATAAGCATCCTTTAGATCCACTGTAGTCATATATTGACCCTCCTGGATCAGTGGTAGGATGGTACGAATAGTTTCCATCTTGAACAACGGAACTTTGAGGAATTTGTTTAAGATCTTTAGATCCAAAATTGGTCTGAAGGTTCCCTCTTTTTTGAGAACCACAAACAGATTTGAGTAAAAACCCTGTTCCTGTTCACTCCCATAACTAGGAGGTCTTGTACACAGTGTAAGAATGCCTCTCTCTTTATCTGGTGTGCATATAATTGTGAAAGGTGAAATCTCCCTTTTGGGGGGGAAGCTTTGAAGTCCAGAAGATATCCCTGGGATATAATTTCCAACGCCCAGGGATCCTGAACATCTCTTGCCCACGCCTGGGCGAAGAGTGAAAGTCTGCCCCCTACTAGATCCGTTACCGGATACGGGGCCGTTCCTTCATGCTGTCTTAGAGGCAGCAGCAGGCTTTTTGACCTGCTTACCTTTTTTTCCAGGTCTGGTTTGTTCTCCAGATCGTCTTAGATTTAGCAAAAGTTCCCTCTTGTTTATTATTAGAGGAAGTTGATGCCGCACCTGCCTTGAAGTTTTGAAAGGCACGAAAATTAGACTGTTTGGCCCTAGATTTGGACCTGTCCTGAGGAAGGGCATGACCTTTTCCTCCAGTGATATCAGCAATAATCTCCTTCAAACCAGGCCCAAATAGGGTCTGCCCCTTGATGGGAGTGTTAAGTAGCTTAGATTTTGAAGTCACGTCAGCTGACCATGATTTAAGCCATAGCACTCTGCGCGCCTGTATAGCAAAACCAGAATTCTTAGCCGTTAGTTTAGTCAAATGAACAATGGCATCAGAAACAAAAGAATTGGCTAGCTTAAGTGCTCTAAGTTTGCCAAGTATGTCATCCAATGGAGTCGCTACCTGTAAAGCCTCTTCCAGAGACTCAAACCAGTACGCCGCAGCAGCAGTGACAGGGGCAATGCATGCAAGGGGCTGTAGGATAAAACCTTGTTGAATAAATATTTTCTTAAGGTAACCTTCTAATTTTTTATCCATTGGATCTAAAAAAGCACAACTGTCCTCGACAGGGATAGTAGTACGCTTTGCTAGAGTAGAAACTGCTCCCTCCACCTTAGGGACTGTCTGCCATAAGTCCCGTGTGGTGGCGTCTATTGGAAACATTTTTCTAAAAATAGGAGGGGAAGAGAACGGCACACCTGGTCTATCCCATTCCTTATTAATATTTTTTGTAAACCTTTTAGGTATTGGAAAAACATCAGTACACACCGGCACTGCAAGTATTTATCCAGTCTACACAATTTCTCTGGCACTGCAATGGAATCACAGTCATTCAGAGCAGCTAAAACCTCCCTAAGTAACACGAGGAGGTGTACAAGCTTAGATTTAAATGTAGAAATATTAGAATCAGGTATCTTCCTGAGTCATTAACATCACCCACTGACTGAAGCTCTCTTTCCTCAGCTTCTGCATATTGTGAGGCAGTATCAGACATGGTTCTTAAAGCGTCAGTATGCTCTGCATTTTGTCTCACCCCAGAGCTATCTCGCTTACCTCTAAGTTCAGGTAGTCTGGCTAATACCGCTGACAGTGTATTATCCATGACTGCCGCCATGTCTTGTAAAGTAAACGCTATGGGCGCCCTAGATGTACTTGGCGCCATTTGAGTGTGAGTCCCTTAAGCGGGAGTCAAAGGGTCTGACACGCGGGGAAAGTTAGTCGGCATAACTTCCCCCTCGTCAGATTCCTCTGGTGATAATTTTTTTTTAAAAGACAGAAAATGATCTTTATTGCCTAAAATGAAATAAGTACATTTGGTACACATTCTAAGAGGGGGTTCCACCATGGCTTTTAAACATAATGAACAAGGAGTTTCTTCTATGTCAGACATGTTTATACAGACTAACAATGAGACTAGCAAGCTTGGAAAACACTTTAAATCAAGTTAACAAGTAAATATAAAAAATGGTACTGTGCCTTTAAGATAAACAAATTTTGTCAGAATTTGAAAAACAGTGAAAAACAGTGAAAAATGCAGTAAATCAAACAAAATTTGTACAGTGTATGTAATAGACTAGCAGAGCATTGCACCCACTTGCAAATGGATGATTAACCCCTTAGTTCAAAAAACGGATCAAAAAAACGAAAGACGTTTTTTTAACAGTCACAACCAACTGCCACAGCAAGCTGTAGCCCTACCTTCCCCAATAAACGACTTTGGAAAGCCTTTGGGCCCTTTAGAGATGTCCTATAGCATTCAGAGGGCCTTTGAGGGAATCTGGATGTCTTAGTTTGTAATTTTAACTGCACAAAAAAACCTTAAAATAGGCCCCTCCCACTCATAGTAACACAGTGGAAAGCCTCAGGAAACTGTTTCTAGGCAAAATTTAAGCCAGCCATGTGGAAAAAACTAGGCCCCAAAAAAGTTTTATCACCAAAGTATATATAAAAACGATTAAACATGCCAGCAAACGTTTTATATTGTAAATATCATAAGGGTATTACCCCTGGGAGTAAGCATGATACCAGTCTTTATTAAATCACTGTATTCAGGCTTAACTTACATTAATCCGGTATCAGCAGCATTTTCTAGTGTTTTCCATCTCTAGAAAAAATTATAACTGCACATACCTGATAGCAGAATAAACTGCACGCGATTCTCTCGCTGAAGTTTTACCTCATCTGTGTAATCCCCTCAGACATATGTGAGAACAGCAATGGATCTTAGTTACAACCTGCTAAGATCATAGAAACCTCAGGCAGATTCTTCTTCTATTTACTGCCTGAGATAAAATAGCACAACTCTGGTACTATTTAAAAATAACAAACTTTTGATTAAAGAAAATAAACTAGCTATATTTAACCACTCTCTCTTACGACCTCCTTGCTTGTTGAGAGTTGCAAGAGAATGACTGGCTATGACAGTTAGGGGAGGAGCTATATTGCAGCTCTGCTGTGGGTTTCCTCTTGCAACTTCCTGTTGGGAATGAGAATATCCCACAAGTAATGGATGATCCGTGGACTGGATACACCTTACAAGAGAAAGTATATTGCAAAACTTTTTATATTTAACCCATTCACTTTTCATTTTTGGCCTTTCTATCCCTATTACCAACAATAGGGAGTGCAAATAATAAACAATACCAGCATGCACTGGGGGTATACAATCACTGTGATTGGTTGTCACAGTGAATGTATACACAGCAACTGTTGTTTTTGAGAGTTACTGTACTGTTGCTGGATAACCTCTCATGCAGGCTTCCAGCAGCATTAAATACATGCTGATCACAGCATGTATCTCCTGAATGGAGAGACCCCACTGACAGGCATGGGATCACACCCTGTCCCTGTGATCGCTAGCCTGAAATGTCCGTCATTATGCTATTTCTGCACTGCCTCACTCCTGAGGCATGAAATAATGTGGTTGCGCCAACAGTGCACAGAGAGGCGCTATAACAGCCAAGGGTACAGCCGCCGTACAGGCTACGGCACTGGTTCTTAAGGGTTAAATGACCAGTGCCATACAGAGTATGGCGACGTTCAATAAGGGCTTAATTTGAGCCATGCATGTGAAATAACTACTAATAATGCATTACTATTCTCAGAATCTAGTAGGCTTTAGAGACCTTTAACTTTAAAATAGCAGCATCAAGATAATTTTTAACATTTTGATGGAAATGTTAGACGTGCATTCTCCTGAGTCTGACCAGTATGCTCTCATGGAAAGGAGCCATTTCAGTCAAAAATCAAGTTAGATATACCTTCCTACAGAGACTCCAGCCCCCTTGTGGGGACGTGATAGGAAGTAATAGACACTGCACAAATAAAGTTTAAATAATTAATTAAATAATTAAATAAAAGGTAAAATCTTTTGAAAATGATGAATAATGATTTCTCTTAAGTATAACCCACTGTGTTTTTACGCTCTTAGCTGTCAAAAGTGGGCTACATTCTCCAGCAGAGAATCATATCACAGACCTTTTAAATAACTGCAAAGTCCCAGTGACTCAAATGGCTTAAAGGGACAGCTGTTTAAATACAAAGAACTCTTATTAGCTGCTAAAATGAATACACTATCCCTTTAAAGAGATATGGTACATAATGTATTTGGTGGAGTACCTAACAGGAAGTGCATGATCCATCATTTATCTTTTAGATGGGTCAGATAAATTATATGAATATCATGTCTCTTAAAAGGGACAGTCTAGTCAAAATTAAAGTTTCATAATTCAGATAGGGCATGCAATTTTACACAAATTTTCAATTTACATTTATCATCAAATTTGCTTTGTTTCCTTGGTATTCATTGTTGAAAGCTAAACCTAGGTGGGCTCTTTGGTGAATTTCTAAGCCCTTGACGGTTGCCTTTTATCTCAGTCCATTTTGTTTTACAGCTAGACAGCACAAGTTCATGTGTGCCATATAGATAACATTGTGTTTCACTCGCTTGGAGTTATTTATGAGTCAGCACTGATTGGCTAAAATGCAAGTCTGTCAAAACAATTTAAATAAGGAGGCAGGCTGCAGAGACTTAGATACAAGGTAATCACAGAGGTAAAAAGTATATTAATATAACAGTGTTAGTTATGCAAAATTGGGGAATGGGTAATAAAGGGATTATCTTTCAATTTAAACAAAAAAAAAGTCTGGAGTAGACTGTCCCTTTAAGCCACATCGCAAGTGCCATTACAGCATGATTTGCTTAAAAAATATTGCTTTTGCATTTAGTTTTCTTAGCAGAGACAGACTCATGAATAAATGCATAAACCAGTATTTGTCCCTAAGAGTATACAATTTTGGGGGGAAAAGCTGAATCAAATCCTAAGGATTTACAACTCTAATCCCCACTGAATCTATTTGTGTCGCCATCACTAGAATGAAGATTTTCTTGTACATATTGTTTAACCCCTTTCTATTGGGGTTGCTTTTCTTAAAGGGCGGTCTCGCCGTCAGCTGTGAGTTAGCGCTATTTTAGGAAGCTAGCAGGAGGGAAGGAGGGTGTAATAGCGCAGTCTTGCCACTCAAAGCAAGACCCGCCGTGACAGCTATCAGCTAATCACAAAATGCATATATGTACAGTACAGTGCAAAAGTCTTAGGCCACCATTAGATTTGTTGTTTTAGCAATGGTATAATGACCATATATTGTATTTATCAGTCTCTTTATTAGAATACAACCAGATTATTTGTATGCAGCATTAAAAAACAGAAAAGACCTGTGACCTCCCCTTACACTTGAGCAATAGCAGGAACCTGGCTCTTGTAAACCTAAATGGAATGGAACCCTAATTAATGCCATTGCTAACACCTGTATTTGTCCTACTATGTCATGTCAAAATGACTGCTGTGAAAAATGCCTATTATATCAGGTTTGTGCAAGACATGCTTGAGCATTACATACACATGTGGTATGAGTATAATTTATTAGAGGCTTGCTAATAAGAACAATTTTCAACATTATTCCATTCCAAATGCCAAAGATCACAGAATGTGACAGACATAAAATCATACTTTTGCATCAACAAGGCCACTCTGAAAGGGAAATCAGGAAACACACTGGATACTCAAGATGTGGTATTCAAGCTGTTATAAATAAATTTGAAGAATTAGGAGAGGTCAAGGACTGGAAGGCCAGAAAACTGATGAGAAGTTTCTCAGAGTTTCTTCTTCTTCGAGAGAGAGGAAGAAGTCCACCTTGGTTCAGTATCTGTCAGCTTCATCGGGATGCCAAGTTGACCCTTATACAGTCTGAAGAAGCTTGATCATGAATGGTCTTTGTGGAAGGGTAGCAGCCAAGAAACCACTTGAAATCTTTGGGACCAATCGTCGACAATATGTGAGAAGAAAAGTTGGAGAGAGATGGAAGAATGAATGCTTGCTGCCTTCAGTGAAACATGGTGGAGGGTCTGTTCTGGTTTGGGGCTCAATTTCTGTCGGTGGTGTTAGCGATATTGTCCAAATCGATGGGATCATGAATGCTGAAAAGTACAGACAGGTTTTAATTCATCATGCCATTCCCTCTGGAAAATGCCTGATTGGGAATGGTTTTATTTTTCAGCATAACGATCCCAAGCACAGTTAATGCAGTGAAATTATATTTGGAGAGAAAAACAGCTGATAAAACACTGCCAGTCATGGACTGTCCGCCACAGAGACCTGACCTGAATATTATAGAGGCAGTATGGGATCACCTGGACAGAGAAAGAAATAAAAGACAACCTAAATCTAAAGAAGAACTCTGGGAAGTGCTGAAAGTAGCCTGGTATAATATTCCAGAAGATTACTTCAGAAAACTTCAGGACAGTCTCCCCAAAAGAGTTCAAGATGTGCTTAGTGCCAAGGGAGGTCACACTAAATACTGACTTTTGCCTGAAGAAGCCATTTTGTTCTGAAAATTATGTTTTTTTTATATTTTGTGCACATATTTCCTGTAATTTCTGTTTGTATCTTAATAAAAATAAATATGGATAGTCATTAAAACTTTAACTTTAAGACTTTTACACAGCACTATATATACTGTGCTCTTTTGAAAGAGCTAAAGCCGCAGAAATTGTGCATATAAAAAGAATGTGAGTTTTTTTTTATTGTATGCTTTATCTGAATCATGAAACTTTCATTTAGACTTTTGTGGCTCTTTAATATGTAAACTTTTTTTAATATTATCTTTAGCTACATAGCTTCCTGTCTTATTTCTTCCATGATGAATGAAGCTAAAATAGTTCTGTTCTGGAAAAATGACTACTTTTCTGATAAGGGCTTAATATGTTATATTTATAGAAGGGTCTCAGCAACACCCCAAACAATGACTAATTTATAGGAACAGGAAGTGCTGAAGAACTAACTTTAGGGGGATCAGACAGAAAGACAAACACTTAGCTGGTGAGAATGCAAACTCCACTTTATGGTTATAGAGAATCACTTGTTAGATACAGGACAGTAATGTCCCCCCACATCCTGCTGCCACCAGCTACGCGCATCCCATGAAGAATACGTTCAATGGTCACATTCTTCTCATCTTAACACTCACTTAACACATCTTTCATGGACAGTGACATAATCAGAATATTTTACAATAAAACTGAGATCTTAGCTACAGGCATGGTAACAAAAACAAGAAACAGTGGATATCATTGGTTTTATTTATAAATTAAATACATAAAAAAGCCTAACTACCACAAGTCATGTCTATAAGATAATTGGTAAGAGGCTCCTCTTCCATTGTCTGAATGTACAAGAACCTGGATTACCTTGATATCTATTAACCGACTGTTTTGCAATTTCTGTAATTTTACACTTAATACTTTATTCTCTTTCCTTGCAGTTTGGATAAAATGTATTAGTCAGTACCTGAGATGCAAAAATAATATTAGTATAAATATTTTTTTAAGGCATGTGAAAGAAATATAATAAAATTATGTAATGAGCAAGCATGTTATTATTGCATCGTTGCTTGAACAGAACTGTGTGTTCTACCCCAGCAAAAGGGTTAAACACATATTTAAAGACAGTTATGGAGCAGTAATTTAACTGCTTATCATGAGATGAACATGACCGATGATCCAATCAGGGGTGGCACATGTGCGTAGCCCCCAATCACACGCTGTGTTTAGCTTTAGAGCTGTAGTGTATTGTCTCCCCAGATCTTACTTTTGCAGGGGTTAAACACAAAGTTCTGTTTCAGCAATAGTGCAAGAATATAATACTCTAGCACATTACAGCATTTTATTATTGTTCCTAATCAAATTACATAAAAAGTAAATGACAAACTTTTAAAAGACTGCACTTTTCCATGGGTCTGTATTGCATTCCTCCATCATTTTCCTAGACAGAAATGTGAGGGGAACTTCTAGGTAATGGCACACCTGCTTTTTGTGGATGAAGAAGCATCTGGGAGGGTAGGACTGCAAATGTAGCGGGCAGGGCTTGTCATGAGTAGGTTGGGTGGAGTTGGACATGCCATAACAAGAGCAGGGCATTCCCTGACAACCAGGACATTTGTGATGGGGGAAGCTACAGCAAGGACAGCAGGCAGACCCCACAACTTGTGACAGTCCCAAAATATCCTGGACAGTGAGCCAGAGGCCTACATATAATCACCAAACTCTCCCCTTTTTCATTTCCTGAAGCTAATAAAGTTATATGAGTTATACCTCTAGTCAATGAGCACTAATGAAGCAGTATGAGTTGAACCTCTAGTCAATGAGCACTAATAATGCTGTATGAGTTGTACCTCTAGTCAATGAGCACTAATAATGCTGTATGAGCTGTACCTCTAGTCAATGAGCACTAATAATGCTGTATGAGTTGTACCTCTAGTCAATGAGCACTAATAATGCTGTATGAGTTGAACCTCTAGTCAATGAGCACTAATAATGCTGTATGAGTTATACCTCTAGTCAATGAGCACTAATAATGCTATGAGTTGTACCTCTAGTCAATGAGCACTAATAATTCTGTATGAGCTGTACCTCTAGTCAATGAGCACTAATAATTCTGTATGAGCTGTACCTCTAGTCAATGAGCACTAATAATGCTGTATGAGTTGTACCTCTAGTCAATGAGCACTAATAATTCTGTATGAGCTGTACTTCTAGTCAATGAGCACTAATAATGCTGTATGAGATGTACCTCTAGTCAATGAGCACTAATAATGCTGTATGAGCTGTACCTCTAGTCAATGAGCACTAATAATGCTATGAGTTGTACCTCTAGTCAATGAGCACTTATAATTCTGTATGAGCTGTACCTCTAGTCAATGAGCACTAATAATTCTGTATGAGCTGTACCTCTAGTCAATGAGCACTAATAATGCTGTATGAGTTGCACCTCTAGTCAATGAGCACTAATAATGCTGTATGAGCTGTACCTCTAGTCAATGAGCACTAATAATGCTGTATGAGTTGTACCTCTAGTCAATGAGCACTAATAATGCTGTATGAGTTGTACCTCTAGTCAATGAGCACTAATGAAGCAGTATGAGCTGTACCTCTAGTCAATGAGCACTAATAATGCTATGAGTTGTACCTCTAGTCAATGAGCACTAATAATTCTGTATGAGCTGTACTTCTAGTCAATGAGCACTAATAATGCTGTATGAGATGTACCTCTAGTCAATGAGCACTAATAATGCTGTATGAGCTGTACCTCTAGTCAATGAGCACTAATAATGCTGTATGAGTTGAACCTCTAGTCAATGAGCACTAATAATGCTGTATGAGTTGTACCTCTAGTCAATGAGCACTAATAAAGCTGTATGAGCTGTACCTCAAATCAATGAGCACTAATGATTCTGTATGAGCTGTACCTCTAGTCAATGAGCACTAATAAAGCTGTATGAGCTGTACCTCTAGTCAATGAGCACTAATAATGCTGTATGAGCTGTACCTCTAGTCAATGAGCACTAATAATGCTGTATGAGTTGAACCTCTAGTCAATGAGCACTAATGAAACAGTATGAGTTGTACCTCTAGTCAATGAGCACTAATAATGCTGTATGAGCTGTACCTCTAGTCAATGAGCACTAATAATGCTGTATGAGTTGAACCTCTAGTCAATGAGCACTAATGAAACAGTATGAGTTGTACCTCTAGTCAATGAGCACTAATAATGCTGTATGAGCTGTACCTATAGTCAATGAGCACTAATAATGCTGTATGAGCTGTACCTCTAGTCAATGAGCACTAATAATGCTGTATGAGCTGTACCTATAGTCAATGAGCACTAATAATGCTGTATGAGCTGTACCTCTAGTCAATGAGCACTAATAATGCTGTATGAGCTGTACCTCTAGTCAATGAGCACTAATAATGCTGTATGAGTTGTACCTCTAGTCAATGAGCACTAATGAAGCAGTATAAGCTGTACCTCTAGTCAATGAGCACTAATAATGATGTATGAGTTGTACCTCTAGTCAATGAGCACTAATAATGCTGTATGAGTTGTACCTCTAGTCATTGAGCACTAATGAAGCAGTATGAGCTGTACCTCTAGTCAATGAGCACTAATAATGCTTTATGAGTTGAACCTCTAGTCAATGAGCACTAATAATGCTGTATGAGTTGTACCTCTAGTCATTGAGCACTAATAATTCTGTATGAGCTGTACCTCTAGTCAATGAGCACTAATAATGCTGTATGAGTTGTACCTCTAGTCAATGAGCACTAATAATGCTGTATGAGCTGTACCTCTAGTCAATGAGCACTAATAATGCTGTATGAGTTGTACCTCCAGTCAATGAGCACTAATAATGCTGTATGAGTTGTACCTCTAGTCAATGAGCACTAATAATCATGTATGAGTTGTACCTCTAGTCAATGAGCACTAATGGAGCAGTATGAGCTGTACCTCTAGTCAATGAGCACCAATATTGCTATGAGTTGTACCTCTAGTCAATGAGCACTAATAATTCTGTATGAGCTGTACCTCTAGTCAATGAGCACTAAAAATGCAGTATGAGTTATACCTCTAGTCAATGAGCACTAATAAAGCAGTATGAGTTGTACCTCTAGTCAATGAGCACTAATAATGCTGTATGAGTTGTACCTCTAGTCAATGAGCACTAATAATTCTGTATGAGCTGTACCTCTAGTCAATGAGCACTAATAATGCTGTATGAGTTGTACCTCTAGTCAATGAGCACTAATAATCATGTATGAGTTGTACCTCTAGTCAATGAGCACTAATGGAGCAGTATGAGCTGTACCTCTAGTCAATGAGCAACAATATTGCTATGAGTTGTACCTCTAGTCAATGAGCACTAATAATGCGGTATGAGTTGTACCTCTAGTCAATGAGCACTAATAATGCAGTATGAGTTATACCTCTAGTCAATGAGCACTAATAAAGCAGTATGAGTTGTACCTCTAGTCAATAAGCACTAATGAAGTAGTATGAGTTGTACCTCTAGTCAATGAGCACTAATAATGCAGTATGAGTTGTACCTCTAGTCAATGAGCACTAATAATGCTGTATGAGTTGTACCTCTAGTCAATGAGCACTAATAATGCTGTATGAGTTGTACCTCTAGTCAATAAGCACTAATAATGCTGTATGAGTTGTACCTCTAGTCAATGAGCTCTAATAATGCTGTATGAGTTGTACCTCTAGTCAATGAGCACTAATAATGCAGTATGAGTTGTACCTCTAGTCAATGAGCACTAATAATGCTGTATGAGTTGTACCTCTAGTCAATGAGCACTAATAATTCTGTATGAGCTGTACCTCTAGTCAATGAGCACTAATAATGCTGTATGAGTTGTACCTCTAGTCAATGAGCACTAATAATCATGTATGAGTTGTACCTCTAGTCAATGAGCACTAATGGAGCAGTATGAGCTGTACCTTTAGTCAATGAGCACCAATATTGCTATGAGTTGTACCTCTAGTCAATGAGCACTACAGGGAGTGCAGAATTATTAGGCAAATGAGTATTTTGACCACATCATCTTCTTTATGCATGTTGTCTTACTCCAAGCTGTATAGGCTCGAAAGCCTACTACCAATTAAGCATATTAGGTGATAATATGTAATGAGAAGGGGTGTGGTCTAATGACATCAACACCCTATATCAGGTGTGCATAATTATTAGGCAACTTCCTTTCCTTTGGCAAAATGGGTCAAAAGAAGGACTTGACAGGCTCAGAAAAGTAAAAAATAATGAGATATCTTGCAGAGGGATGCAGCACTCTTAAAATTGCAAAGCTTTTGAAGCGTGATCATCGAACAATCAAGCGTTTCATTCAAAATAGTCAACAGGGTCGCAAGAAACGTGTGGAAAAACCAAGGCGCAAAATAACTGCCCATGAACTGAGAAAAGTCAAGCGTGCAGCTGCCAAGATGCCACTTGCCACCAGTTTGGCCATATTTCAGAGCTGCAACATCACTGGAGTGCCCAAAAGCACAAGGTGTGCAATACTCAGAGACATGGTCAAGGTAAGAAAGGCTGAAAGACGACCACCACTGAACAAGACACACAAGCTGAAACGTCAAGACTGGGCCAAGAAATATCTCAAGACTGATTTTTCTAAGGTTTTATGGACTGATGAAATGAGAGTGAGTCTTGATGGGCCAGATGGATGGGCCCGTGGCTGGATTGGTAAAGGGCAGAGAGCTCCAGTCCGACTCAGACGCCAGCAAGGTGGAGGTGGAGTACTGGTTTGGGCTGGTATCATCAAAGATGAGCTTGTGGGGCCATTTCGGGCTGAGGATGGAGTCAAGCTCAACTCCCAGTCCTACTGCCAGTTTCTGGAAGACACCTTCTTCAAGCAGTGGTACAGGAAGAAGTCTGCATCCTTCAAGAAAAACATGATTTTCATGCAGGACAATGCTCCATCACAGGCGTCCAAGTACTCCACAGCGTGGCTGGCAAGAAAGGGTATAAAAGAAGAAAATCTAATGACATGGCCTCCTTGTTCACCTGATCTGAACCCCATTGAGAACCTGTGGTCCATCATCAAATGTGAGATTTACAAGGAGGGAAAACAGTACACCTCTCTGAACAGTGTCTGGGAGGCTGTGGTTGCTGCTGCACGCAATGTTGATGGTGAACAGATCAAAACACTGACAGAATCCATGGATGGCAGGCTTTTGAGTGTCCTTGCAAAGAAGGGTGGCTATATTGGTCACTGATTTGTTTTTGTTTTGTTTTTGAATGTCAGAAATGTATATTTGTGAATGTTGAGATGTTATATTGGTTTCACTGGTAAAAATAAATAATTGAAATGGGTATATATTTGTTTTTTGTTAAGTTGCCTAATAATTATGCACAGTAATAGTCACCTGCACACACAGATATCCCCCTAAAATAGCTATAACTAAAAACAAACTAAAAACTACTTCCAAAACTATTCAGCTTTGATATTAATGAGTTTTTTGGGTTCATTGAGAACATGGTTGTTGTTCAATAATAAAATTAATCCTCAAAAATACAACTTGCCTAATAATTCTGCACTCCCTGTAATAATTCCGTATGAGCTGTACCTCTAGTCAATAAGCACTAACAATGCTGTATGAGTTGTACCTCTAGTCAATGAGCACTAATGAAGCAGTATAAGCGGTACCTCTAGTCAATGAGCACTAATGAAGCAGTATAAGCTGTACCTCTAGTCAATGAGCACTAATAATGATGTATGAGTTGTACCTCTAGTCAATGAGCACTAATGAAGCAGTATGAGCTGTACCTCTAGTCAATGAGCACTAATAATGCTATATGAGTTGTACCTCTAGTCAATAAGCACTAATAATACTGTATGAGTTGTACCTCTAGTAAACGAGCACTAATAATGCTGTATGAGTTGTACCTCTAGTCAATGAGCACTAATAATGCTGTATGAGCTGTACCTCTAGTCAATGAGCACTAATGAAACAGTATGAGTTGTACCTCTAGTCAATGAGCACTAATAATGCTGTATGATTTGTACCTCTAGTCAATGAGCACTAATAATGCTGTATGAGTTGTACCTCTAGTCAATGAGCACTAATAATTCTGTATGAGCTGTACCTCTAGTCAATGAGCACTAATAATGCTGTATGAGTTGTACCTCTAGTCAATGAGCACTAATAATCATGTATGAGTTGTTCCTCTAGTCAATGAGCACTAATGGAGCAGTATGAGCTGTACCTCTAGTCAATGAGCACCAATATTGCTATGAGTTGTACCTCTAGTCAATGAGCACTAATAATTCTGTATGAGCTGTACGTCTAGTCAATGAGCACTAACAATGCTGTATGAGTTGTACCTCTAGTCAATGAGCACTAATGAAGCAGTATAAGCTGTACCTCTAGTCAATGAGCACTAATGAAGCAGAATAAGCTGTACCTCTAGTCAATGAGCACTAATAATGATGTATGAGTTGTACCTCTAGTCAATGAGCACTAATGAAGCAGTATGAGCTGTACCTCTAGTCAATGAGCACTAATAATGCTGTATGAGTTGTACCTCTAGTCAATGAGCACTAATAATGCAGTATGAGTTATACCTCTAGTCAATGAGCACTAATGAAGCAGTATGAGTTGTACCTCTAGTCAATGAGCACTAAAGAAGCAGTATGAGTTGTACCTCTAGTCAATGAGCACTAATAATGCAGTATGAGTTGTACCTCTAGTCAATGAGCACTAATAATGCTGTATGCGTTCTACCTCTAGTCAATGAGCACTAATAATGCTGTATGAGTTGTACCTCTAGTCAATGAGCACTAATAATGCTGTATGAGTTGTACCTCTAGTCAATGAGCACTAATAATGCTGTATGAGTTGTACCTCTAGTCAATGAGCACTAATAATGCTGTATGAGTTGTACGTCTAGTCAATGAGCACTAATAATTCCGTATGAGTTGTACCTCTAGTCAATGAGCACTAATAATGCTGTATGAGCTGTACCTCTAGTCAATGAGCACTAATGAAGCTGTATGAGCTGTACCTCTAGTCAATGAGCACTAATAATGCTGTATGAGCTGTACCTCTAGTCAATGAGCATTAATGAAGCAGTACGAGCTCTACCTCAAGTCAATGAGCACTAATAATGCTGTATGAGTTGTACATCTAGTCAGTGAGCACTAATAATGCTGTATGAGTTGTACCTCTAGTCAATGAGCACTAATAAAGCTGTATGAGCTGTACCTCTAGTCAATGAGCACTGATAAGGCTGTATGAGTTGTACCTCTAGTCAATGAGCACTAATAATTCCGTATGAGTTGTACCTCTAGTCAATGAGCACTAATAATGCTGTATGAGTTGTACCTCTAGTCAATGAGCACTAATAATTCTGTATGAGCTGTACCTCTAGTCAATGAGCACTGATAAGGCTGTATGAGTTGTACCTCTAGTCAATGAGCACTAATAATTCCGTATGAGTTGTACCTCTAGTCAATGAGCACTAATAATGCTGTATGAGTTGTACCTCTAGTCAATGAGCACTAATAATTCTGTATGAGCTGTACCTCTAGTCAATGAGCACTAATAATGCTGTATGAGTTGTACCTCTAGTCAATGAGCACTAATAATCATGTATGAGTTGTACCTCTAGTCAATGAGCACTAATGGAGCAGTATGAGCTGCACCAATATTGCTATGAGTTGTACCTCTAGTCAATGAGCACTAATAATTCTGTATGAGCTGTACCTCTAGTCAATGAGCACTAACAATGCAATATGAGCTGTACCTCAAGTCAATAAGCACTAATGAAGCAGTATAAGCTGTACCTCTAGTCAATGAGCACTAATGAAGCAGTATAAGCTGTACCTCTAGTCAATGAGCACTAATAATGATGTATGAGTTGTACCTCTAGTCAATGAGAACTAATGAAGCAGTATGAGCTGTACCTCTAGTCAATGAGCACTAATAATGCTGTATGAGTTGTACCTCTAGTCAATGAGCACTAATAATGCAGTATGAGTTATACCTCTAGTCAATGAGCACTAATAAAGTAGTATGAGTTGTACCTCTAGTCAATGAGCACTAATGAAGCAGTATGAGTTGTACCTCTAGTCAATGAGCACTAATAATGCAGTATGAGTTGTACCTCTAGTCAATGAGCACTAATAATGCTGTATGAGTTGTACCTCTAGTCAATGAGCACTAATAATGCAGTATGAGTTGTACCTCTAGTCAATGAGCACTAATGAAACAGTATGAGTTGTACCTCTAGTCAATGAGCACTAATAATGCTGTATGAGTTGTACCTCTAGTCAATGAGCACTAATAATGCTGTATGAGTTGTACCTCTAGTCAATGAGCACTAATAATTCTGTATGAGCTGTACCTCTAGTCAATGAGCACTAATAATGCTGTATGAGTTGTACCTCTAGTCAATGAGCACTAATAATCATGTATGAGTTGTACCTCTAGTCAATGAGCACTAATGGAGCAGTATGAGCTGTACCTCTAGTCAATGAGCACCAATATTGCTATGAGTTGTACCTCTAGTCAATGAGCACTAATAATTCTGTATGAGCTGTACCTCTAGTCAATGAGCACTAACAATGCTGTATGAGTTGTACCTCTAGTCAATAAGCACTTATGAAGCAGTATAAGCTGTACCTCTAGTCAATGAGCACTAATGAAGCAGAATAAGCTGTACCTCTAGTCAATGAGCACTAATAATGATGATTGAGTTGTACCTCTAGTCAATGAGCACTAATGAAGCAGTATGAGCTGTACCTCTAGTCAATGAGCACTAATAAAGCAGTATGAGTTGTACCTCTAGTCAATGAGCACTAATGAAGCAGTATGAGTTGTACCTCTAGTCAATGAGCACTAATAATGCAGTATGAGTTGTACCTCTAGTCAATGAGCACTAATAATGCTGTATGAGTTGTACCTCTAGTCAATGAGCACTAATAATGCAGTATGAGTTGTACCTCTAGTCAATGAGCACTAATAATGCTGTATGAGTTGTACCTCTAGTCAATGAGCACTAATAATGCTGTATGAGTTGTACCTCTAGTCAATGAGCACTAATAATGCTGTATGAGCTGTACCTCTAGTCAATGAGCATTAATGAAGCAGTACGAACTCTACCTCAAGTCAATGAGCACTAATAAGGCTGTATGAGTTGTACATCTAGTCAGTGAGCACTAATAATGCTGTATAAGTTGTACCTCTAGTCAATGAGCACTAATAAAGCTGTATGAGCTGTACCTCTAGTCAATGAGCACTGATAATGCTGTATGAGTTGTACCTCTAGTCAATGAGCACTAATAATGCTGAATGAGTTGTACCTCTAGTCAATGAGCACTAATGAAACAGTATGAGTTGTACCTCTAGTAAATGAGCACTAATAATGCTGTATGAGCTGTACCTCTAGTCAATGAGCACTAATAATGCTGTATGAGCTGTACCTCTAGTCAATGAGCACTAATAATGCTGTATGAGCTGTACCTCTAGTCAATGAGCACTAATAATGCTGTATGAGTTGTACCTCTAGTCAATAAGCACTAATAATCCTGTATGAGTTGTACCTCTAGTCAATGAGCACTAATGGAGCAGTATGAGCTGTACCTCTAGTCAATGAGCACTAAGATTGCTATGAGTTGTACCTCTAGTCAAAGAGCACTAATAATCCTGTATGAGCTGTACCTCTAGTCAATGAGCACTAATAATGCTGTATGAGTTGTACCTCTAGTCAATTAGCACTAATGAAGCAGTATAAGCTGTACCTCTAGTCAATGAGCACTAATAATGATGTATGAGTTGTACCTCTAGTCAATGAGCACTAATAATGCCGTATGAGTTGTACCTCTAGTCATTGAGCACTAATGAAGCAGTATGAGCTGTACCTCTAGTCAATGAGCACTAATAATGCTGTATGAGCTGAACCTCTAGTCAATGAGCACTAAAAATGCTGTATGAGTTGTACCTCTAGTCAATGAGCACTAATAATTCTGTATGAGCTGTACCTCTAGTCAATGAGCACTAATAATGCTGTATGAGTTGTACCTCTAGTCAATGAGCACTAATAATGATGTATGAGTTGTACCTCTAGTCAATGAGCACTAATAATGCTTTATGAGTTGTACCTCTAGTCAATGAGCACTAATAAAGCAGTATGAGTTGTACCTCTAGTCAATGAGCACTAATGAAGCAGTATGAGTTGTACCTCTAGTCAATGAGCACTAATGAAGCAGTATGAGTTGTACCTCTAGTCAATGAGCACTAATAATGATGTATGAGTTGTACCTCTAGTCAATGAGCACTAATAATGCTGTATGAGTTGTACCTCTAGTCAATGAGCACTAATAATGCAGTATGAGTTGTACCTCTAGTCGATGAGCACTAATAATGCTGTATGAGTTGTACCTCTAGTCAATGAGCACTAATAAAGCAGTATGAGTTGTACCTCTAGTCAATGAGCACTAATGAAGCAGTATGAGTTGTACCTCTAGTCAATGAGCACTAATAATGCAGTATGAGTTGTACCTCTAGTCAATAAGCACTAATAATGCTGTATGAGTTGTACCTCTAGTCAATGAGCACTAATAATGCAGTATCAGTTGTACCTCTAGTCAATGAGCACTAATAATGCTGTATGAGTTGTACCTCTAGTCAATGAGCACTAATAATGCTGTATGAGTTGTACCTCTAGTCAATGAGCACTAATAATTCCGTATGAGTTGTACCTCTAGTCAATGAGCACTAATAATGCTGTATGAGCTGTACCTCTAGTCAATGAGCACTAATGAAGCTGTATGAGCTGTACCTCTAGTCAATGAGCACTAATAATGCTGTATGAGCTGTACCTCTAGTCAATGAGCATTAATGAAGCAGTACGAGCTCTACCTCAAGTCAATGAGCACTAATAATGCTGTATGAGCTGTACCTCTAGTCAATGAGCACTGATAATGCTGTATGAGTTGTACCTCTAGTCAATGAGCACTAATAATGCTGTATGAGTTGTACCTCTAGTCAATGAGCACTAATGAAACAGTATGAGTTGTACCTCTAGTAAATGAGCACTAATAATGCTGTATGAGCTGTACCTCTAGTCAATGAGCACTAATAATGCTGTATGAGTTGTACCTCTAGTCAATGAGCACTAATGAAGCAGTATAAGCTGTACCTCTAGTCAATGAGCACTAATAATGATGTATGAGTTGTACCTCTAGTCAATGAGCACTAATAATGCCGTATGAGTTGTACCTCTAGTCATTGAGCACTAATGAAGCAGTATGAGCTGTACCTCTAGTCAATGAGCACTAATAATGCTTTATGAGTTGAACCTCTAGTCAATGAGCACTAATAATGCTGTATGATTTGTACCTCTAGTCAATGAGCACTAATAATGCTGTATGATTTGTACCTCTAGTCAATGAGCACTAATAATTCTGTATGAGCTGTACCTCTAGTCAATGAGCACTAATAATGCTGTATGAGTTGTACCTCTAGTCAATGAGCACTAATAATGCTGTATGAGTTGTACCTCTAGTCAATGAGCACTAATAATGCTGTATGAGTTGTACCTCTAGTCAATGAGCACTAATAATGCTGTATGAGCTGTACCTCTAGTCAATGAGCACTAATGAAACAGTATGAGTTGTACCTCTAGTCAATGAGCACTAATGGAGCAGTATGAGCTGTACCTCTAGTCAATGAGCACTAATAAAGCTGTATGAGCTGTACCTCTAGTCAATGAGCACTGATAATGCTGTATGAGTTGTACCTCTAGTCAATGAGCACTAATAATGCTGTATGAGTTGTACCTCTAGTCAATGAGCACTAATGAAACAGTATGAGTTGTACCTCTAGTAAATGAGCACTAATAATGCAGTATGAGTTGTACCTCTAATCAATGAGCACTAATAATGCTGTATGAGTTGTACCTCTAGTCAATGAGCACTAATAATGCAGTATGAGTTGTACCTCTAGTCAATGAGCACTAATAATGCTTTATGAGTTGTACCTCTAGTCAATGAGCACTAATAAAGCAGTATGAGTTGTACCTCTAGTCAATGAGCACTAATAAAGCTCTATGAGCTGTACCTCTAGTCAATGAGCACTGATAATGCTGTATGAGTCGTACCTCTAGTCAATGAGCACTAATAATGCTGTATGAGCTGTACCTCTAGTCAATGAGCACTAATAATGCTTTATGAGTTGAACCTCTAGTCAATGAGCACTAATAATGCTGTATGATTTGTACCTCTAGTCAATGAGCACTAATAATGCTGTATGATTTGTATCTCTAGTCAATGAGCACTAAAAATTCTGTATGAGCTGTACCTCTAGTCAATGAGCACTAATAATGCAGTATGAGTTGTACCTCTAGTCAATGAGCACTAATAATGCTGTATGGGTTGTACCTCTAGTTAATGAGCACTAATAATGCAGTATGAGTTGTACCTCTAGTCAATGAGCACTAATAATGCTGTATGAGTTGTACCTCTAGTCAATGAGCACTAATAATGCTGTATGAGTTGTACCTCTAGTCAATGAGCACTAATAATGCTGTATGAGTTGTACCTCTAGTCAATGAGCACTAATAATGCTGTATGAGTTGTACCTCTAGTCAATGAGCACTAATAATTCCGTATGAGTTGTACCTCTAGTCAATGAGCACTAATAATGCTGTATGAGCTGTACCTCTAGTCAATGAGCACTAATGAAGCTGTATGAGCTGTACCTCTAGTCAATGAGCACTAATAATGCTGTATGAGCTGTACCTCTAGTCAATGAGCATTAATGAAGCAGTACGAGCTCTACCTCAAGTCAATGAGCACTAATAATGCTGTATGAGTTGTACATCTAGTCAGTGAGCACTAATAATGCTGTATGAGTTGTACCTCTAGTCAATGAACACTAATAAAGCTGTATGAGCTGTACCTCTAGTCAATGAGCACTGATAATGCTGTATGAGTTGTACCTCTAGTCAATGAGCACTAATAATGCTGTATGAGTTGTACCTCTAGTCAATGAGCACTAATGAAACAGTATGAGTTGTACCTCTAGTAAATGAGCACTAATAATGCTGTATGAGCTGTACCTCTAGTCAATGAGCACTAATAATGCTGTATGAGTTGTACCTCTAGTCAATGAGCACTAATGAAGCAGTATAAGCTGTACCTCTAGTCAATGAGCACCAATAATGATGTATGAGTTCTACCTCTAGTCAATGAGCACTAATAATGCCGTATGAGTTGTACCTCTAGTCATTGAGCACTAATGAAGCAGTATGAGCTGTACCTCTAGTCAATGAGCACTAATAATGCTTTATGAGTTGAACCTCTAGTCAATGAGCACTAATAATGCTGTATGATTTGTACCTCTAGTCAATGAGCACTAATAATGCTGTATGATTTGTACCTCTAGTCAATGAGCACTAATAATGCTGTATGATTTGTACCTCTAGTCAATAAGCACTAATAATTCTGTATGAGCTGTACCTCTAGTCAATGAGCACTAATAATGCTGTATGAGTTGTACCTCTAGTCAATGAGCACTAATAATGCTGTATGAGTTGTACCTCTAGTCAATGAGCACTAATAATGCTGTATGAGTTGTACCTCTAGTCAATGAGCACTAATAATGCTGTATGAGCTGTACCTCTAGTCAATGAGCACTAATGAAACAGTATGAGTTGTACCTCTAGTCAATGAGCACTAATGGAGCAGTATGAGCTGTACCTCTAGTCAATGAGCACCAATATTGCTATGAGTTGTACCTCTAGTCAATGAGCACTAATAATTCTGTATGAGCTGTACCTCTAGTCAATGAGCACTAACAATGCTGTATGAGTTGTACCTCTAGTCAATGAGCACTAATGAAGCAGTATAAGCTGTACCTCTAGTCAATAAGCACTAATGAAGCAGAATAAGCTGTACCTCTAGTCAATGAGCACTAATAATGATGTATGAGTTGTACCTCTAGTCAATGAGCACTAATGAAGCAGTATGAGCTGTACCTCTAGTCAATGAGCACTAATAATGCTGTATGAGTTGTACCTCTAGTCAATGAGCACTAATAATGCAGTATGAGTTATACCTCTAGTCAATGAGCACTAATAAAGCAGTATGAGTTGTACCTCTAGTCAATGAGCACTAATGAAGCAGTATGAGTTGTACCTCTAGTCAATGAGCACTAATAATCCAGTATGAGTTGTACCTCTAGTCAATGAGCACTAATAATGCTGTATGAGTTGTACCTCTAGTCAATGAGCACTAATAATGCAGTATGAGTTGTACCTCTAGTCAATGAGCACAAAAATAATGCTGTATGAGTTGTACATCTAGTCAGTGAGCACTAATAATGCTGTATGAGTTGTACCTCTAGTCAATGAACACTAATAAAGCTGTATGAGCTGTACCTCTAGTCAATGAGCACTGATAATGCTGTATGAGTTGTACCTCTAGTCAATAAGCACTAATAATGCTGTATGAGTTGTACCTCTAGTCAATGAGCACTAATGAAACAGTATGAGTTGTACCTCTAGTAAATGAGCACTAATAATGCTGTATGAGCTGTACCTCTAGTCAATGAGCACTAATAATGCTGTATGAGTTGTACCTCTAGTCAATGAGCACTAATGAAGCAGTATAAGCTGTACCTCTAGTCAATGAGCACTAATAATGATGTATGAGTTGTACCTCTAGTCAATGAGCACTAATAATGCCGTATGAGTTGTACCTCTAGTCATTGAGCACTAATGAAGCAGTATGAGCTGTACCTCTAGTCAATGAGCACTAATAATGCTTTTTGAGTTGAACCTCTAGTCAATGAGCACTAATAATGCTGTATGATTTGTACCTCTAGTCAATGAGCACTAATAATGCTGTATGATTTGTACCTCTAGTCAATGAGCACTAATAATTCTGTATGAGCTGTACCTCTAGTCAATGAGCACTAATAATGCTGTATGAGTTGTACCTCTAGTCAATGAGCACTAATAATGCTGTATGAGTTGTACCTCTAGTCAATGAGCACTAATAATGCTGTATGAGTTGTACCTCTAGTCAATGAGCACTAATAATGCTGTATGAGCTGTACCTCTAGTCAATGAGCACTAATGAAACAGTATGAGTTGTACCTCTAGTCAATGAGCACTAATGGAGCAGTATGAGCTGTACCTCTAGTCAATGAGCACCAATATTGCTATGAGTTGTACCTCTAGTCAATGAGCACTAATAATTCTGTATGAGCTGTACCTCTAGTCAATGAGCACTAACAATGCTGTATGAGTTGTACCTCTAGTCAATGAGCACTAATGAAGCAGTATAAGCTGTACCTCTAGTCAATAAGCACTAATGAAGCAGAATAAGCTGTACCTCTAGTCAATGAGCACTAATAATGCTGTATGAGTTGTACCTCTAGTCAATGAGCACTAATAATGCAGTATGAGTTATACCTCTAGTCAATGAGCACTAATAAAGCAGTATGATTTGTACCTCTAGTCAATGAGCACTAATGAAGCAGTATGAGTTGTACCTCTAGTCAATGAGCACTAATAAAGCAGTATGATTTGTACCTCTAGTCAATGAGCACTAATAATGCAGTATGAGTTATACCTCTAGTCAATGAGCACTAATAAAGCAGTATGATTTGTACCTCTAGTCAATGAGCACTAATGAAGCAGTATGAGTTGTACCTCTAGTCAATGAGCACTAATAATGCAGTATGAGTTGTACCTCTAGTCAATGAGCACTAATAATGCTGTATGAGTTGTACCTCTAGTCAATGAGCACTAATAATGCAGTATGAGTTGTACCTCTAGTCAATGAGCACTAATAATGCTGTATGAGTTGTACCTCTAGTCAATGAGCACTAATAATGCTGTATGAGTTGTACCTCTAGTCAATGAGCACTAATAATGCTGTATGAGCTGTACCTCTAGTCAATGAGCATTAATGAAGCAGTACGAGTTCTACCTCAAGTCAATGAGCACTAATAAGGCTGTATGAGTTGTACATCTAGTCAGTGAGCACTAATAATGCTGTATGAGTTGTACCTCTAGTCAATGAGCACTAATAAAGCTGTATGAGCTGTACCTCTAGTCAATGAGCACTAATAATGCTGAATGAGTTGCACCTCTAGTCAATGAGCACTAATGAAACAGTATGAGTTGTACCTCTAGTAAATGAGCACTAATAATGCTGTATGAGCTGTACCTCTAGTCAATGAGCACTAATAATGCTGTATGGGCTGTACCTCTAGTCAATGAGCACTAATAATGCTGTATGAGCTGTACCTCTAGTCAATGAGCACTAATAATGCTGTATGAGTTGTACCTCCAGTCAATGAGCACTAATAATCCTGTATGAGTTGTACCTCTAGTCAATGAGCACTAATGGAGCAGTATGAGCTGTACCTCTAGTCAATGAGCACTAATATTACTATGAGTTGTACCTCTAGTCAAAGAGCACTAATAATCCTGTATGAGCTGTACCTCTAGTCAATGAGCACTAATAATGCTGTATGAGTTGTACCTCTAGTCAATGAGCACTAATGAAGCAGTATAAGCTGTACCTCTAGTCAATGAGCACTAATAATGATGTATGAGTTGTACCTCTAGTCAATGAGCACTAATAATGCTGTATGAGTTGTACCTCTAGTCATTGAGCACTAATGAACCAGTATGAGCTGTACCTCTAGTCAATGAGCACTAATAATGCTGTATGAGTTGAACCTCTAGTCAATGAGCACTAATAATGCTGTATGAGTTGTACCTCTAGTCAATGAGCACTAATAATGCTGTATGAGTTGTACCTCTAGTCAATGAGCACTAATAATGCAGTATGAGTTGTACCTCTAGTCAATGAGCACTAATAATGCTGTATGAGTTGTACCTCTAGTCAATGAGCACTAATAATGCTGTATGAGTTGTACCTCTAGTCAATGAGCACTAATAATGCTGTATGAGCTGTACCTCTAGTCAATGAGCATTAATGAAGCAGTACGAGTTCTACCTCAAGTCAATGAGCACTAATAAGGCTGTATGAGTTGTACATCTAGTCAGTGAGCACTAATAATGCTGTATGAGTTGTACCTCTAGTCAATGAGCACTAATAAAGCTGTATGAGCTGTACCTCTAGTCAATGAGCACTAATAATGCTGAATGAGTTGCACCTCTAGTCAATGAGCACTAATGAAACAGTATGAGTTGTACCTCTAGTAAATGAGCACTAATAATGCTGTATGAGCTGTACCTCTAGTCAATGAGCACTAATAATGCTGTATGGGCTGTACCTCTAGTCAATGAGCACTAATAATGCTGTATGAGCTGTACCTCTAGTCAATGAGCACTAATAATGCTGTATGAGTTGTACCTCCAGTCAATGAGCACTAATAATCCTGTATGAGTTGTACCTCTAGTCAATGAGCACTAATGGAGCAGTATGAGCTGTACCTCTAGTCAATGAGCACTAATATTACTATGAGTTGTACCTCTAGTCAAAGAGCACTAATAATCCTGTATGAGCTGTACCTCTAGTCAATGAGCACTAATAATGCTGTATGAGTTGTACCTCTAGTCAATGAGCACTAATGAAGCAGTATAAGCTGTACCTCTAGTCAATGAGCACTAATAATGATGTATGAGTTGTACCTCTAGTCAATGAGCACTAATAATGCTGTATGAGTTGTACCTCTAGTCATTGAGCACTAATGAACCAGTATGAGCTGTACCTCTAGTCAATGAGCACTAATAATGCTGTATGAGTTGAACCTCTAGTCAATGAGCACTAATAATGCTGTATGAGTTGTACCTCTAGTCAATGAGCACTAATAATTCTGTATGAGCTGTACCTCTAGTCAATGAGCACTAATAATGCTGTATGAGTTGTACCTCTAGTCAATGAGCACTAATAATGATGTATGAGTTGTACCTCTAGTCAATGAGCACTAATAATGCTTTATGAGTTGTACCTCTAGTCAATGAGCACTAATAAAGCAGTATGAGTTGTACCTCTAGTCAATGAGCACTAATGAAGCAGTATGAGTTGTACCTCTAGTCAATGAGCACTAATGAAGCAGTATGAGTTGTACCTCTAGTCAATGAGCACTAATAATGCAGTATGAGTTATACCTCTAGTCAATGAGCACTAATAAAGCAGTATGAGTTGTACCTCTAGTCAATGAGCACTAATAATGCAGTATGAGTTGTACCTCTAGTCAATGAGCACTAATAATCCTGTATGAGTTATACCTCTAGTCAATGAGCACTAATAAAGCAGTATGAGTTGTACCTCTAGTCAATGAGCACTAATGAAGCAGTATGAGTTGTACCTCTAGTCAATGAGCACTAATAATGCAGTATGAGTTGTACCTCTAGTCAATGAGCACTAATAATGCTGTATGAGTTGTACCTCTAGTCAATGAGCACTAATAATGCAGTATGAGTTGTACCTCTAGTCAATGAGCACTAATAATGCTGTATGAGTTCTACCTCTAATCAATGAGCACTAATAATGCTGTATGAGTTGTACCTCTAGTCAATGAGCACTAATAATGCTGTATGAGTTGTACCTCTAGTCAATGAGCACTAATAATGCTGTATGAGTTGTACCTCTAGTCAATGAGCACTAATAATGCTGTATGAGTTGTACTTCTAGTCAATGAGCACTAATAATTCCGTATGAGTTGTACCTCTAGTCAATGAGCACTAATAATGCTGTATGAGCTGTACCTCTAGTCAATGAGCACTAATGAAGCTGTATGAGCTGTACCTCTAGTCAATGAGCACTAATAATGCTGTATGAGCTGTACCTCTAGTCAATAAGCACTAATGAAACAGTATGAGTTGTACCTCTAGTCAATGAGCACTAATAATGCTGTATGAGCTGTACCTCTAGTCAATGAGCACTAATAATGCTGTATGAGTTGTACCTCTAGTCAATGAGCACTAATAATGCAGTATGAGTTGTACCTCTAGTCAATGAGCACTAATAATGCTGTATGAGTTGTACCTCTAGTCAATGAGCACTAATAATGCTGTATGAGTTGTACCTCTAGTCAATGAGCACTAATAATGCTGTATGAGTTGTACCTCTAGTCAATGAGCACTAATGAAGCTGTATGAGCTGTACCTCTAGTCAATGAGCACTAATAATGCTGTATGAGCTGTACCTCTAGTCAATGAGAATTAATGAAGCAGTACGAGCTCTACCTAAAGTCAATGAGCACTAATAATGCTGTATGAGTTGTACATCTAGTCAGTGAGTACTAATAATGCTGTATGAGTTGTACCTCTAGTCAATGAGCACTAATAAAGCTGTATGAGCTGTACCTCTAGTCAATGAGCACTGATAATGCTGTATGAGTTGTACCTCTAGTCAATGAGCACTAATAATGCTGTATGAGTTGTACCTCTAGTCAATGAGCACTAATGAAACAGTATGAGTTGTACCTCTAGTAAATGAGCACTAATAATGCTGTATGAGCTGTACCTCTAGTCAATGAGCACTAATAATGCTGTATGAGCTGTACCTCTAGTCAATGAGCACTAATAATGCTGTATGAGCTGTACCTCTAGTCAATGATCACTAATAATGCTGTATGAGTTGTACCTCTAGTCAATGAGCACTAATGAAACAGGATGAGTTGTACCTCTAGTAAATGAGCACTAATAATGCTGTATGAGCTGTACCTCTAGTCAATGAGCACTAATAATGCTGAATGAGTTGCACCTCTAGTCAATGAGCACTAATAATGCTGTATGAGTTGTACCTCTAGTCAATGAGCACTAATGAAACAGGATGAGTTGTACCTCTAGTAAATGAGCACTAATAATGCTGTATGAGCTGTACCTCTAGTCAATGAGCACTAATAATGCTGTATGAGCTGTACCTCTAGTCAATGAGCACTAGTAATGCTATATGAGCTGTACCTCTAGTCAATGATCACTAATAATGCTGTATGAGTTGTACCTCTAGTCAATGAGCACTAATAAAGCTGTATGAGCTGTACCTCTAGTCAATGAGCACTGATAATGCTGTATGAGTTGTACCTCTAGTCAATGAGCACTAATAATGCTGTATGAGTTGTACCTCTAGTCAATGAGCACTAATGAAACAGTATGAGTTGTACCTCTAGTAAATGAGCACTAATAATGCTGTATGAGCTGTACCTCTAGTCAATGAGCACTAATAATGCTGTATGAGCTGTACCTCTAGTCAATGAGCACTAATAATGCTGTATGTGCTGTACCTCTAGTCAATGATCACTAATAATGCTGTATGAGTTGTACCTCTAGTCAATGAGCACTAATGAAACAGGATGAGTTGTACCTCTAGTAAATGAGCACTAATAATGCTGTATGAGCTGTACCTCTAGTCAATGAGCACTAATAATGCTGTATGAGCTGTACCTCTAGTCAATGAGCACTAGTAATGCTATATGAGCTGTACCTCTAGTCAATGATCACTAATAATGCTGTATGAGTTGTACCTCTAGTCAATGAGCACTAATAATCCTGTATGAGTTGTACCTCTAGTCAATGAGCACTAATGGAGCAGTATGAGCTGTACCTCTAGTCAATGAGCACTAATATTGCTATGAATTGTACCTCTAGTCAAAGAGCACTAATAATCCTGTATGAGCTGTACCTCTAGTCAATGAGCAGTAATAATGCTGTATGAGTTGTACCTCTAGTCAATGAGCACTAATGAAGCAGTATAAGCTGTACCTCTAGTCAATGAGCACTAATAATGATGTATGAGTTGTACCTCTAGTCAATGAGCACTAATAATGCCGTATGAGTTGTACCTCTAGTCATTGAGCACTAATGAAGCAATATGAGCTGTACCTCTAGTCAATGAACACTAATAATGCTGTATGAGTTGAACCTCTAGTCAATGAGCACTAATAATGCTGTATGAGTTGTACCTCTAGTCAATGAGCACTAATAATTCTGTATGAGCTGTACCTCTAGTCAATGAGCACTAATAATGCTGTATGAGTTGTACCTCTAGTCAATGAGCACTAATAATGATGTATGAGTTGTACCTCTAGTCAATGAGCACTAATAATGCTGTATGAGCTGTACCTCTAGTCAATGAGCACTAATGAAACAGTATGAGTTGTACCTCTAGTCAATGAGCACTAATAATGCTGTATGAGTTGTACCTCTAGTCAATGAGCACTAATAATGCTGTATGAGTTGTACCTCTAGTCAATGAGCACTAATAATGCAGTATGAGTTGTACCTCTAGTCAATGAGCAATGAGCACTAATAATGTTGTATGAGTTGTACCTCTAGTCAATGAGCACTAATAATGCTGTATGAGTTGTACCTCTAGTCAATAAGCACTAATAATGCTGTATGAGTTGTACCTCTTGTCAATGAGCACTAATAATTCTGTATGAGCTGTACCTCTAGTCAATGAGAACTAATAATGCTGTATGAGTTGTACCTCTAGTCAATGAGCACTAATAATCATGTATGAGTTGTACCTCTAGTCAATGAGCACTAATGGAGCAGTATGAGCTGTACCTCTAGTCAATGAGCACCAATATTGCTATGAGTTGTACCTCTAGTCAATGAGCACTAATAATTCTGTATGAGCTGTACCTCTAGTCAATGAGCACTAACAATGCTGTATGAGTTGTACCTCTAGTCAATGAGCACTAATGAAGCAGTATAAGCTGTACCTCTAGTCAAAGAGCACTAATGAAGCAGTATGAGCTGTACCTCTAGTCAATGAGCACTAATAATGCTGTATGAGTTGTACCTCTAGTCAATGAGCACTAATAATGCAGTATGAGTTGTACCTCTAGTCAATGAGCACTAATAATGCTGTATGAGTTGTACCTCTAGTCAATGAGCACTAATAAAGCTGTATGAGTTGTACCTCTAGTCAATGAGCACTAATGAAGTTGTAAGAGTTGTACCTCTAGTCAATGAGCACTAATGAAGCAGTATGAGCTGTACCTCTAGTCAATGAGCACTAATAATGCTGTATGAGTTGTATCTCTAGTCAATGAGCACTAATAATGCTGTATGAGTTGTATCTCTAGTCAATGAGCACTAATAATGATGTATGAGTTGTACCTCTAGTCAATGAGCACTAATAATGCTGTATGAGTTGTACCTCTAGTCAATGAGCACTAATAAAGCTGTATGAGTTGTACCTCTAGTCAATGAGCACTAATAAAGCTGTATGAGTTGTACCTCTAGTCAATGAGCACTAATGAAGTTGTAAGAGTTGTACCTCTAGTCAATGAGCACTAATGAAGCAGTATGAGCTGTACCTCTAGTCAATGAGCAATAATAATGATGTATGAGTTGTATCTCTAGTCAATGAGCACTAATAATGCTGAATGAGTTGTATCTCTAGTCAATGAGCACTAATGAAGCTTTATGAGTTGTACCTGTAGCCAACAATCACTAATAAAGCTGTATGAGTTGTACCTCTAGTCAATGAGCACTAATAATGCTGTATGAGTTGTACCTCTAGTCAATGAGCACTAATAAAGCTGTATGAGTTGTACTTCTAGTCAATGAGCACTAATGAAGCTGTATAAGTTGTACCTCTAGTTAATGAGCACTAATAATGCTGTAGGAGTGATACCTCTAATCAATGAGCACTAATAATGCTGTATGAGTTGTACCTCTAATCAATGAGCACTAATAATGCTGTATGAGTTGTACCTCTAGTCAATGAGCAATGAGCACTAATAATGTTGTATGAGTTGTACCTCTAGTCAATGAGCACTAATAATGCTGTATGAGTTGTACCTCTAGTCAATAAGCACTAATAATGCTGTATGAGTTGTACCTCTTGTCAATGAGCACTAATAATTCTGTATGAGCTGTACCTCTAGTCAATGAGAACTAATAATGCTGTATGAGTTGTACCTCTAGTCAATGAGCACTAATAATCATGTATGAGTTGTACCTCTAGTCAATGAGCACTAATGGAGCAGTATGAGCTGTACCTCTAGTCAATGAGCACCAATATTGCTATGAGTTGTACCTCTAGTCAATGAGCACTAATAATTCTGTATGAGCTGTACCTCTAGTCAATGAGCACTAACAATGCTGTATGAGTTGTACCTCTAGTCAATGAGCACTAATGAAGCAGTATAAGCTGTACCTCTAGTCAATGAGCACTAATGAAGCAGTATAAGCTGTACCTCTAGTCAATGAGCACTAATAATGATGTATGAGTTGTACCTCTAGTCAAAGAGCACTAATGAAGCAGTATGAGCTGTACCTCTAGTCAATGAGCACTAATAATGCTGTATGAGTTGTACCTCTAGTCAATGAGCACTAATAATGCAGTATGAGTTGTACCTCTAGTCAATGAGCACTAATAATGCTGTATGAGTTGTACCTCTAGTCAATGAGCACTAATAAAGCTGTATGAGTTGTACCTCTAGTCAATGAGCACTAATGAAGTTGTAAGAGTTGTACCTCTAGTCAATGAGCACTAATGAAGCAGTATGAGCTGTACCTCTAGTCAATGAGCACTAATAATGCTGTATGAGTTGTATCTCTAGTCAATGAGCACTAATAATGCTGTATGAGTTGTATCTCTAGTCAATGAGCACTAATAATGATGTATGAGTTGTACCTCTAGTCAATGAGCACTAATAATGCTGTATGAGTTGTACCTCTAGTCAATGAGCACTAATAAAGCTGTATGAGTTGTACCTCTAGTCAATGAGCACTAATAAAGCTGTATGAGTTGTACCTCTAGTCAATGAGCACTAATGAAGTTGTAAGAGTTGTACCTCTAGTCAATGAGCACTAATGAAGCAGTATGAGCTGTACCTCTAGTCAATGAGCAATAATAATGATGTATGAGTTGTATCTCTAGTCAATGAGCACTAATAATGCTGAATGAGTTGTATCTCTAGTCAATGAGCACTAATGAAGCTTTATGAGTTGTACCTGTAGCCAACAATCACTAATAAAGCTGTATGAGTTGTACCTCTAGTCAATGAGCACTAATAATGCTGTATGAGTTGTACCTCTAGTCAATGAGCACTAATAAAGCTGTATGAGTTGTACTTCTAGTCAATGAGCACTAATGAAGCTGTATAAGTTGTACCTCTAGTTAATGAGCACTAATAATGCTGTAGGAGTGATACCTCTAATCAATGAGCACTAATAATGCTGTATGAGTTGTACCTCTAATCAATGAGCACTAATAATGCTGTATGAGTTGTACCTCTAGTCAATGAGCACTAATAATGCTGTATGAGTTATACTTCTAGTCAATGAGCACTAATAATACTGTGTGAGTTGTACTTCTAGTCAATGAGCACTAATAATGCTGTATGAGCTGTACCTCTAGTTAATGAGCACTAATAAGGCTGTATGAGTTGTACTTCTAGTCAATGAGCACTAATAATGCTGTATGAGTTGTACTTCTAGTCAATGAGCACTAATGAAGCAGTATGAGCTGTACCTCTAGTCTATGAGCACTAATAATGCTGTATGAGTTGTACCTCTAGTCAATGAGCACTAATAATGCTGTATGAGTTGTATCTCTAGTCAATGAGCACTAATAATGATGTATGAGTTGTACCTCTAGTCAATGAGCACTAATGAAGCTTTATGAGTTGTACCTCTAGTCAATGAGCACTAATAATGCTGTATGAGTTGTACCTCTAGTCAATGAGCACTAATAAAACTGTATGAGTTGTACTTCTAGTCAATAAGCACTAATGAAGCTGTATGAGTTGAACCTCTAATCAATGACCACTAATAATACTGTATGAGCTGTACTTCTAGTCAATGAGCACTAATGAAGCTGTACGAGTTGTACCTCTACTCAATGAGCACTAATGAAGCAGTATGAGTTGTACCTCTAGTCAATGAGCACTAATAATGCTGTATGAGCTGTACTTCTAGTCAATGAGCACTAATGAAGCTGTATGAGCTGTACCTCTACTCAATGAGCACTAATGAAGCAGTATGAGCTGAACCTCTACTCAATGAGCACTAATAATGCTGTATGAGTTTCAGTTCTAGTCAAGATACAGTCTTACGCATTTCGGCAAAGCATTGCCTTACTCATAGGCCTACCTGTAGCCAACAAGCACTAATGACCTGTAAGAGTTGTACCTGTAGCCAACGATCACCAATTAAGCTGTATAAGTTGTACCTGTACCCAACAAGCACTAATAAAGCTGTATAAGATTTACCTGTACCCAACAAGCAATAATGAAGCTGTATGAGTTGTATCTGTAGCCAACAAGCAATAATGAAGCTGTATGAATTGTATCTGTAGCCTACTATCACTAATGAAGCTGTATGAGTTCTACCTGTAGCCAACAAGCACTAATGAAGCTGTATGAGTTGTACCTCTAGTCAACAATCACTAATAAGCTGTACCCTCTGAAAAAGCCGAGCTAATCGGCGAAACATGTCAGAGAGGTTGGGGAGTTAATGGGCTCTCACTCCGTGTTTTATTATGTGCAGGAATCTAGCTTAAAAAATTGATTTAATCGCCTACGCACTCGAGTTTGGGGCACTTATTTTTTAGCCAAAATTAACCAGACATATATTGAGACAAACGGCGATCTTGTTATTATTATAATGGCAGCAAGTGGACATACAGCAGAATTAATCTGATACCGCTTGATCAACCTTTATTAGTTAAAGTAATGTGGGGTTAAACTAAGATACTTATAACCTTACAGAGATACCACAATTACATTTACAGATATATTTTACTTTAACAGGTGCAGTTACCAGAAATACTTTTTGAACTGTAATATACAAGCGGTAGAATGCTATATTTATCTTTATCATATATTGTGTTATATATACACAAACATATGTTTCTTCTGAAACTTCGGATAATAATCAAGTGATAAAATAGAAGACAAGCTTTTGCCTTGAGCATATATGCATAATTAATCTAAATACCGCTTGATAACTAAAGCAAAGTGACTCTTATAACTCACAGTTCAACTTTACTGATGCTTACTTGTATCACAAATGGGTTGTGTCTTAGTACAAACATTTGATCAGTAATGTTAAACCCTTTACCCAACCAGCATCAGCTGAGCAGCAAAACAATACTTTGTCAATTGAAGAATATAGACAAATTTAAGTAAAACTTTGCATATTGAGTTTCATATACAGCTGTATAGGAGACCTATAATAGAAATAAGAATTATATTTATGGATATTTAAACACAGGATTTATTACATCCCATTACGGGATAGGCTCGTATTATGTGATTGGTCACATTTTGTAGCTATAGCTGAATATATTGACTACATAGAATGATTCCTATTATACATAGTTAACTATACCTTGAGATTGTAGCTGAATATATTTATTATAAAAGTCAGCAAGATAGATAACTCCACATCTCATTGGTAAATATGCACTGTTGAAATTCAGACTCAATCTATTCAGCCATAATCTTGATGTCCCTGACATTATATTATATATAAGACATATCAGCTAATGGAGTATATACCATTTAATACCCGAGAAAGACAAAATCAGACGTCCTGACAAAATAGCCTCCTTTTAAGTTCACAAGTAAAATAGTCTCCCTTTAAGTCCACAAGTAACTTACCATATACGACTCCCACCATCTGAACGAATACAGTGAATATAATATACCAATTTTAGTGGAAATACTTTATATAGTGAACGTGGGAAAGGGGATAGCCATTAACCTAATTAAAAATACAATCATATGAAATCATCCATACCGGGGAATTATATACTCTCAATTATGATGATCATATTCATGTCAGCATCACTATAATATAGATCTTTTGGCATCAGTAAACTTTTTTAGCCTATAATCATTTATTATATATACCGATAATATTTCCAAGCCTATCAGCTGATACTCCATCCTATAAATTTCTGGTACTCCACATATGTTTAGTAGGACAATCTAGTAATATAATTTATGACTATGGATTAACATCCACATCCTAGGCTATTTGTACATATATGACTACCCCATATTTCACCAGGAACTATACAGTGTGTATCTAATTATTCTGACTTTTGATTTCGTCCTGTCAGGGTGCCAGGAATGCCGGGAATCAGACTGAGACGAGAAGTGCAAAAATAATCACACCTTTATTAATAGCAAAAAATAATAAAAAGTCCACAAGTTAAATAACAAGCTGGGAATCAAAACCAGAGCTGGTAGTCAGATGATCCATGTCAGGAGCAAAAGTGAATTGTCAGTCGAGCCGAGTCAGGAGCCAAAGTGAATAGTCAGACGAGCCGGAATCAGGAACAAGGAGAACAGCAGAGTAAGGAACAAGCCAGGGATCAGGAACCAGGACGGATGTCAGACAGACAGCTAATACACAGAAGCTCTCACAAACAGGACTGAGACAACGCAAGGGCAAAGCATACTGAACAGAGGCCCTTTAAATAATAATCGCACCACACTAATATTTTCAGAATTTACCCCTTCAAGTAAGCATATGCCAATTTTAATCTTTATTTCCGTACCCTTTGTTTTTAACCAATGAAGTAAAAGTTATGTTTTATTTTCCATAATTCATCCTTTGCTCCTAGATTCATTATTTACCAATAAAAACGTTGTGAGTGCTATATTTGTATTCTTTTTCAGTTCTTTACTGATTTGTTTTGAATCATTGATTAGTACAAGCACCAACCTCTATGAGATATTTACTATTAAGTAATCACACATATGAGAACGTTTTAATCATAAGTAGTGCCATTGGTATTTCCCTTGATAATACACAGGAGCTCTCACAAACAGGACTGAGACAACGCAAGGGCAAAGCATACTGAACAGAGGCCCTTTAAATAATAAGTGATGACATCACAATTCTGAGACTGCATCCTGTCTCACACTGTCTTGCCATAAAAGGAAGTGCAGGAAATGAGCAGCATCACACAGTATGCACCAGAGTTAGCAAGAGAGGTGAGTAAAATGGCTGCCAGCAGCACATGGCACACAAAGCAGGGAAAAAACCCTGACGGTACCCTCCCCTCAACGACCCCTCCCCCGCAGGAGGACAAAAGGCTTATTGGGGAAACGGGCATGGAAGGCACGAAGGAGGGCGGGAGCATGAATATCAGAGGATGGAACCCATGAACGCTCCTCCGGACCGTAGCCGCTCCAGTGAACCAAATACTGTACGCGGCCCCTGGACATACGAGAGTCAATAATGCTGCTGACCTCATACTAATCATGGTTGTCAACAAAGATAGGACAGGGACGAGGCAACACAGTAGTAAACCGATTACAAACCAATGGTTTCAAGAGGGAGACATGAAAAACATTGGAGATGCGCATTGCAGGAGGAAGGTCAAGAGCGTAGGCCACACAATTGACCCGTAGGAGTATTCGAAAAGGACCAAGATAACGGGGAGCCAGTTTATTGGAAGGCACACGAAGGTTCAAGTTGCGGGAGGACTGCCAAACTCTCTCACAAACCTAGTAGGGAAGGTGCGGGCAGATGCCACGATCAGCCTGGAACTTTTGGCGCTGCATAGAACGATTAAGGCAATCCTACAACCACGTGAAACGGAGTTGCCGGAGATGCTCCTCCGAAGCCAGAATACCCTGAGACATGAATGAATTGGGCAACAAGGATGGTTGAAATTCATAATTCGCTATGAACGGGGATAACTTGGAGGAAGCATTAATAGCACTATTACGAGCAAACGCTGCCCAAGGTAACAGTTCAGACCAATTATTGTGGTGATCTGAGACATAGCAACAGAGGAACTGTTCCAGAGCTTGATTAGACCATTCCGCAGCCCCATTGCATTGAGGGTGATATGCCGAGGAGAAGGAAAGCTGGATCCCCATTTGAGCACAAAAGGAACGCCAAAATCTGAAGACAAACTGGCTATCCCGGTCCGACACTATCTCCTTGGATAACCCATGTAAACGGAAGACCTCCCGGGCAAAAATTGAAGCAAGCTCCTGAGCGGTAGGCAACTTCTTCAAGGGAATGCTATGTGACATTTTAGAAAAACGGTCAACCACCATAAGGGTAACAGTATTGCCATTGGAAACAGGGAGCTCGACAATGATGTCCATGGAAAGATGTGTCCAAGGACGCTCACCATTAGCAATAGGTTGAAGAAGACCCACAGGAAGACGTCGAAGAGTATTATTCTGTGCACAAACAGAGCAGGAGGCAACATACACAGCAACATCAGAACGAAGACCTGGCCACCAGAATTGGCGAGTGACAGACCAAATCATTTGGTTCTTGCCTGGGTGACCTGCGGCTATAGGATAGTAGTAAGTGTGCAAAAGTTTAGTTTGAAGATTCTCAGGAACAAAACACATACCACTAGGTTTCTCAGGAAGTGCATTGGTTTGTGCAGCCAGGATCTCCTCCCCAAAGGGAGAAGTCAAATGAGTACGTATGGTAGCCAAAATATGGTCAGGAGGTATAACTGGAGTAGGTACAGACTCCTCCTTGGACAGAGGCAAAAATTGTTGAGAGAGGGCATCAGCCCTAACATTCTTACTACCAGGCAGGTAGGAGACCACATAATTAAACCGAGACCAAATTAGCGGCCATCTGGCCTGTCGAGGCGACAAACGTTTTGCTTCAGATAGATAAGTTAAATTCTTGTGGTCAGTAAGAATGAGCACTGGCACGCTAGTACCCTCGAGAAGATGCCTCCATTCCTTGAGTGCCAAAATTATGGCCAGTAATTCCCTGTCAAAAATAAGAGAAAAAATACCCAGGAGCGCTCACATAAAGCTAAAGTGTAACTGTATTGGATAGTATATGACTCTAAAATGTAACAAATTTATTACAAAGAGAATGGAAGCTGACAACTAACGTACAGCAATAAAAATTGAATATGGGTATTTCAATTAAAATGTAATTTATTAGTATCAGTTGGTGAAGACTGATAAAAATGTAACTGCGGACAAACGCAGAAAATTAACCACAGATGTCTATTAATACAGTACAAATTTAATCAATATCCTCAACAATGAAGCTATCAAACTATTAAAATAGATATAAGATCACACAAAAGAAAAGGAAAAACACAATTAAGGTCGACCTTAAGAGAAAAAAAAAAAAAATCATAAAAATCAGTAATGCAGTATATTTCAATAAAAACAATTTCATAGAAAACACCGCTTCATATGCTAAGCGGTGCAAACAAACTGAAAAAAGGGTGACAAATTAATAGCAAGCAAATTAATTAAAAAAAACACAATCAACCATATATTTGATAATATTGCTAATAACTGATACGCAGGAACAAGCGTTTCAAAGTCAGTTTGAGTCCAGTGTCCGTAAACAAAAGCGTAATCCTCAGCACTGTGTGTGAATAGTAGTACTCGTTGAGACGTTCCTCCTAGTAGAAGAGAGAATCCTCTTAGTGCAATATATAAGCCGTATACAATAACGAACAATCTGTACTCACAGTGTTAAACTGCTTCGATCTGCATAGCGGTTCAGCTGATGTTCCACATATGTTCGTCCGTGAGTGCAAGACTTAGACTGAATGTCCAAATAAACAGGGTGCAAGAGACACCTTGCTGATAAGTCTCTAAGAGTGCAAAATAAATTAAGAGAAGCAAGTGTCTCTATTTACGCTAGCTAACTGATTACACAGTGCTCAATCCGGCTGATATACAACCAGCCAAAAAAAGTCAGAGGTGCTGTAGCTAAAACCAGTAGCAGCCAAACTTAGAGAACACTATGCTAAATACTAATACCAGGTGTCCTCCGTTAAGGAGACCACATAAACGAGCAACGCGTTTCAAAATAATCTTTTCAAGCTCTCGTTTTATCTTGGCGCAGGTTATCTTATATTTTTTGGACAGTAATTCCCTGTCGCCAATTTCATAATTGCACTCCGCTGGAGACAATTTCTTAGAGAAGAAACTACATGGATGCAAGGAACCGTCAGGCGTAGGACGTTGAGACAAGAGGGCACCAACTCCAGTCTCAGACGCATCGACCTCAAGAACGAATGGCAGGACAGGGTTAGGATGAGCCAGAACTGGAGCGGCAGCAAAGGCAGTCTTAAGACTATCAAAGGCCTTAATGGCAGTAGGTGACCAATGGAGTGGATCATTCTATTTACGGGTCATGTCTGTGATAGGTTTGACCAAGGAAGAAAAGTTTTTAATAAACTTTCTATAGTAATTGGCGAACCCCAAAAAACGTTGAATAGACCGAAGACCAACTGGGTGAGGAGACTGCAGAACTGCAGATAACTTGTCAGGATCCATGGAGAACCCTGCAATGGAGATAACATAACCTAGGAAGGTTACTTGAGTCTGATGGAACTGACATTTCTCGAGTTTACAAAAACATAATTTATGCTTACCTGATAAATTCCTTTCTTCTGTAGTGTGATCAGTCCACGGGTCATCATTACTTGTGGGATATTAACTGCTCCCCTACAGGAAGTGCAAGAGGATTCACCCAGCAGAGTTGCTATATAGCTCCTCCCCTCTACGTCACCTCCAGTCATTCGACCAAGGACCAACGAGAAAGGAGAAGCCAAGGGTGTAGTGGTGACTGGAGTATAATTTAAAAAATATTTACCTGCCTTAAAAAACAGGGCGGGCCGTGGACTGATCACACTACAGAAGAAAGGAATTTATCAGGTAAGCATAAATTATGTTTTCTTCTGTTAAGTGTGATCAGTCCACGGGTCATCATTACTTGTGGGATACCAATACCAAAGCAAAAGTACACGGATGACGGGAGGGATAGGCAGGCTCTTTATACAGAAGGAACCACTGCCTGAAGAACCTTTCTCCCAAAAATAGCCTCCGAGGAAGCAAAAGTGTCAAATTTGTAAAATTTGGAAAAAGTATGAAGCGAAGACCAAGTTGCAGCCTTGCAAATCTGTTCAACAGAGGCCTCATTCTTAAAGGCCCAAGTGGAAGCCACAGCTCTAGTGGAATGAGCTGTAATTCTTTCAGGAGGCTGCTGTCCAGCAGTCTCATAAGCTAAACGAATTATGCTACGAAGCCAAAAAGAGAGAGAGGTAGCAGAAGCTTTTTGACCTCTCCTCTGACCAGAGTAAACGACAAACAGGGAAGACGTTTGTCGAAAATCTTTAGTTGCCTGTAAATAAAATTTAAGGGCACGAACTACATCCAGATTGTGCAAAAGACGTTCCTTCCTCGAAGAAGGATTTGGGCACAAGGATGGAACAACAATCTCCTGATTGATATTCCTGTTAGTGACTACCTTAGGTAAGAACCCAGGCTTAGTACGCAGAACTACCTTATCCGAGTGAAAAATCAAATAAGGAGAATCACAATGTAAGGCTGATAACTCAGAGACTCTTCAAGCCGAGGAAATAGCCATTAAAAATAGAACTTTCCAAGATAACAACTTTATATCAATGGAATGAAGGGGTTCAAACGGAACACCCTGTAAAACGTTAAGAACAAGGTTTAAACTCCATGGTGGAGCCACAGCTTTAAACGCAGGTTTAATCCTGGCCAAAGCCTGACAAAAAGCCTGAACGTCTGGAACTTCTGACAGACGCTTGTGTAACAGAATGGACAGAGCTGAGATCTGTCCCTTTAAGGAACTAGCGGATAACCCCTTTTCTAAACCTTCTTGTAGAAAAGACAATATCCTAGGAATCCTAACCTTACTCCAAGAGTAACCTTTGGATTCGCACCAATATAGGTATTTACGCCATATTTTATGGTAAATCTTTCTGGTGACAGGCTTCCTAGCCTGTATTAAGGTATCAATAACTGACTCAGAAAAACCACGCTTTGATAAGATCAAGCGTTCAATTTCCAAGCAGTCAGCTTCAGAGAAGTTAGATTTTGATGTTTGAAAGGACCCTGAATCAGAAGGTCCTGTTTCAGAGGTAACGACCAAGGTGGACAGAATGACATGTCCACCAGATCTGTATACCAAGTCCTGCGTGGCCATGCAGGCGCTATTAGAATCACTGATGCTTTCTCCTGTTTGATTCTGGCAATCAATCGAGGAAGCATCGGGAAAGGTGGAAACACATAAGCCATCCTGAAGGTCCATGGTGCTGTCAAGGCATCTATCAGGACCGCTCCCGGATCCCTGGATCTGGACCCGTAGCGCGGAAGCTTGGCGTTCTGTCGAGACGCCATGAGATCTATCTCTGGTTTGCCCCAACGTGGAAGTATTTGGGTAAAGACCTCTGGATGAAGTTCCCACTCCCCCGGATGAAAAGTCTGACGACTTAAGAAATCCGCCTCCCAGTTCTCCACTCCCGGGATGTGGATTGCAGACAGGTGGCAAGAGTGAGACTCTGCCCAGCGAATTATCTTCGATACTTCCATCATTGCTAGGGAGCTTCTTGTCCCTCCCTGATGGTTGATATAAGCTACAGTCGTGATGTTGTCCGACTGGAACCTGATGAACCCCCGAGTTGCTAACTGGGGCCAAGCCAGAAGAGCATTGAGGACTGCTCTCAATTCCAGAATGTTTATTGGAAGAAGACTCTCCTCCTGATTCCATAGTCCCTGAGCCTTCAGAGAATTCCAGACAGCGCCCCAACCTAGTAGGCTGGCGTCTGTTGTTACAATTGACCAGTCTGGCCTGCTGAATGGCATTCCCCTGGACAGATGTGGCCGATAAAGCCACCATAGAAGAGAATTTCTGGTCTCTTGAATGGAATGAAGGACACAGCATGCATTTTGAAGTTTTGTTAACCTGTCCTCTGTCAGGTAAATCTTCATTTCTACAGAATCTATCAGAGTCCCCAGGAAGGGAACTCTTGTGAGTGGAAAGAGAGAACTTTTCTCTTCGTTCACTTTCCATCCATGCGACCTTAGAAATGCCAGTACTATCTCTGTATGAGATTTGGCAGTTTGAAAGCTTGAAGCTTGTATCAGTATGTCGTCTAAGTACGGAGCTACTGAAATTCCTCGCGGTCTTAGTACTGCCAGAAGAGTGCCCAGAACCTTTGTGAAGATTCTTGGAGCCGTAGCCAGTCCGAATGGAAGAGCTACAAACTGGTAATGCCTGTCTAAAAAGGCAAACCTTAGATACTGGTAATGACTTCTGTGAATCGGTATGTGAAGGTAAGCATCCTTTAAATCCACTGTGGTCAAGTACTGACCCTCTTGGATCATGGGCAAAATTGTTCGAATAGTTTCCATCTTGAACGATGGAACTCTTAGGAATTTGTTTAGGATCTTTAAATCCAAGATTGGCCTGAAGGTTCCCTCTTTTTGGGAACTACAAACAGATTTGAGTAAAACCCTTGTCCTTGTTCCAACCGCGGAACTGGATGGATCACTCCCATTAATAAAAGATCTTGTACGCAGCGTAGAAACGCTTCCTTCTTTGTTAGGTTTGTTGACAACCTTGACAGATGAAATCTCCCTCTTGGGGGAGAGGATTTGAAGTCCAGAAGGTATCCCTGAGATATGATCTCTAACGCCCAGGGATCCTGAACATCTCTTGCCCAAGCCTGGGCGAAGAGGGAAAGTCTGCCCCCACTAGATCCGGTCCCGGATCGGGGGCCCTCAATTCATGCTGTCTTAGGGGCAGCAGCAGGTTTTCTGGCCTGTTTGCCCCTGTTCCAGGACTGGTTAGGTTTCCAGCCTTGTCTGTAGCGAGCAACAGCTCCTTCCTGTTTTGGTGCAGAGGAAGTTGATGCTGCTCCTGCTTTGAAATTACGAAAGGAACGAAAATTGGACTGTCTAGCCTTGGCTTTGGCCTTGTCCTGAGGCAGGGCATGACCTTTACCTCCTGTAATGTCATCAATAATCTCTTTCAAGCCGGGCCCGAATAAGGTCTGCCCTTTGAAAGGAATATTAAGCAATTTAGATTTAGACGTAACATCAGCTGACCAGGATTTTAGCCACAGAGCTCTGCGTGCCTGAATGGCGAATCCTGAATTTTTAGCCGCAAGTTTAGTTAAATGTACTACGGCATCTGAAATAAATGAATTAGCTAACTTAAGGAATTTAAGTTTGTGTGTGATGTCATCTAGTGTGGAAGATTGAAGTGTCTCTTCCAGAGACTCAAACCAAAATGCTGCTGCAGCCGTGACAGGCGCAATACATGCAAGAGGTTGCAATATAAACCCTTGTTGAACAAACATTTTCTTAAGGTAACCCTCTAATTTTTTATCCATTGGATCTGAAAAAGCACAGCTATCCTCCACTGGGATAGTGGTACGCTTAGCTAAAGTAGAAACTGCTCCCTCCACCTTAGGGACCATTTGCCATAAGTCCCGTGTGGCGGCGTCTATTGGAAACATTTTTCTGAATATAGGAGGGGGTGAGAAAGGCACACCGGGTCTATCCCACTCCTTAGTAACAATGTCAGTAAGTCTCTTAGGTATAGGAAAAACGTCAGTACTCGTCGGTACCGCAAAATATTTATCCAACCTACACATTTTTTCTGGGATTGCAACTGTGTTACAATCATTCAGAGCCGCTAATACCTCCCCTAGTAACACACAGAGGTTCTCAAGCTTAAATTTAAAATTTGAAATGTCTGAGTCCAGTTTATTTGGATCAGAACCGTCACCCACAGAATGAAGCTCTCCGTCTTCACGTTCTGCAAACTGTGACGCAGTATCAGACATGGCCCTTGCATTATCAGCGCACTCTGTTCTCATCCCAGAGTGATCACGTTTACCTCTTAGTTCTGGTAGTTTAGCCAAAACCTCAGTCATAACAGTAGCCATATCTTGTAATGTGATTTGTAATGGCCGCCCAGATGCACTCGGCGCTACAATATCACGCACCTCCTGAGCGGGAGATGCAGGTACTGACACGTGAGGCGAGTTAGTCGGCATAACTCTCCCCTCGTTGTTTGGTGAAATATGTTCAATTTGTACAGATTGACTATTTTTTAAAGTAGCATCAATACATTTAGTACATAAATTTCTATTGGGCTCCACTTTGGCATTAACACATATAGCACAGAGATATTCCTCTGAATCAGACATGTTTAACACACTAGCAAATAAACAGCAACTTGGAAATACTTTTCAAAGTAATTTACAAATAATATGAAAACGAACTGTGCCTTTAAGAAGCACAGAAAATATTATAACAGATAAAATAATTAAGTTATAGCATCAATCTTTGTCAGAATATACAGTTTTAGCAAAGGATTGTTCCCCTCAGCAAATGATAACTAACCCAGGCAGCAGAAAAAAATACACAAATAAACGTTTTTTATATCACAGTCAATACAATCAGCACAGCTCTGCTGTGAATGATTACTTCCCTCAAAAAAGACTCTTGAGATCCCTGAACTCTGTAGAGATGAACCGGATCATGCAGGAAGAAAATGAACCTCTGACTGAGTTTTTCTGATGCATAGTGAAAGCACCAAAATGGCCCCTCCCCCACACACATAACAGTGAGAGGGATCAGTGAACTGCTCTAATTTAAATCAAAACTATTGCCAAGTGGAAAAAAAGTGCCCAAAACATTTTTTCACCCAGTACCTCAGAGAAAAAAACGTTTTTACATGCCAGCAAAAAAACGTTTTACCTCAATAATTAATTGTCATTTAAAACCTATTGCAAGTCCCTGCAAAATAGGTTAAGTCTATGTATACAGTTTAAAAGCCAGAGAAGTACCATTTCCCAGAAAACTGAAGTGTAAAATATACATACATGACAGCCTGATATCAGCTACATCTACTGCATTCAAGGCTGAGTTTACATTATAACGGTATGGCAGGATTTTCTCATCAATTCCATGTCAGAAAATAATAAACTGCTACATACCTCTTTGCAGATTAATCTGCCTGCTGTCCCCTGATCTGAAGTTTACCTCTCCTCAGATGGCCGAGAAACAGCAATATGATCTTAACTACTCCGGCTAAAATCATAGAAAAACTCAGGTAGATTCTTCTTCAAATTCTACCAGAGAAGGAATAACACACTCCGGTGCTATTATAAAATAACAAACTTTTGATTGAAGATATAAAAACTAAATATATCACCATAGTCCTCTCACACATCCTATCTAGTCGTTGGGTGCAAGAGAATGACTGGGGGTGACGTAGAGGGGAGGAGCTATATAGCAACTCTGCTGGGTGAATCCTCTTGCACTTCCTGTAGGAGAGCAGTTAATATCCCACAAGTAATGATGACCCGTGGACTGATCACACTTAACAGAAGAAACAGGCCGTTCTCACATAGTCTCTGAAGAACACGTGTAACATCAGAACGATGAGCCTCAACTGTGGGTGAGTGTATGAGGATGTTGTCTAAGTACACCACAACACACTGTTGCAACATATCTTGTAGGACATCATTAATACATTCCTGGAAAACAGCAGGAGCATTACATAGGCCAAAGGGCATTACAAGATACTCATAATGTCCGCTCCTGGTGTTAAATGCAGTTTTCCATTCGTGGCCCTCCTTGATCCTAACGAGATTGTATGCTCCTCTCAAATCAAGTTTAGTAAAGACCGTAGCTCCCTTGAGGCGGTCAAAGAGTTCCGTAATGAGTGGAAAAGGGTAAGCATTCTTAATGGTAAGACGATTAAGACCCCTATAATCGATGCATGGTCTTAACTCGCCACAAAGAAGAAGCCAGCCCCTGCAGGAGAGCAGGATTTGCGGATGATCCCCTGCGACAGAGCATCGGCAACATACTCCTCCATAGCAAAATTCTCTGCATCAGACAGAGGGTAAACCCGGCCCCCGAGGAGGAATGGCTCCGGGTTGCAGGTCTATGGCACAATTGTAAGTCCGGTGAGGAGGCAACGTACCAGCACGCACCTTGTCAAAAACGTCTAAGAACTCTCGGTACTCCTCTGGCAATTGAGATTCCGAAGAAGTGCACAAGACTTTAACTGGTTTCCGAAGACAAGTGGAAATACATTGTGGAGACCAAAACAAAATTTCAGACCTGGACCAGTCGAGACTGGGATTGTGCTTTAGGAGCCAGGGATAACCCAGAACAACCGGAAAATGCGGAGAGTTTATCACCTGGAATTGGAGGGTTTCAAAATGTAGAGCCCCAACAGCCATGGATAACGGAGCAGTTTCGTGAGTAACGAGTGCGGGCTGAAGGGGCCTGCCATCAATGGCCTCAATAGCAAGCGGAACGGACCAAGGCAAAACAGGAATGGAGTGCTTAGATACAAAAGCACTGTCAATAAAATAGCCCACAGCACCGGAGTCAACAAGAGCCTGGGTGACTATGGAGGAGTCCACCCAGGAAAAGAAAACCGTGACCAAAGGTTTCTCCTTTAGCGGTTCCAGGGACAAGGATAAACCACCCAGGGTCTGCCCCTGACAGGACCTTAGGTGTTAGGTTTTCCCGGCCAAGAAGGAAAAGACTTTAAAAGGTGGCCCTGTAACCCACAATAGAGACAGAGCCCCTCCCTCCTCCTAAAGCCCCTCTCCGCCATGGAGAGACACGTGAATCCCAACTGCATTGGCTCAGCAGTACCTGGTGACTCGGGACCAGGAGGCATGGGAGGAGAGGGAGGCATGGGTGGGAACGAACACGTAGGAGACAACGGAACAGAAGGCTTCTGCAAGCGCTCCTTGAAAGAGGGCCTCTCACTTAGTCTGATGTCAATTAGGATCAAAAAAGACACCAATGTCTCGAGATTTTCTGGTAAATCTCTGGTAGCAACTTCATCTTTAATCGCACCAGAGAGCCCATGAAAGAAGGCGGCAACAAGGGCTTCATTGTTCCAACCTACCTCTGCGGCAAGCGTACGGAACTCAATGGCATACTGAGCAACAGATCTTGTACCTTGCTGAATGGACATGAGTCGTTTAGCAGCAGAGGAGGAGCGAGCCAGAACATCAAATACCCTTCGAAAGGAGGCCACAAATTCAGGGTAATTTGAAATCACAGGTTTATTAGTCTCCCAAAAGGGATTAGCCCAGGCAAAAGCTGTGTCAGAGAGTAACGAGATGAGAAATCCCATCTTAGCTCTGTCAGAGGGAAACGCCTGAGGTAACATCTCAAAGTAAATGCCCACCTGGTTAAAAAACCCTCTGCACTGATTAGGATCGCCTCCATATCGCTGAGGTAGAGGTGCAGAACTGGACATGCTCCTGGTAGGACTAGGTGCAGCAGCAGAAACAGTAGCAGCCATAACTTGCAGGACACTTTGGTCCAAATGTGCAATGCGAGTCAGCAGGATTTGAAGGGCTAGTGCAAATTGATCCAAGCGGTGATCCTGTTCACCCATCCTGGAAATTATGGCAGGTAAAGGTGGATTATTAGCACCATCAGGATTCATGGTCCTTGCGTCAGGGAGCCAGGAATGCCAGGAATCAGACTGAGACGAGAAGTGCAAAATAAATCACACCTTTATTAATAGAAAAAATAATAAAAAGTCCACAAGTCAAATAACAAGCCAGGAATCAAAACCAGAGCTGGTAGTCAGACGATCCGAGTCAGGAGCCAAAGCGAATAGTCAGACGAGCTGAGTCAGGAGTCAAAGTGAATAGTCAGAATCAGGAACAAGGAGAACAGTAGAATCAGGAACAAGCCAGGGATCAGGAACCAGGAGGGACGTCAGACAGCCAGGTAATACACAGGAGTTCAAAACAAATCAGTAAAGAACTGAAAAAGTGTACAAATATAGCACTCACAAAGTTTTTATTGGTAAATAATGAATCTAGGAGCAAAGGATGAATTATGGAAAATAAAACATAACTTTTACTTCATTGGTTAAAAACAAAGGGTACGGAAATAAAGATTAAAATTGGCATATGCTTAAATTCTGAAAATATTAGTGTGGAGCGAAAAAATTGTGCAGCCTAAATAGGAGACCCTGTAAGTTTATAACTGTAACATATTTACTAAGTAAGTGTATTATTGTAATTAACAGGGAATAATAGTCTGGTTAAGGTATGAATATATAATATATAATATATAAATAACAGGAACATTTGATTATATAATTTGGTACATGTCCTTGGTACCTTCACATCATTTCCCTACCTCAGATAACAAGGTACCATTATTCGCTCTACATATAGAATTAGCAGTTGTCTGTTCTGAGCTGCGATGTCAGGACATAAATGATCTGTTTGATACCTTAACCAGACTATTATTCCCTGTTAATTACAATAATACACTTACTCAGTAAATATGTTACAGTTATAAACTTACAGGGTCTCCTCCTATTTAGGCTGCACAATTGTTTCGCACCACACTAATATTTTCAGAATTTACCCCTCCAAGTAAGCATATGCCAATTTTAATCTTTATTTCCGTACCCTTTGTTTTTAACCAATGAAGTAAAAGTTATGTTTTATTTTCCATAATTCATCCTTTGCTCCTAGATTCATTATTTACCAATAAAAACGTTGTGAGTGCTATATTTGTATTCTTTTTCAGTTCTTTACTGATTTGTTTTGAATCATTGATTAGTACAAGCACCAACCTCTATGAGATATTTACTATTAAGTAATCACACATATGAGAACGTTTTAATCATAAGTAGTGCCATTGGTATTTCCCTTGATAATACACAGGAGCTCTCACAAACAGGACTGAGACAACGCAAGGGCAAAGCATACTGAACAGAGGCCCTTTAAATAATAAGTGATGACATCACAATTCTGAGACTGCATCCTGTCTCACACGGATGATGTACACCAGTCTGGCCATAAAAGGAAGTGCAGGAAATGAGCAGCATCACACAGTATGCACCAGAGTCAGCAAGAGAGGTTAGTAAAATGGCTGCAAGCAGCACATGGCAAACAAAGCAGGGAAAAAACCCTGACACATACCTCTCACCACTACAATTTTTAGGCCTAGAATCCATTCCTGTGTTTTTAACGTATGTGTGTCCATTATTGTAAAATTGTCTTAATAAAAAATATTTTTTATTTTTTTACTTTTGTTACTCTCTAGATCTAGTCAATTTCTGAGGGAATTTGAGTGCTTTCAATGTGTACACTTTTCTGCACTCCAGCACTGCTTTCCAGTAAGAAGAACTAATGACCTGTATGAGTTGTACCTGTAGCCAAAGATCACCAATGAAGCTGTATGAGTTCTACCTGTAGCCAACAAGCACTAATGAAGCTGTATGAATTGTACCTCTAGTCAACAATCACTAATAAGCTGAATGAGTTGTACCTGCAACCAACAAGCATGAATGACCTGTATGAGTTGTGTCTCTAGTCAGCAATCATTAATAAAGCTGTATGTGTTGTACCTGTAGCCAGCGCACACTACTAAAGTTGTATGAGTTGCACTTGTACCCAACAAGCACTAATAAAGCTGTATGAGCTGTGCCTGTAGACAACTATCAACAATACAGCTGTATGAATTGTACCTGTAACCAACAAGTATTAATGACCTGTATGAGTTGTGCCTGTAGCCAACGATTATTAATAAAGCTGTATGAGTTGTGCCTGTAGCCAACAAACACTAATGAAGCTGTATGAGTTGTGCCTCTAGTTAGCAATCACTAATAAAGCTGTATGAGTTAAACCTGAAGCTAACAAGCACTTATGAAGCTGTATGAGTTGCACCTGTACTCAACAAGCACTAATGAAGCTGTAGAAGTTGCACCTGTAGCAAAAAAAACAATAACGAGGCTGTATGAGTTGTACCTCTAGCCAACGAGCACTAATAAAGCTGTATGAGCTGCACCTGTACCTAACACGTACTAATAAAGCTGCATGAGTTGTGCCTGTACCTAACAAGCACTAATGAAGTTGCATGAGTTGTATGTGTAGTCAATGAGCAGTAGTGAAGCTATAGAAGTTGCATCTGTGGATTTGTTTTACAAAAATAAATTTAGCTCCAAAAAACACAATTTATGCTTACCTGATAAATTTATTTATCTTGTGGTGTATCCAGTCCACGGATCATCCATTACTTGTGGGATATTCTCATTCCCAACAGGAAGTTGCAAGAGGACACCCAAAAGCAGAGATGTAATATAGCTCCTCCCCTAACTGTCATAGCCAGTCATTCGACCGAAAACAAGCCGAGAAAGGAGAAACCATAGGGTGTAGTGGTTACTGTAGTTTAAATTTAAAAATTACCTGCCTTAAAATGACAGGGCGGGCCATGGACTGTATACACCACAAGAGAAATAAATTTATCAGGTAAGCATAAATTGTGTTTTCTCTTGTAAGGTGTATCCAGTCCACGGATCATCCATTACTTGTGGGATACCAATACCAAAGCTAAAGTACACGGATGAAGGGAGGGACAAGGCAGGAACTTAAATGGAAGAAACCACTGCCTGTAAAACCTTTCTCCCAAATATAGCCTCCAAAGAAGCAAAAGTATCAAATTTGTAAAATTTTGAAAAAGTATGAAGCGAAGACCAAGTCACCGCCTTGCAAATCTGTTCAACAGAAGCCTCATTTTTAAAGGCCCAAGTGGAAGCCACAGCTCTAGTGGAATGAGCTGTAATCCTTTCAGGAGGCTGCTGTCCAGCAGTCTCATAGGCTAAGCGGATTAAGCTTCTTAGCCAAAAAGAAAAAAGAGGTTGCCAAAGCCTTTTGACCTCTCCTCTGTCCAGGGTAAACAAACAAAGCAGATGTTTGACGAAAATCTTTAGTAGCTTGTAATTAAAACTTTAAAGCACGGACCACGTCCAGATTGTGTAACACAAGGATGGAACCACAATCTCTTGATTGATATTGTTGTTAGATACCACCTTAGGTAAGAACCCAGGTTTGGTACGCAGGACTACCTTATCCGTATGAAAAATCAGATAAGGAGAATCACATTGTAAGGCAGATAGCTCAGAGACTCTACGAGCCGAGGAAATGGCTACCAAAAAAAAAAAAAAGAACTTTCCAAGATAAAAGTTTGATATCTATGGAATGAAGAGGTTCAAACGGAACTCCTTGAAGAACCTTAAAAACCAAGTTTAAGCTCTATGGTGGAGCAACAGGTTTAAACACAGGCTTGATTCTAACTAAAGCCTGACAAAATTCCTGAACGTCTGGAACATCTGCCAGACGCTAGTGCAAAAGAATAGACAGAGCAAAAATCTGTCCCTTTAAGAAACTAGCTGACAATCCTTTTTCCAAACCTTCTTGGAGAAAAGATAAAATCCTAGGAATCCTGACCTTACTCCATGAGTAACCCATGGATTCACACCAATAAAGATATCTACGCCATACCTTATGGTAAATTTTCCTGGCGACAGGCTTTCGTGCCTGTATTAAGGTATCAATAACTGACTCGGAGAAGCCACACTTTGATAAAATCAAGCGTTCAATCTCCAGGCAGTCAGCCTCAGAGAAATTAGATTTGGATGGTTGAAAGGACCCTGAAGTAGAAGGTCCTGTCTCAGAGGCAGAGACCATGGTGGAAAGGATGACATGTCCACTAGATCTGCATACCAGGTCCTGCGTGGCCACGCAGGTGCTATCAGAATCACCAATGCTCTCTCCTTCTTGATCTTAGCAATCAGTCGAGGGAGCAGAGGAAACGGTGGAAACACATAAGTCGGGTTGAAAGACCAGGGCGCTGCTAGAGTATCTATCAGTGTCGCCTTGGGATCCCTGGACCTGGATCCGTAACACGGAAGCTTGGCGTTCTGGCGAGACGCCATGAGATCCAGTTCTGGTTTGTCCCAACGGAGAATCAGTTGTGCAAATACCTCCGGATGGAGTTCCCACTCTCCCGGATGAAAAGTCTGACGACTTAGAAAATCCGCCTCCCAGTGCTCTACACCTGGGATATGGATAGCTGATAGGTGGCAAGAGTGAATCTCTGCCCAGTGAATTGTTTTTGAAACTTCTAACATCTCTAGGGAACTTCTTGTTCCCCCTCGATGGTTGATGTAAGCTACAGTCGTGATGTTGACCGACTGAAATCTGATGTACCTCAGAGTTGCTAACTGAGGCCAAACCTGAAGAGCCTTGAATATCGCTCTTAGTTCCAGAATATTTATTGGAAGGATAGACTCCTCCTGAGTCCACGATCCCTGAGCCTTCAGGGAGTTCCAGACTGCACCCCAACTTAGAAGGCTGGCATTTGTTGTTACAATAGTCCAATCTGGCCTGCGAAGGTCATACCTTTGGACAGATGGACCCGAGATAGCCACCAGGGAAGAGGATCCCTGGTCTCTTTGTCCAGATTCAGTTGAGTGGCCAAATCTGTGTAATCCCCGCTCCCCTGACTGAGCCTGCATAGTTTCAGCGGTCTGAGATGTAAGCGTGCAAACGGCACTATGTCCATTGCCGCTACCATTAAGCCGATTACTTCCATACACTGAGCCACCAAAGGGCGCGGAATGGAATGAAGAACCCGACAGGAATTTAGAAGCTTTGATAACCTGGACTCCGTCAAGGTAAATTTTCATTTCTACAGAATCTATCAGAGTCCCTAGAGCGGCAGAATAGGAGTTAATAACTTTTATTAGTGGCGGCGATGTCGGGGAGCTGCGGAATAGGGGTTAATAACTTTTATTAGTGACGGCGATGTCGAGAGCGGCAGATTAGGGGTTAATAACTTTATTTAGGGGTCGGCGATGTTGGGGGCGGCAGATTAGGGGTAAATAACTTTATTTAGGTGTCGGCAATGTTGGGGTGGCAGATTAGGGGTGTTTAGACTTGGGCATTATGTTAGGGTATTAAGTTTAAACCTAACTTTTTTTTCCCCATAGACATCAATGGGGTTGCGTTACGGAGCATTTCATTCCGCGATCGCAGGTGTTAGTTTTTTTTCTAACACTCTCTCCCCATTGATGTCTATGGGGAAAGCGTGCACGAGCACGTTAAAGCAGCGCTTGGATTTTGTGCGGTATGGAGTTTATCGCAACCATATCGCACGCACAAGGCGGCTTTTCTGAAACTTGTAATGGCAGTGCTATGGAGGGTGAAATAACGCAACTTTTGTTGCGTTCGTTTCGCACCTTCCATAGTGCAAAACTCGTAATCTAGATGTATGAGAATAGTTATGTAGCTAATAATTGCACATGTTGGCTTTAAGAATATAGTCAATAATATGCTCAAAAGTATGGTGAAAAATAGGGAAAAAATACCAAGCTATAAGTAAACAAACTTGTAAACAAATATAACGAAATGAATACCTCTGAAAAGGGGGTGTGGTGAGAAGAGGAATGGGGATAGAAACCTCAGGAAATTAAATTGTATAAATAATACTATATATTATTAATATATCATTTGATTGGGAAATTTAATTTTGGAATTTCCATTAATTTTGTTTCATACATAACTTAAATTTGTATTATAGGTAGAGATTTCAGTAGGAAAGCAGCTATTTCAAATGACAAAATAAAGGTAAAATAGTTATTTCCAAACAATACACTCCAGCAGGTAAATAAATTGCTGGAAACTGTCAAGGTTCGCTGTCCCTTTATGGTACTTTTTCCTTTAAAGGGATAGTAAAGTTCAAATTAAACTTCCATGATTTAGATAGGGCATGTAATTTCAAACAACTTTCTAATCTACTTTTATCATCAAATTTGCTTTGTTCTCTTGGTATTCTTAGTTGAAAGCTAAACCTAGGTAGGCTCATATGCTAATTTCTAAACCCTTGAAGACTGCCTCTTAACTGAATGCATTTGACAGTTTTTCACAGCTGGAAGGCGCTAGTTCATGTGTTTCATATAGATAACATTGTTCTCATGCACGTGGAGTTATTTAGGAATTAGCACTAATTGCCTGAAATGCAAGTCTGTCAAAAAATCTGAGATAAGGAGGCAATCAGCAGAAGCTTAGATACAAGGTAATTACAGAGGTAAAAAGTAAATTTCTATAACATTGTTGATTATGCAAAACTGGGGAATGGTAAATAAAGGGATTATCTATCTTGTTAAAGAATAACATTTTTGGTGTTTACTATCCCTTTAATAAATCCTGCTAATTAATACATATAAAGTGTAGAAACATCAAATCACATGTGCTGAGAACATCAGTCTGATATTATACAGTTTTATCTGTATAATACCCAAACATATCATGATGATTACTATAGGTTACAATGTATTTATAAATATATTTTATAGCGCATCCCCTTTCTCTGGTTTAACTAAACAAAGTTAAACAAAGGTTAACGAAAGTTAAAATCTCTTACAGACGAATCATAAAAAAAAAAATCTTCTTTTTAAAAATCTACAAAAAATTTTTAACTTTATTGTTAGCAGTGTCGGCCTCAGGGTTAGCAAACCCTGTTACAAATAGTCCTTGGGCACAGTGCCGTTCTTTGTCTATGACCATGTGATTCATGTTGTAATGTTAATATCCTTAAACAGACATTAAACATTTAACTATTAATAGTAAAGAAACAACAACAAAAAATGCCAAACTATCATTTAGTTTGTCCATTGTTCTAAAATTTACATCTGAAATTGTAGTTTTTCTACTGCCAGAGAGGTTTGAGGGCAAGCATCATACCTAACCCTTTTGGTACCGGGAGTTTCAGAGAAGACTTGGCCAAAATACCGGATAATTTTTAGCATTTTTGCTATCCCTCCGTTTGAACAGAAATATAGCCTTGTTTTTTTTTTAAAAAAGTAGACAACTCAAGGTATTGATCTAGACCCATTTAGGTATACTTCATGCCACCATTTCACCGCCAAATGCTATCATATAAAAAAATCTTTAACCTTTTTACAAATTTTGAGTTTCTCACTGAAATTATTTACATACTGCTTGTGCAATGATAGCTCAAATGGTTGTAAAAGCTTCTCTCGGATCCTCTTTATTTAGAACTAGCAGACAAACATGACTTTGCCATAGGTTTTTGGTAATTAGAATGCCACTAACTGCAGCTGGGCACCCCACTTCTATTATTCCACACAGTGAAGGAGTTAATAAAGTAGCTTGTAAGGTTAATTTTAACTCTAGTGTAGAGATTACCCTTACAGCTGACACCACCTGATTCCTCCTAAACAACTCTCTTCCCTCCCTAACCCCCCACTGGCCACCACCATCTTAGGTACTGGCAGACAGTCTGCCAGTATGCAGTTTAGTTTTTTATTATTATTATTATTATTATTATTTAACTGCTGTGTAGTAATCCTCCTCAACCCTCCCACCTCCCTAATCCCCCCAAATAGCTGTCTAACCCTCCCCCTAACACTAATGGTGTCCATCTTTAGTACTGGCAGCTGTCTGCCAGTACCTATAAATACATTTTTTTTATGTAGTGTAGTGGACCCCCCTCTGGTGATTGTTTGCTAGGGCTGACCCAATTCCTCACCCCACCTTTTTTGCTGTAGCATAGCTCCCCATCCCTTCATTTTTTTTGTCAGGGCACTCCCTCCCCTCCTGTAACTTTACAGCCGAGACTGCTAGAGCTTCCTGCATCTCCTATGTATATATACGCCATGCGGTACAATAGGCAAAGTACTGCATGACATATATATATATATATATATATATATATATACTACTGTATATACGTCTTATTGGATTTTTTTCTTTCATTATTCTGATAGAGAATACAATTTTTGAAAAGTTTCATTTGATTGACAGATGAGTCATGAGTTGCTGTAAATGGCGATCGGAGCTTCAGCTATTATCCGTGTAGCGTTTATAGTGAAATAGTTTTGAAGATAAGTGTATCCTAACGATTTCATGAATGAAACTCTCATTCATTTTTTAAATGCTATCGTTTCACTTTATGTAATCTGTTTAATTTGACATTCACTTTAAACCTGCTCTCTGCCAACTCCCTGATGCATACTTGTTAATGGTCAGATACACTCAGTGCATACTGATAAATGCTCAAACTCTTGACAGACATATGCAGACAAACTGGGTTAAATCCTGACACACAGACATACTCGGTAACACAGCCACAAATTCTATCACAATTACTAACAAAGAAGCACTCACATGTGCTAGAATTAAACCACTAAATATGATGAGTACCTTGTGGCAATGACGGATTTACATTGAGGGAGTGTACCCTCCTGTCTGTGGCCCCAAACAAACTTAAAACAGTTGAAAATGCAATTGTCTTATTGGTAATTACACTAAACCAGGGTTTTGTGGAATTTTTGAAGTGATGATATGAATATTTAACACCCATCATTAAGATGTCATCTGTATGTCGGAGTGTATGCTAGTTGCGTTGCCATTGTTTATGGTCACAGCATGGACAATTATTTGGAGCAATTTTATGTTCTTTAAGATTCTATAATTTTTAAGGCCCTCAAGTTAATGTCTTGCCTAGGGCCAGCCAGATTCATAACCTGGCTCTCCCTTATAAACTCAAACATTCATTGGGTAATGAAAGGTATAGGTTAGGGGGAGACTCAGTTGTGATGGACAGGGAGATATGGGCAGTGGCTGCACTTGACACTATTAAACAGACAGGTGCAGGACGAAATTTCTTACATTGTAATTAGGATTGTTTAAACCCACCGAGACAGGTGCTAAATCCTGGCATCTCTAAGTCATACCCACCAAGCTTCATCTATGGTACTAATTAGTAATCCATTATACCAATTAGTGACAAAGTATGCTTGTTGGAACAGGTGATCAACCACTGTTTTATCAGAGTTTGTCCCCTACAATTATCACGCTCACATACTAAAATCATAGCTTATTGAGCAGACAGAGAAAGTGATGCACATGTATTTCACTACCTGGTTAAAAAGATTAATGGCTAATGTTATGTTATATTTAAAAAGAACTGATTGTTCCCCTTTAACAAATGTATTTTAGTGCCTTGCTATCTGCTACTAGTAATCTATATGCTGTAATTAATACAATGTGGTTCTCAACAATTTTAAACCCAGACATTATCACTGCCTATATCAACTAAGTTTTTTTGATTAATGTTGCAAAAAGGTTGAAGCTGAAGAACCTTTTAGAATCCTTGAAAGAGTTCAAGAAACTGTGTAATAGCATAGTATTAAATAGACATTCCAGGCCCATTTATCAAGCTCATGTTAGCTACATGACACTTCAGTTTATAAAACAAATAATGTTAGTGTCAGGGATTTATCTCTTTTCATGCTGTACCTTTAAGAAAGTGAACTCACTAGCCCTATTTAAGGCTCCTCCCAACAGAACTCATTGCTTGGTAATTTGTTGCTCAGTGACAAGCTGCTTCTGAAGAGACCTAGCCGTTTATACAACTCTGTATTTCACTTCATTGCTCTCCAAACTCACCCTGAGTTTCTGCATGCTTGAATCAACCTGCAGATGCTCTTTTGTACCTGAAGATTTTCACCGTTTATTCCAGTCAGAGACTTCTCTGTCTCTCTCCTGTATTGAAGTTACTCCCTGCAGCGTGTGACGTCATGCCCGACATTCTCCCGCCGCGGTTCTCTGTCAGACTCGCTGTGATACCGCTGGGACTGTTTGCTGTCTGGTAACAGTATTACTCTGCTCATTTGCCATCTCCTGTAATACTGGTCATAGCAAAATTCTCTGCATCAGACAGAGGGTAAACCCGGCCCCCGAGGAGGAATGGCTCCGGGTTGCAGGTCTATGGCACAATTGTAAGTCCGGTGAGGAGGCAACGTACCAGCACGCACCTTGTCAAAAACGTCTAAGAACTCTCGGTACTCCTCTGGCAATTGAGATTCCGAAGAAGTGCACAAGACTTTAACTGGTTTCCGAAGACAAGTGGAAATACATTGTGGAGACCAAAACAAAATTTCAGACCTGGACCAGTCGAGACTGGGATTGTGCTTTAGGAGCCAGGGATAACCCAGAACAACCGGAAAATGCGGAGAGTTTATCACCTGGAATTGGAGGGTTTCAAAATGTAGAGCCCCAACAGCCATGGATAACGGAGCAGTTTCGTGAGTAACGAGTGCGGGCTGAAGGGGCCTGCCATCAATGGCCTCAATAGCAAGCGGAACGGACCAAGGCAAAACAGGAATGGAGTGCTTAGATACAAAAGCACTGTCAATAAAATAGCCCACAGCACCGGAGTCAACAAGAGCCTGGGTGACTATGGAGGAGTCCACCCAGGAAAAGAAAACCGTGACCAAAGGTTTCTCCTTTAGCGGTTCCAGGGACAAGGATAAACCACCCAGGGTCTGCCCCTGACAGGACCTTAGGTGTTAGGTTTTCCCGGCCAAGAAGGAAAAGACTTTAAAAGGTGGCCCTGTAACCCACAATAGAGACAGAGCCCCTCCCTCCTCCTAAAGCCCCTCTCCGCCATGGAGAGACACGTGAATCCCAACTGCATTGGCTCAGCAGTACCTGGTGACTCGGGACCAGGAGGCATGGGAGGAGAGGGAGGCATGGGTGGGAACGAACACGTAGGAGACAACGGAACAGAAGGCTTCTGCAAGCGCTCCTTGAAAGAGGGCCTCTCACTTAGTCTGATGTCAATTAGGATCAAAAAAGACACCAATGTCTCGAGATTTTCTGGTAAATCTTTGGTAGCAACTTCATCTTTAATTGCACCAGAGAGCCCATGAAAGAAGGCGGCAACAAGGGCTTCATTGTTCCAACCTACCTCTGCGGCAAGCGTACGGAACTCAATGGCATACTGAGCAACAGATCTTGTACCTTGCTGAATGGACATGAGTCGTTTAGCAGCAGAGGAGGAGCGAGCCAGAACATCAAATACCCTTCGAAAGGAGGCCACAAATTCAGGGTAATTTGAAATCACAGGTTTATTAGTCTCCCAAAAGGGATTAGCCCAGGCAAAAGCTGTGTCAGAGAGTAACGAGATGAGAAATCCCATCTTAGCTCTGTCAGAGGGAAACGCCTGAGGTAACATCTCAAAGTAAATGCCCACCTGGTTAAAAAACCCTCTGCACTGATTAGGATCGCCTCCATATCGCTGAGGTAGAGGTGCAGAACTGGACATGCTCCTGGTAGGACTAGGTGCAGCAGCAGAAACAGTAGCAGCCATAACTTGCAGGACACTTTGGTCCAAATGTGCAATGCGAGTCAGCAGGATTTGAAGGGCTAGTGCAAATTGATCCAAGCGGTGATCCTGTTCACCCATCCTGGAAATTATGGCAGGTAAAGGTGGATTATTAGCACCATCAGGATTCATGGTCCTTGCGTCAGGGAGCCAGGAATGCCAGGAATCAGACTGAGACGAGAAGTGCAAAATAAATCACACCTTTATTAATAGAAAAAATAATAAAAAGTCCACAAGTCAAATAACAAGCCAGGAATCAAAACCAGAGCTGGTAGTCAGACGATCCGAGTCAGGAGCCAAAGCGAATAGTCAGACGAGCTGAGTCAGGAGTCAAAGTGAATAGTCAGAATCAGGAACAAGGAGAACAGTAGAATCAGGATCAAGCCAGGGATCAGGAACCAGGAGGGACGTCAGACAGCCAGGTAATACACAGGAGTTCAAAACAAATCAGTAAAGAACTGAAAAAGTGTACAAATATAGCACTCACAAAGTTTTTATTGGTAAATAATGAATCTAGGAGCAAAGGATGAATTATGGAAAATAAAACATAACTTTTACTTCATTGGTTAAAAACAAAGGGTACGGAAATAAAGATTAAAATTGGCATATGCTTAAATTCTGAAAATATTAGTGTGGAGCGAAAAAATTGTGCAGCCTAAATAGGAGACCCTGTAAGTTTATAACTGTAACATATTTACTAAGTAAGTGTATTATTGTAATTAACAGGGAATAATAGTCTGGTTAAGGTATGAATATATAATATATAATATATAAATAACAGGAACATTTGATTATATAATTTGGTACATGTCCTTGGTACCTTCACATCATTTCCCTACCTCAGATAACAAGGTACCATTATTCGCTCTACATATAGAATTAGCAGTTGTCTGTTCTGAGCTGCGATATCAGGACATAAATGATCTGTTTGATACCTTAACCAGACTATTATTCCCTGTTAATTACAATAATACACTTACTCAGTAAATATGTTACAGTTATAAACTTACAGGGTCTCCTCCTATTTAGGCTGCACAATTGTTTCGCACCACACTAATATTTTCAGAATTTACCCCTCCAAGTAAGCATATGCCAATTTTAATCTTTATTTCCGTACCCTTTGTTTTTAACCAATGAAGTAAAAGTTATGTTTTATTTTCCATAATTCATCCTTTGCTCCTAGATTCATTATTTACCAATAAAAACGTTGTGAGTGCTATATTTGTATTCTTTTTCAGTTCTTTACTGATTTGTTTTGAATCATTGATTAGTACAAGCACCAACCTCTATGAGATATTTACTATTAAGTAATCACACATATGAGAACGTTTTAATCATAAGTAGTGCCATTGGTATTTCCCTTGATAATACACAGGAGCTCTCACAAACAGGACTGAGACAACGCAAGGGCAAAGCATACTGAACAGAGGCCCTTTAAATAATAAGTGATGACATCACAATTCTGAGACTGCATCCTGTCTCACACGGATGATGTACACCAGTCTGGCCATAAAAGGAAGTGCAGGAAATGAGCAGCATCACACAGTATGCACCAGAGTCAGCAAGAGAGGTTAGTAAAATGGCTGCAAGCAGCACATGGCAAACAAAGCAGGGAAAAAACCCTGACACATACCTCTCACCACTACAATTTTTAGGCCTAGAATCCATTCCTGTGTTTTTAACGTATGTGTGTCCATTATTGTAAAATTGTCTTAATAAAAAATATTTTTTATTTTTTTACTTTTGTTACTCTCTAGATCTAGTCAATTTCTGAGGGAATTTGAGTGCTTTCAATGTGTACACTTTTCTGCACTCCAGCACTGCTTTCCAGTAAGAAGAACTAATGACCTGTATGAGTTGTACCTGTAGCCAAAGATCACCAATGAAGCTGTATGAGTTCTACCTGTAGCCAACAAGCACTAATGAAGCTGTATGAATTGTACCTCTAGTCAACAATCACTAATAAGCTGAATGAGTTGTACCTGCAACCAACAAGCATGAATGACCTGTATGAGTTGTGTCTCTAGTCAGCAATCATTAATAAAGCTGTATGTGTTGTACCTGTAGCCAGCGCACACTACTAAAGTTGTATGAGTTGCACTTGTACCCAACAAGCACTAATAAAGCTGTATGAGCTGTGCCTGTAGACAACTATCAACAATACAGCTGTATGAATTGTACCTGTAACCAACAAGTATTAATGACCTGTATGAGTTGTGCCTGTAGCCAACGATTATTAATAAAGCTGTATGAGTTGTGCCTGTAGCCAACAAACACTAATGAAGCTGTATGAGTTGTGCCTCTAGTTAGCAATCACTAATAAAGCTGTATGAGTTAAACCTGAAGCTAACAAGCACTTATGAAGCTGTATGAGTTGCACCTGTACTCAACAAGCACTAATGAAGCTGTAGAAGTTGCACCTGTAGCAAAAAAAACAATAACGAGGCTGTATGAGTTGTACCTCTAGCCAACGAGCACTAATAAAGCTGTATGAGCTGCACCTGTACCTAACACGTACTAATAAAGCTGCATGAGTTGTGCCTGTACCTAACAAGCACTAATGAAGTTGCATGAGTTGTATGTGTAGTCAATGAGCAGTAGTGAAGCTATAGAAGTTGCATCTGTGGATTTGTTTTACAAAAATAAATTTAGCTCCAAAAAACACAATTTATGCTTACCTGATAAATTTATTTATCTTGTGGTGTATCCAGTCCACAGATCATCCATTACTTGTGGGATATTCTCATTCCCAACAGGAAGTTGCAAGAGGACACCCAAAAGCAGAGATGTAATATAGCTCCTCCCCTAACTGTCATAGCCAGTCATTCGACCGAAAACAAGCCGAGAAAGGAGAAACCATAGGGTGTAGTGGTTACTGTAGTTTAAATTTAAAAATTACCTGCCTTAAAATGACAGGGCGGGCCATGGACTGTATACACCACAAGAGAAATAAATTTATCAGGTAAGCATAAATTGTGTTTTCTCTTGTAAGGTGTATCCAGTCCACGGATCATCCATTACTTGTGGGATACCAATACCAAAGCTAAAGTACACGGATGAAGGGAGGGACAAGGCAGGAACTTAAATGGAAGAAACCACTGCCTGTAAAACCTTTCTCCCAAATATAGCCTCCAAAGAAGCAAAAGTATCAAATTTGTAAAATTTTGAAAAAGTATGAAGCGAAGACCAAGTCACCGCCTTGCAAATCTGTTCAACAGAAGCCTCATTTTTAAAGGCCCAAGTGGAAGCCACAGCTCTAGTGGAATGAGCTGTAATCCTTTCAGGAGGCTGCTGTCCAGCAGTCTCATAGGCTAAGCGGATTAAGCTTCTTAGCCAAAAAGAAAAAAGAGGTTGCCAAAGCCTTTTGACCTCTCCTCTGTCCAGGGTAAACAAACAAAGCAGATGTTTGACGAAAATCTTTAGTAGCTTGTAATTAAAACTTTAAAGCACGGACCACGTCCAGATTGTGTAACACAAGGATGGAACCACAATCTCTTGATTGATATTGTTGTTAGATACCACCTTAGGTAAGAACCCAGGTTTGGTACGCAGGACTACCTTATCCGTATGAAAAATCAGATAAGGAGAATCACATTGTAAGGCAGATAGCTCAGAGACTCTACGAGCCGAGGAAATGGCTACCAAAAAAAAAAAAAAAAAAAAAAAGAACTTTCCAAGATAAAAGTTTGATATCTATGGAATGAAGAGGTTCAAACGGAACTCCTTGAAGAACCTTAAAAACCAAGTTTAAGCTCTATGGTGGAGCAACAGGTTTAAACACAGGCTTGATTCTAACTAAAGCCTGACAAAATTCCTGAACGTCTGGAACATCTGCCAGACGCTAGTGCAAAAGAATAGACAGAGCAAAAATCTGTCCCTTTAAGAAACTAGCTGACAATCCTTTTTCCAAACCTTCTTGGAGAAAAGATAAAATCCTAGGAATCCTGACCTTACTCCATGAGTAACCCATGGATTCACACCAATAAAGATATCTACGCCATACCTTATGGTAAATTTTCCTGGCGACAGGCTTTCGTGCCTGTATTAAAGTATCAATAACTGACTCGGAGAAGCCACGCTTTGATAAAATCAAGCGTTCAATCTCCAGGCAGTCAGCCTCAGAGAAATTAGATTTGGATGGTTGAAAGGACCCTGAAGTAGAAGGTCCTGTCTCAGAGGCAGAGACCATGGTGGAAAGGATGACATGTCCACTAGATCTGCATACCAGGTCCTGCGTGGCCACGCAGGTGCTATCAGAATCACCAATGCTCTCTCCTTCTTGATCTTGGCAATCAGTCGAGGGAGCAGAGGAAACGGTGGAAACACATAAGTCGGGTTGAAAGACCAGGGCGCTGCTAGAGTATCTATCAGTGTCGCCTTGGGATCCCTGGACCTGGATCCGTAACACGGAAGCTTGGCGTTCTGGCGAGACGCCATGAGATCCAGTTCTGGTTTGTCCCAACGGAGAATCAGTTGTGCAAATACCTCCGGATGGAGTTCCCACTCTCCCGGATGAAAAGTCTGACGACTTAGAAAATCCGCCTCCCAGTGCTCTACACCTGGGATATGGATAGCTGATAGGTGGCAAGAGTGAATCTCTGCCCAGTGAATTGTTTTTGAAACTTCTAACATCTCTAGGGAACTTCTTGTTCCCCCTCGATGGTTGATGTAAGCTACAGTCGTGATGTTGACCGACTGAAATCTGATGTACCTCAGAGTTGCTAACTGAGGCCAAACCTGAAGAGCCTTGAATATCGCTCTTAGTTCCAGAATATTTATTGGAAGGATAGACTCCTCCTGAGTCCACGATCCCTGAGCCTTCAGGGAGTTCCAGACTGCACCCCAACTTAGAAGGCTGGCATTTGTTGTTACAATAGTCCAATCTGGCCTGCGAAGGTCATACCTTTGGACAGATGGACCCGAGATAGCCACCAGGGAAGAGGATCCCTGGTCTCTTTGTCCAGATTCAGTTGAGTGGCCAAATCTGTGTAATCCCCGCTCCCCTGACTGAGCCTGCATAGTTTCAGCGGTCTGAGATGTAAGCGTGCAAACGGCACTATGCCCATTGCCGCTACCATTAAGCCGATTACTTCCATACACTGAGCCACCAAAGGGCGCGGAATGGAATGAAGAACCCGACAGGAATTTAGAAGCTTTGATAACCTGGACTCCGTCAAGGTAAATTTTCATTTCTACAGAATCTATCAGAGTCCCTAGAGCGGCAGAATAGGAGTTAATAACTTTTATTAGTGGCGGCGATGTCGGGGAGCTGCGGAATAGGGGTTAATAACTTTTATTAGTGACGGCGATGTCGAGAGCGGCAGATTAGGGGTTAATAACTTTATTTAGGGGTCGGCGATGTTGGGGGCGGCAGATTAGGGGTAAATAACTTTATTTAGGTGTCGGCAATGTTGGGGTGGCAGATTAGGGGTGTTTAGACTTGGGCATTATGTTAGGGTATTAAGTTTAAACCTAACTTTTTTTTCCCCATAGACATCAATGGGGTTGCGTTACGGAGCATTTCATTCCGCGATCGCAGGTGTTAGTTTTTTTTCTAACACTCTCTCCCCATTGATGTCTATGGGGAAAGCGTGCACGAGCACGTTAAAGCAGCGCTTGGATTTTGTGCGGTATGGAGTTTATCGCAACCATATCGCACGCACAAGGCGGCTTTTCTGAAACTTGTAATGGCAGTGCTATGGAGGGTGAAATAACGCAACTTTTGTTGCGTTCGTTTCGCACCTTCCATAGTGCAAAACTCGTAATCTAGATGTATGAGAATAGTTATGTAGCTAATAATTGCACATGTTGGCTTTAAGAATATAGTCAATAATATGCTCAAAAGTATGGTGAAAAATAGGGAAAAAATACCAAGCTATAAGTAAACAAACTTGTAAACAAATATAACGAAATGAATACCTCTGAAAAGGGGGTGTGGTGAGAAGAGGAATGGGGATAGAAACCTCAGGAAATTAAATTGTATAAATAATACTATATATTATTAATATATCATTTGATTGGGAAATTTAATTTTGGAATTTCCATTAATTTTGTTTCATACATAACTTAAATTTGTATTATAGGTAGAGATTTCAGTAGGAAAGCAGCTATTTCAAATGACAAAATAAAGGTAAAATAGTTATTTCCAAACAATACACTCCAGCAGGTAAATAAATTGCTGGAAACTGTCAAGGTGCGCTGTCCCTTTATGGTACTTTTTCCTTTAAAGGGATAGTAAAGTTCAAATTAAACTTCCATGATTTAGATAGGGCATGTAATTTCAAACAACTTTCTAATCTACTTTTATCATCAAATTTGCTTTGTTCTCTTGGTATTCTTAGTTGAAAGCTAAACCTAGGTAGGCTCATATGCTAATTTCTAAACCCTTGAAGACTGCCTCTTAACTGAATGCATTTGACAGTTTTTCACAGCTGGAAGGCGCTAGTTCATGTGTTTCATATAGATAACATTGTTCTCATGCACGTGGAGTTATTTAGGAATTAGCACTAATTGCCTGAAATGCAAGTCTGTCAAAAAATCTGAGATAAGGAGGCAATCAGCAGAAGCTTAGATACAAGGTAATTACAGAGGTAAAAAGTAAATTTCTATAACATTGTTGATTATGCAAAACTGGGGAATGGTAAATAAAGGGATTATCTATCTTGTTAAAGAATAACATTTTTGGTGTTTACTATCCCTTTAATAAATCCTGCTAATTAATACATATAAAGTGTAGAAACATCAAATCACATGTGCTGAGAACATCAGTCTGATATTATACAGTTTTATCTGTATAATACCCAAACATATCATGATGATTACTATAGGTTACAATGTATTTATAAATATATTTTATAGCGCATCCCCTTTCTCTGGTTTAACTAAACAAAGTTAAACAAAGGTTAACGATAGTTAAAATCTCTTACAGACGAATCATAAAAAAAAAATCTTCTTTTTAAAAATCTACAAATTTTTTTTAACTATATTGTTAGCAGTGTCGGCCTCAGGGTTAGCAAACCCTGTTACAAATAGTCCTTGGGCACAGTGCCGTTCTTTGTCTATGACCATGTGATTCATGTTGTAATGTTAATATCCTTAAACAGACATTAAACATTTAACTATTAATAGTAAAGAAACAACAACAAAAAATGCCAAACTATCATTTAGTTTGTCCATTGTTCTAAAATTTACATCTGAAATTGTAGTTTTTCTACTGCCAGAGAGGTTTGAGGGCAAGCATCATACCTAACCCTTTTGGTACCGGGAGTTTCAGAGAAGACTTGGCCAAAATACCGGATAATTTTTAGCATTTTTGCTATCCCTCCGTTTGAACAGAAATATAGCCTTGTTTTTTTTTTAAAAAAGTAGACAACTCAAGGTATTGATCTAGACCCATTTAGGTATACTTCATGCCACCATTTCACCGCCAAATGCTATCATATAAAAAAATCTTTAACCTTTTTACAAATTTTGAGTTTCTCACTGAAATTATTTACATACTGCTTGTGCAATGATAGCTCAAATGGTTGTAAAAGCTTCTCTCGGATCCTCTTTATTTAGAACTAGCAGACAAACATGACGTTGCCATAGGTTTTTGGTAATTAGAATGCCACTAACTGCAGCTGGGCACCCCACTTCTATTATTCCACACAGTGAAGGAGTTAATAAAGTAGCTTGTAAGGTTAATTTTAACTCTAGTGTAGAGATTACCCTTACAGCTGACACCACCTGATTCCTCCTAAACAACTCTCTTCCCTCCCTAACCCCCCACTGGCCACCACCATCTTAGGTACTGGCAGACAGTCTGCCAGTATGCAGTTTAGTTTTTTATTATTATTATTATTATTATTATTATTATTTAACTGCTGTGTAGTAATCCTCCTCAACCCTCCCACCTCCCTAATCCCCCCAAATAGCTGTCTAACCCTCCCCCTAACACTAATGGTGTCCATCTTTAGTACTGGCAGCTGTCTGCCAGTACCTATAAATACATTTTTTTTATGTAGTGTAGTGGACCCCCCTCTGGTGATTGTTTGCTAGGGCTGACCCAATTCCTCACCCCACCTTTTTTGCTGTAGCATAGCTCCCCATACCTTCATTTTTTTTGTCAGGGCACTCCCTCCCCTCCTGTAACTTTACAGCCGAGACTGCTAGAGCTTCCTGCATCTCCTATGTATATATACGCCATGCGGTACAATAGGCAAAGTACTGCATGACATATATATATATATATATATATATATATATATATACTACTGTATATACGTCTTATTGGATTTTTTTCTTTCATTATTCTGATAGAGAATACAATTTTTGAAAAGTTTCATTTGATTGACAGATGAGTCATGAGTTGCTGTAAATGGCGATCGGAGCTTCAGCTATTATCCGTGTAGCGTTTATAGTGAAATAGTTTTGAAGATAAGTGTATCCTAACGATTTCATGAATGAAACTCTCATTCATTTTTTAAATGCTATCGTTTCACTTTATGTAATCTGTTTAATTTGACATTCACTTTAAACCTGCTCTCTGCCAACTCCCTGATGCATACTTGTTAATGGTCAGATACACTCAGTGCATACTGATAAATGCTCAAACTCTTGACAGACATATGCAGACAAACTGGGTTAAATCCTGACACACAGACATACTCGGTAACACAGCCACAAATTCTATCACAATTACTAACAAAGAAGCACTCACATGTGCTAGAATTAAACCACTAAATATGATGAGTACCTTGTGGCAATGACGGATTTACATTGAGGGAGTGTACCCTCCTGTCTGTGGCCCCAAACAAACTTAAAACAGTTGAAAATGCAATTGTCTTATTGGTAATTACACTAAACCAGGGTTTTGTGGAATTTTTGAAGTGATGATATGAATATTTAACACCCATCATTAAGATGTCATCTGTATGTCGGAGTGTATGCTAGTTGCGTTGCCATTGTTTATGGTCACAGCATGGACAATTATTTGGAGCAATTTTATGTTCTTTAAGATTCTATAATTTTTAAGGCCCTCAAGTTAATGTCTTGCCTAGGGCCAGCCAGATTCATAACCTGGCTCTCCCTTATAAACTCAAACATTCATTGGGTAATGAAAGGTATAGGTTAGGGGGAGACTCAGTTGTGATGGACAGGGAGATATGGGCAGTGGCTGCACTTGACACTATTAAACAGACAGGTGCAGGACGAAATTACTTACATTGTAATTAGGATTGTTTAAACCCACCGAGACAGGTGCTAAATCCTGGCATCTCTAAGTCATACCCACCAAGCTTCATCTATGGTACTAATTAGTAATCCATTATACCAATTAGTGACAAAGTATGCTTGTTGGAACAGGTGATCAACCACTGTTTTATCAGAGTTTGTCCCCTACAATTATCACGCTCACATACTAAAATCATAGCTTATTGAGCAGACAGAGAAAGTGATGCACATGTATTTCACTACCTGGTTAAAAAGATTAATGGCTAATGTTATGTTATATTTAAAAAGAACTGATTGTTCCCCTTTAACAAATGTATTTTAGTGCCTTGCTATCTGCTACTAGTAATCTATATGCTGTAATTAATACAATGTGGTTCTCAACAATTTTAAACCCAGACATTATCACTGCCTATATCAACTAAGTTTTTTTGATTAATGTTGCAAAAAGGTTGAAGCTGAAGAACCTTTTAGAATCCTTGAAAGAGTTCAAGAAACTGTGTAATAGCATAGTATTAAATAGACATTCCAGGCCCATTTATCAAGCTCATGTTAGCTACATGACACTTCAGTTTATAAAACAAATAATGTTAGTGTCAGGGATTTATCTCTTTTCATGCTGTACCTTTAAGAAAGTGAACTCACTAGCCCTATTTAAGGCTCCTCCCAACAGAACTCATTGCTTGGTAATTTGTTGCTCAGTGACAAGCTGCTTCTGAAGAGACCTAGCCGTTTATACAACTCTGTATTTCACTTCATTGCTCTCCAAACTCACCCTGAGTTTCTGCATGCTTGAATCAACCTGCAGATGCTCTTTTGTACCTGAAGATTTTCACCGTTTATTCCAGTCAGAGACTTCTCTGTCTCTCTCCTGTATTGAAGTTACTCCCTGCAGCGTGTGACGTCATGCCCGACATTCTCCCGCCGCGGTTCTCTGTCAGACTCGCTGTGATACCGCTGGGACTGTTTGCTGTCTGGTAACAGTATTACTCTGCTCATTTTCCATCTCCTGTAATACTGGTCTGTATATATTGCATTGTATGAACTGTGTGTACTACTGCAACTTCATTATACTCAAGCTTGCCATATTAACTGTGTAACTCTCACCTGCTGGGGATTCATATAAGCTTCAGATGACAAATATGCACTAAACTATTTCTTCTACTTACTAACTTGCATACAAATAACTGTGACAAAGATTCATATTGCTACCATTTCTCATAAACGGACTTCCTAAGCATACTTCAGTCTTTATCACAATTCACCTTCATATCTGCTTGCAAATAACTGTTTGTATAACTTCAACTTTACCTGTTTCATGAGATTAACACAGCTTCTTATGCTTTCATTGAACAAGTTTGGAAATAACTAATATTCATTATCAAATTATGGTTTACATAATGCCCTCAGCTTAATTTTTTCATTCAGATATCAAAGTACTGTGTGAATTTTGGTGTGTTTGCTAAAGCCTGCTGCATAAACTATTTTACACTGCTTGTGTGAGTGAATCAAGGCACCTGCAGTAATTAACTCTTTCACTACTGTTGAAGTTACATTCCTCTAAGAATTACTCTCCTTTCTGCTGCTAGCAGTCATTGTTGCGTGAAGGTTCCGTTTTCACTCAGCTACCCTGCTGTAGTGACCCTCAGATCAATGAGCATATCAGGGTTCCCTTAAGTTCAATCTGTGGGAATCCGAGGTAAGGTGTGAGACTGAGTGGTCCTACATTAGCAGTAAGCTGTTGTAGTAGTGTTTTCTAAAAGAACTTAGCAAATCCTAACAGTTAGCTACATGACACTTCAGTTTATAAAAACAAATAGGGCACGATCCGATATACGGCGTAGTTTTCTGCGCAAGCGTGGGAAGCCGCGCCGCCTGTAATTTCACCTCGCACATCGGGGTATTACATATACTGCGCCGTTAGATGCTAAACTGGCGTAAGTAGGACAAACTGGCGATCTTCCGAAAAGTGCGCAAATACATATTTTAGTCGTCGCAAGTAACTTACGCCTGTATAGTGCAATAATAAAATCTGCCTGTGCAGGTGAACGCAGCAACCTAAGCTGTAGGGTATCTCTGCAATCACATATTGATCCGTAATTGGGACTCTGAGGACTGATCCCCCAATAAATATAGGGATCCCTGGCACTACTTGATAAGCACATAAAGAAGGCATCCTGGTACACTTGGCAATCACTGCAGCCTGCATAAAGTATTGTCTCATTAAAGACTGGTGTAGACTCCCCCTTTTGTAGTGGGGCCTTGACTCCCATATTCCTTTCTCATATTTTGGTGAAAACACTGTGATGGAGGAGTAAGAGATGCTGTAATCCCCCCCCCCCCAATAATACCCCCCACAATATCTTCTCAGCCCTACTTTCTTTCATCTTCGTATACCAGTCCCATACATCAGCTGAAAGGCCTTAGTCAAGCTTGCATGAGGAGATATTATCTACCTTATCAAAAACAAACGGTCACTATGTCTAAACAGAGGCAACAAGAGAGGAGACTTAAACAGCAAGTAGAGGTGGCAGGGCCACAATCTGAGCCAGCAGAGCCCCCTGACAACCCTCTTCAAGACACACACCCTATTGTCTCGCAACTTTCTGCTTTATTTTTGCCGAAAATTGAACAATTACAAACGGGCCTCGACTCTCTCACCTCTGAATTTAAGTCTTTCTCAGCAAGGCTAAATAGGGTTGAACAGAGAGTGGCTGATACTGAAACGCAGCAAAGAGAATCTTCTTCAGGTATATTGTCTCTGCAGAAACAAAATAAGGAGCTCCAAGAGATGACCTAGAAAATAGGTCACGGAGGAACAATATCAGGGTAGTAGGAGTTCCAGAGTCGGTCCCAAGTTCTGATCTAGTGGACTTTGCTGAAAAGATTCTTCCAGAACTACTGCACTTCCCACAGTCCCAAATCCCCTGTGTAGTAGAGAGGGCACACAGAGTGGGGCCCCAGCAGCGCAGGGATGAACCTCCAAGAACCTCTCCACGCCAAATCATGATTAAATATCTATGCTTTAAGGACAAAACTGCTCTATTAAAGGCCTATAGGCAAAATCAAGGTCTTTCATATGAAGGGAAGAAAATATTCTTATTCCAGGATTACTCTGCGGATATCGCAAAGAAGAGACGGGAGTTCTCTCCCTACTGCAAAGACCTCTTGGAGAGGGGAGAAATGGTCTCACTGCTTTATCTAGCCGTCTGAAACTGCAGACCAGAAATGGGCCGAGGCTATTCGACTCTCCGAAGCAATTACAGATTTTCCTTCAATCAGAAGAACAACGACAGGCTCCTCAGAGAGGGGAGAGCCCCATGCGGAATAATGAAGATCCTTGAAAATCAGCGCTCATGGAGGTTGCGGTTACCTATGGGAACTTTCCTGGGACTGTATTATTTAGTTTCATCTTGTTTCTTATCCAGACTTAAAACACTATTTAATTATCTTTGTACTGCCTGAGTTGCAGTACAGGACATATCCTTTTGAAAATGTGGGGGGGGGGGGTTTGTTTCTTATTTGAGAAGTTATTAAAAATTCTAACGTATTGGTTTATATTTAGTTTTGTGATTGTATGAAGTTTATAGTTGTATGGACCTCCATTAGCTGCCACATAATTTGTCTGTTTGTTCAGGGAGTCATAATACAATTTACATACCTTCAATGTTAATGCAAATGTTGATCTCTATCTGCCTTCTTATCTCCAATTTTTTTATCATTAATAAGCTCAAAGCAGAGAGTGAAGCGGTTCTGTTGGTCCTCCCCAGGGTGCCAGGTGGTGAGTACAGACATCTCATCTCTCAGGTCATTGTAAATTTCCACTCTAACATTCCTACTATTGCACATTTCCAGGGCTTCATCTCACACCCTCAGAACACTTTAGAGAATAGGTCAATACCAGGGTTTCATCTCACCATGAGTCTCCGGGTTATATCCTGGAATGTGGGAGGCATAACGTCCCCCATTAAGCGCAAATCTATCCTGAAGTATCTTAACTCCAAAAGGGTGGATATTGCTATTTTGGAAGAAACTCATCTCAACCCTGCTGAGCATCTAAAACTCAAGCAGGGATGGGTAGGGGAAGTGATATTTACCCAATATGAGGCGAGTAGGGCGAAGGGGGTAGCTTTTCTGTTCCGGAAAAACCTTAATTATAAAAATAACACACACGGTGTTAGACCCAGAAGGGAGATATGTCTTACTTAAAATTACAGTGGAAGGAACCCCCCTGATTCTGGGAGGTGTATACGGTCCCCATACATATAGGTCTGAGTTTTGGAGCTCTTTGAGAGTTAAGCTTCTCCGTTTGGAGGGGGCTCCCCTTATTATAGGAGGGGACTTTAATATAGCGCCAAAGGTCCCGGCAGACAGATATCGTAAACCCACACTAACTCATACACACAAGAGCTCATACAAAAACTCGAAAAGGGATTCCCTTGTATTATCAAAATTCGCTGCGGGCCTTTCATTGGTAGACATCTGGAGGCAAAGGAACCCAGAGGTCAGGGATTTTACTTGTACTACACTCGCTAAAGACACGCATTCCCAAATAGACCTATTCCTGGTTTCAGCTGAACTGCATTCCAGAATTGAGGATACTAGAATAGAAGCCCCGCTCCTATCTGACCATGCTCCGATTGTCTTAAAATTAAAGGTAGGACAGGTGAGAAATCCCCCAGGGACATGGACATTTCCAAAGTATCTATACCGAGATACTAACTTTAAAAATTACCTAATTGGGGAGTGGCTGACGTTTAAATCCACAAATCAACAACATATAGGAAACCCCATCCTTTACTGGGAAACATGTAAGGCAGTACTCAGAGGGGCTACAATATCTTATGTGTCAGGAGCTAAGAGGAAAAAGAAAAATAGAGAGGAACTACTTCTTAAACAACTCCTTAATGCAAGGAATACATATCTTAGAAACCTCTCAGAACTAAATAGGGATAAATACAAAGAAATCAAATCTCAGAGAGACACAAACCTCGCACAAAATGCAGCAAGAGATCTGAACTTTAATCATGCAAGATTTTACCGATACAGCAATAAGACTGGGCGACCATTAGCCAGACTAACCAAACTGACAAAACCTATGACTCCCATATCAGCCATTAGACAGGGACAGACAATTCTCACGGCCAAAGAGGGAATTCAGGAAGCTTTTAGAGACTATTACACTAACCTATACAAAGGACAGGTAGTACTTGATTCTGACAGGGAGAATTTTTGGTCCTCAGTGGAACTCCCATCATTGTCCGATCAACAACTCGACACACTTAATACCCCCATTGTCGCCCAGGAAATATCAAAAACTATTGTGAAGGCCCCTCTTGAAAAAACGCCAGGCCCAGATGGCTTGCCATCTGAGTTTTACAAGATCCTCTCGGGCGAAGTTACAGAGATACTAATTAATCTCTTTAAGGGTATCTTGACAGATGAGACCAATTTATCGTCGAGATTCACGGAAGCAAATGTCTGCCTGATCCCGAAACCGGACAGAGATCCTCTTAACACGGCGTCATATCGTCCCATCTCATTGATGAATGTGGATTATAAACTTTTCACTAAAATCATGGCAGACAGGTTAGCAATTATCCTCTCCAATATCATTCACCCCGATCAAACGGGATTTGTGAAAGGGAGATCCGCGGTCACCAACCTTCGTACTCTACAGTTTGTGTTAACACATTATTGGAATGATAACAACTTGGGTGAAAGACAGAATACACCGGAAGCCTGCGTTCTACTTGTAGACGCAGAAAAAGCCTGATAACAGGCAATTTTGCAAGAGGTTTAAGAGCCATCTATGCTTCCCCGGCAGCGTCGATAATAGTAAATAGAAAACCTACGCAACCCTTTATTTTGGAAAGAGGTACGAGACAGGGGTGTCCCCTGTCGCCCCTCTTGTTTGACATAGCGCTCGAGCCCCTGGCCATTAAGATCAGGAAGGAGACTGAGGGTATGAAAATAGGTCAGGAAACTAGGCACTTATCCCTTTTCGCTGATGATATGTTGTTGTATATATCCAACCCTGCAGTGAATGTCAACAAAATAATGTCCATTTTCACTGATTTCGGGAAAATATCGGGCTACAAGGTTAATACGGACAAAACGGAATTGGTCTGGTTGATTCTACACAACACTGAGTGTGTCACACAATTTGATTTTAAGGTAGTACATAAAACTTTTAAGTACCTAGGCATTAAACTATCAGTGGATCCACACTCGTGGTATGGAGCCAATTACTCCCCTCCGAAAAAAGAGGCGCAGGATCTGGTTGCTCATTGGGCCAAAATTCCCCTTTCGGTTTCGGGCAGAATAGGGCTTGTAAAGATGATACTTTTCCCCAAAATACTCTACCTCCTACAAATGATACCTTATGTTCTGAACAAAGGGGACTTAAAATTCTGGAACTCTTTGATCTTTCGTTTTATATGGGCTAACAAAAAACATAGAATTAAAAGGAAAAAAGATGTATGGCCTAGTGGAGGCAGGGGGGGGGTTAGCAGTCCCGAATCTTGAACTTTATGCTTGGGCAGCCCAGGCTAAATATGTTCTGGATTGGCTCACAGATAGGCAACATTTTACGATTCCTGGGTTGGAGAAACAGGCTATAGCACCATGGACTCTTCAGGCTCTCCCTCACTTAAATGCGACACAAGCATATAAATTACTGACTAAATACCCCCTTATGCAGCAACCTCTATATGCCTGGAGGAAAATATGCAGGAAGCTTAAAATTAAACATGAATTCACAAATTTTTTGCCAATACAGGGAAATCCCAACTTTGTCCCGGGTCTTACCTCTCAACATTTCCGGGAGTGGAGAGATAGAGGTATTAACTCTGTCTCGAAGCTTCTGGAGTCGGATGGGAAAACGGTTTGTACATTCGCAAACTTACAAACGACCTTCAAAATACCGAGGTCACACCATTTTGCTAATCTGCAAATAAAACACTACATAACATCATTGATCTCACTAGGTGACATGCCAGGGATAGATAGCCCTGTTTACTCATTGACCTCCACATTTCAACAAGGTAATACTTCTATATCACCAGTCTATAGAATGTTGGGGAGGGAAGAAAACACTAATCAGTTAAAGACTCTCAGTGAAAAATGGTCAGACACCCTGAACGCGGAAATCACAATCTCACTAGTACAGGAGAGTATACAGAGAGTCAGGAAAGCATCTCTGGCTTCAGATATAAGGGAGGCACACACTAAACTCCTCAATCAGGCGTTCATCACACCCAAGCTGTATAAAGTTTGGGATCCAAACTCAGAGGGTAAGTGTCCAAAATGCGCAGCGCCCAAAGCGAACCTATTGCATATGATTTGGTACTGTCCAAAACTGTATAGATTCTGGGGAATGCTGGGCAGGCAGGCAGGATATTCAGTTCCCCCTTGTCCCTCTCGCCTCAGGATGTAATCTTGGGTTTCCAAGAACAACCCCGAGATATTAGGGTACTTCTATATATAATAGTTTTGTAACAAATGGTTTGTAACAATTCTGTGATTTGAGCCTTCCATCCCCGGATTTTAGCTTTCTCTGGTTTACTGTGTATTATTCTATAAAGACATAGAGGACTCCAATTGCTGTACTACTACATATACGGGACTTTGCTGTTATCGATACTTATATCTTTAATTGGTGCAACTCCTTGGTTTTATATCCTCGAACTCCTCTATTTTCACTATATATAATAGTCTCACAGGCTAGGGGAGGGGAGAGACTAGAAGGGATTAAGTGGTGGATTTTAGGTAATTAAACTGGAAAATGTTGGCATACGGGACTAATTGTTAAATGAGAACCTGTGAAAATGTTAAACACTACTATATGTACTTTTATGTTCATCCATTGTAGACAGAGGATATTTGTTTTCTTGTTAATATATCTGAAATTCCAGAAATATCTGGTATATCACCGAAAGCTTACCTCCGTAAAACCATGTTGAATTTTGCTGAAATGTTTCTTTTTTCCTTTTTCTCTGTATGCCTTCAAATAAATAAAATATTAAAAAAAAAAAAATGCGACATGTAATTACGCTATTCAAAAGTCATATATAAACCCATGCACAGCCGCCATTTTCTTCAGTGTGTTTGGCTGGTTCGTTGAGCTACAGCACACTACAGTGGAGTGGAGGATTAGTCAGAGTAGAGAGAGAGGCGCAAACAGAGGAGTTAGTTAGGTCGCATTGTTGGTTGATTAAGCTTGTATACTTACACATATTTTTACATATTGCACACATATTTCATACATACATATACAAAGACACCACACTTTTTTTCAAACACCTCACACATTTTATTTCAATTTTAAAGTGTGATAGGCTGAGTGTTTGGCTGTGATTGTGTGTGATTGAACTGGGAGTGTGAGTGTGTGAGTGTGTGTAGTGTGAGGATGGCATGGAGAGGTAGGGGTCAGAGGGGAGGAGGGGAGAGGAGTAGCAGGGAGAGGAGTCCCCGTCAGGGAGTAAGTGGAGTGGGGAGAGTGAGAGCTAGAAGGGATGATGGGAGGGGAGATGCCAGAGAGCCCCAGAGACCAGGCACATCTAGAAGAGGGACAGAAAGGGGGAGGAGGGAGAGGATAGGGAGGAACCCACACCAGGGACATCACAGGGAGCACGCCAGGTGTCCACGGAGGATGAGATGTCCAAACTTCTCATTCAATGAAAATGTTGCCCAAGTCCAGGCCATCATGGACAATCACAATGCCCTCTTTGGCCAGGAGAAGGGAAAAGGCAGTGCCAAAAGGCGTAAAACAGCATGGTTGGCAGTAGAGGATGCCGTCAACAGTGTGGCCCCGCAGAGGAGGACTGTTGAGGGCCTTAAAAAGCGGTGGAATGACTGCAAGAGGCGGGTGAAAGAAAAGATGGGGCAGGAAGCTATGCACCAGAGGGGAACAGGTGGTGGTCCACCCCTGGACATAGAATACAACACCTGGCAGGAGATGATACGCAGGTCCCTGAGTATCACAGCAGTCCGTGGACTTCCAGGGGCTCGTGACTCAGGGGCTGCAACCACAGCACATCATGCTGGTGAGTAACATCCCACACACCAGTATTATATGTATTTGAGATATAACATCCTTTAATGTCACACATTCATGTACACAATGAGGAGCATGGTATTTGACCTACTAACAAAAACATCTACAATTATATTTCACATTAATGCTACTTAACACAATGCAATTCATGATATGAGGTGGAATAGTGCAATACTAACATGTTTCAGAGTAACACAGGCCACAAGCCACATGTACAGTTTTCAGTAAATGGACACTATAGCCATCACAATACTTTTAGCTCAAGAAAGCAGCTTCAGTGCCTACATCAGGCTAAAGTAAATTGTGTGACCATAGTGTCACTTAAAGAACACATTTTCTCCATCATTGACATGTACACATAACTATTGTATGAAACACATACCTGTATACTGCGCATATTAAAATCCCTCATATCACAAATCACAATGTGCACATGCATGTTATAGAGTTTGACATGAGAATCAGTATAGGCCCTAGCATGTATCAATGAACATTGTATGCCCACATGAACATATATATGACTGTACTAATCCCTCTCATCATTTGACTCCTTCACAGAACCTCCTGTCACGAGGATACAAACAGGCATGCCGCCACCACCACCAGTCACAGTCATGCCTCATCCACCACCAGTCACAGGCATGCAGCATCCACCACCAGTCACAGGCATGCAGCCACCACCACCAGTCTTCAGGCAAACACATGAACAGTATGCTCCCAGGCATGAGCATGGTTGGATGGCTTCAGTTGAGGACCCGGGAGTGATGCCAACACCATTGCCATATGACCCCTGGCAAGATTCCTGGCCAGAGGAATATTCTTCTTTTGGATTTGAGGGGGAGCCAAGACAGCCACAAAGGACCCATGTATTTAACCCCCCCCCCCCAACACAATCTAAGGGCAGTCATAGCTTTTACACACAGAGTATGTCACAAGAAGTGCCAACTGGACAGGCTGAGTGGTCACACACTGGTCATCAGTGGGACTATCGATTCACTCTGAGAGCTCCACCATCCTCATCACTTGGGAGAGCTCCACCATCCTCATCACTTGGGAGAGCTCCACCATCTGCAGATGATGAAAATATAGCTGAAAGTACTCAAGAACCAGCAGATGCAGCTGAACCTGTCCCAACAGAACCAGCAGATGCAGCTGAACCTGTCCCAACAGAACCAGCAGATGCAGCTGAACCTGCCCCACAAGCACATAGAAGCCCTGCTGTTCAAGAGCCTGTGGATGCATTGTATTCACCCCTGGGTGAGGAATACATTGCACTCCAGAGGAGGCTCATAACAAGCACGGAGAACATATAAAGAGGCCAAGAGAGGTTCTTCAGGAGCCAACAGAGGAGACAACAACTTAGCATAGAGCTACAGAGGGACATAGCAGCATTGTTAAGTGCAAGTGTTCATAACCAATCACAGATGATGCGAATTCTGTCTGATATGCAGATGCAAATGGACAATAGATGGAGAGAACAAAATCAACTCTTGGGTGTGTTGGTTGAGCACTTTACACACCAGCAGGACACTGCCTCCAGCCTATCATCTGTGGCCAGCACACCAGCAGAAACAGCAGAATCTTATCAAACCAGGAGAAGAAGGCAATCCACTACAGCCACCTCAGCTCCCTCATCCATGAAGCCAAAAAAGAAAGAAATATTCTTATAGTTCACCATAAATCTTGTCCTCTGTTATTTACCATATAATTAGAGTTCAAAAAAAGAATAGCAGCACTCCAAAAATGATAATTACCAGTCCTTTATTGTAGCCAAAAGCACAAGTGAAGCAGCAACGTTTCAGACTACATGTCCTTCATCATGCTATACCTACATCACTTCCACTTCCTCCTTATATACCCAAGAAGTGCACACCCACCAAATCACAATTAACACTTAGTATGCCAAAACCTAACTTAACAATTTTGGGGCATATGCAAATATTCCAACATTCATTTTCTAAAAATTACTATATACAAGTTAATAACTTATTCATTTTATACAAAAGAAAGAAAAAAGTAAAATGTTACACAGGTAATTGGAGGACATCAAAATATATCAAGGGAATTCTTTCTACCTATAAATACAGAATAATTTTTGTTTTTATTTTTCTTGTTACTTATTAATAACAACCCTATTACAAAAACACTATTTGACAATATTACACACTAAATGCCAAAAATTTTATTTTTATTTTTACAGAAAAATAGACAGATCTTATTCTTTATTCATACCCATTGGTACTAATGAGTTTAGAGTAAAGATCCAAAATGCCTCTCTCTGCTTGAGGTACTGCTCTCTATCACCTCCTCGCCTACTGGGAGAGATATGCTCTAATACTTGAAATCTCAATTGACTAACCCCATATTGGGCCTCCATGAAATGAGTGGCCACTGGTGATTTCAGATTATTTCTCCTAATACTTGACTTATGCTCGGTGATCCTATCCCTAACCCTGCGGGTCGTCTCACCTATATAAATAAGGCCACACAGGCACTTAAGGAGGTATATCGCAAAGTCAGTATTACATGTTAAAAATTCCTTAATCCAAAAAATTTTTCCAGACTGAGGATGTACAAAATGTGGCCCCTTTATCATGTTGTTACAATGTGAACATCCCAAGCAAGGGTAACAACCTAGATTTTTCTTTGTAATGTACCCTTGTCTACCAGTTTTGGCACTGCCAATATCCGCCTTTACCAGAGTATCTCTTAAATGTATCCCTCTTTTATAAGATGGCATAGGGACATTCTGGAACTCTGGTATACCTGGATTACAATTCTTCAGAATATACCAATGTCTATGAATAATTCTCTGAATCTGAGTGCTCAATTCATTATATTCTGAAACAAAAACCAATCTGTCTTTATTTCTATCCTTCGTTCTTACTCGTGGTTTGAGTAAATCATCTCTAGCAATCTTCATAATGTTTCTAATCTCTTTATCAATCAATTCTTTATCATATCCTCTGTCCAAAAAGAGATTAGCCATCTCCCTGAGTCTTTCTTCACTTTTTCTGTCATCTGACACAATGCGGCGAACCCGCATAAATTGACTCTTGGGAAGGGAATTCCTCAAGGACAGAGGATGTGCACTACTTGCCAGTAATAGATCATTTCTGTCAGTTTCCTTTTTATATAAATACACCTTGATTCTACCATTTTCCTTAATCACTAGAGTATCTAGGAATGCTAAGCTCTCCTCACTATGAACCAAAGTAAATTTTATATTCACTGTGGCGGAATTTAAAATCTCCACAAACTGCAATAGGCTTCCAATGTCACCCAGCCATATGCCAAATACATCGTCAATATAGCGCCACCAGGTGGCGCCATATTCCTTAAAGAGATTATTATTATATACCAATTTTTCTTCATAAATACTCATAAAGATGTTGGCATATGTAGGGGCAACATTGGAGCCCATTGCAGTTCCTTGTTTCTGTATATAGAAGTGATCCTGAAATAGGAAATAATTACACCATAATATAATGTCTAACAGCCCTAGAATGAACTCCTTCTCATCCACAGTGAATAAATTAGAATCAGCCATTACCTTGTTCACAGCACCCACACCCCCATCATGACTGATGGAAGTGTAGAGGCTAGAAACATCCATACTGTACAGAATGCACTTATTTAAAGGGACAGAAATATTTTCTAATTTATTCAGAAAATCCCCTGTATCCTTGATATATGATTGGGATTCAACAACAAATCTCCTCAACAATTGATCTAAATACACTGAAACATTCGAGAACACACTGTCAACACTTGCCACAATGGGGCGTCCTGGTGGTTTTGTCAAATTTTTGGGCACCTTAGGAAGTGTATATATGACAGGTGTTCTCGGATGTTTATTGATCAAGAATTCTTTCTCCTCTGGACCAATGATGCCTTTATGAATTGCAACATCAATACACTTGTTAAGCTCTTTTTGAACAGTAAACACAGGATTATAATATATTGGTTCATAAATATCTCTATCTGACAACTGGCGTAATATTTCTGATATATAATCTTCTTTATTCTGTACAATTGTGGCCCCGCCCTTATCGGCAGATTTAATTATTATTTGGTTGTTCCTTTTAATATTTAATAGACCCTCTCTTTCCTTTCTAGAAAAAATAGTAGTCCTATATCTATACTTAGCACCAATGCCACTGTATTTCTTTCTAAGTCTGTTAACATCTGAATAAAACTGGGACATAATGGTATCTACACTCTTGTGATAGTATTGAGGGTTAAATTTCTTTTTTTATTCTCAATTGCAATTTCCTTATACTTAGCATTCCTGCAGTATTTATTTATTACCAGTTCCTCTTTTGTCTCCAGTCTTGTCTCACTTGTAGAGCTCCCATCTGTATTACCTATTTCTTTTGTTGGGCCGTCGCTTCCCTCTAGCGGGTGCTGCATGTTTTCGTTGCCCCTTCTGTGCCTGTGTTTCCTGCCTTCGCGGCGTAGTCGCTTACCGATGTTGTTGTTCCGTCCGAGTCCCCCGTCGACTCACTGGAGCTGTTTGGTACAGCGTTCTCTTTCCTTGGCTTCCTCTGTCTCCGCCATCTTGGACCGGAAGTCCCGCCTCCTGACCTGTTCTGCGGGTCATACTTCCAACGATAGACTCGATTGGTCGAGTAATCCTCCTCATCACGGAGGAATTTCGAGCGTTTCCCCTCCTCCAGCACTTTACACAACTCTGCAACCTGGGAATTAGCATCTGCCAGGAACTTTTCAATCTTATCCAGGGTAAGTGCTGACTTCAATTCAGCCTCTAATCGACCAATTTCCAATCATTGTAATTCAAGCTCTTTTTGCAGGCACTCTACAGTGAGCACCATTAGGTCAAACGAACATTTATTTAGTATTAATTCAAACTTTTTACAATACTCAGCATTGTCCACCATTAGGGTAGGTCTGGCACTCATGCGGAGTCCACGGGGAATCCTTCTCACCCGATAGTACTCTGACAGTGTTGTTGAGTGCAATTCATAAGCAACCTGTTTTTTAAGTGCTTTCTCATAGTTGTTGCTTACTTTTTCCACAGGTAACACTTTTAGAAAGTCTCTTGACCCCAGTGCTATTATGGTAATCCTTGAGGCCTCCAGGTCAGTGTATGCAAATGTAGTTGTGCTTAAATCGGCATTATCTGTATTATTAGCATTCTCCATATTAACAGTGATGCACGAAACCAATGCAGCAAAAAATTCCAGACAAAATAATGAAAAAGTCCAGCAAACACTGTATAGATATTGGGTGCAAACTATAACAGGGCACTGCACAACCCTGTATCCATATGCAAAGTTCAAAAAAAGAATAGCAGCACTCCAAAAATGATAATTACCAGTCCTTTATTGTAGCCAAAAGCACAAGTGAAGCAGCAACGTTTCGGACTACATGTCCATCATGCTATACCTACATCACTTCCACTTCCTCCTTATATACCCAAGAAGTGCACACCCACCAAATCACAATTAACACTTAGTATGCCAAAACCTAACTTAACAATTTTGGGGCATATGCAAATATTCCAACATTCATTTTCTAAAAATTACTATATACAAGTTAATAACTTATTGAAGTCAGCACTTACTGAATTGAAGTCAGCACTTACCCTGGATGAGATTGAAAAGTTCCTGGCAGATGCTAATTCCCAGGTTGCAGAGTTGCGTAAAGTGCTGGAGGAGCGGAAACGCTCGAAGTATGACCCGCAGAACAGGTCAGGAGGCGGGACTTCCGTTCCAAGATGGCGGAGACAGAGGAAGCCAAGGAAAGAGAACGCTGTACCAAACAGCTCCAGTGAGTTGATGGGGGACTCGGACGGAACAACAACATCGGTAAGCGACTCCGCCGCGGAGGCAGGAAACACAGGCATAGAAGGGGCAACGAAAACACGCAGCACCCGCCAGAGGGGAGCGACGGCCCAACGAAAGAAATAGGTAATACAGATGGGAGCTCTGCAAGTGAGACAAGATTGGAGACAAAAGAGGAACTGGTAATAAATATTTCTGATCAATCTTTGACTAATGATGAACTGTGTATTCTGGAGAAGGGACTTTCTTTTTGTCCTCAATATAAATGTAATTTCTTTCATCTTGACCAAGATTTATATAGTTTGTTTAGGAGCATTAAATTAAAATCTTTCTTTGCATTGAAACATGAGGGGAGTGATATTCAATCAAATGATTCTGTTACTGATAATTTGAATACTGCAGGAATGCTAAGTATAAGGAAATTGCAATTGAGAATAAAAAATAAATTTAACCCTCAATACTATCACAAGAGTGTAGATACCTTTATGTCCCAGGTTTATTCAGATGTTAACAGACTTAGAAAGAAATACAGTGGCATTGGTGCTAAGTATAGATATAGGACTACTAATTTTTCTAGAAAGGAAAGAGAGGGTCTATTAAATATTAAAAGGAACAACCAAATAATAATTAAATCTGCCGATAAGGGCGGGGCCACAATTGTACAGAATAAAGAAGATTATATATCAGAAATATTACGCCAGTTGTCAGATAGAGATATTTATGAACCAATATATTATAATCCTGTGTTTGCTGTTCAAAAAGAGCTTAACAAGTGTATTGATGTTGCAATTCATAAAGGCATCATTGGTCCAGAGGAGAAAGAATTCTTGATCAATAAACATCCGAGAACACCTGTCATATATACACTTCCTAAGGTGCACAAAAATTTGACAAAACCACCAGGACGCCCCATTGTGGCAAGTGTTGACAGTGTGTTCTCGAATGTTTCAGTGTATTTAGATCAATTGTTGAGGAGATTTGTTGTTGAATCCCAATCATATATCAAGGATACAGGGGATTTTCTGAATAAATTAGAAAATATTTCTGTCCCTTTAAATAAGTGCATTCTGTACAGTATGGATGTTTCTAGCCTCTACACTTCCATCAGTCATGATGGGGGTGTGGGGGCTGTGAACAAGGTAATGGCTGATTCTAATTTATTCACTGTGGATGAGAAGGAGTTCATTCTAGAGCTGTTAGGAAATAATTACACTGTAATATAATGTCTATTTCAGGATCAGTTCTATATACAGAAACAAGGAACTGCAATGGGCTCCAATGTCGCCCCTACATATGCCAACATCTTTATGAGTATTTATGAAGAAAAATTGGTATATAATAATAATCTCTTTAAGGAATATGGCGCCACTTGGTGGCGCTATATTGACGATGTATTTGGCATATGGCTGGGCGACATTGGAAGCCTATTGCAGTTTGTGGAGATTTTAAATTCCGCCACAGTGAATATAAAATTTACTTTGGTTCATAGTGAGGAGAGCTTAGCATTCCTAGATACTCTAGTGATTAAGGAAAATGGTAGAATCAAGGTGGATTTATATAAAAAGGAAACTGACAGAAATGATCTATTATTGGCAAGTAGTGCACATCCTCTGTCCTTGAGGAATTCCCTTCCCAAGAGTCAATTTATGTGGGTTCGCCGCATTGTGTCAGAAGACAGAAAAAGTGAAGAAAGACTCAGGGAGATGGGTAATCTCTTTTTGGACAGAGGATATGATAAAGAATTGTTTGATAAAGAGATTAGAAACACTATGAAGATTGCTAGAGATGATTTACTCAAACCACGAGTAAGAACGAAGGATAGAAATAAAGACAGATTGGTTTTTGTTTCAGAAAATAATGAATTGAGCACTCAGATTCAGAGAATTATTCATAGACATTGGTATATTCTGAAGAATTGTAATCCAGGTATACCAGAGTTCCAGAATGTCCCTATGCCAGCTTATAAAAGAGGGATACATTTAAGAGATACTCTGGTAAAGGCGGATATTGGCAGTGCCAAAACTGGTTGACAAGGGTACATTACAAAGAAAAATCTAGGTTGTTACCCTTGCTTGGGATGTTCACATTGTAACAACATGATAAAGGGGCCACATTTTGTACATCCTCAGTCTGGAAAAAAAATTTGGATTAAAGAATTTTTAACATGTAATACTGACTTTGCGATATACCTCCTTAAGTGCCCGTGTGGCCTTATTTATATAGGTGAGAAGACCCGCAGGGTTAGGGATAGGATCACCGAGCATAAGTCAAGTATTAGGAGAAATAATCTGAAATCACCAGTGGCCACTCATTTCATGGAGGCCCAACATGGGGTTAGTCAATTGAGATTCCAAGTATTAGAGCATATCTCTCCCTGTAGGCGAGGAGGTGATAGAGAGCAGTACCTCAAGCAGAGAGAGGCATTTTGGATCTTTACTCTAAACTCATTAGTACCAATGGGTATGAATAAAGAATATGATCTGTCTATTTTTCTGTAAAAATAAAAATAACATTTTTGGCATTTAGTGTGTAATATTGTCTGACAGTCAAATAGTGTTTTTGTATTAGGGTTGTTATTAATAAGTAACAAGAAAAATAAAAACAAAAATTATTCTGTATTTATAGGTAGACAGAATTTCCTTGATATATTTTGATGTCCTCCAATTATCTGTGTAACATTTTTCTTTTTTCTTTCTTTTGTATAAAATGAATAAGTTATTAACTTGTATATAGTAATTTTTAGAAAATGAATGTTGGAATATTTGCATATGCCACAAAATTGTTAAATTAGGTTTTGGTATACTAAGTGTTAATTGTGATTTGGTGGGTGTGCACTTCTTGGGCATATAAGGAGGAAGTGGAAGTGATGTAGGTGTAGAATGATGAAGGACATGTAGTCCGAAACATTGCTGCTTCACTTGTGCTTTTGGCTACAATAAAGGACTGGTAATTATCATTTTTGGAGTGCTGCTATTCTTTTTTTGAACTTTGCATATGGATACAGGGTTGTGCAGTGCCCTGTTATAGTTTGCACCCAATATCTATACAGTGTTTGCTGGACTTTTTCATTATTTAATTTACCATATAATTGTCATTCACATCCATGTGAGGTGTGTTTTAGTACACTAATATTGTTAAAACATATAATATGCCTGTGTGGAAATGGCAAACAAAGATATGTATGAAGGGTACATATAGTAATATTCACTTCTAAGATGTAAATCAAGGTTTCTCGCATCCGATATAAATTGACACATTGGTATATATATATATTTATAAATAATAATGTATTTACAGAAGGTGTGTACATAAGGTATAAACATCCATTTTCATTCTTATTAATGATAATCAATAAATCATAGTGACCTAAACATGAATTAAAAAAATGATTCATTTTTAGTAATTAGGGTGGTTAAGGGAAGGGGGTGGGATGTAGTAGTTTCACTTACATGCAGTGGAAATCCACAGTATGTAATTCTGCAAGACATGATATATACACATGCAATGGTTGGTGAGGTACAGTCAAACATCATAATACATTTGAATGTTACGGTTTACTGTACTTATGAACAAGTAACTTACAGGTGAAGTATTGACGGATGACAAAGTCCCTCACTTCATTCCCCCTCAGTGTCCCCCTGTCCACATCCTCAGGTACAGGATCCAGCTGCTGATCTTGTTCTGGTTCTATGTCCCCAGCAATGTTATGTAGAATACAACATGCATTGACAATGGAACACACTTTTTTGGGGTTATACTTTAAAGCTCCGCCTGTCAAATCCAGACACCTGAATCTGGTTTTGAGTAGGCCAAAGCTCCTTTCTATTACATTTCTGGTTCGTATGTGGGCCTCCTGGTACCTGAGTTGTGGCTCTGTAAGGGGGTGTGCCAAGGGGGTTAACAGCCATGGTCTGCAGCCATACCCTGCGTCACCTGTCATGTAACATATGTATTATGATTACTACAGGTTCATCATGTGCTTAAAGGGACATAACATGGATTTCATTTAAAATATATATTTTACAAAAACATTAAATTGGTGCATTGTAAGCAATTTACTTTTATGCCAGGATTAGTCTAGACAAAATTCTATTTTCATGATTCAGATAGAACATGCCATTTTAAGAAAATGTCCTTTTAAGTGAAAAACTATTTATAGTATACTGTCCCTTTAAAGGGACATGAAACACACATTTCTTATTTCATGAGTTAATAAGAACCTGCAATTTTATTCAACTTTATCATTTACTTCTATTATGTATTTTGCTCCATTCTATTGATATAATTTGCTGACAAGCATATTACATATGCTCATTAGCTGCTGATTGGTGGCTGCACATCGATGCCTCATGTGATTGGCTCATCTATGTGCATTGCTATTTCTTAAACAAAGGATATCTAAAGAATGAATCAAATGAGATAATAGAAGTAAATTGTAATGTTGTTTAACATTTTATTCTCTATCTGAAACATGACATAATTATTTTGTGTTTAGTGTCCCTTTAGTAGAAATATACAGACAGAATGAAGGTAGCGCATACTCACCAAGCAGCCAACCTCCCGAGATTGTTCCAGAATCAAAAAGCTGGAATAAGGAGGTCTGGCGCAGGATGTAGGAATCATAGGCACTCCCTGGAAAGCCTGCATACACATGTGTGAATTTCAGAGTGGTATCACAGACCATCTGGCAATTCAAGGAGTAAAACCCTTTCCTGTTAATATAGAGGAATGGCTCCTCATGTGGGGCCACGATACGCACATGTGTGCAATCAATTGCCCCCATGACATTGGGAATACCCCCTAGTCGATAGAAGCCTTGTTTAAGACTGTTCCATTCCTGGAGGGTACGGGGGAAATGTATCGCTGTGTCTGGTTATCTAGAGCAGTCAAAACCTCCCCTAGGAGCCTGGAGAAGGTGGACTGCGCTAGGCCAGACACAAGCCCCTCTGTTGACTGGAATGAGCCAGATGCCAGGAAGTGTACAGCACACAACTTCTGCATACCAGTCAGAGCTAGGTTCCTATTCGCTTGAGGGTCAATATCATCCTTCAAGACCTCATATAGGTCAATGAGGCTTGCAGAAGTCAAGCGATACTTTTCCTTGACCTCCACTTCTGTCATTCCAAACAGGGTGACCCTAACCCTGTGTATCCTTGGTGCCCTTGCTCTTCTCCTCTGCTGATGCCGACGTCTTATAGGCCCTGCTGGCCTATGGCCAGCTGCAGCAACAACAGCAGCAGGGGCAGCACCAGGAACAGCAGCAGGAGGAGCAGGGACGGCTACAGCACCATGACCAGGGACCTCAGCAGCAACTATAACACCAGCAGGTATATCCAGAACAACAGGGGCTTGTAGGGCTTCCAGCACCCCTTGTGCCCCACGATGCTGTCTCTCTATGTGTTGTAAGTAAAGCAGGGAAAACATGGTGGCTAATGAGGGTGTGCATTGCCAGGTGTTTTAAGGCTGCAGGTGAGAGGTTGTGCTGTTTGTGACTGGTTTGACACACTTGCAGGGGCAGGAATAATAAATGCTTAGAAGAGGTTTAACTGTTTGAGATCAAGCGGCTGATATGTATGTGATTGCGCATGCGTTTGTTAGGCCTTCAGAGAGTTACGTTGGTTTTTTAGTCAGTGCAAGGGTTGCTGCGCCTGCAGTTTGTGGCGAGATGAGAATGGAGTAGATTTTCTGAATTCTACGCGCGTAAGTCCTTACGCTGTATATTGGATACCAAATTGTGCGTCTGTTCTATGTTAGTCTATGATTAAAAAAATATGGGCGAAGGGTGAAAAATACGTGCGTAACTTGTATGCTACGCCGTATATGTAATACCAAAATCGCGCAAAATCTGGCGTCGCCGGCTTTTGCAGGCGACGCTGCATATCGGATCGGGCCCCTAATGTTAGCTACATGACACTTCAGTTTATAAAACAAATAACACTGGATCTTCAATGCCAGGGAGCCTTTTCAAAATAGCGTCCCTTGCATTCCTATTGGCTGATTTGATTTTTGAAATTCATCAGCCAATAGGATGGAAGCTACTGAAATCCTATTGGCTGTTAAAATCAGCCAATAGGATGAGGGCTACTGAAATTCTATTGGCTGATTTTTGGGGGTCTTTGTATTTTTTTCAGGTAAAAGAGCTGATTTCTTTAGGGCTATGCCCTACAAAAGGCTCTTTTAAGGGCTATTGGTAGTTTATTGTAGGCTAGGGGTTTTTTTTTATTTTGGGGTTTTTTTTTATTTTTATAGGGCTATTAGATTAGGTGTTTTTATTTTTGATCATTTCGATTGTTATTTTCCGAAATTTTTTATTTTTTGTAATTTTAGACTTAAATTTTTTAGTAGTGTTAGGTTTTTAATGTGTAATTTAGTTTTTGTTTAACTGGTAGTTATTTTAATTTTAGTATAATAGTTTAGTATAATAGTTAATTGTTAGTTTAAACTTAGTTTTTTTAATTTCACAGGTAAGTTTTTATTTATATTAAGATAGGGATATTGTAATTTTAATATAAAGTTAGGGAGTTGTTAAGTTTAGGGATTAATAGTTTAATTTAGTTTTTTGCGATGTGGGGGGCTGGCGGTTTATTTAGTGGCAGTGATGTGGGAGGCCAGAGGTTTAGGGGTTAATAACTTTTATTAGAGGCAGCGATGTCGGGGAGCGGCGGAATAGGGTTTACTAACTTAATTATAGTGTCTGCGATGTCGGGGAGCAGCGGAATTGGGATTAATAGCTTTATTATAGTGGTGGCAGTGTCGGGGAGCGGGGGAATAGAGGTTAATCAGTTTTAAATAGTGTTTGCGATGCGGGAGGGTGGCAAAATAGGGGTTAGCTTTATTATAGTGGCGGGGATGTGGGCTGCAGCAGATTAGGGGTTAATAAGTTTTAAATAGTGTTTGCGATGCGGGAAGGCCTTAGTTTAAGGGTTAATAGGTAGTTTATGGGTGTTATTGTACTTTGTAACAGTTTAATTACGAGTTTTGTGAAACATTTTTGTGGCACAAAACTCATAACAACTGCTGTCAGATGGCGGAATGGATCGTGTCTTATAGGCTGGAACGCAAGCATTTTATCTATGGAAATTCCATTTTTTTCAGCGTTAAAACCGACACGCACAACTCTATCTAATCTAGCCGATAGTCATACAGCTGCACTCTATGACCCTGATGTATCAAACAGGTTCCCAGCTGAGACTTTGTCTGTTTATTATTGCGGCAAGCAGGCAGCATTTATTATTGTATGAGCAACGCTTGTACAGACGCACACCCAACTCTTGTGCAACTGATACCACAGGGCTTGTAAATCATCCTATCTGGATCTGTCAAAGATGACTTAACTCTGTCACTCTTAAAGGGACATGATACAATTCTTTTCATAATTCAGATAGAGAATACAATATAAAACTTTCCAATTTACTTCTATTAACTAATTTGCTTCATTCTCTTGGTATCCTTTTTTGAAAGAGCAATAATGCACTACTGGGAGCTAGATGAAAGCCAATGAAAAGAGGCATCTATGTGTAGCCACCAATCAGCAGCTTCCGAGCCTACCTAGGCATACTTTTCAACAAAGGATACAAAGAAAATTAAACAAATTAAATAATAGAAATGAATTGGAAAGTTGTTTAAAATTGAATGCTCTATCTGAACCATGAAAGAAATAAAATGTCTTTCATATCCCTTAAGGTAACAGAGATGTTAAGTAGTAAATGTACTGCAATTTTTATTTTTTTACTTTTGCACAGTATATAAACATAAACAATATCACTGATGTGCAATAGTAAAACTAGTGTAAGCAGAACCAGGTTTTACTGGTATGGGGGGGGGCAATTTATGTGGTAACTGCATTAGTTCATTTTAATCAACCCTCAATGCTTCAGAACTAAATCCTACCCCTCCCAAGAGCACACATGCATCAAGTGAAATACAGGTAGCCCTCAGTTTACGCCGGGGTTAGGTTCCAGAAGGAATGGTTGTAAATCGAAACCGTCGTAAATTGAAACCCAGTTTATAATGTAAGTCAATGGGAAGTGAGGGAGATAGGTTCTAGGCCCATCTCAAAATTGTCATAAGTAACACCTAATACATTATTTTTAAAGCTTTGAAATGAAGACTTTAAATGCTAAACAGAATTATAAACCTAATAAAATAATCACACAACACAGAATATATAATTAAACTAAGTTAAATGAACAAAAATATTTGCTAAACAGCATTATAAACCTAATAAAATAATTACACAACACAGACTTCACTTGCATTTTTCTGCAAACACTTCTTTTTATGCATTCCAATCTGGACTGATTTATAGACAGGAAGATCTTGTTCCTTTGAAATCTGCTCTATAGCTCAGGTCTGGTTAAACTGATTAATTTCAGCTTGCATGGCTTTGCTGCAACTCAAGTGGACAGCTCCACCTACTGGCTATTTTAATAAATGCACTGCTTTTAAATGCTTTTCAATAGCAGTCACATGACTGGAAAAAAATGTTGTTATTCTGAAACGGTGTAAATTGAACCGTTGTAAAACGAGGGTCACCTGTATTTAATTTATGGCGACTTAAAGGGATATAAAAGTCAAAATTAAACTTACAAGAATCAGAGCATGAGGTGTTAAGATACTTTTAAAATCAATTTTATTTTTAAATGTGCTTTGTTCTTTTGGTATGTATTGCTGAAAATGAATATGCACATATCATACACTAACGGGAGCTAGCTGGTGATTGGTGCCTGCACACATTTGTCTCTTGTGATTGGCTAACTAGATGTGTTCAGGTAGCTGTCAGTAGTGCAATTCTGTCCCTTCAGCAAAGGATAATAAGAGAATGAAGCATATATAAAAAGTAAATTTATGCTTACCTGATAAATTAATTTCTTCTATGGTACGACGAGTCCACGGATTCATCCTTGTGGGATATTATCCTCCTGCTAACAGGAAGTGGCAAAGAGCACCACAGCAGAGCTGTCTATATAGCTCCTCCCTTAGCTCCACCTCCCAGTCATTCGACCGAAGGTACAGGAAGAAAAAGGAGAAATTAAAGGTGCAGAGGTGACTGAAGTTTAAAATCAAAAAAATATAATCTGTCTTAAAATGACAGGGCGGGCCGTGGACTTGTCGTACCATAGAAGAAATTAATTTATCAGGTAAGCATAAATTTACCTTTCTTCTATAAGGTACGACGAGTCCACGGATTCATCCTTTACTTGTGGGATACAATACCAAAGCTATAGGACACGGATGAACAGGAGGGACAAGATAGATGCCTAAACAGAAGGCGCCACTGCTTGAAGAACTTTTCTCCCAAAAATAGCCTCCGAAGAAGCAAAAGTATCAAATTTGTAAAATTTGTAAAAGGTATGAAGTGAAGATCAAGTCGCAGCCTTACAAATCTGTTCAACAGAAGCATCATTTTTAAAAGCCCATGTGGAAGCCACCGCTCTAGTAGAGTGAGCTGTAATTCTTTTAGGAGGCTGCTGTAAAGCAGTCTCGTATGCCAAACGGATGATGCTTTTCAGCCAAAAAGAAAGAGAGGTAGCCGTAGCTTTTTGAACTCTACCCTTTCCAGAATAGACAACAAACAGAGAAGATGTTTGATGGAAATCTTTGGTCGCTTGCAAGTAAAACTTCAAAGCACGAACCACGTCCAAGTTGTGCAACAGACGCTCCTTCTTAGAGGAAGGATTAGGACACAGGGAAGGAACAACAATTTCCTGATTAATATTCCTATTAGTAACAACCTTAGGAAGGAATCCAGGTTTTTTACGCAAACCCACCTTATCAGAAAGAAAAACAAGATAAGGCGAGTCGCGTTGCAATGCAGATAGTTCAGAAACTCTTCGAGCCGAAGAGATAGCAACTAAAAACAGAACTTTCCAAGATAGAAGCTTAATATCTATGGAATGCATAGGTTCAAACGGAACCCCTTGAAGAACTTTAAGAACTAAATTCAAACTCCATGGCGGAGCAACAGGTTTAAACACAGGCTTGATTCTAACTAAAGCCTGACAAAACGACTGAACGTCTGGAACATCTGCCAGACGCTTGTGCAGTAAATATGACAAAGCAGATATCTGTCCCTTTAGGGAACTAGCTGATAACCCCTTCTCCAATCCTTCTTGGAGAAAGGACAAAATCCTAGGAGTCCTGATCTTACTCCATGAGTAGCCTTTGGATTCACACCAATAAAGATATTTACGCCATATCTTATGATAAATCTTCCTAGTGACAGGCTTTCGAGCCTGAATCAAGGTATCTATGACCGACTGAGAGAATCCCCGCTTGGATAACATCAAGCGTTCAATCTCCAGGCAGTCAGCCGTAGAGAAACTAGATTTGGATGCTGGAACGGACCTTGAATGAGAAGGTCCCGTCTCAGTGGTAGTGTCCATGGTGGTAGAGATGATATGTCCACCAGGTCTGCATACCAAGTCCTGCGTGGCCACGCAGGTGCTATCAAAATCACCAAAGCTCTCTCCTGTTTGATTCTGGCAATCAGACGAGGGAGGAGAGGAAATGGTGGAATAAGCCAGGTTGAACGACCAAGGTACTGCTAGAGCATCTATCAGTACTGCTTGAGGATCCCTTGATCTGGACCTGTAACAAGGAAGTTTGGCGTTCTGACGAGACGCCATCAGATCCAATTCTGGTGTGCACCATTGATGAGCCAGATGAAAAGTCTGACGACTAAGAAAATCCGCTTCCCAGTTCTCCACTCCTGGGATATAGATTGCTGATAGATGGCAAGAGTGAGTCTCTGCCCATCAAATTATTTTCGTAACCTCCATCATCGCTAGAGAACTCTTTGTTCCCCCCTGATGATTGATATATGCTACAGTCGTGATATTGTCCGACTGGAATCTTATGAATCTGGCCGAAGCCAGCTGAGGCCATGCCTGAAGCATGTTGAATATTGCTCTCAGTTCCAGAATATTTATCGGGAGGAGAGCCTCCTCCTGAATCCACACTCCCTCTGCTTTCAGGGAATTCCAGACTGCACCCCAGTCCAATAGGCTGGCGTCCGTCGTCACTATGACCTATGCTGGCCTGCGGAAACACATTCCCTGGGACAGATGATCCTGTGACAACCACCAAAGAAGAGAGTCTCTGGTCTCTTGATCCAGGTTTATCTGAGGAGATAAATTTGCATAATCCCCATTCCACTGTTTGAGCATGCATAGTTGCAGTGGTCTGAGATGCAAGCGAGCAAACGGAACTATGTCCATTGCCGCTACCATTAGTCCGATTACCTCCATACACTGAGCCACTGACAGCTGAGGAATGGAATGAAGAGTTCGGCAGGTGGTTAAAATCTTTGATTTCCTGACCTCCGTCAGAAAAATTTTCATGTCTACCAAATCTATCAGAGCTCCCAGGAATGGAACTCTTGTGAGAGGGGTAAGTGAACTCTTTTTTTACGTTCACCTTCCACCCGTGAGATCTGAGAAAAGCCAACACAATGTCCGTGTGAGATTTGGCTATTTGGTAATTTGACGCCTGAATTAATTATCGTCCAGATAAGGCGCCACTGCTATGCCCCGCAGCCTTAGAACCGCCAGAAGGGACCCTAGCACCTTTGTGAAAATTCTGGGAGCTGTGGCCAACCCGAAGGGAAGAGCCACAAACTGGTAATGCTTATCCAGAAAGGCGAACCTGAGAAACTGGTGATGATCTTTGTGGATAGGGATGTGCAGATACGCATCCTTTAAATCCACAGTGGCCATATAATGACCCTCATGGATCATTGGTAAAATAGTCTGAATGGTCTCCATCTTGAAGGATGGGACTCTGAGGAATTTGTTTAGGATCTTGAGATCTAAAATTGGTCTGAAGGTTCCCTCTTTTTTGGGAACCACAAACAGATTGGAGTAAAACCCCTGCCCCTGTTCTGTTCTTGGAACTGGGCAGATTACTCCCATGGAAAATAGGTCTTTTACACAGCGTAAGAACGCCTCTCTTTTTGTCTGGTTTACAGACAATCGAGAAAGATGAAATCTCCCCCTTGGAGGAGAATCTTTGAAGTCTAGAAGATAACCCCCTGGGTCACAATTTCTAAAGCCCAGGAGTCCTGAACATCTCTTGCCCAAGCCTGAGCAAAAAGAGAAAGTCTGCCCCCTACTAGATCCGGTCCCGGATCAGGGGCTGCCCCTTCATGCTGTCTTGGTGGCAGCAGCGGGCTTCTTGGCCTGTTTACCTTTCTTCCAAGTCTGGTTAGGTCTCCAGACTGACTTGGATTGAGCAAAGATTGAGGAAGAGGGACCACCTTTGAAGTTTCGAAAGGAACGAAAATTATTTTGTTTGGTCCTCATCTTATTTGTCTTATCCTGAGGAAGGGCATGTCCTTTTCCTCCAGTGATGTCTGAAATGATCTCTTTCAGTTCAGGCCCGAATAGGGTCTTACCCTTGAAAGGGATGGCTAAAAGCTTAGATTTTGATGACACGTCAGCAGACCAGGACTTAAGCCATAACGCTCTACGCGCTAAAATGGCAAAACCTGAATTCTTTGCTGCTAATTTAGCCAGTTGAAAAGTGGCATCTGTAATGAAAGAATTAGCTAGCTTGAGAGCCCTAATTCTATCCAGAATATCATCTAATGGGGTCTCAACCTGAAGAGCCTCTTCTAGAGCCTCAAACCAAAAGGCATCTGCAGTAGTTACAGGAAAAATGCACGCTATAGATTGCAGAAGAAAACCCTGATGAATAAATATTTTCTTTAGAATACCCTCTAATTTTTTATCCATAGGATCTTTGAAAGCACAACTGTCCTCAATAGGTATAGTTGTACGCTTAGCCAGGGTAGAAATAGCTCCCTCCACCTTAGGGACCGTCTGCCACGAATCCCCATGGTGTCTGATATGGGAAACATTTTCTTAAAAGTAGGAGGGGGAGAAAACGGAATACCTGGTCTATCCCACTCCTTAGTAACAATGTCCGAAATCCTCTTAGGGACCGGAAAAACATTAGTGTAAGCAGGAACCTCTAGATATCTGTCCATTTTACACAATTTCTCTGGAATTACAATAGGGTCACAATCATCCAGAGTCGCTAAAAACCTCCCTGAGCAACAAGCGGAGATGTTCTAGTTTAAATTTAAAAGCCGTCATATCTGAGTCTGTCTGAGGAAACATCTTTCCTGAATCAGAAATCTCTCCCTCAGACAGTAAATCCCTCACCCCAACTCAGAACATTGTGAGGGTACATCGGATATGGCTAATAAAGCGTCAGAGGGCTCAGCATTTACTCTCACACCAGACCTACTGCGCTTCCCCTGCAACCCAGGCAGCTTAGATAAAACCTCTGTGAGGGTAGTATTCATAACTGCGGCCATATCTTGCAGGGTGAAAGAATTAGACGCACTAGAAGTACTTGGCGTCGCTTGTGTGGGCGTTAATGGTTGTGACACTTGGGGAGAATTAGATGGCATAACCTGTTTCCCTTCTGACTGAGAATCATCCTGCGACATACTTTTATCAGCTAAAATGTTCTTTGCAATTTATTGCCCTTTCAGTGCATGAGGGACACATTTTAAGTGGGGGTTCCACAATGGCTTCTAAACACATTGAACATTGGCTTTCTTCAATGTCAGACATGTTAAACAGGCTAGTAATGACCACAAACAGGCTTGAAAACACTTTATTTAGTGAAGAAATAAGAATCTTAAAAAACGGTACTGCGCCTTTAAGAGAAAAACATAATTTATGCTTACCTGATAAATTTATTTCTCTTGTAGTGTATCCAGTCCACGGATCATCCATTACTTGTGGGATATTCTCCTTCCCAACAGGAAGTTGCAAGAGGATCACCCACAGCAGAGCTGCTATATAGCTCCTCCCCTCACTGCCATATCCAGTCATTCGACCGAAACAAGCCGAGAAAGGAGAAAACATAGGGTGCAGTGGTGACTGTAGTTTAATTAAAATTTACACCTGCCTGAAAAAGGACAGGGCGGGCCGTGGACTGGATACACTACAAGAGAAATAAATTTATCAGGTAAGCATAAATTATGTTTTCTCTTGTTAAGTGTATCCAGTCCACGGATCATCCATTACTTGTGGGATACCAATACCAAAGCTAAAGTACACGGATGATGGGAGGGACAAGGCAGGAACTTATACGGAAGGAACCACTGCCTGTAGAACCTTTCTCCCAAAAACAGCCTCCGAAGAAGCAAAAGTATCAAATTTGGAAAATTTGGAAAAAGTATGAAGGGAAGACCAAGTTACAGCCTTGCAAATCTGTTCAACAGAGGCCTCATTTTTAAAAGCCCAGGTGGAAGCCACAGCTCTAGTAGAATGAGCTGTAATCCTTTCAGGAGGCTGCTGTCCAGCAGTCTCATAGGCTAAACGGATTATACTCCGAAGCCAAAAAGAGAGGTTGCCGAGGCCTTCTGACCTCTCCTCTGTCCAGAGTAAACAACAAACAGGTTAGATGTTTGACGAAAATCTTTAGTAGCCTGTAAGTAAAACTTCAAGGCACGGACTACATCTAGATTATGCAAAAGACGTTCCTTCTTTGAAGAAGGATTAGGACATAATGATGGAACAACAATCTCTTGATTGATATTCTTGTTAGAAACCACCTTAGGTAAAAACCCAGGTTTTGTACGCAGAACAACTTTATCTGAATGAAAGATCAGATAAGGAGAATCGCAATGTAAGGCAGATAACTCTGAGACTCTTTGAGCCGAGGAAATAGCCATCAGAAAAAGAACTTTCCATGAAAGAAGTTTGATATCAATAGAATGAAGGGGTTCATGAAGAACTTTAAGAACCAAGTTTAAGCTCCATGGAGAAGCAACAGGTTTAAACACAGGCTTAATTCTAACTAAAGCCTGACAAAATGCCTGAACGTCTGGAACTTCTGCCAGACACTTGTGTAAAAGAATAGACAGAGCAGAAATCTGTCCCTTTAAAGAACTAGCTGATAATCCTTTGTCCAAACCCTCTTGGAGGAAGGACAATATCCTAGGAATCCTAACCCTACTCCATGAGTAATTCTTGGATTCACACCAATGAAGATATTTACGCCATATCTTGTGGTAAATTTTCCTGGTGACAGGCTTTCGTGCCTGTATTAAGGTATCAATTACTGACTCGGAGAAGCCACGCTTTGATAGGATCAAGCGTTCAATCTCCATGCAGTCAGTCTCAGAGAAAGTAGATTCGGATGATTGAAAGGACCTTGTATTAGAAGGTCTTGTCTCAGAGGCAGAGTCCATGGTGGAAAGGATGACATGTCCACTAGGTCTGCATACCAGGTCCTGCGTGGCCACGCAGGCGCTATCAATATCACCGATGCTCTTTCCTGTTTGATTTTGGCAATCAGACGAGGGAGCAGAGGAAACGGTGGAAAAACATAAGCCAGGTTGAAAAACCAAGGCGCTGCTAGAGCATCTATCAGTGCCGCTTCTGGGTCCCTGGACCTGGATCCGTAACAAGGAAGCTTGGCGTTCTGGTGAGACGCCATGAGATCCAATTCTGGTTTGCCCCAACGGAGAACCAATTGAGCAAACACCTCCGGATGGAGTTCCCATTCCCCCGGATGAAAAGTCTGACGACTTAGAAAATCCGCCTCCCAGTTCTCTACACCTGGGATATGGATTGCTGACAGGTGGCAAGAGTGAGTCTCTGCCCAGCGAATTATCTTGGAGACTTCTGACATCGCTAGGGAACTCCTGGTTCCCCCTTGATGGTTGATGTAAGCCACAGTCGTGATGTTGTCCGACTGAAATCTGATGAACCTCAGTGTTGCTAGCTGAGGCCAAGCCAGAAGAGCATTGAATATTGCTCTTAACTCCAGAAAATTTATTGGGAGGAGTTTCTCCTCCTAAGTCCATGAACCCTGAGCCTTCAGGGAGTTCCAGACTGCACCTCAACCTAGAAGGCTGGCATCTGTTGTTACAATTGTCCAATCTGGTCTGCGAAAGGTCAGATGGGCCCTGAGATAACCACCAGAGAAGAGAATCTATGGTTTCCTGATCCAGATTTAGTAGAGGGGACAAATCTGTGTAATCCCCATTCCACTGACTGAGCATGCATAATTGCAGCGGTCTGAGATGCAGGCGCGCAAATGGCACTATGTCCATCGCCGCTACCATTAAGCCGATTACTTCCATGCACTGAGCCACCGTGGGGCGCGGAATGGAGTGAAGAACACGGCAAGCATTTAGAAGTTTTGATAACCTGGACTCCGTCAGGTAAATTTTCATTTCTACAGAATCTATTAGAGTCCCTTGGAAGGAAACCCTCGTGAGAGGAGATAGAGAACTCTTTTCTTCGTTCACTTTCCACCCATGCGAACCCAGGAATGCCAGAACTATCTCTGTATGAGATTTGGCAATTTGAAAGCTTGATGCCTGTATCAGGATATCGTCCAGGTAAGGAGCCACCGCTATGCCTCGCGGTCTTAGGACCGCCAGAAGTGAGCCCAGAACCTTTGTAAAAATTCTTGGGGCTGTAGCCAACCCGAATGGAAGAGCTACAAATTGGTAATGCCTGTCTAGAAAGGCAAACCTCAGGAACTGATGATGATTCTTGTGAATCGGAATGTGAAGGTAGGCATCCTTTAAGTCCACTGTGGTCATGTACTGAGTAAAATGGTTTGAATAGTTTCCATCTTGAATGACGGAACTCTGAGGAATTTGTTTAGGATCTTTAAATCCAAAATTGGTCTGAAGGTTCCCTCTTTTTTGGGAACCACAAACAGATTTGAATAAAACCCCTGTCCTTGTTCCGTCCGCGGAACTGGATGGATCACTCCCATTACAAGGAGATCTTGTACGCAGCTTAGGAATGCCTCTTTCTTTATCTGGTTTGCAGATAATCTTGAAAGGTGAAATCTCCCTTGTGGAGGAGAAGCTTTGAAGTCCAGAAGATATCCCTGAGATATGATCTCCAACGCCCAGGGATCCTGAACATCTCTTGCCCACGCCTGGGCGAAGAGAGAGAGTCTTCCCCCTACTAAATCCGTTGTCGGATAGGGGGCCGCTCCTTCATGCTGTCTTAGAGGCAGCAGCAGGCTTTCTGGCCTGCTTGCCCTTGTTCCAGGACTGGTTAGGTTTCCAGGCCTGCTTGGATTGAGCAAAAGTTCCCTCTTGTTTTGAAGCAGAGGAAGTTGATGCTGCACCTGCCTTGAAATTTCGAAAGGCACGAAAATTAGACTGTTTGGCCTTTGATTTGGCCCTGTCCTGAGGAAGGGTATGACCCTTACCTCCAGTAATGTCAGCAATAATTTGAAATAACAGTGAAAAAAGGCAGTTACACTAACAACATTTTTACAGTGTATGTAACAAGTCAGCAGAGCATTGCACCCACTTGCAAATGGATGATTAACCCCTTAATAACAAAAACAGAATAATAAATGACAAAAACGTTTTTTAAACACAGTCACAACAACTGCCACAGTCTACTGTGATTGTTACCCTCCTCAAACACGACTTTGAAGCCTTTTGAGCCCTTCAGAGATGTCCTGGATCATGCAGGAAGAAGCTGAATGTCTCTGTCAGTATTTTTATCTGCACAGAAAAGCACTAAAATAGGCCCTTCCCACTCATATTGCAACAGTGGAAAGCCTCAGGAACTGTTTCTAGGCAAAAATCAAACCAGCCATGTGGAAAAAAACTAGGCCCCAATAAGTTTTGTCACCAAACATATATAAAAACGATTAAACAAGCCAGCAAACGTTTTATATTACACTTTTATAAGAGTATGTATCTCTATTAATAAGCCTGATACCAGTCGCTATCACTGCCTTTAAGGCTTTACTTACATTAATCCGGTATCAGCAGCATTTTCTAGCAAATTCCATCCCTAGAAAAATATTAACTGCACATACCTTATTGCAGGAAAACCTGCACGCCATTCCCTCTCTGAAGTTACCTCACTCCTCAGAATATGTGAGAACAGCAATGGATCTTAGTTACTTCTGCTAAGATCATAGAAATCACAGGCAGATTCTTCTTCTAATGCTGCCTGAGAAGAAACAGTACACTCCGGTACCATTTAAAAATAACAAACTTTTGATTGAAGTTAAAAAACTAACTATAATACACCACTCTCCTCTTACTACGTCCATCTTTGTTGAGAGTTGCAAGAGAATGACTGGATATGGCAGTGAGGGGAGGAGCTATATAGCAGCTCTGCTATGGGTGATCCTCTTGCAACTTCCTGTTGGGAAGGAGAATATCCCACAAGTAATGGATGATCCGTGGACTGAATACACTTAACAAGAGAAAAAGCATACACGTTCTGCAAAACTGCTTTAAATTAATCCAATCTTTCCAATTTTTTGTATAAGTATTCAACTTAAGCAGCTAAGTTTGTCCCACAAGGAAAGGAACACTTAACCCTTATGTAAAAAAAACGGATCATTAATAACGGTTTAAATCCTGAGAAAACTCCCCCTGCACCTCGCCACAGCCCTGCGGGAACTGGAACAACAGGGTTAAAGCTTCGATTTGGCCCAAAACTTCCACAAGGGCCCACCAGAGTTGGAGCTTGCTGCTAGACTTGCAAATACAACTGCGCAACTGAGGCGCGGAAATATGCCCCGTCCATCTCACTCGATGTCTCTCAGCCCAAATAAACCGCACCGGAGCGGTCTCAAACTAGCCATGTGGGTTCTCAAACCCAGAAACAGAAGCCAAGTGTACCCTCTAATAAAGTATAAAAAACTTCACTGCCAAAAACGTTATCAGTACTCCCAGGTCAATAAACGTTTGCCCACAAACATTCAAACTCAGTGTCAACCATTTTTTCTCAACCCCTTTATGCAAGCTTAGTAATACCCCTCTTCTGTTAGGATTACTGTTTACCTTTACCCTCATGGGGATACTGTCAGCCAATTCTGAAATACCACAGTCTCTCCAGAAAAAAATTACATACAACATACCTCACTGCTATATAGCATGAAAAACATTCTTCACACTGAAGTTTCTTGTACTCCTCAGCTATTCTGTGGGAACTGCTCTGGATCTTAGTGACAAATGCTAAGATCATTAGCCTCCAGGCAGAAGTCTTCATCCATCTACTGCCTGAGAGAAAATAGTACACACCGGTACCATTTAAAATAAAAAACTCTTGCTTGAAGAAAATAAAAACATTTTATCACCTCTTTCACTTTACCCTTCCTAGTACTTAGAGCAGGCAAAGAGAATGACTGGGGGTGGAGCTAAAGGAGGAGCTATATAGACAGCTCTGCTGTGGTGCTCTTTGCCAATTCCTGTTAGCAGGAGGATAATATCCCACAAGTAAAGAATGAATCCGTGGACTCGTCGTACCTTATAGAAGAAAAGTAAATTTTAAAGTTAATTAAAATTGTATGTTCTATCTGAATCATGAATGACATTTTTGGCGTTTGCTGTCCCTTTAATACAGCTATAAACCCTTAATAAGTAAGGGGTGCTGAAACACAATATATACTAAAGTGTGAGAAATATGAGGTACTGCAGTATATTAGTTATGCAAACAAGTGTGGCAAATAACAGACTTTTGTATAGTTATCAGCCCTTTTAAAATAACCAAGTGAAGTAGTAATAAGAGAGAAAAATTGTACTAGCACAGTAACAGGATAAATTCTACACAATAACCCCCTTAGCTCTTAGTATAGGGTTATTCTTACCCCCCTACGGCAAGATCGCACTGCAGATATCAGCGTGTCTGTTGCTCAAGATGGCCGCTGGCAGAATGAAGGACGACACTGAGGGAAAGGACGCAAGAGATAGCAAAGGTCGAAGAACTTTAACGCCTTCTGATCCAAAGAAAATGTATCCCCAGTGATGTGCATAGTGAAAATCCTAATATGCGCTATTAAACGGCTACCCGCTTGCACACAAACCCATTAAAGACATCTGTTCCCCTCAGCCCTTTAGAACTGAGGAGCATTAACCCCAAGGAAAAAAGTGAAACCAGCTGAGAAATTATTTAAAGCAGTGGGTTAAAGGGACAGTCTACTCCAGAATTTTTATTGTTTAAAAAGATAGATAATCCCTTTATTACCCATTCACCACTTTTGCACAACTAACACGGTTATATTAATATACTTTTTACCTCTGTGATTACCTTGTATCTAAGCCTCTGCTGACTGCTCCCTTATCTCAGTTATTTTGACAGACATGCATTTTAGTCAACCATTCCTAACCATTCCTAACTCATAAATAAATCCACGGGAGTGAGTACAATGTTATCTATATGTTATCTATATGACAAACATGAACTATATGACTCAAAAGTCACTGAGCTAAGAGGCAGTCTTCAAGGGCTTAGAAAGTAGGATATGAGCCTACCTAGGTTTAGCTTTTAACAAAGAATAACAAAAGAACAAAGCAAATAAAAGTACATTGGAAACTTTTTAAAATTCCATGCCCTATCTGAATCATGAAAGTTTAATTTTGACTAGACTGTCCCTTTAAAGTGGTAATACTTTTTTAAATGTTATAATGCTGTACAAGGAGCAGAGTTAGAAGAAAATGTTGTAGGCTCCAATATTACGTTTTTGCTTAAGATGGCTATGATATACAGTGACGTGTGTACCTACTGATAGCCTGCGGGCTATGCGGGAGATGCAGGTACTTACATCGCAAATGCCCACTCCACTGATCTTACCCAGATGTTAATCCTGAGACTGCAGTAGAGAGCCCATCCAGTACTGTAACTAACAGCAGATGATATACTACAGGAGGCGGCTAAAGGAACTGCCCCAGCGACACTCGTTAAAGGCCTGTGACCCAAACTACTGTAAGGAGATTTACATTGCACAGCCATTACTCTCCTAAGTCCCTCTCTTCCAGAACCTATCCTATGAGGGACCATTGGGATTAATATCCCTATAATTCTTGAATAAAATCCTGAGTACCTCTACCCTCCCTTGCTCTAAGCTAGGCAAAGAAAACACTGTGAGGATCAGGGAAGTAGGTTATTAAAGCTCTGGAGTAGGGTGTCTTTGTCTCCTCCTGGTGGTCAGGTGATGAATTCCCAACAGTAAGGCATTGTGGCCTCTCGCCACCTTACAGATATTTCAAATACAAAAAGTAAACACAAACGAACAATTTGGAACACATTACCAGGAAGCAAATGCTACAGTACGCTGTCCCACTAAGCTTCTCAATTAGTTCTTACAATAAAATTAAAAAGTATATTTGAACCACATTTTGTACATTCAAACCATTTTCCTTTAACATTTAAAGTGACATTAAACACTTTGAGACAGTAATATAAAATGATAAATTGTGTGTGTGTATATATATATAAAACTCTGCAATATATTTTAATTATTTATTTTGTCCCTTTTTCCTGTAATAATTCCATTCTGACATTGTGAACTTTTCAGTTCCTGTTAGAAATGGACGTTCAAAACACTGTTATATTCCACACAGCTATTGGTTGCACACTCTAGTGACCTATTTATACCGGACTAATTGGCCACAGCAGAGAAGGTAACCTAAGTTACAACATGGCAGCTCCCATTGTTTTATAGACACTAAAACTTTACACTTATTTTGTCAATATTTACAGCTAATGAAACTTTAGAAAATACATCTAATTGTTATTTTCAGACTAATCTTTTCTTTGAATACATCATTCTATCTAACATTTATTTAGTGTTTAATATCCCTTTAATTATACAGGCTGAGTAAAAAAGGCATGTAGCAATGTCCCCTAAGAGGGATGAGGGAGTGAATAAATATATTCTCTCTTTCCCAATAAAGATGTGTAAAGGTGTCAGGGAAGAGTGAAGTGGACTTGAGCTCTGCTGTGAGAAAAAAAAGGATAAAATACGTATGTAATGCATTTAAATATATGCCAGAAGCGAATATGCAAGGACTTACTGCACACAACCATATTATTATCAGCTATGTGCTAACGTGCCATGTAACCATAAAACAAGAAAATGCAATGAGATCTTTGGGAAAAGTGAAGTTACAAAGCAGTGCTAAGTGTCAGCAACAGCATGTCATTGTGTTCTCAGGTGACAGATAATGGCTTGGATGGTATTTAATGGCTTCTGAGCCTGGGATCTAGGTTTTATTGCTAAAATGATTGGTGCTAAATAGTTTGACCATTTCAGTGGTGTAAAGGGGTTAGGTGAAAATAAATGTATGGCAAATTCTTAGGCATTACAATTCCCAAAGCCACAATTGGACTGGCAGACCACAAATAAAGACAAGTGCTTGCATTTTATGTAGCAGTGTACAATAAGGTACAATGCTAAACCCCAATGACGGATACATTAGGACCAGGATATAATGACAAGCTACAAAACTGATCTATAGATACAATGTATGTACATATGTAAAGAGAAAAGTGTCTGATGCACTGACACTTCCATACCAGCGCCTACCAGACTAGTAATGACAAAAAGCAGTTTCCCTTAAAGAGCTATGAAACTCTACATTTTTCTTTCATGATTCAAAAAGAGCTTGCAATTAAAAAAAAGTTTCCAATTCACTTCTATTATCAGATTTGCTTTGTTATCATGGGATATACTTTGTTGAATAGCATACCTGGGTAGCTAGTGTGTCAGGAGCACTACACCGCAGCAAACACTACTGCCATCTAGTGCTCTTGCAAATGTGTAAGTATTCTTGAAAAACTGATGCCATATAGTTAGGCTGACCATATTGCCGCTTTAAGAAGGAACACATATGAAAAATACATATGTGAGGGTTCTTATACAAAACCATTTCTTTAAACAGCCCTGACATATGTATTTTTCATATGTGTCCCTTTTTAAAGCGGCAATATGGTCAGCCTACATATAGTACTCCAGAAACGTGCACACTCCTGACCTTACCTACCTTCTTTTCAATGAAGGATAGGAACAGAGTGATAATAAAGGTAAATCAGAAACCTTTTACGTTGTATTCTCTATCTGAATCATGAAAGAAAAAAAGAAATTGGGTTTCGTGTTCCTTTAATGTTCACTAAATCACAAATGTGATTTATGGCAGTTAAAATATCTATATATACCTTGTTATATTTAAACCAGGGCTCTCTTACAGCTATATCAATATGTATTGCTATGTAAAAGAATCTTAAAGAGATACTAAATCCAAATAATTTCTTTCATGATTCAGATAGAGCATGACATTTTAAGCAACTTTCTAATTTACTCCTATTATTAATTGTAGCCAACAATAAGCAAGCACTATCCAGGGTGCTGAACCAAAAATGGGCTGGCTCCTAAGCTTTACATTCCTGCTTTTTAAATAAAGATAGCAAGAGTATGAAGAAATATTGATAATAGGAGTAAATTAGAAAGTTGCTTAAAATGGCATGCTCTAATGCAATGGTTTTCAAACCTGTCCTCAGACCTCCCTAACAGGTCACATTTTGTGGATATCTGCACTAGAGAACAGGTGACATAAGCAGCTGATTAATAAACATGGTTATTTTACCTGCTCTCATCCAAGGTGATCCTGAAAACCTGGCCTGTTGGGGAGGCCTGAGGTTTGAAAACCAATGCTCTATATGAATCATGAAAGAAACAAATGGTGCTAGTATTCCTTTAATATTGTTTGATTACTAAAACCAAAAGTACTCTGGCTTTGAGACTTTACGCACAAACATTGCTACGACAAAAAGATAGAATATGCAAAAATAAACAAAAATGAGTATTTGACATCTCAATACTGTCAATTAAAAGGGATACTTTACTCATTTTTGTCACCCATATGACAAATTAGCCAAAAGAAATGCAAAGTAAAAGCTGTTTACATTAAAACTAATTTACCAGTATCACTGTATCATAAACGCCCTGTGAAAGATAGTTAACTTAATGATTATGAGGATCACAGTTGCAGATCTAATTCCTAGCAAAATAATATGTATGTTTGTAATAACTCCTGCAGATTGGCGGAGACTGAACATATAAGTACTTTATACTTCGCAGAAGATTATACAATTTTATTCTATGGCATCTGAAATGCATCTGTATATTACCTCATATACAGATGGATATTCCTGCCAATTTCTCATATGAGGGTAAATGTTAGACATATATATATATGGCAAGGAAAAAATAAGTAAGGACAAAAATATAGCAACTTGCAATAATAACTTTCAAAAGATAATACTGAATCAGAGATGGAGATGAGGTAGATGAACTAAGTAAGGATAATATCATATGTTCAAGGAGACTCCGGTAAACATAATAAGATGGCATAAATATGGAGTAACGATATTCACAAATTTGCAAACAATGATATTCAATGTCAGAGATAAGGCTTATGAACATTAAGAGTCAAATGGAAATCAAACCTGCACGAAAATAAGTTTGAGTAGGGAGAGCGTGGCAGTAGCAGCTGCAGCCGTGAGGACAAGTCGGCGTGTGACGTCACCGCAATGAAGCCGGAAGTTGCAAGTTGTTAGAGCAAAGGATGAGGAGTCAGTCAGAATAGCAAACGATTGAGACCGGTAATTCACCCAGAGGAGGGGCTTGATACAGAGCTTGATTGAAGACAGAATAACAAGCAATGATGAGAGTTGCAAGGTGAGCTTTATAGCAAAAGCGATGATCCAATTACAGGTGTGAAAGAGTTTGCTTGAAAAAGGGTAAGAGTCCACAACTGTAACATGACAGGACACCCCCTCTAAAGATCACCTCCGGAGATCAGGCGTGGGTCGGTCAGGATGTCTTCTATGGAATAAAGCAACCAAACGAGGTGCAGAAACTTGTGTAGCAGGCTCCCAAGAGTCATCCTCATCAGGATAGTCTTTCCAATGTATCAGATATTGGAGTTCTCCTCCAACTTTTCTTGAATCAAGTATCTTTTGAACCTCATATTCACTTGAAGGAACTAAGAGTTGAGGAATACTGGGTATAATAGGATTGTGGTCTCTGAGCTTTTTATATGGTTTTAACAGAGATACATGGAAGGTTGGATGTATTCTCATATTAGTTGGTAATTTTAGAGTAACTGCATTTTGGTTTATAACTCTGGTAATTGGGAATGGTCCTATGAAAACTGATGAAAGTTTTTTAGAAGGATAGTGGAGTTTGAGATTACGGGTCGAAAGCCAAACAAAATCACCTACAGCGTAATTTGGAGAGATAGATCTACGTGTATCATAGTAGAACTTTTGTTTCTTCTTAGCTAACGAAATGTTATCCTTAATTGAAGTGAAAGTTTCGGCAATGGTGTTAATCATTTGATTAACCATTGGGCATTTACTTTGAATACTGTTATCCCAGTGATAATTTGGGTGGAAGCCATAATTTACATAAAATGGTGTATTCTTTATTGAATTGTGGTAAGTATTATTGAAGGCAAATTCAGCATGTATCAGAAGATCAGACCAATTATCCTGTTGAGCAGTGGTAAAACATCTTAGGTACTGTTCTACCCACTGATTGGTTTTTTCTGTCTGTCCGTTACTTTGAGGATGGTAAGCACTAGACAACCTTCTTGTGATTCCAAGTTTTGTACAAAGTTCTTGCCAGAATTTACTGGTAAATTGTGTACCACGATCCGAGGTAATTGAGTTAGGTAATCCGTGCAATTTGAAGATGTTGTTGTAAACTATAGTGGCTGTTTCATAAGCGGTTGGTAGCTTATGGTATGGTACAAAATGAACCATTTTACTAAACAAATCAACTATAACAGCTATGGTGTTAAATTTGTTAGCTGGAGGTAAGTCCACTATAAAATCTATGGCGATATCCTGCCATGGCCGATCTGGAGTTGGCAAAGGTAAAAGCTGTCCAAATGGTGCTTTCTTCCTTTTTTTGGAGATAACACAAATCTTACATGACTGAACATATTCAGCCACATCTTGTGCTACTGATGGCCACCAGAAGAATCTTTTAACAAGTTCTTGTGTTTTAGTGATACCTGGATGTCCAGAAAGAGCTGAATCATGTAAAGTCTGAAGCACCATTTTACGGAGAGATTCCGGTACATATATTTGATGATCATGGTAATACAACCCATCATCTTGAAGTTGAAGTTCTGTTTTTGGTATATTGGTATCAGTTGACTGTTTATCAGAAAATAGTTGTTTTTGATCAAGAGTAAGACCTAGGAAATGGTCTAAAGAGATAATTGTTCCCTCTTTGTTAGAATCATGAGAAATGTCGAATTGTCGGGAGAGAGCATCTGCCTTACGATTTTTAGAAGCTGGTCTGTATGTTATGAGGAAGTTAAACCTGTTAAAGAAGAGATTCCATCGTACCTGTCTGGATGTTAAAGTCCTGTTAGTTTTAAGGTACTGGAGGTTCCTATGATCTGTGTAAATCAGTATAGGGTTTAAAGTGGCCTCAAGAAGATGTCTCCAGTGTTCCATAGAACTTTTAATAGCGAGAAGTTCCTTTTCTCCTATTGGATAGTTTTCTTCAGCCGATGTTAAGGTTCGTGAGTAATAAGCTACTGGATGTAATGGCTTTTCCAAACTCTCTCTTTGTGAGAGAATAGCTCCAATTGCTACATTGGAGGCATCTACCTCAAGAATGTATTGAAGTTTTGGGTTTGGAAAGTGCAAAATAGGTGCACTGGTGAAAGATTTCTTTAAATTATCGAAGACTGTTTGTGCTTCAATTCCCCACTGAAAGGGTGTGTTCTTCTTTGTAAGATTAGTTAAAGGTTTTGTTATATGTGCGAAGTTCCGTATAAATTTCCGATAAAAATTAGCAAAGCCCATGAATCTTTGGACTTGTTTCTTGTTAGTGGGTCTCGGCCAACGTAAGATCGCTGAGATCTTATCCTCTTCCATGTTTATTCCTTCAGAACTAATAGTATAACCTAAGAAGGTTATCTTGTTAGTGTGAAATTCACATTTTTCAAGTTTTACGTAGAGGTGGTTTTCACGTAACCTAGTGAGTACCACTTTCACATGTTGAATATGTTCATCGAAAGACTTTGAGTAGATGAGAATGTCATCCAAATAAATCACTATAAATATATCGAGTAGATCTTTAAAAATATCATTAATCAGAAACTGGAAAGTCGCTGGGGCGTTACATAGCCCGAAGGGCATGACCGTATATTCGTATAGCCCATATCGGGTACGGAAGGCAGTCAGCCATTCATGCCCTGATTTGATTCGAACTAAATTGTAAGCACCCCTCAAGTCCAGTTTTGTGAAGAATTTTGCACCTTGTAACCTTTCAATCAGGTCAGGAATTAGAGGTAAAGGGTATCGGTTTTTAACAGTGCGCTTGTTAAGTTCGCGATAATCAACAATAGGTCTTAAGCTATGATCTTTATTCCGAACGAAGAAAATTCCTGCTCCTGCAGGTGAAGTAGAAGGTTTAATAAACCCTTTTTTTAAGTTGTCCTCCAAATATGTTTTCGGGAATTCTAATTCTGAATCTGATAAAGGGAATATATGCCCGTATGGAATGTCCACTCCAGGTAGTAAATCAATTGGACAATCGTATTTTCTATGAGGAGGCAAATTTTCTGCCTCCTTTTTGTCAAAAACATCAGAGAATGTCTGATATTGTGGGGGTATTAAGGATGTGTCAGTTAAGAGAACATGAGAGTGAAAACAAGTCTTTTTACAATAATCTGAAGTGAACTCAGTTGTAGAGTTTGACCAAATAATATTAGGGTCATGTAAGGATAACCAGGTAATACCAAGTATTACAGGATAAAGAGGTGAAGGTATAACATCAAATGTTATATATTCTGTGTGGTTCTGTTTGGAAATAACTCTTAGCGGAATAGTTTGGTATTGTATAGGACCTGAGGAAATAGATTTTCCATCAATAAAACGTAACACAGTGGGGTTTGCTTTTTTAATTAATGGAATTTTATTTTGGTTAACAAAATCAGCATCAATATAATTCAAACTAGCCCCAGAATCAAGGATAGCCTGGGTTTGTAGTTGATGTTGGTCCCACTGTAAGAGAATAGATAGTAGACAGTGAGTTGATAGTTTACTGTATGTTGATAAACAGTTAGCAGTAGTTACTTGCTTACCCTTCCTTGTGCGCAATTGGGAGCAGTCTTTAACTGTGTGATCTGGCGCTCCACAGTACATACACAGGTTGTTGCTGCGTCTTCTTTGTTTCTCTTGTTGGTTCAAGGGTCCTCTAATAAATCCTAGGTCCATTGGCTCAGGTGGGTCTTTATTAGTAACTTTAATGCTATGTTCTGAGTAGTTTGGAGTGTATGTTTTTCTTATTGAGTGATCTGACTGATACCTCTCTACTCTCCTTTCTCTAATTCTTCTGTCAAGAACTATACAGAGGTTAATTAAATCTTCAAGAGATTCAGGTAGCTGAACTCTCGCCAGTTCATCTTTTAATGCATCAGACAACCCTAACCGGAATTGATTTCTGAGTGACAGGTCATTCCAGAGTGTATCCTTTGACCATTTTTTAAAGTCTGTAATATATTCTTCCACCTGTCGTTTATTTTGTCTCAATGACCTCATAGTGTTTTCTGCTGTGAGTTGTTTATTTGGGTCGTCATATAATTGACTCATAGCTTTAAAGAAATTTTCTAAAGAGTACAGGATGGGGTCATCAGTCTCAAAAAATGTGTTAGCCCAGCTACGGGGCTCTCCTCTCAGATAAGAAATTGTAGTTAACACCTTAGAGTGATCGTTAGGATATGATCTTGGTTTTAGTGCATAGTACAAAAGGCAAGCATTTTTAAATTCTCTGTATTGCCTTCTATCTCCAGAGAATTTCTCTGGTGGACTGGGTTGTGGATCTGATGCTAAGTTTGAGGAGCTCATTGATTGTAATTTTTCATTTATATACAATTTTAAATTTGTATTTTCCTGGTGTAAACTATTATAACCTTGTGTGAGTGTCTCTACTCTATCTGTGAGAACCTGAACATGTTTAACAAGGTCTGCTGGATCCATGTTGTGGCTTGTTATTTCTATCATAAACGCCCTGTGAAAGATAGTTAACTTAATGATTATGAGGATCACAGTTGCAGATCTCATTCCTAGCAAAATAATATGTATGTTTGTAATAACTCCTGCAGATTGGCGGAGACTGAACATATAAGTACTTTATACTTCGCAGAAGATTATACAATTTTATTCTATGGCATCTGAAATGCATCTGTATATTACCTCATATACAGATGGATATTCCTGCCAATTTCTCATATGAGGGTAAATGTTAGACATATATATATATATGGCAAGGAAAAAATAAGTAAGGACAAAAATATAGCAACTTGCAATAATAACTTTCAAAAGATAATACTGAATCAGAGATGGAGATGAGGTAGATGAACTAAGTAAGGATAATATCATATGTTCAAGGAGACTCCGGTAAACATAATAAGATGGCATAAATATGGAGTAACGATATTCACAAATTTGCAAACAATGATATTCAATGTCAGAGATAAGGCTTATGAACATTAAGAGTCAAATGGAAATCAAACCTGCACGAAAATAAGTTTGAGAAGGGAGAGCGTGGCAGTAGCAGCTGCAGCCGTGAGGACAAGTCGGCGTGTGACGTCACCGCAATGAAGCCGGAAGTTGCAAGTTGTTAGAGCAAAGGATGAGGAGTCAGTCAGAATAGCAAACGATTGAGACCGGTAATTCACCCAGAGGAGGGGCTTGATACAGAGCTTGATTGAAGACAGAATAACAAGCAATGATGAGAGTTGCAAGGTGAGCTTTATAGCAAAAGCGATGATCCAATTACAGGTGTGAAAGAGTTTGCTTGAAAAAGGGTAAGAGTCCACAACTGTAACATGACACACTGCTACTCATTTTACTTTTGTTATCAGTACTTCCTACTAATGGTGGGTGAGAATTAGCCTATCAGCATCAACAGGGAGCCTATGGGGCCTAGTTATCATATGTCTGTCGGACCTGGTGCAACGCCGCCCCCTGAAGACCATTTATCAAGCTCTGTTCTGAGCTTGATAAATGGGCCCCTATGAGTCAATGAGCCTTAGTAGGGGGTGTAGCTGATATAGCTGCATTAGTTTCCTTTTAAAAAGCTTTAACTTCCCTTTTTTTAATGGAAAAAAGCAACATGTTTAGATGATGCTGTGTCATATGGATGTCATTATTTTGGGGTACAGTGTCCCTTAAAATCATTGGATCCCAGCCCTAGATCCTGATTGAAACAACACAATTTAACATTAGTACAGATAGATATTAATATTAGGTTGATAAACTCTTGATCAACATTTTGTCCATAAGGGGAGAAGCCTTAAAATCCAGATATACTACTGGAAGTTTTTAAAGGGACATAAAACCCCCAAAATATACTTTTATGACTCAGATGGAGTGTAACATGTTTAAAATGTTTCCAATTTTCTTCTATGATCAGATTTACTTAGTTGTCTTGCTATCCTTTGTTGAAAAGCAGGTAGGAAAGTGTATGAGCTTGCATGTGATTGGAGCAATATATGGCAGCAGCTTTATAGCTTTGTTATACATTTGCAAGAACAGGAGGTGGCAGGAGTGTTCCCTGTCATGTAGCGCTCCGGACATGTGCACGTTACCTATCTAGATATCTCTTCAACAAAGAATACCATGAGAAGGAAGTACATTTGATAATGTTAGTAAATAAAAAAAAAAAAATTGTATGTATGTGGCTGAATCACAACAAAAAGAACAAATCTGGTTTTCCACCTAGGGTAACTACAGATGGGTGTTTACCCCTTAAGGAACAAGGTTTTTCCCAGTTTCTGTGCTTAAATGACAAGCAATTTTGCATTTTTGCTCACAATTAAAACTTAAAGAGACATGAAACCCAAAATATTTCTTTCTTCTATGATTCAGATAGAATATACATTTTTACACATTTCAATTTACTTCTTTTATCAATTTTGCTTCATTCTCTTTGTATCCTTTATTGAAGGAGCAGAAACGCACTGTTGGGAACTAGCTGAACACATCAGTAAGCAAATGACAATAGACAAAAATGTACAACCAATCAGCAGCTAGCTCCCACCCTCTGAGCCTATCCAGATATCCTTTTCAGCAAAGGACACCAAGAGAACTAAGCAAATTAGATAATAGAAGTAAGTTGTTTAAAATTATATGCTCTATCTGAATCATGAAAACATAATTGGGTTTCATGTTCCATTAATACTAAAAAATGGGGAAAAAAAGGCTTTTTGTTTGCAATTTTCTTTATAACAATTTCTACAAAACTAGTGTAGCTAAAGGAAAATATCATATTGTAAAACGAGTTTTTTAAATATCTGCTGTAGTAAAGTCTGTTCGTATACAGAGGAAACGCGTCAAGGATTTTCTGATCTCCCAGGTCTCTCACCAGTCTTACCGGTACCCACAGACTCCAGCTATATCTATACCTCTTGGACATCCTCCCTTTTGAATATGGATTTGCACTATCATTTCAACCTGCAAACACAGTTATATTAAGAGGCGAACTGAGTCTATTATCCAACCATTGGGAGTCGAGGACACTTGGGTGATATCATTTCTCTTTGCTTTTATTATCTTGTACATTTAAACTTTTATGCGCTTTTATTGTTCACCATTAAATAAATTTACGCTTAGAGTGGTTTTGCGCTCTTCTCTCTCTCTTTTTGTTAGTAAATTATTTGTGTGTCTGATTCATCAGGGTAAAGTAGTCTGGCCGGAGAGAACTAGGGGGTTCTCAGAAACGTCACAGGCAAATAACAGGCTGGTTGTGGGTGCTAAGGGTATTTCACCTAAAACTCGCACAAGCTCGCCATAAAGACCATCACCTCTAACGAATGAGTCTCACTATTTCAAAGCTATTTCTTCTTCTTTCAGTTTTCTTTATGTATATGTCACAGTGGAAGTTTTTTTTTTTTAACAATTTTTATTGAGGAATTATATGATACAGTTGACACGCTTTTATAGAAATGAGCAATACAAGGACAAGTTGATATTTCAAAAACATGCTTGTAAGTCCTGAATAGTAGTCCTCATTTTTCATCCCTTTGAATAACAATTCAGACCACTCATGGGTCTTCCCTATTGTAATGTAAACACAAAGATAGGGATTGTATAATGATAATGCAGGGGGGGGGAAAAATAACAAAAGGAGGGGGGAAACTTGTGGTATTCAAATATACACATCAATCAATAAATGCATCAGATATATATCATGGTTGTCTCAGTATAGGATATCAGCAAATAAGTCCATAAATGAAATATGTATGTTAACCCAAATAAACAAGACAATGATAAAGAAAATCAAACAAAAACAAGCCATAAGTTGTAACTAAGATATGGTAAAAGATTGGTGTGATGTAAGGATCAGAGGGAGAGAAAAGCATGGGGTCCTATAATTCCAATTAAAGCAATTCACTCCCATCTTCTGCTAATACTGATCTAGCACACTCCTTAATTAACTCCAAAACTAGGTAACTAATAGATAACATTTTATGCTTGATGTATACCAGCTTAAGTGTATATACAGAGAGCACAAGTCTTAAAGGGACAGTAAAGTAAAAAAAAATCTTTCATGTTTTAAATAGGGCATGCAATTTTAAACAACTTTCCAATTTACTTTTATTACCAATTTTGCTTTGTTCTCTTGGTATTCTTAGTTGAAAGCTGAATCTAGGAGGTTCATGTGCTAATTTCTTAGACCTTGAAAACTGCCTCTAATCAGAAAACATTTTGACAGTTTTTCACCACTAGAGGGCTTTAGTTCATGTGTTTCATATAGATAACATTGAGCTCCGGCACGTGAAGCTCCAAGGGCAAGCACTGATTGGCTAAAAATGCATGTCTGTCAAAAGAACTGAAATAAGGGGGCAGTCTGCAAAGGCTTAGATACAAGGTAAGCACAGAGGTAAAAAGTATAATATTATAACTGTGTTGGTTATGCAAAATTGGGGAATGGGTAATAAAGGGATTATCTACCTTTTTAAACAACAAAAATTCTGGTGTTTACTGTCCCTTTAATACAGGGTAAGCTTGAGGAATCTGATATGTTGGTCTAGTTAGAGCAATTAAAACTAGGGCAGCAATAAGCATCCTCAGGGTATTTACTCTGATCAGCCTTCTCATTCATCTATCTATATAACAGTTCATTCCCCAGGTGAAGCATTTAGATTTGGGTTTGTGAGATCTTTATCTATCCCTGTTCTATGCATATTAAAACAAGTTGATATACCAGAATGAGCAGGTTCTCAAATCAGTATTGCTGTGTGTCGTGTATAGCTCACATACGTATTGTTCATAACATAACTAACCAACTAACAAAGGTTAAACTAAGAACAGTGTAAATCATCTCATAATTTAAAGTATAAATCCTGAACCTTGCAATATAATTTTAAACACTTCGCCACAAAATTATTCTGACTGGCAATTGCCATAAACAGTAACTGAACTGGATGGTAGGATTAGATTTATATGCAATTAACCCCCTGTATCCAGCTGGCCATAGTAGGCGATAGTAGAATGAGTGTTCATGCGGCAACTTCCGAGCCAGTTCAAATGGGCCAGTGAAACAAAAATCCCATTAGTGTTTCGTGTGGCTAATAGAGAAGGTACCTCAAGCGTGTTGCCAAATATCCCAGGAGAAGGAGCCGGCTTGTAGCCGCGATCTGTTAAGTGCGGTGGTATGTCTCTGACTGTGTGATGGGTTCCAAGTAGTGATCCCGTCCTGGGTGCTCTCTGTGAAATCCCCTCATTAGTGTAGCCTGGCCCGGTATCCTCATGCTGAAACCGCGTTGCTGTGCCCATCATTACTATTTTCTGTGCTGCAGCACTAATGGTTAGATTTAGAGGTTTCGAGGGATCCGCAAACACCGGAGGTAATTCCAGAGGTAAGTCCGCTTGGTAAGGGTCCTCCTCATGCTGCACTTTATTATTCTGGCTTGGAGTAGAGGTCGGCCATAGTATGGGCTGTGTGGTAACCTTGTATACTCCAGAGGATGAATCAGCTTCTGGTGCGTTCGCCGCACCGGGAAGCTTCTGTGTAGCTGGAGGAAGGTCAGATGTAGTACAGCCTGTCTGGGTATTTTTTCTGTAAAGGATCATTAGTAGGTCTTGTGCTCTCCTGTTCTGCTTCTAGGCGCTGCAATAAATATTCAAATGGGGCTCTCTCTATCAGCTTTAACATACGTTCGGTAAATCTTGCCATGAGTTCTTCGTGGCGTAGCTGGCTGTGTTCCTCCGCCATATTGGATATCCTTTGCTTGTTGCAATTAGTTTTTAAGCAAGGTTGTACTTTTCCCCCGCCGTTAGCGGTATGAAGCTTCAGTTCTCTGATCCTTTAGTGCTGGGTGAAGGTGAAGAATCGGTAAATCGGAATAATCCTGCAGCACCAATAACCCGTTTCTTCCCGAGGGGGGGGGGGTGGATACCTATCAATGGGCCGCTGCCCTAGGTCGTAAAATTCCGAGCTTAGTCTCCAAAGTCATATAAACGGCAAGAGAGGTAATTATGAGACCACAACTACCAGAGTCGTGGTATCTGTATGATATTGGGTCGTGCTCTTGCCGTTTGGACACATTAATCAGCGGATTAGTGTCGATTCTGCTGGAGCCTTCAGAAGTTGCGTCCTCTCCAGGACACTGCACGGACCCACACCCCCACAGTGGAAGGTTTTATATAGTGAGGTTTTAGCTTTAAAGGGATATGAAATAAAAAAAATTGTCATGATTCTGACAGTGCAGGTAATTTTAAACAAATTTTCCAATTTACTTGTATTATCTAATTTGCTTCATTCTCTTGGTATCAGCTGGTAGGCTCAGGAGCAGAAATGTATTACTGGGAGCTAGCTGCTGACTGCACACATATGCCTCTATTAATTGGTTCATCAGATGTAGTGCTTAGCTGCTCCTTTAACAAAGGATACCAAGAGAATGAAGCAAATTTGACAGAAGAAAATTGGAAAGTTCTTTAAAATAACATAGTCTATCTGAATCATTAAAGAAGAATTTTGGGTTTCATGTCGCTTTAATTGTTTTTTTTTGTTGTAAGGTTTCAAGGGAAAGATGGAATTAAATTAAAGGGGTATGTGCAGATACCATTTCCAATAATAATATAACTTTTTTACTGATGTTGACTTGGAGTTTATATCACATTTGGAAGATATGCTGATCATTCCATTTGATTTCAGCATAACTTCCAAATTCCACTAAACTATTCTGAAAGCAAATAAGGTGATCAGTAAATATAAATATAATATAATATATAAACTGTGAAATCAGATTAGCTGATCAACACAACTTCCAAGTTTAACCTAAACTATATAACGTTGTGTAAATCAGACCATTTGATTTCACCCCATCTTATACTGAATTTGGACGTTATGCTGATCAGCTTGTTCGGTTTAACTAGGTTTTTTTTACCTCAATGCTGTTTTGGAGCTCAAAGTTCAAATCCTGTTCGATGCAGTTAATGTTTTGTGTTGTAATGTATTACAGCTCATATAGAAATGATTAAAACGTACAAAAAGGCTTTAGACCATGAAGTCTTTTTTTTATAAAAATACTATGGAAAATAAAAATGTACGTTCATGCCCACATACCATATTATGACAGCACAGTTTCCTGTGAGTGCCCGTGAGCACCCAGGCCTGAGCATGTTGCAGGGTCATATGATGTGTACCCCGTCCGGTATGAGAGTGCAGCCCCCTTCCATGTTTTGAATATGTCTAGGGTGATCACATAAGCCTGTGCACCCTTCCCTTGTTCCCAGTTTGTTTGGATTTGAGAGCTTGCATTGTGTGGCTCTTTTAGGGTCCCAGGTATTGGAAAGGACCTTGATGTGGTACCTGGGCTTGTCCCATTTGGCCAAATGCGGTAACTAACCTTTCCATTTTTGCTTTTAAATCTTAGCTGAGAGCTTGTAAGTGAGTGCTGGACTTTCTCTGTGTGTTATATATATATATATATATACACAGTATAGATAGATAGATATATGTGTGTGTATATATATATATATATATATATATATAAAACCAAATATAGTGGTAAGTCCAGCACTTTCTTGGGTACCCCTTCACTGGGTATAGCTTCTAGTAGGTTTACCTTTGCAGTGCACGTTTGCCTTGGAGGCCTGCCATGCTCCCATATACAATTTCCAAAGTAGACAATGGCAACAGCACTTTTCTTTAAAACACTTCTTCTTTATTAAAGTAAAATTTTAGGATAAAATACAGCAATGTTTTGAGCCTCTTGGGCCCTTCCTCATGCTATAGATTAAGAACAAACATCTCCCTTATGTACACCTGTGTATAGGGTGTGGCTTAGTTAATTACATAATTTTACCTGCACTTAGCTCATGTTGGTATCCCCAACTGGTAAGGTTCTGACTAAACTTTTCAACTTTGTTATTCAACTTTGTTATTTTTTAATAAACATTTATTTCTCAACACTTAAATGTATGCTTATGTGGTATGCCACACCCTATACACAGGTGTACATAAGGGAGATGTTTGTTCTTAATCTATAGCATGAGGAAGGGCCCAAGAGGCTTGAAACGTCGCTGTATTTTATCCTAAAATGTTACTTTAATAAAGAAGAAGTGTTTTAAAGAAAAGTGCTGTTGCCATTGTCTACTTTGGAAATTGTATATGGGAGCATGGCAGACCTCCAAGGCAAACGTGCACTGCAAAGGTAAACCTACTAGAAGCTATACCCAATGAAGGGGTACCCAAGAAAGTGCTGGACTTACCACTATATTTGGTTATATATCTTACCTGCTACAAGTTACGTGCACTACAATATGGAAGTAACTAAAGAGGATCAAGATGTTTTTTCCTATTCGGATATAGATGCCTCCAGAATAACAGCACTGGCGAAAGGCCCCAGAGATTTTCTTAAAGGGACATCAAATACAAATATGGCTAAAAACTGGGAGAAAGCAAAGAGAAAACTTCTATCTTATGAACTCCACAGTACCATCTTGGTGGAATACTTCAGGGTGAGACGGATACCCCGGGGGTTACGAATAAAACTGAGACCCACTATTATGACTAATAACACCAAGTATAAAAAGAGATTCGAGTGCATCTTAAATAAATGTTCATTCGATATCATAGTGTGGACTGTCGAATGCCTCCAAGAAGAAATTGAGAACCAGAGAACAACAGTAGCTGAAAGTGAAGCTGCACTAAGTACTTACTTTACTGCTGAAGAGCTGGTGAAGCTGAAGATGGAGGCAGACAAGGCACTAGATGAATTCCAAAGGGATCTCAAAGAAGTAAAAAGACAGAAGTTTGGTCGTGATGAAGACGATTATAAAAAAAATCGTGTCTACCGATGGTCCGGTGACAGTGAGACGCATGACGTCACTTGGAGGCGACCCGGAACCGGAAGAGGACGTGGAACATGGAGAGGAGCAAGGAGCGCACCTCACAGAATGGCGTTTGACGAAAAGGAATCATCCTCATCTGAGGATTTTTTAGGGTCCAGTACAGAGGCAGATACAGGCGGGGAGGAAGGAAGCACAAACAACGACAGCTCCTACCTCCGGCAGTCCAATCACCTACGCAACAGACCATATCAGAGAGGCCAGAGAGGCCGGAAGAAATAGAAGAAATCGAGCCATCAGAGAATGTCAACCTGGGTGGTAATGTACAAGATCTTGAATTACATACCCTAAGTCCCAATATAGAGACTGTAAATAATATGGACAGTAACCAAGAGACATTGGTAATAAATATATCAAAATACCAACTTACTAAAGATGAGACAAATGTATTAAATAAAGGGTTGTCTTTTTGCCCCACAATGTTTAATAATGAGTTTACAATAGATAAAGACCTGTATAGGTTTTTTAGAAACTTAAGGTTAAAAGCTCATTTCAGTATCCCACAAGAGCATGCAATTAAAACAAGTCCAGAAAGTTTAGGAGCTAATTCTATGAAATTTGACACACACAGTTTAGGTCTTAAAAATAAATCTAATTTTGTACCTAATACAATCAATTCAGGTGTGGAGACATACATTAAGTTAGTACAAACAGACATTAAAAAAATGTATTCAAAAAATAAACCAAAAATAGAGAGTAATATTACACCATCAGAACGAAAAGCCCTTAAAGATCTAGCAAACAATACAGCCATTACTATTAAAAATGCCGATAAGGGCGGAGCAGTAGTTGTCCTTGATAGGCAATATTATATACAAGAGATCCTTACACAATTATCTGATGGTGGTATCTATTTAATATTAGATCATAACCCACTACCTGAAATACAAAAAGAGATTTTTGCAACTGTGAATAATGCATTGGCTAGAGATGTTATCACCAAAGATTTAGCAAAATTTTTAATAAAAAAAAGATCCAATTACACCGGTGTTTTACACAACACCTAAAATTCATAAAAAGTTAAAAGAGCCTCCTGGGAGGCCTATTGTGGCGAGTACAGAATCTGTATTTTCAAATGTTGCTATCTTTCTTGATAAGATTTTGAATCCTATTGCTAAGATCCAACAGTCTTTTCTTAAAGACACAAGGGATTTTTTGGGAAAAATTAAAGAGATCAAAATAGAAGACACTGATATCTTATTTTCCCTAGATATTGTCAGCCTATATACAGCTATCCCTCATGAGGCAGGGGTGCAGGCAGTACTTGAAGCATTAAAAACCTCTGAAATATATACAAATTTACAATGTTCTTTCATAGAAGAAATGCTTAACATCATTCTATACCTAAATTATTTTTTATTTCAAGATACATACTATATACAAAAGAAGGGAACTGCTATGGGCTCCAATGTGGCCCCTTCATATGCCAATATTTTTGTTAGCCAATATGAAAAGAAATTTGTGTATATCAATAACAGTTATTTAACAAACTGTAAAGTATGGCTACGTTTCATAGATGATATTTTTGGCGTATGGAGGGGCACAGAGGAGTCCCTAGAGTCGTTTGTTGAAGAACTCAATCACTGCACAGGCTGCCTTAAATTTACCCTTAATTATTCTAGAAATAGAGTGAGTTATCTGGATACATGGGTATACAAACAATCTGGTAATTTGGTTACTGATCTTTATTGTAAATCAACAGATCGTAACACAATATTACATTATGAAAGTTTTCATCCTGAGCGAGTGTTTAAATCAATTCCCAAAAGCCAGTTTTTAATTTTTTAATTTTTTATTAAGGACAATACATATAAATTCAAGTTACATCATAAGCACATTATACAATCATGTGAATAGTAAAATCATATTTGGCAAACTTGAGTTTAGAGAGATTTAGTCCCTTTTTTTTTTTTTTTTTTATCCCCTGTGTAAAGATGGACACTGTTGGTCCAATATTTATCAATATGGGTGAGTGCTAGGGGCTTATTTCAAACATAATATGCACAACAAGAACACACAGAACATAAAATTTTGCATCAAATAAGGAGTAAACAAAATAGTTGTTATACCAGCATGGCAAGTAAAACCATGATGAGAATCAAGATGCAAAATGCAAGAACTAACTGTTTAAACATAAAGTATAAAATATAATAATACATAGTAAGATGTAATAAAATTTATTATAATGTAATATAATATAGCCGCACCAATGCTATGCAAGTAAGTTGCTAATAAGAATCACCTATAACAAACCACCAGCAATCCAGTGACACACCTTTGGGGTTTTATGTGACATGTCCCAATAATTCTGCCAAGCCATTAACTAAGTCATATGTATAGAGATCCATCCCTACGCAGTCCCGGCCGCAGAAGGCGCAGGGAAGGCCGGCCACTCAATTTCAAAGTGTGCCATGTTTATTTAAGCTATAGATAGAATATTTGGAAGATTGTCACCTTATTCAATTTGATTATATTATTTTATGGGTGGAAACTACTGGAAGTTTTATAGCTTGCTGGTTAGTGATGTAGCCTTAATTTAATATCAAGTCTCCTGTTATTACAGCGGTTAACTGTGTGACTCAAATTACTGTTTGTTATTTTGCAAGCAAAGACATTTTAGAACATGGGCTTACCTGAGATTACAACATTTTCATATAGCAAACAGAGCCCTTAGCATATACCAAAAAAGCATTTCAAATTGTCTATTAAAACTGACAAAGAACATGCAAAAAAGTCACAACTAGCTTCCGCCCAAGCGAACTATTTTATGAGATTGCAAAAGATTGTATACACATAATAACAACATACCTCAAAACCTGCTAAGAAGGGTAATAATATATAATTGAATTATGAAAGCTGTAAAACCTTACTATTTTTAAGATAAAACACTCCGGAGACTTCTACATAACTGTTTGAAACTAACTGGTAGTTGCAGTATGCGCTTGAGTACTTAGCCCCCTGAGAGGCTTCCGCAATATGGTGTACAATCTGGGGTAGCATCCAAAGGGTCATTAGAGACCAGAAGCTGAGTTGCAGCCAAGTTCACTGTACCCTGGGTGCCCCCCACAAGATCCCAGGCCAACCTCAGTCTCACCCATCGTCCTTTTAAATATTTAACTGAGCATGCTGTTTCCACATCTCTAGGTTGCGGCGTATCGTAAAACAGACCCCAATTGCTTTCCATATGAACCGCATCAGCATATTGGGCACATAGATAGTCTCCGGTCCAGGTCAGTGCAGGTCTCGATGTATAGCAGGCAACGTGTTCAGTGTCCAGCATGTTTTCACAGTGGTGAGAGGTGCGTAGCTTCAGTTTGGATGCTCTCTCGCTTTTGAAAGGGACGATCGTTGATCTCTGCTGGGTTTGACAGCGTGGAAGAGGCACTTATTTGTATGGCCGGCTGGTAGAAATCTGCCCTCAGTATTTCGGGTTGAGCTGCCCTCCCGGGCCCTGAGGAGGGGCAGAACCCCGAGTGAGAATGCTGCTGAGGTGCCGGTGCCTTTGGTTGTTCTGGCCCAACTCTGCTCATCAGTAGAAAGAGATCTTGCTCCGTAGGCGCTTTGTCTATTAAAGGTTTAAAGATCATTTCCAGCCTAAGGAGCACTGGATCTTGTGAAATTGATAGGTCCTCCTCCCACGTGTCCGCCATGAAGTCATCCATCTCTGTATTGTGCGGTATCATAGTTTGGCGGCTTAACTCCGATAGGGAGACAGTTTATCTTATAAGCTTCCAAAAACGGTGCTGCAATTCCTGGTGCGGCTTTGATGTATAGTCAGTTCTTGTCAAATACCCCGGAGGTCCGGGGGGGGGGGAACGCTGCCTGTATAGTCGCCGCTGCGACAGGCCTCAAATGTCCTTTTCCTTCCCCTGGGTCATATATACAGCAAAATAAATTAATATGGTATCTTGTGTCGCTCAGAGGCTCATGAGCTACTGTAGTAGTGATAATTGCTGTAGTTATTTGACAATATTCAGCGGAATATTATCTAATCTCCTGGAGCTTCAGAAAGATGCGACTTCACTAAGCCGCTGTTAGGACACGCCCCCCCCAAAAGCCAGTTTTTAAGTACAGCTAGAAATGTAAAAGAACCAAGATTGCAGGAAAAAAGAATGAAACAAATGGCCAAGAAATTTTGCAATAGAGGCGATCCTATATCTATCATTGAGAAATGTGAACAGACAGTTAAAGAAGAGAGAACAGGGATTAAAAAAAGATAAAATAAAAAATCAGCTGATTTTCACTTCAGAATATAATCAGTACAGTGAAGATATCTCTAAGATAATAAGAAAGCATTGGTATCTATTGGAGAAGACTAACCCTACCATTAGGGAATTTCAACAACCCCCCATCAGTTCATATAAAAGGGTTAAAAATTATAAGAGATTTTGTAGTGAAAGCAGATATTGGCAGTAATAAAAAAGATCCAGTTAACTATCTGACAACTGCAAATAAGGGATCATACCCCTGTCTACATTGTGCTCAATGTAACTCAATGATAAAGGGTAAAAATGTTGCACAAATTAATGACACTAAAAAGAGAGAAATCAATGGCCTCTTCACCTGTGATACTAATTATGTTGTATATATCTTGAAATGCCCATGTGGGCGGGGCTATGTAGGGGAGACAATTAACCCCATCAGGGACAGAATAAGTGCACACAAGTCCTCTATAAGATGCAAGGATATGACATTACCTGTCTCATCACATTTTATAACAGCAGGGCACACTGTTAGTCAGTTAAGGTTTCAGGTCATAGACCATATTCCTAAACCAAGGAGAGGAAGCAATAGAGAGTTGCTACTTAAAAAGAAAGAAGTATGGTGGATAAAAATCTGAAAACACTATATCCAAATGGATTAAACAAGGATTATGATCTACATTTGTTTTTATAATTGATTTTAAATTCCTGTGTATAAAAAGTGTGGATATGTGTCTATTTGTAATATATTATAAAGAAACATATATGACATACCACATAAGCATACATTTAAGTGTTGAGAAATAAATGTTTATTAAAAAATAAAGTTGAATAACAAAGTTGAAAAGTTTAGTCAGAACCTTACCAGTTGGGGATACCAACATGAGCTAAGTGCAGGTAAAATTCTGTAATTAACTAAGCCACACCCTATACACAGGTGTACATAAGGGAGATGTTTGTTCTTAATCTATAGCATGAGGAAGGGCCCAAGAGGCTCGAAACGTCGCTGTATTTTATCCTAAAATTTTACTTTAATAAAGAAGAAGTGTTTTAAAGAAAAGTGCTGTTGCCATTGTCTACTTTGGAAATTTTATATATATATATATATATATATATATATATATATATATATATATATATACATATACATATACATGTATATATATATGCCATGTGTACGACAAATAGGGATAATCTAAAGGAGGAATAAAGGTCAATTTAAACTATTAGCACCAAGTGTCCTATCCATTGAGAGTTAACGGACATGAAGCCATCTATTTCCTCAGCGTCACATGCTTGGTTGGGCCCTTGTGTCTATCATATTGTAATAAATCCACATCCTTTTTCCATTCTGTCACTTTAACCTATCTTGCGGTTTTTACATCTTATCTCTTTGGCACAAAGTGCAAAGAACTAACTACTGAAATATGAGGTCACAATTCTCACACATTACAGGTATTTCCTCTGACATCCCATACACACACAGTAAGTGCCAGGCACAAGATGCCCCCACACCCTACTTGAACACAAAAATTGCTCAATATATTAGTTGTATATTTTAGGTCATTTGTCAATTAAAATATTTCCTTTCCTGAAGCTTGTTAAACCCATGGTTGTCAACTAGTGAGTCACCTGTCACCTACACCTGAACTACCAGATGCATTTCAAGCCAGCATACTGAGAAATGAAACTGGAAATAGTATGGTTCTAAGCAAACACCATACAAACTAGTAGCATATGAAATAAATGTTAACTATAACCTTGCACATGCTTTTAGAATTAAAAACACAAATAAACAAGGTGATGCCAGTATTTCTCCTACAGTACAATTGCAGAATGTATTCACAAACATACTAGACAGCCTGACACAGTCTCTAAATATAATGTTCTCAAGTGGGAAAGGTGTAGTCCGGGTAGGGTTGAGGTTCCAGAAAAACTATAGCCCCACATTTTAGATTTAGATATCTCTGGCACACAGTCTTAAAGGGACATTTTTAAACAACTTTCCAATTTACTTTATCTAATTTGCTTTGTTCTCTTGGTATTCTTTCCTGAAAAGCATAACTAGGTAGCCTTAAGAGCAGCAACGCACTACTGTAAGCTAGCTGCTGATTGATGGCTGCACATATATGGTTCTTGTAATTGGTTCACCAGATGTGTTTAGTTAGCTCCCAGTAGTACATTGCTGCTCCTTCAAAAAAGGAAACAAGGAGAATGAAAAGACTACCATTTAAAAAAAAAAAACCAAAAAAAAACCCAACACAATAATTCTTTTCTTTCGTAATGATGATAGTCCGTAGGGCTTCATAACCTGTGGGATTTTATTCCCGCTACTAGGAGGAGGCCTAGAACCCACACAAGAATTTAAATTCCCTCCCACCTCCCATCTCTCCTCAGTTCAATGTACAGCCGAGCAGAGAATAGGAAACAGATAGGTAGGAAAGACAAAGCAGGGTCTATAGAGGTGCAAATTACAACTGTCGCCCAAAAATTGTAACGGGCTGTGACTATGGGCTTATCATCATTCCGAAAAAAATGAATTTATCAGGTGTGTTCTTTCATATAATGATGATAGTCCATAGGGCTCCATAACGTGGGATTAATACCCAAGCAGATAGTCCATGTTACGGAAAGAGTGAGACAATTTTTAGGCACTTCCTATTTATCAGACACTGTGGCCTGAAGGACTTGTCTGCCAAAAGCTGCTTGTGAAGAAGCAACAACATCAAAGCGGTAACATTTTGAAAAGGTATGCAGAGAAGATCATGCTGCAGCATTGCAAATCTGCTCCAAAGATGCATCATTTTTGAAAGCCCAGGATGTTGCAACTGCTCTTGTAGAATGAGCTGTGATACATTTAGGAGGCGACTTTCTCGCCACCAAGTAAGGCTTGTGAATTACCTGTAGACATGTGCAATTGTTTTCGGACGAATTTTGGCTGATTCAGAGATTCGGATGAATCCAAATTTCGGATACGGCACCATAACTAAAATTCCGTGAAATTCGGAAAAGGATTAAATCAGTTTCCGAATTTTCGGTTCCATTCTTCATATTCATTCTAACTAATCTATTCTAAACCGCCGTCCCCCCACATCACCAACATTAAATAAAACACTAAATAAATCTATTAACCCCTAACCCGCCATTCCCCCACATCACTAACACTAAATAAAGCAATTAACTCCTAAACCACCGTCCCCCCACATCACCAACACTAAATAAACCTATTAACTCCTAAACTGCAGTCCCCCCACATCACCAACACTAAATAAACCAATTAACTCCTAAACCGCCGTCCCCCCACATCGCGAACACTAAATAAAGCTATTAACCCCTAAACCGCCGTCCCCCACATCGCAATCACTAATAAAATGTATTAACCCCTAATCCGCCACCCCCCCCACATCGCAAACACCTAATTAAAGTATTAACACCTAAACCGCCGTCCCCCACATCACCAAAAATAAATAAACCTATCAACCCCTAAACCGCCATACCCCAAATCGCGACTCCTTAAATAAAAATATTAATCCATAAACCACCGTCCCCACACAATGCAAACACTAAATAAAATGATTAACTTCTAAACCACAGTCCCCCCACATTGCAACTACCCAAATTAAACTATTAGCCCCTAAACCTAACACCCCTTAACGTTAACATAATTAAAATACATCTAAATTAAAGTTACAATATTAGTAACTACCTAGTTAAAATAAATACAAACTTACCTGTGAAATAAAAATAAAACCTAAGCTAGTTACAATATTACTATTTACTAACTACCTAGTTAAAATAAATACACTTACCTGTGAAATAAGAATAAAACCGAAGCTTAAAGGGACATTAAACCTACATTTTTTCTTTCATGATTCAGATAGAGTATACCATTTTAAACAACTTTCTAATTTACTTCTATTATCTAATTTGCTTCATTCTCTTAATATTCTTTCCTGAAAAGCATATCTAGATAGGCTCAGTAGCTTCTGATTGGCGGCTGCACATAGATGCCTCATGTGATTGGCTCACCAATGTGCATCGCTATTTCTTTCACAAAGGATATCTAAAGATTGCAGCAAATTAGATAATAGAAGTAAACTGGAATGATTTTTAAAAATGTATTCTCTATCTGAATCATTAAAGAAAAAATGTGGGTTTAATGGCCCTTTAAACTAAAAAGAAAACCTAACATTAATTTTTAAAAAAAAAAAAAAAAAAAAAAAAAAAAATTATATTACTAAAAATAATAAAACCTAACATTACAAAAATAACAAACTAAATTATCCAAAATATTAAAAAACTTATCTATAATAAACTAGCCTTAAAAGGGCCTTTTGTAGGGCATTGCCCTAAAGTTAACAGCTCTTTTGCCAATTAAATAAACAAAATACTCCCTACCATTACAACCCCCCAAAATAAATAAACCTAACTAAAAAAAATAATAATCTACCCATTCCCCCAAAAAGGGCATTTGTATGGGCAAGCATTTAGCTCTTTTTCAGCCCATTAAAAATAAAAAATAAAATCTTTAAAAAAAAAAAACACCCCAAAAAACAAACAAAAAACCTAACACTAACCCCAACATTGGTACTCACAATTGATGAAGTCCGTACATCCATCTTCTTCCCAGGGGCTAAAAATCTTCATCCAGGCAGCTCCATCTTCATTCATCGCGGGTCCGGCATCTTCTATCTTCATGGCAGACTCTGAGCGGTCGGTTGATGCGCAGTGGCGGCGGTCCAGTGGTCTGACATAGAGGTCCTCTTCATGCAATTCTCCGCCGAACACTGAAGATTGAATGCAAGGTACCCCTTTTATATTGGGGTACCCTTGCATTCCTACTGGCTGAAAAATTTAAATCAGTAAATAGGATGAGAGCTGCTTAAATCCTATTGGCTTTTCAAATCAGCCAACAATTAAATGCCTATTAAAAGCAGAGGCACCTGTCATATCACTTTTGTTGTCTATGGCCTAACCTGTGTGTCAGGGTGCCAGGAATCAGACTGAGACGAGAAGTGCAAAAATAATCACACCTTTATTAATAACAAAAAATAATAAAAAGTCCACAAGTCAAACATCAAGCCAGGAGTCTAAGCCAGAGCTGGTAGTCAGACGAGCAGAGTCAGGAGCCAAAGCGAGTAGTCAGACGAGCCGGAATCAGGAACAAGGAGAACAGCAGAGTCAGGAACAAGCCAGGGATCAGGAACCAGGAGGGACATCAGACAGCCAGGTAATACAAAGGAACTGGAACACAGGAACTCACAAACAGGTCTGAGACAACGCAAGGGCAAAGCATACTGAACAGAGGCCCTTTAAATAATAAGTGATGACATCACAATACTGAGACTGCAACCTGTCTCACACGGCTGATGTACACCAGTCCGACCATAAGAGGGCGTGCAGGAAATGAGCAGCATCAGACACTCTGCACCAGATTCAGTAAGAGGTGAGTAAAATGGCTGCCAGCAGCACATGGCAAACAAAGCAGGGGAAAAACCCTGACACTGTGGCTGTGGAATGATATATGTAGGCAGAACTAAAAGAAAGATAAAAACAAGAGTCTACGAACACATTAACAATTTTGAAATAGACTTAAAAACACACAGTGTGTCTGACCATTATAGGGTCTATCATTGCCAAGATCCTAGTAGTTTGTGGATCAGTATTTTGGAAGTTGTTCCCCTGGGTGAGAACCCATGTCAAAGGCTTATCACTCTCAGACAGATCCAGGAGCTTGACAGTTTAACACCGAAAGGGCTTAATATTGACCTGGATCTACAAGCTTTTATGATTTAAAGTTTAGTGCTTCCCTATGTATGAGAGCGATACGTATTTAGTTTGTTAAATCTGAGCCATGTTCTAGTTAGTATATTAGCAAGGTCAATGTCTATTTATCAGATCACATAAGTATAGGTATATAGCACAATTAAACAAAAATGTATATGAATTAAGTTATGGTCTAGTGAGACAATAGATATAATAAAATGAATTTATATAATGCATTATAAATACATCTGAAAATGAGATATGAATTAGGGAGGTATTTTATGTAAATTTCCCCATCCTATGTATTAAGCCATTTTTAGGTATATTATTTTTGTATAGGTTTTTAGTATGGATATAATAATTCATTTTATGTATATGTTTTTGATAAATATGCTATTGGTATTACTAAGTTCATGTATATATTTTAAAAATGTATTAATTCATTTTTAATGTGAAGTGTGGGTAATAATGTAAAGCCGTTATGGCTGTATAGACATATACTAGACATGATTCACAGAATTTAGAATCAAGGTAAACACACTATATATATATATATATTCTAATTTTGCCTGTGACATACTCATATTGAACAAGTAAGACCGATTGCAATTGTTGCCATTTTTCTATATTGCCCAAAGAAAGTGAACACCATACAATCTATGCAGGACTAATAAGCATTTAAAGGAAATAAACATCGTATCGTAAGGAATGGATTGGTCATAACATATAATGCACAAAAGCACATGGCTAGGAGGTGTGTTTGTTGTGATAATACACAATATAGCATGTCAGAGGAAGGGGAGGAGCCAAGAGACACATTTAATGGAGGGGATCCTCGTCAGTGTACACAGCTGATCTAGTTGGTCTTGAGAAAGTCTGCGTAGGTCAGATGAAACGCGTAGATAGGATCTGTGTACACTGGCACTGTTACATATAGAAGAGATTTTACAAGGAACAGTCTAACAGCCAAAAAACGGACGATTTTTACTAGACGCTTGTTAAGCTGAATGCAAGAGAAGCTGTCTGAGAGCTGTATTTTCATTGTTTTAAGGTGGATTTTACTTTTGTTTCCAGTAAGTGCATACGGTTGTGTGTGCTCTAATATAATTGTTCTACTTTTACCTTGAATCAAGGATATGCTTCTCTGTTCTTATTTTTCAGTCATTCTTGAAGAGGGTGGAAGCTGCACCAGAGATTCGCCACTAAAGGGAGAGCTATCCTATTCTAAGGGAGCACAGGAAGCTAAGATACACATTGTTTGTGGACTACCCATGCTCCTTAAGCCACGGATGTGAAACATTTTAAGTGGGTTATTAATTTAAAAACCTAAACACCAATATTGACGAATGGAATTCCAAGGTGGGGACCAATAGTTTGGTCTATATTTATATAATAACTCAAGATTGTGATTTCATTTGATTGTATGTTTATTAATTTATTGGGGTACTAACATTCTAATAGGATTTACCCTATTATTGTTATAATATATAATTTTTTATTATTGTATTTTCCCCTTGCGCAGCTTTGATTTTGTGTTTGTTGTAAAAAAAAAGGGACAGTAAACTCAAAATTAAACTTTCATGATTCTGAAAGAACATGCAATGTTTAACAATTTTCCAACTCACCTCTCTTATCTAATTTGCTTTGTTCTTTTTAATCCATTGTTAAAAAGCATACGTAGGCTTAGGAGCAATATACTACTGGGAGCTAGCTGCTTGTCACTGGCTCACCCAATGTGTTCACCTAGCTCTCAGTAGAGCATTGTTTTCTTTCAACAAAGAATACAAAGAGAATAAAGGCAATTTGATAACAGAAGTAAATCTGAAATTTTAAAATAATATGCTATTTCTGAAGCCCAAAAGTTTTCTTTCATGATTATGTCCCTTTAAGGTCTATATGTTAATTTTATAACATTTAGCTGTGAAGAAGAGACATTATTTCTGCAGACACAAATTCACAGTTTTAAGAACTACAAAACCAAGAATATGTAATAATATCTTCTAGACAGAAAAAAATGCCCAAAATAATCTTATAGAAACCTCTGGGAGAGCATGACATTGTAAACGGATTAATGGAATTAATTTACACAAAAATTATTATAGCCATGAATATACAGCATCTTACTATATAATTAAAAGTGAATCTTTATTTCAGGATGAATAACCTTTAGATTATAATGTATCTTATATAGAAATTATCTCTAGATAGCTTAAAAAAAACACATCTGATTTAGATTTTTATTTAAATTAAAAAAATGTGATTTGTATCCACCCTGGCTACAGGCAAACCCTACAGACAGACAGATGCACATTTAAATGTCAACACCCCTGGTGCAGAACTAACGGAAAACCATAGGATAACTGTGTTTTCTAGAGCACTGAAATTTGTATTTGAAAAGCCTTGCAGAAAACTCCATATTGCTCTTCTAATGGAATATAACAAAGCTTGAAAGTGAGGTCATTTTATTCACATCTCCTGTATTGAGTTACTATTTGTATTTAGTGCTAATAAAGCCACTTGCTCTATGGAAGGTAATGATATTAACTAACCTTTGCCCTAATTTAACACACACACAGTAAGATAAGGTGTGTATGACCCAGCAGTTTGCAGTATAACTGGGGTAATGTATGTAACTAGATATTGTTTGTTTAAACTAGCGATGCTGAACATGCCTCAGTTTGTAATACATAGCATAAGTTTAACAGCTCGCAAGAATCTAGTATTTTCTAAATATGGAATCTGTAGTTAAATGTCAGTCCCTAACCTTAGGTGAACTAGTAAAACAAAAAAACTCACAGAAACAGGTGGCAAAAAAGAAAGGTTATATTTTAATGTAATATTGAACTTATTTTTTCTCATTCTGGTTGTATGTTGCTTTGTAATATGACAATAATATCCACTGCTCTGCTCAGTGGGTACAGCGAATAATACAGAACAATGAAAATAATTATACTTAACAGACTGTTCCAGAAGGATTTCTCAGTATACCAGCTTTAGATTTTTAAATCATATTAAAACTTTTATAATTGTGACACAACACCTAATTCTGAGTCTCCCAACGTCAATGATCACTTAGCCCCTGAATGAAGGGAATAGCATGTCACAGGTATTGGCATATTCACTTCATGATGACAAAGCACCGCCACCAAACTATGAAGCTTTCCAATTACATTAAAGGAATAGTAAACCGTGGGTTCCGGTTTCGGCATCAGTGGACGCTTGTGACGTAGGTATGCGTGGAAGCGGAGGTGAACGCCAGCGGAACGAGCGGTGTGGAGGGTATCGGCTTCGCAATTGTGAGCTAGTTTGGGGAGCTTAGTAATACGGCCGAAAAAAAGAGCAGCCCTAAGAAGGAAAGGAGACCAGGGCTGACTTCACGCGCACGCCTGCCTGTGTCAGCGACACCACACTCTCTTGGCGGGTACATCCAGCCCGAGAAACAGCCGTGGAAAAGTCGGCATCGTGGTCATACAAGCAGAGAGCAGCATTGCTTGGACCGGTAAACCTTAAGTATAGACCTAAACTTGTCTAATGGCCATAGACAGTCTACCTGGTATATGTTCTAAACTGGAAGTATCTGATTAAATGTGGTTGTGAATTACATCTCTAGCCCCATACGCACACTGTAGAAAAACTTATTCTGGGTATAACAAGTCTGGTCTATCTGGGGAGGGTGAAGATCGTTAGTATTGGCACAGGATAAAATAACTTTTGACATCAAAGAAAAAAAAAAAAAAAAGTTACTACATGCCCATAACTAACAGGGTAAGTCCCTCACAGAAGTTGCCAGTGAAGAAACCCGTGTCATCTGGTCCTTTGGCTGAATCTTACATATACAAGAAACTGGGGAAGTTCAAGTCTGGTAAACCTGGGGAGGGTGAAGATCGTTGGGATGAGGCGTAAAAAAGTAAATTTATGCTTACCTGATAAATTGATTTCTTCTATGATACGACGAGTCCACGGATTCATCCTTTACTTGTGGGATATTATCCTCCTGCTAACAAGAAGTGGCAAAGAGCACCACAGCAGAGCTCACTATATAGCCCCTCCCTTGACTCCACCCCCCAGTCATTTGACCGAAGGTATAGGAAGAAAAAGGAGAAACTAAAAGGTGCAGAGGTGAATGAAGTTTTAAATCAAAAAATATAATCTGCCTTAAAATGACAGGGCGGGCCGTGGACTCGTCGTATCATAGAAGAAATCAATTTATCAGGTAAGCATACATTTACTTTTCTTCTATAAGATACAACGAGTCCACGGATTCATCCTTTACTTGTGGGATACAATACCAAAGCTACAGGACATGGATGAACAGGAGGGACAAGACAGATGCCTAAACAGAATGCACCACTGCTTGAAGAACTTTTCTCCCAAAAATAGCCTCCGAAGAAGCAAAAGTATCAAATTTGTAAAATTTGGAAAAGGTATGAAGGGAAGACCAAGTCGCAGCCTTACAAATCTGTTCAACAGAGGCATCGTTTTTAAAAGCCCATGTGGAAGCCACCGCTCTAGTAGAGTGAGCTGTAATCCTTTCAGGAGGCTGCTGTCCAGCAGTCTCGTATGCCAACCCGGATGATGCTTTTCAGCCAAAAAGAAAGAGAGGTAGCCGTAGCTTTTTGACCTCTACGTTTTCCTTTGGTCGCTTGCAAGTAAAACTTCAAAGCACGAACCACGTCCAAGTTGTGTAACAGACGCTCCTTCTTAGAAGAAGGGTTAGGACACAGAGAAGGAACAACAATTTCCTGATTAATATTCTTATTATTAACAACCTTAGGAAGGAATCCAGGTTTGGTAGGCAAAACCACCTTATCAGAATGGAAAATATGTTCTTTGCAATGTAAGGCCCTTTCAGTACATGGAACATTGGCTTTCCTCAATGTCAGACATGTTAAACAGGCTAGTAATGACCACAAACAGGCTTGAAAACACTTTATTTAGTGAAAAAATAACAATCTGAAAAAACGGTACTGCGCCTTTAAGAGAAAAAAAAAGCATACAATTTTTCCAAAACTGCTTGAAAACAATAAAATGATCCCAATTTTATGATAGAAGCATCCCAAATTTGCAGCTAAGTTTGCCCCACAAGGAAAGGAATACTTAACCCTTACCAGAAAAAACGGAAAATTATAAAACGTTTATTTCAATAAAAAGCACCTGCTGTGGCGCCTACCTGCCCTCAGGTGTCTGTAAAACCGGGTTAAACCTTCGATTTGGCCCAATACTGCTCACAAAGGCCCACCGGAGTTGGAGCTTGCTGCTTTCCTGAGAAAAACAACTGCGCAACTGAGGCGTGAAAATAGGCCCGCCCATCTCACTCGATGTTTCACAGCCTAAATTAACCGCACCAGAGCGGTCTAAAACCTAGCCATGTGGGTTCATATACCCATAAATGAAGCCATGTGTACCCTTCTCAATAAAGCATAAAAAAAGTCTCTCATAAAAAACATCTGCACTCCCAGTCATGTAAACTTTTGCCCACAAACATTCTAACATCAGTGTCAACCATTTTTTTATAGCCCATATATGCAAGCTCAGTAATACCCCTCTTTATACTTTAGGATTACTGCTTACCCTCTCCCTCATGGGGATACTGTCAACCAATTCTGAAATAACACAGTCTCTCCAGAAAAAAATTACTGAACATACCTCACTGCTTATAGCATGAAAAACGTTCCTCACACTGAAGTTTCTTAAGTACTCCTCAGCCATTCTGTGGGAACTGCTCTGGATCTTAGAAACAACTGCTAAGATCATCAGCCTCCAGACAGAAGTCTTCATCCATCTGCTGCCTGAGGGAAAATAGTCCACACCGGTACCATTTAAAATAAAAACTCTTGCTTGAAGAAAATAAAAACTAACATTTTATCACCTCTTTCACTTTACCCTTCCTATTACTTAGAGTAGGCAAAGAGAATGACTGGGGGGTGGAGTCAAGGGAGGAGCTATATAGACAGCTCTGCTGTGGTGCTCTTTGCCACTTCCTGTTAGCAGGAGGATAATATCCCACAAGTAAAAGATGAATCCGTGGACTCGTCGTATCTTATAGAAGAAATACGTCATAATAATTGTCTATGTGGCTTTCTTTTTTTCTTTCTATAAGCTAATTCCCAATGGATAAGTCCCTCACTGTGTGACCAGTGAAGCAACCCTGTTAAGTAACTGGACATTCGTTTTGGTGTAGGGAAGAGATGGGATACATCAGAGAATTGATTGGAACAGCCAATAGAATGAGAGCTCAATCAGCCAATCGGATTGAACTTCAATCTGATTGGCTGATTGAATCAGCCAATCAGATTTTTCCTACCTTAATTCCGATTGGCTGATAGAATCCTATCAGTCAATCGGAATTTGAGGGACGCCATCTTGGATTACGTCCCTTAAAGGAACCGTCATTCGTCGTTCAGTCGTCGGTTGAAGAGGGTGGCTCCGCGTCGGCTCCTTGGAAGATGGCTCCGCTCCGGATGGATGAATATTGAAGACGCCGCCTGGATGAAGAATACTGCTGGATGGAGGACCTCTTCTGCGCCACTTGGATGAAGATTTCGGCCCAGTTGGGTGAAGACGGCTCAAGGTAGGGTGATCTTCAGGGGGTTAGTGTTAGGTTTTTTTAAGGGGGGTTTGGGTAGGTTAGAGTAGGGGTATGTGGGTGGTGGGTTTTAATGTTGGGGTTTTTTTTTTGTTTTTTTTACAGGTAAAAGAGCTGATTACTTTGGGGCAATGCCCCTCAAAAAGCCCTATTAACCCCTTAACGACCAACGACGTATGGGGTACGATCTGCAAAAAAATGCAGTTAACGACCAAGGACGAACCCCGTACGTCGTTGTTTTTTGAAAGCAGTGGAAGCGATCCTGATCGCTTCCAGCCACTTTCATGTTATTACAGTGATGCCTCGATATTGAGGCATCCTGCAATAACTGTTTTTAGCCATCTGATGCAGAGAGAGCCACTCTGTGGCCCTCTCTGCATCGGCTATCGATGGCCGTTATCATTGGTGGATGGGAGCTCATCCAGGGAGGCAGGTGGGCAGTCATTGGTGCAGGAGGGGGGAGGGATCTTGTGCGGGTGCGTGCACGGGCGCTTGCACGAGAGTCATGCACACGCGTGCACGGGGCGCGCGTGCACGTGAGATCTATGAAAACAGCATCAATATGCTGTAGATCTGAGGGTGGGAGAGAGGACTGGGGAGGGTGGGATTTTAAAATGAAGGCATCTGGGAGAGGGTGGGGGTTGGATGTTGAGGGGGGGGCAGCTACACTACAGAAATAGAGAAAATATTTAATAAAATAAAAAAATAAAAATACATTATTATTTTTCAAACTGGGTACTGGCAGACAGCTGCCAGTACCCAATATGGCGCACAATAAAGGCCAAGGGGGGGGGGGGGGTTAAAGAGCTGTTTGGGGGGGATCAGGGAGGTTGGGGGCTAAGGGGGGTCCTACACAGCAGAAAAATTATTATTATTTTTTTTTTTTTTAAAAAAACTAAAACCCCCCAAAAACTTTTATTTTAGTACTGGCAGACTTTCTGCCAGTACTTAAGATGGCGGGGACAATTGTGGGGTGGGGGAGTGAAGGGAGCTGTTTGGGAGGGATCAGGGGGTGGGATGTGTCAGGTGGGAGGTTGATCTCTACACTAAAGCTAAAATTAACCCTGCAAGCTCCCTACAAGCTACCTAATTAACTCCTTCACTGCTAGACATAATATACATGTGATGCGTAGCAGCATTTAGCGACCTTCTAACTACCAAAAAGCAACGCCAAAGCCATATATGTCTGCTATTTCTGAACAAAGGGGATCCCAGAGAAGCATTTACAACAATTTGTGCCATAATTGCACAAGCTGTTTGTAAATCATTTCAGAGAGAAACCTAAAATTGTGAAATATTTTAAGTTTTTTTTTTATTTGATCGCATTTAGCGGTGAAATGGTGGCATGAAATATACCAAAATGGGCCTAGATCAATACTTGGGGTTGTTTACTACACTAAAGCTAAAATTAACCCTACATGCTCCCTACATGCTCCCTAATTAACCCCTACATTGCTGCGCATAATACACGTGTGGTGCGCAGTGGCATTTAGCGGCCTTCTAATTACCAAAAAGCAACGTCAAAGCCATATATGTCTGCTATTTCTGAACAAAGGGGATCCCAGCATTTAAAACCATTTGTGCAATAATTGCACAAGCTGTTTGTAAGGTATATAAAAACATATGAGCTTGAAAACAATATAAGCTTAAAAACAATATAAAATAATGATAGGGATAAATGTCCCTACAGGGGCAAAGTGTCCCAGATCTAATAGTAGCAGTACCGTTATATTATTATGGGTATGAGAATGGTATACAGAGAGTGGTAGACGTTTGTTAGACTTAACTACCCTCTACTCCATAGGGATTGAGTCTATCCAAATGGGCGATACAAAAAATTGGTAGATTAGTGTCTACTAGTATAGTAGATACAGTATTAACAGATAGAAAAGAAGCAGAACATATAATTCACATGTGAAGAAAAACAAAAATGAGAGAGGGTGATCAAAAAAATTAACTAGTGTGTACACAAGCTAGTGTTGATCAAAAAATATAAAAAAGTTGACACAAAAAGGCTGGTTAACAAATCACACAGTGAGTGGTGTGTGAAAATGGTATGTGACAAAAAAGTGTAAGAACAGTTGAGAAATGTGTCAAGTGTAGAACGTTACAGATGAATAAACATATGTATATTCATAACAGTGTCCTAATCAAAAATAAAATATTACAAACTATTGTCCATAAACATCAAATAGTGGTGACATTATGGTGATCCTGATGAAAAAAAGTGTGTCCAAAGCATATAGTGAAAGTTAATAGTTCCAATGAACAGTTCAAATCCTCCAATTAGTCCAATAGATAAAAAACAGTTCCAAACCTTGAGGACAAGGCAAAGAAAAAATTAAAATACCAATGTGAAAAAATAACAATGCCTTGTTTATTCTCCTATGTATTTTTAATATGTAACTAAAGGTGGGGTGATAGAATAGAAGAAGGAGATCCACACAGGTTTCATAAGCGTTTTATTGTTTTAAAAGTTTTCTATGGATTATACATGTTAACATGCAAGTATGTGATAAGTTCTGCCGCTGATTCTAGATATTTAAACACCAATTTATACACTGTATACACAATAAATTTCATAACTATGGACACGAAGAATATTTCCAAACAACATTCATTAGAACTATTCCCTTGCAGCTTAGGCTGTTTATCAGATGATGTCCAATGCGGAGAAACCCCTGGGTAATGACACACTGGAACCCAACTTCCGGTTTCACGTACCCTGACTTCCGGTTTGGCGTATTGATCCCGAAACCGGAAGTGGAAAACACAGGTAAACATCCGGTTTAGCGCAACATTAGTTGAGACCGAGAGGGGCTTATATGGTGGATAATAACCACAAAGAGGTCTATAGATGGTAAAAACAAACAACACGCATATAAGCTGACTGTTTTGGCAACAGCAGATTGAATAAACTAGTGCTAACACCACAAATAGCTTTGTTTATAATACCAGAGACACTATATCCGGGTTCAAACTGACACTTCCGGTAAAGTACTTCCTATGTCAATAGTTACTTTTTTGGCGCCATTTGAAGTATAATCTGATTGGTAGCATACAGATATATAACACCGTGCTCACCTAACCATATACTAGTCTTGAGAAAGGCCCTAACTGAGGGCCGAAACGCGTTGGCAACTATATGGTGAGCTATATTTCTTGATTCATTTATACTTTAGCAATATTATACTATGTTATTTTTTTCTGTCCTTAGGTTTTGAGGATTTCCCAGCTTCTATTTTTATTTTTATTTTTTCACATTGGTATTTTAATTTTTTCTTTGCCTTGTCCTCAAGGTTTGGAACTGTTTTTTATCTATTGGACTAATTGGAGGATTTGAACTGTTCATTGGAACTATTAACTTTCACTATATGCTTTGGACACACTTTTTTCATCAGGATCACCATAATGTCACCACTATTTGATGTTTATGGACAATAGTTTGTAATATTTTATTTTTGATTAGGACACTGTTATGAATATACATATGTTTATTCATCTGTAACATTCTACACTTGACACATTTCTCAACTGTTCTTACACTTTTTTGTCACATACCATTTTCACACACCACTCACTGTGTGATTTGTTAACCAGCTTTTTTGTGTCAACTTTTTTATATTTTTTGATCAACACTAGCTTGTGTACACACTAGTTCATTTTTTTAATCATAGAAATAAACAGTATCACACTGTGTATACGGAACATAAATATAAGAGCCTCATAAAATCAATGACCAGTGTGGACAATAAGGAAAGTAGGCAGTCACTCAAAATACTTGACACGGCGGTCACAAATAATCATAAGTGAGATAGATTAAACTGTCACGTCTCGGGTTTCACCCGTACTTACGCGAGGTAGTGTTGGCCCTTTTCCTGGTACTCCTGTCGGTGCAGGCTTGAGGTTCCTGTGTCCTCCCAGGTGGGCAAAGAAACCTGAATCCAGATAGAGGGACAGCCACGCAGTTAAGCGCGACCGTCAAACTCACCTCTTCGTCGGTTCAACTACAGCGCGGGTACGGGACTTCTACCGGACGTGACCAGACGTGACGTCAGCTTCTCCGATGTTTCCTTTAAATGATCCTCCACAGCAAGCGGCTCCAAGGAACAGTATAGAGCTCTACCTTAACTCTGGGGCCAGTAGCGTCGGGCTCCTCACAGCCCTTGGTAATGAAATAGAAAAAATGTAGTAGCAGGAGTCCCAAGAGATAGATAAAAAAAAACATAATTTATGCTTACCTGATAAATTCCTTTCTTCTGTTGTGTGATCAGTCCACGGGTCATCATTACTTCTGGGATATAACTCCTCCCCAACAGGAAATGCAAGAGGATTCACCCAGCAGAGCTGCATATAGCTCCTCCCCTCTACGTCAGTCCCAGTCATTCGACCAAGAATCAACGAGAAAGGAGTAACCAAGGGTGAAGTGGTGACTGGAGTATAATTTAAAAGATATTTACCTGCCTTAAAACAGGGCGGGCCGTGGACTGATCACACAACAGAAGAAAGGAATTTATCAGGTAAGCATAAATTATGTTTTCTTCTGTTATGTGTGATCAGTCCACGGGTCATCATTACTTCTGGGATACCAATACCAAAGCAAAAGTACACGGATGACGGGAGGGATAGGCAGGCTCATTATACAGAAGGAACCACTGCCTGAAGAACCTTTCTCCCAAAAATAGCCTCCGAAGAAGCAAAAGTGTCAAATTTGTAAAATTTGGAAAAAGTATGAAGCGAAGACCAAGTTGCAGCCTTGCAAATCTGTTCAACAGAGGCCTCATTCTTAAAGGCCCAAGTGGAAGCCACAGCTCTAGTGGAGTGAGCTGTAATTCTTTCAGGAGGCTGCTGTCCAGCAGTCTCATAGGCTAAACGTATTATGCTACGAAGCCAAAAAGAGAGAGAGGTAGCAGAAGCTTTTTGACCTCTCCTCTGTCCAGAGTAAACGACAAACAAGGAAGAAGTTTGGCGAAAATCTTTAGTTGCCTGCAAGTAGAACTTGAGGGCACGAACTACATCCAGATTGTGTAAAAGACGTTCCTTCTTTGAAGAAGGATTTGGACACAAGGATGGGACAACAATCTCTTGATTGATGTTCCTGTTAGTGACTACCTTAGGTAAGAACCCAGGTTTAGTACGCAGAACTACCTTGTCTGAGTGAAAAATCAGATAAGGGGAATCACAATGTAAGGCTGATAACTCAGAGACTCTTCGAGCCGAGGAAATAGCCATTAAAAACAGAACTTTCCAAGATAACATTTTTATATCAATGGAATGAAGGGGTTCAAACGGAACACCCTGTAAAACGTTAAGAACTAAGTTTAAACTCCATGGTGGAGCAACAGCTTTAAACACAGGCTTGATCCTAGCTAAAGCCTGACAAAAGGACTGGACGTCTGGATTTTCTGACAGACGTCTGTGTAACAAGATGGACAGAGCTGAAATCTGTCCCTTTAATGAACTAGCTGATAAACCCTTTTCTAAACCTTCTTGTAGAAAAGACAATATCCTAGCGATCCTAACCTTACTCCAGGAGTAACCTTTGGATTCGCACCAGTATAGGTATTTCCGCCATATTTTATGGTAAATCCTTCTGGTAACAGGCTTCCTAGCCTGAATCAAGGTATCAATAACCGACTCAGAAAAACCACGTTTTGATAAAATCAAGCGTTCAATTTCCAAGCAGTCAGCTTCAGAGAAGTTAGATTTTGATGTTTGAATGGACCCTGTATCAGAAGGTCCTGTCTTAGAGGTAGAGACCAAGGCGGACAGGATGACATGTCCACTAGATCTGCATACCAAGTCCTGCGTGGCCAAGCAGGTGCTATTAGAATTACTGATGCTCTCTCCTGTTTGATTTTGGCAATCAATCGAGGAAGCAGCGGGAAGGGTGGAAACACATAAGCCATCCTGAAGTTCCAAGGTGCTGTCAAAGCATCTATCAGAACTGCTCCTGGATCCCTGGATCTGGACCCGTAGCGAGGAAGTTTGGCGTTCTGGCGAGACGCCATGAGATCTATCTCTGGTTTGCCCCAACGTCGAAGTATTTGGGCAAAGACCTCCGGATGAAGTTCCCACTCCCCCGGATGAAAAGTCTGGCGACTCAAGAAATCCGCCTCCCAGTTCTCCACTCCCGGGATGTGGATTGCTGACAGGTGGCAAGAGTGAGACTCTGCCCAGCGAATTATCTTTGATACTTCCATCATTGCTAGGGAGCTTCTTGTCCCTCCCTGATGGTTGATGTAAGCTACAGTCGTGATGTTGTCCGACTGAAACCTGATGAACCCCCGAGTTGTTAACTGGGGCCAAGCCAGAAGGGCATTGAGAACTGCTCTCAATTCCAGAATGTTTATTGGTAGGAGACTCTCCTCCTGATTCCATAGTCCCTGAGCCTTCAGAGAATTCCAGACAGCGCCCCAACCTAGTAGGCTGGCGTCTGTTGTTACAATTGTCCAGTCTGGCCTGCTGAATGGCATCCCCCTGGACAGGTGTGGCCGATAAAGCCACCATAGAAGAGAATTTCTGGTCTCTTGGTTCAGATTCAGAGTAGGGGACAAATCTGAGTAATCCCCATTCCACTGACTTAGCATGCATAATTGCAGCGGTCTGAGGTGTAGGCGTGCAAAAGGTACTATGTCCATTGCCGCTACCATTAAGCCGATCACCTCCATGCATTGAGCTACTGACGGGTGTTGAATGGAATGAAGGACGCGGCATGCATTTTGAAGTTTTGTTAACCTGTCTTCTGTCAGGTAAATCTTCATTTCTACCGAATCTATAAGAGTCCCCAAGAATGGAACTCTTGTGAGAGGAAAGAGAGAACTCTTCTTTTCGTTCACTTTCCATCCATGCGACCTTAGAAATGCCAGAACTAACTCTGTATGAGACTTGGCAGTTTGAAAGCTTGAAGCTTGGATTAGAATGTCGTCTAGGTACGGAGCTACCGAAATCCCTCGCGGTCTTAGTACCGCTAGAAGGGCACCCAGAACCTTTGTGAAGATTCTTGGAGCCGTAGCCAATCCGAATGGAAGAGCTACAAACTGGTAGTGCCTGTCTAAGAAGGCAAACCTTAGATACCGGTGATGATCTTTGTGGATCGGTATGTGAAGGTAAGCATCCTTTAAATCCACTGTGGTCATGTACTGACCCTCTTGGATCATGGGTAAGATTGTCCGAATAGTTTCCATTTTGAACGATGGAACTCTTAGGAATTTGTTTAGAGTCTTTAAATCTAAGATTGGCCTGAAAGTTCCCTCTTTTTTGGGAACCACAAACAGGTTTGAGTAGAACCCTTGTCCTTGTTCCGACCACGGAACCGGATGGATCACTCCCATTGTTAACAGATCTTGTACGCAGCGTAGAAACGCTTCTTTCTTTATCTGGTTTGTTGACAACCTTGACAGATGAAATCTCCCTCTTGGGGGAGATAATTTGAAGTCTAGAAGGTATCCCTGAGATATGATCTCTAGTGTCCAGGGATCCTGAACATCTCTTGCCCAGGCCTGGGCGAAGAGAGAGAGTCTGCCCCCTACTAGATCCGGTCCCGGATCGGGGGCTCTCGGTTCATGCTGTCTTTGGGGCAGCAGCAGGTTTCCTGGCCTGCTTGTTTTTGTTCCAGGACTGGTTAGGCTTCCAGCCTTGCCTGTAACGAGCAACAGCTCCTTCCTGTTTTGGTGCAGTGGAGGTTGATGCTGCTCCTGTCTTGAAATTCCGAAAGGGACGAAAATTAGACTGTCTAGCCTTAGCTTTGGCCTTGTCTTGAGGTAGGGCGTGGCCCTTACCTCCCGTAATGTCAGCGATAATTTCTTTCAAACCGGGCCCGAATAAGGACTGCCCCTTGAAAGGTATATTAAGTAATTTAGACTTAGAAGTAACATCAGCTGACCAGGATTTTAGCCACAGTGCCCTGCGTGCCTGTATGGCGAATCCTGAGTTCTTAGCCGTAAGTTTGGTTAAATGTACTACGGCCTCCGAAATGAAAGAATTAGCTAGTTTAAGGACTCTAAGCCTGTCCGTAATGTCGTCTAGCGTAGAGGAACTAAGGTTCTCTTCAAGCGACTCAATCCAAAATGCTGCCGCAGCCGTAATCGGCGCGATACATGCAAGGGGTTGTAATATAAAACCTTGTTGAACAAACATTTTCTTAAGGTAACCCTCTAATTTTTTATCCATTGGATCTGAGAAAGCACAGCTATCCTCCACCGGGATAGTGGTACGCTTAGCTAAAGTAGAAACTGCTCCCTCCACCTTGGGGACCGTTTGCCATAAGTCCCGAGTGGTGGCGTCTATTGGAAACATCTTTCTAAATATTGGAGGGGGTGAGAACGGCACACCGGGTCTATCCCACTCCTTAGTAACAATTTCAGTTAGTCTCTTAGGTATAGGAAAAACGTCAGTACTCGCCGGGTACCGCAAAGTATTTATCCAACCTACACAGTTTCTCTGGTATTGCAACGGTGTTACAATCGTTGAGAGCTGCTAAGACCTCCCCTAGTAGTACACGGAGGTTCTCCAATTTAAATTTAAAATTTGAAATATCTGAGTCCAATCTGTTTGGATCGGAACCGTCACCCACAGAATGAAGCTCTCCGTCCTCATGCTCTGCGAGCTGTGACGCAGTATCAGACATGGCCCTAGCATTGTCAGCGCACTCTGTTCTCACCCCAGAGTGATCACGCTTGCCTCTTAGTTCTGGTAATTTAGACAAAACTTCAGTCATAACAGTAGCCATATCTTGTAATGTTATCTGTAATGGCCGCCCAGATGTACTAGGCGCCAAAATATCACGCACCTCCCGGGCGGGAGATGCAGGTACTGTCGCGTGAGGCGAGTTAGTCGGCATAACTCTCCCCTCGCTGTTTGGTGAAATTTGTTCACATTGTACAGATTGACTTTTATTTAAAGTAGCATCAATACAGTTAGTACATAAATTTCTATTGGGCTCCACCTTGGCATTGGAACAAATGACACAGATATCTTCCTCTGAGTCAGACATGTTTAACACACTAGCAAAAAAAACTTACAACTTGGTTATAATCTTTTTTAGCAAAAAAACGCACTGTGCCACAAAGAGGTACTAACGATTAAATGACAGTTGAAATAATGAACTGAAAAACAGTTATAGCATCAAACTTTAAAACAACACAACTTTTAGCAAAGGTTTGTTCCCATTAGTAAAAAACAACACTAATTAAATTTGTACATAAGAAAACAAAACAACGTTTTTTATTCACAGTCACTATAAGAATTCTCACAGCTCTGCTGAGAGAATTTTACCTCCCTTCAAAGAAGTTTGAAGACCCCTGAGATCTGTCAGAGATGAACCGGATCATGCAGGAAATATAAAAGTAGCTGACTGGAATTTCTTTTTTTTTTTTTTTTTTTTTTTTTTTGATGCGTAGCAAAGAGCGCCAAAAACGGCCCCTCCCTCTCCCACACAGCAGTGAAGAGAAACGAAACTGTCACAATTAAAGCAAAAAACTGCCAAGTGGAAAATAATGCCCAAATATTTATTCACACAGTACCTCAGCAATGTAAACGATTCTACATTCCAGCAAAAACGTTTAACATGAGAATAGTTATTAAAAGGATTAGTGACCTTTAACACAGTAGTTCCGGTGAAATACCATCCCCAGAATACTGAAGTGTATACATACATGTCATTTTAACGGTATGGCAGGCTTTTCTCATCAATTCCATTCAGAAATAAAAACTGCCACATACCTCAATGCAGATTCATCTGCCCGCTGTCCCCTGATCTGAAGCCTTTACCTCCCTCAGATGGTCGAGAACAGCAATATGATCTTAACGACTCCGGTTAAAATCATAGTAAAAAATCTCTGTCAGATTCTTCCTCAAATTCTGCCAGAGAAGTAATAACACGCTCCGGTGCTATTTTAAAATAACAAACTTTTGATTGAAGTCATAAAAACTAAGTATAATCACCATAGTCCTCTCACACATCCTATCTAGTCGTTGGGTGCAAGAGAATGACTGGGACTGACGTAGAGGGGAGGAGCTATATGCAGCTCTGCTGGGTGAATCCTCTTGCATTTCCTGTTGGGGAGGAGTTATATCCCAGAAGTAATGATGACCCGTGGACTGATCACACATAACAGAAGAAACAGGCTTTATTGATTCAAATTTAAAAAAACAGCGAAAAAGTATCTAAAAAGACTTAAGAGAAGAATGTGTAGATCAGTCTTACGCGTTTCGGCTAGCTGGTGCCGTAATCATAGACTGTAGCAGACAAACATTCTAAGGTCTTTATATACATGTGTAATCAATTACTTAATTAATTAAACTAATTCAGCTGTATTCTAGCAAGCAAAGAACAACAATGTTATAGGTATAACGGAAAGCATAGGTATTAGCTGCTACATGTAACTGTCATTAGTTATCTGCTACAAGAACATGTTATGCAGACAGAAAAGATATTGAGGAACATATGAAATTTTGTACAATGGTCGTTTTGATATACATACATATAAAGCTCTCATTTTAGAGAGTGATATACGAAATTTACATTAATCCATTATGTATAAAATTTATCAACCAATATACATATTTAGGGATATATTTTAATCTTATAGACCAGATTCGAACCAGCAACCTGTGTGTTCAGGGGCAGTGAACCTAACCACTAGGCAATAGCAGCCCAACTATATAACGTGATCTGAAAACAAGGGCTTAAAGGAGACTAAAGACAATTAAAGTAGTTCTGATGTCTCTTAAAAATACATGACATTTTGTTAGATTTAGTTTAAGAGATACTATCATATTAAACGATATATTATCCTTTAAAATTGGTTACAGTGAAACAACAATGAAGTTGAAACCAGAGAAAATGTACACAAACAGTTCATGAGTAATTGTATAGACTATAAATAAACAGTATAAAATGGTTTATGTAGGAAATATATAGCCACAATGAACAGGTAATTTTCTCATAAATTAAACTTCATGTATTTAGATAAACACATTAATACATATGTCATGTGTTTAACTCCAAAAATTAATAAGGTCAAACTCTGAATTAAATCCATGTGGGATCTGTGTCTTGAGCTTGAACATCCAATAGACTTCTTGTCTTCCCAAAATTTGGGACCTATCACCTCCTCTCACTGGGGTCTTAATAGCCTCAATTATATTCCAACTGAAGGATCTTACTGATTGATCATGTACTTCTATAAAGTGTCTACTCAATTCAGAACAGGGGACTTTATTTCTAATGTCCCCTAGATGTTCTCTGATGCGTGTTCTCACATCACGAGTAGTGAGTCCTACGTATTGACCCCTACACAATTTACATTCTGCAAGATATACAACATAAGTGAAGCTGCAGTTTAAGCAGCCCTGTATTTTGAAAGATTCTCCCGTCACATATGACGTGAATGTGTCTGTTACATTATGGTATTCACATGCTTTACAGTGGTTACTACCGCATTTAAAGCTTCCATTATGTTGTAGCCATGAGCTAGAGTTAGTATGTGTTTGTGTGTTCCTTAACATACTAGGAGAGAGAGTGTTAGCTAAGGTATTGTTTTTGGTATAGACAAATCTACAGCCATCACCAATAATTCCTTTTAATGTTTCGTCTCCATAAAGGATCGGAAGATACTTATTAACAATGCCACAGATGTCATTGTACTGGTTAGAATATTTAGTGATGAATGTAGGTCTGTCATCATTTTTTCTTTCTTTTTTATTTCGTAGTAGATCTTCTCTCTTGTATCCATCAACTTCCTTCTTAATCTTAAGAACCTCCATTTTATGATAGCCTCTATTAATGAGGCGATCAGCCAATTCATTACTTTCCTTAATGTAATCAGTATTTTTTGAACAATTGCGTTTTACCCGCATCATTTGTCCTTTGATGTTATAAAAGTGCTTCTTGAGGGTTAGGGACCTAACAAATTTGTTGATATCCAAAATAGTTTGAAACAGAATAAAGTCTTTAGAAGGGCAAAAATGTAACCCGTAACTTAATTATAAAAGTGCTTCTTGAGGGTTAGGGACCTAACAAATTTGTTGATGTCCAAAATAGTTTGAAACAGAACAAAGTCTTTAGAAGGGCAAAAATTTAACCCGTAACTTAAGTTACGGGTTAAATTTTTGCCCTTCTAAAGACTTTGTTCTGTTTCAAACTATTTTGGATATCAACAAATTTGTTAGGTCCCTAACCCTCAAGAAGCACTTTTATAAACAACAAACTGACATACCAACAGAGAGAGAACAGGAACAGAGTACAGGTAGCTGGAAAATCAATGACCTCAACTTTCAAGATCTCTGCACTCGCAGGGACCTTGAACAACTTCTAAATGAGGATTCCAACTCCCCTGAAAGTGAACAACTTAAAGATAAACATATAGGCTTTAAGTGTAAATCAAATTTTTATCCATTACAATCCAGAGGTAAACAACTTGAGCTTTTTCAAAAAAGAGTGGTAGAGGATTTAACTCACTTAAATACCAACAAAACTAGGGGCAGAAAACAAAATAATTTAACTAAAAAAGAGAGAGATGCACTTACATCCCTTGAAAGAAATGAGAGTATTATCATCAAGCGAGCTGATAAAGGCAGCAGCGTAGTAGTTTGTGATAGATCCTGGTATGTGGCGGAGGCCAAAAGACAATTAGAAGACCCCAATGTATATAAAAAGGTCAGCTATAATCCTCGTATTGATTTTCAAAAGCAATTATTTAAACTTCTTAATGAAGGCAAAAAAATTGGATTTATTGATGCACCTACATTTGATTATCTGTATGTTGAGTTTCCTAGAACGGCTGTGTTTTATCATCTACCCAAGACACATAAAGGCCTAGATAATATTAAAGGTAGACCTATTGTTTCAGGCAATGGCTCCCTGTTGGAGCATGTGTCAGAATGGGTGGATGATATACTACAGCCTTTTGTTCTTTCTCTTACTAGTTATGTCAGAGATACTATGCACATAATCAATATCTTTAATGACTGTGATTGGAAAGAAAGCTACAGCTGGCTTACAATAGATGCTGTATCGCTTTATTCATCGATTCCTCACTCTATTGGTCTACAAGCCATTGAATATTATTTAGACAAAGACACTAAATTGAAAAATACCTTTAAGAAATATATACTGAAGGTTATAGAATTTTTATTAGAACACAACAGTTTCACATTTGAAAATGATCATTATATCCAAAAACAAGGGACTGCGATGGGGGCGAAATTTGCGCCCTCATACGCAAACCTAGTTATGGGTTGGCTGGAAGAAACATACATATACAGCGATAATAATCCCTTTCGTGAGCATTTGATTTATTACAAGAGATTTATAGACGATCTCGGGGCAAGATCTAAACAATCTGCCAATAAAGAGCGCCACCTATTGGTTGGCAGGAGTAAAAAGTATTATATGAATCTATATAGATATTGATATTTGTAATAAAAACCCACCAGTATATATAAAAAATTAACAAATCAATAAATTGATAGATAAACAAAATAAATAAATTAATAAATGAAACAAAGCCACTTTAAATAAATATTGCTGTTAAGTGACCTTATCTGAAAACTTTAAAAGCAAATAAGCAAATACAATTTAAAGGATATCGTTTGTATCGATATATTGTAAGGGCTCTGTCTTCTAATCCACACTGCAGCGTCCTGGATAACACCACCGGCAGGATGGGGTGGCTGGATGAAAAGATAACAAAAGAGAAAGGAGACAGGAGCGCAAGGGACTGATCTGAGTGTAGTATAGTAAAACTTAAATTTTAATACAAAAGTTACAGTGACAAAAACACACTCACACTTTCCAACCTCAAACAGAATGAGGTATGAATATGGCACAAGAAGCAAAAAGCCCCAGGCACTTGCTCACCACGAACCCTCTTCCGGTGCAGTGGGTCTCCCCTTCCATCACCGTATGTGCAAACTGCAGCTCCCAAGTATAGCCGAGCACTAGTTCTCAAAGGTCCGTGGTCTCTGGTCAGGCTGTCACAGGTAAAACCGCATACCCATAGTCCCAGAGTCTCTTGGTAAATATTGCCGTGTCCACAGGGTCTTTTAGGCAAAACAAAGTACAAACAGTAGTTCACGCCGGGTATGTTCAGAATCCCACTAAACACTCACAAGCCGGCTAGAGTGTCTGTGGATCTGACTCCTCGCAGCGTGTGTAGATGTGGGCGTGGCCTTACGCGTTTAGTGGGGCTCCTCCCCACTTCGTCAGAGGCATGCCCACATACCTGTAACCTGTCAATTTATAGCGGAGTCACATATCTGTTTGACATAATCAATTGGAACAATAAGCCGGTATATTCGTAGCTATCACCCTTATTTCAAACATTTTAAGTTTCATATTAAATAATACATAATGTTTGTGTTTTATTTCAATGTGATCACTCCTATTTTCAATAGCACATATTTTGTACATATTTTGTACAGATAATCAGTTAGTTTCGGTGCGCTTAAATCCAATATTGAACAATATATATGCGCAAAAAAACACATACAGTTTATACAAACTGATCATACATGCAAAAATTAAACTAAAAATATATATTTCATTTATATAATATCTTAAAACTTATAAATATTATAACATCTACATTCAAGACACTTTCAATTACATAAAAAGTTTAAAAATTCATACGGTAAAATTTAATATATTTTAAGTCACTACTTGGGGGACTCAGTAAATTATTTAAAAGTACATATTATCCAAATTGTAAACCAAGTTAATATATATACACACACACCCGCATGCATATAATGCTACATGTCCCATACATACAGTGGTCATTCAACTCATAAACATATGTATGGGATATCCTGTATGTGTAGTAAAAATACAGTATAAAATATGATATATTATATCTTTCCAATATATTGTATATCTTTGTAGTATCAGTTTGGACCTAAAATAATGGGTCACATATTCACAGAGATTTTATTATACTGACTAATCGAATAAATACCCTTACTAGCCTACCCCAACCGTTCATCTTCAGGGATAGTCTATTATTACCATTAAAACCCAACAGATTGATCGCTTATATAGATTAACTTAAAATGGATTGAGTTTCTTGATTATCAGTTTCACTAAATCAAGTTTATTTCATCTCTTGATATTTAGATATTAAAATTTTGGGATAATTTTTTACATGTTGTATAAAAGAGAGATAAGGAAGATATTTTAGTCTGGAGACATGCACTAGGATTCAATAAAGGCCGCTAGATCAACCTGTCTATTCATACCATATGGCTCTAGGGTACCCAATGCATGAATCCAGAAAGTCTCTCGTTGTCTCAGGGTCCTAAGGTGATCCCCACCCCTTTCATCTCTTTTTACATGTTCGATGGCTTTTATTCTTAAACTACTATTATCCCTCATGTGTGCTTCTAAAAAATGTGCTGACACTCCATGGGAAGTAAGTCCTATGTCGATATTCCTTAGGTGTTCAGTTAACCTATACTTAACTTTTCTTTTTGTTCTTCCCACATACTTTTTCCCACACGAACATTCTAATAAGTAGACCACGTAATTGGTCTTACAGTTCATTAGTTCCTTAATGTCGTGTTTTTTTCCATCTTTACTAGAATAGAAGTATTTATTATCAGGGTGTATATGGGTACAGCAAGTGCAGCCTTTTCTCCCACATCTAAAAAACCCTCTTGTATGTTGTCTCAACCAATTACTTCCAGTTTCTTTCTTTCTAAGTTTACTTGGAGCCACCAAATTTCTTATAGATTGTTTTTTTCTGTATATCACCTTACCCTTATTGGGGATAATATCTTTTAACACTGGATCTTGCAAAAGAATAGGCCAATATTTATTTAGGGCCTTCTCAATATTCTTGTGTGCATTATTATATTTTGTAATAAAATTTACCCTATTATCCCTACTATCATTCTTGATTTCTTTTCGTCTTATCCCATCTGGAGGTAGATTGAATTCTAATCTTCTGGCCCTTTCTCGTGCTTTGGTTACCAGTTCCCCAGAATATTCTTTGGCCCTAAATCTTTTTTCTATGATCTCAGCTTCCTTATCATATACTTCTAAGTCTGTACAATTTCTTCTTGCTCTTTGAAATTGACCATAGGGGATATTTCTAAGCCATTTCATATGGTGACCACTCTTTGCATGAAGGTAGCCATTGGTGTCAGTTTCCTTCCTATAGAGTTTGGTAACTATTTCCTTTCCCCTATGTGTCAATTCCAAATTGAGAAATGTGACTTTTTCTTTATCAATAGTGTGGGTGAAAGTTAGGTTCAAGGTGTTTAAATTGACATATCGTACTAATTCCTCTGCTTCCTCTACACTTCCATGCCAGATGACCAAAATATCGTCGATATATCTGAACCATTCAATAACTCTTTTTTCAAATGGATTTCTACTATTGAAGATAAACAGATCCTCCCACCACCCCATGTACAAATTTGCAAAATCAGGCGCAAACTTGGTGCCCATTGCGGTACCGGTGGTTTGGAGGAAATACCTATCTTCAAAGAGAAAAAAATTCTTTGTTAAAATAAAATTTATAGCTCTCTTAACAAAATTCCCTTGGTTTTCATTGATAATTCTAGCCTTATCAAAAAAGTAATCTACTGCAGCTATCCCCAAGCTGTGTGGGATACATGTGTATAGTGCATTCACATCCATGGTTAGCCACATGTAACCTTCCTCCCACTGCACCTTTTTAAGTAAATCTAACATGTGTGGTGTATCTCTTACATAAGATCTCAAACATGGTACCATCGGTTTTAAAATGTGGTCCACATATTCTGAAAGGTTCGAAGTTAGACTCCCTAACATACACCCAGTAATACCCATATATTACCATCTACCAAAGGTCCACAAAAGACTGGTGGACCCCCCAGGGAGACCTATTGTCTCGGGGATAGGGGGTACCGCAATGGGCACTAAGTTTGCGCCTGATTTTGCAAATTTGTACATGGGGTGGTGGGAGGATCTGTTTATCTTCAATAGTAGAAATCCATTTGAAAAAAGAGTTATTGAATGGTTCAGATATATCGACGATATTTTGGTCATCTGGCATGGAAGTGTAGAGGAAGCAGAGGAATTAGTACAATATGTCAATTTAAACACCTTGAACCTAACTTTCACCCACACTATTGATAAAGAAAAAGTCACATTTCTCGATTTGGAATTGACACATAGGGGAAAGGAAATAGTTACCAAACTCTATAGGAAGGAAACTGACACCAATGGCTACCTTCATGCAAAGAGTGGTCACCATATGAAATGGCTTAGAAATATCCCCTATGGTCAATTTCAAAGAGCAAGAAGAAATTGTACAGACTTAGAAGTATATGATAAGGAAGCTGAGATCATAAAGATTTAGGGCCAAAGAATATTCTGGGGAACTGGTAACCAAAGCACGAGAAAGGGCCAGACGATTAGAATTCAATCTACCTCCAGATGGGATAAGACGAAAAGAAATCAAGAATGATAGTAGGGATAATAGGGTAAATTTTATTACAAAATATAATAATGCACACAAGAATATTGAGAAGGCCCTAAATAAATATTGGCCTATTCTTTTGCAAGATCCAGTGTTAAAAGATATTATCCCCAATAAGGGTAAGGTGATATACAGAAAAAAACAATCTATAAGAAATTTGGTGGCTCCAAGTAAACTTAGAAAGAAAGAAACTGGAAGTAATTGGTTGAGACAACATACAAGAGGGTTTTTTAGATGTGGGAGAAAAGGCTGCACTTGCTGTACCCATATACACCCTGATAATAAATACTTCTATTCTAGTAAAGATGGAAAAAAACACGACATTAAGGAACTAATGAACTGTAAGACCAATTACGTGGTCTACTTATTAGAATGTTCGTGTGGGAAAAAGTATGTGGGAAGAACAAAAAGAAAAGTTAAGTATAGGTTAACTGAACACCTAAGGAATATCGACATAGGACTTACTTCCCATGGAGTGTCAGCACATTTTTTAGAAGCACACATGAGGGATAATAGTAGTTTAAGAATAAAAGCCATCGAACATGTAAAAAGAGATGAAAGGGGTGGGGATCGCCTTAGGACCCTAAGACAACGAGAGACTTTCTGGATTCATGCATTGGGTACCCTAGAGCCATATGGTATGAATAGAGAGGTTGATCTAGCGGCCTTTATTGAATCCTAGTGCATGTCTCCAGACTAAAATATCTTCCTTATCTCTCTTTTATACAACATGTAAAAAATTATCCCAAAATTTTAATATCTAAATATCAAGAGATGAAATAAACTTGATTTAGTGAAACTGATAATCAAGAAACTCAATCCATTTTAAGTTAATCTATATAAGCGATCAATCTGTTGGGTTTTAATGGTAATAATAGACTATCCCTGAAGATGAATGGTTGGGGTAGGCTAGTAAGGGTATTTATTCGATTAGTCAGTATAATAAAATCTCTGTGAATATGTGACCCATTATTTTAGGTCCAAACTGATACTACAAAGATATACAATATATTGGAAAGATATAATATATCATATTTTATACTGTATTTTTACTACACATACAGGATATCCCATACATATGTTTATGAGTTGAATGGCCGCTGTATGTATGGGACATGTAGCATTATATGCATGCGGGTGTGTGTGTATATATATTAACTTGGTTTACAATTTGGATAATATGTACTTTTAAATAATTTACTGAGTCCCCCAAGTAGTGACTTAAAATATATTAAATTTTACCGTATGAATTTTTAAACTTTTTATGTAATTGAAAGTGTCTTGAATGTAGATTTTATAATATTTATAAGTTTTAAGATATTATATAAATGAAATATATATTTTTAGTTTAATTTTTGCATGTATGATCAGTTTGTATAAACTGTATGTGTTTTTTTGCGCATATATATTGTACAATATTGGATTTAAGCGCACCGAAACTAACTGATTATCTGTACAAAATATGTACAAAATATGTGCTATTGATAATAGGAGTGATCACATTGAAATAAAACACAAACATTATGTATTATGTAATATGAAACTTAAAAAGTTTGAAATAAGGGTGATAGCTACGAATATACCGGCTTATTGTTCCGATTGATTATGTCAAACAGATATGTGACTCCGCTATAAATTGACAGGTTACAGGTATGTGGGCATGCCTCTGATGAAGTGGGGAGGAGCCCCACGAAACGCGTAAGGCCACGCCCACATCTACACACGCTGCGAGGAGTCAGATCCACAGACACTCTAGCCGGCTTGTGAGTGTTTAGTGGGATTCTGAACATACCCGGCGTGAACTACTGTTTGTACTTTGTTTTGCCTAAAAGACCCTGTGGACACGGCAATATTTACCAAGAGACTCTGGGACTATGGGTATGCGGTTTTACCTGTGACAGCCTGACCAGAGACCACGGACCTTTGAGAACTAGTGCTCGGCTATACTTGGGAGCTGCAGTTTGCACATACAGTGACGGAAGGGGAGACCCACTGCACCGGAAGAGGGTTCGTGGTGAGCAAGTGCCTGGGGCTTTTTGCTTCTTGTGCCATATTCATACCTCATTCTGTTTGAGGTTGGAAAGTGTGAGTGTGTTTTTGTCACTGTAACTTTTGTATTAAAATTTAAGTTTTACTATACTACACTCAGATCAGTCCCTTGCGCTCCTGTCTCCTTTCTCTTTTGTTAAATGAATTTCTGAATTATCTTAATAGCAACCAGATGGGGTTAACTTTTACAAAGGAGTGGAACAAAACCAAAATTAATTTTTTGGACATTACACTCCTTGGTGAAACTCATTACAATTGTGTAAACACTACTTTATACCGTAAACCTATTGCCGGTAATGCATTACTTTATGCAACCAGTAGTCATCCTAAACATGTCTTTAAAGGCATCATCAAAGGACAAATGATGCGGGTAAAACGCAATTGTTCAAAAAATACTGATTACATTAAGGAAAGTAATGAATTGGCTGATCGCCTCATTAATAGAGGCTATCATAAAATGGAGGTTCTTAAGATTAAGAAGGAAGTTGATGGATACAAGAGAGAAGATCTACTACGAAATAAAAAAGAAAGAAAAAATGATGACAGACCTACATTCATCACTAAATATTCTAACCAGTACAATGACATCTGTGGCATTGTTAATAAGTATCTTCCGATCCTTTATGGAGACGAAACATTAAAAGGAATTATTGGTGATGGCTGTAGATTTGTCTATACCAAAAACAATACCTTAGCTAACACTCTCTCTCCTAGTATGTTAAGGAACACACAAACACATACTAACTCTAGCTCATGGCTACAACATAATGGAAGCTTTAAATGCGGTAGTAACCGCTGTAAAGCATGTGAATACCATAATGTAACAGACACATTCACGTCATATGTGACGGGAGAATCTTTCAAAATACAGGGCTGCTTAAACTGCAGCTCCACTTATGTTGTATATCTTGCAGAATGTAAATTGTGTAGGGGTCAATACGTAGGACTCACTACTCGTGATGTGAGAACACGCATCAGAGAACATCTAGGGGACATTAGAAATAAAGTCCCCTGTTCTGAATTGAGTAGACACTTTATAGAAGTACATGATCAATCAGTAAGATCCTTCAGTTGGAATATAATTGAGGCTATTAAGACCCCAGTGAGAGGAGGTGATAGGTCCCAAATTTTGGGAAGACAAGAAGTCTATTGGATGTTCAAGCTCAAGACACAGATCCCACATGGATTTAATTCAGAGTTTGACCTTATTGATTTTTGGAGTTAAACACAAGACATATGTATTAATGTGTTTATCTAAATACATGAAGTTTAATTTATGAGAAAATTACCTGTTCATTGTGGCTATATATTTCCTACATAAACCATTTTATACTGTTTATTTATAGTCTATACAATTACTCATGAACTGTTTGTGTACATTTTCTCTGGTTTCAACTTCATTGTTGTTTCACTGTAACCAATTTTAAAGGATAATATATCGTTTAATATGATAGTATCTCTTAAACTAAATCTAACAAAATGTCATGTATTTTTAAGAGACATCAGAACTACTTTAATTGTCTTTAGTCTCCTTTAAGCCCTTGCTTTCAGATCATGTTATATTGTTGAGCTGCTATAGCCTAGTGGTTAGGTTCACTGCCCCTGAACACACAGGTTGCTGGTTCGAATCTGGTCTATAAGATTAAAATATATCCCTAAATATGTATATTGGTTGATAAATTTTATACATAATGGATTAATGTAAATTTCGTACATCACTCTCTAAAATGAGAGCTTTATATGTATGTATATCAAAACGACCATTGTACAAAATTTCATATGTTCCTCAATATCTTTTCTGTCTGCATAACATGTTCTTGTAGCAGATAACTAATGACAGTTACATGTAGCAGCTAATACCTATGCTTTCCGTTATACCTATAACATTGTTGTTCTTTGCTTGCTAGAATACAGCTGAATTAGTTTAATTAATTAAGTAATTGATTACACATGTATATAAAGACCTTAGAATGTTTGTCTGCTACAGTCTATGATTACGGCACCAGCTAGCCAAAACGCGTAAGACTGATCTACACATTCTTCTCTTAAGTCTTTTAGATACTTTTTCGCTGTTTTTTTAAATTTGAATCAATAAAGCCTGTTTTTTTTATCTATCTCTTGGGACTCCTGCTACTACATTTTTTCTATTTTTTTAATCACCCTCTCTCATTTTTGTTTTTCTTCACATGTGAATTATATGTTCTGCTGCTTTTCTATCTGTTAATACTGTATCTACTATACTAGTAGACACTAATCTACCAATTTTTTGTATCACCCATTTGGATAGACTCAATCCCTATGGAGTAGAGGGTAGTTAAGTCTAACAAACGTCTACCACTCTCTGTATACCATTCTCATACCCATAATAATATAACGGTACTGCTACTATTAGATCTGGGACACTTTGCCCCTGTAGGGACATTTATCCCTATCATTATTTTATATTGTTTTTAAGCTTATATTGTTTTCAAGCTCATATGTTTTTATATACCTTGGATCCGTGTTTAGCTATTTAGTTTATGTATGTATTAAAATTGTGATTATAACTTTTATCCACATTTTATAAGTATTATAGTCTCTGCAGTTTATCATAGGAATTTAGCCCTTACTTAAGGGTTCTATCTATATCAGTGTGAACACATCCTTCACACACACACCAGACCTTGACTTTATTGGCGCTCTTGTCTAAACCCATATCCAACAGTATTTATTCTTGTGGGCAGTGGGGGCCCACCCTAGACAGGAGCTATTGGTCCTTTAAGCGCTGTGAGTGCTATACTTCTCCAAACTGTTTGTAAATAATGTCAGTGAGAAACCTAAAGTTTGCGAAGAAATTTGTGAAAAAGTGAACAATTTTTTTTATTTGATCGCATTTGGCGGTGAAATTGTGGCATGAAATATACCAAAATGGGCCTAGATCAATACTTTGGGATGTCTTCTAAAAAAAAATATATACATGTCAAAGGATATTCAGGGATTCCTGACAGATATCAGTGTCCCAATGTAACTAGCGCTAATTTTGAAAAAAAGTGGTTTGGAAATAGCAAAGTGCTACTTGTATTTATGGCCCTATAACTTGCAAAAAAAGCAAAGAATGTGTAAACATTGGGTATTTCTAAACTCAGGACAAAATTTAGAAACTATATAGCATGGGTGTTTTTTGGTGGTTGTAGATGTGCAACAGATTTTGGGGGTCAAAGTTTGAAAAAATTGTGTTTTTTCCATTTTTTTCCTCATATTTTATACTTTTTTTAATAGTAAATTATAAGATATGATGAAAATAATGGTATATTTATAAAGTCCATTTAATGGCGAGAAAAACAGTATATAATATGTGTGGGTGCAGTAAATGAGTAAGAGGAAAATTACAGCTTAACACAAACACCGCAAAAATATAAAAATAGCCTTGGTCCCAAACGGTCAACAAATGGAAAAGTGTTCTGGTCACTAAGGGGTTAAGGGCTGGTAAAAGAGCTGGTTACTTTGTAATTTAGAATAGGGTAGGGCATTTTTTTATTTTGGGGGGGCTTTATTATTTTATTAGGGGGCTTAGATTAGGTGTAATTAGTTTAAACTTCTTGTAATTCTTTTTTATTTTCTGTAATTTAGTGGGGGGGGGGGTTGTACTTGTAATAAACACATATGTTTGAAAACCCTATTGAATACTCTTTCTAGAAATAGGCAGTCAGTTAGCAATGACATAAATAGTTAAGGGAAAAATAGGTTTTGTTTCACCTGGAATACCGATTAAGGTTTTAGGTTCCCCAAGGTGAGAGTTAATATTAGCCACTATTTTGGTCTTGGCTATGTTAAGGCTTGAACACATCACAACCTCATGTGGCAATTTGTTTGGTTTAACAATCAAAGGATTCGTATAAGCAACAGTATAAAGATTAATAACTGCAAAATATGTGTAGATGTTTGTGAGGCTGGATTCATACAAAGTACAACAGACTTGCAATAATAAAGTTAAGCAGAGTAGAAAGTTTACTATCAAACCTGATCCCAAGAAGCTGTGTAACCGGAGAGCTGCAGCAGCGTGTGAGCGGTAACAAGCTGAAAGTCACTGAGAGGCAGAGATGTGCTGCGGGCGGTAGCTGATGACGTATCGCGGATACGTTAGAACAGAGTAAGCAGACGACTTCGGAGCGCTCCGGTAGCAGGTAAGTTCCCACAACTTGGCAAGCAAACAGGATAGAGGATGAGGTTGAATCCAAGGTCTGAGAAATAACTGGATGACCAGTGTTTAGTAGCGGCAGGCAGCTTGAGCACTTCTAGCTACGAATGTATCTCAATTAACCAGCAAAGGTAGCTAGGAGGTAAGTGCTTAAATAGGCTTAATCAGTAAGAAGGAGGATCCTAACTCCAGCACAGGGAGTTAACCCTTACAGTACTATAGTTTAGTTTATTTAATTTAATTTTAGGTAATTGTAGTTAATTTATTTAATTAATTTAATGATAGTGTAGTGTTAGGTTTAATTGTAACAGGTTAGGATTTATTTTACAGGTAATTTTGTAAGTATTTTAGCTAGGTAGTTATTAAATAGTTAATAACTATTTAATAACTATTCTACCTAGTTAAAATAAATACAAAGTTGCCTGTAAAATAAAAATGAATCCTAAAATAGCTACAATATAATTATTAGTTATATTGTAGCTATCTTAGGGTTTATTTTATAGGTAAGTATTTAGTTTTAAATAGGAATAATTTAGTTAATAATAGTAAGTTTTATTTAGATTTATTAAAATAATATTAAAGTTAGGGCGTGTTAGTGTTAGACTTACGTTTAGGGGTTAATAAGTTTTATATAGGTGGCGGCGGTATAGGGGGTCAGGATAGGGGTTAATAAGTTTAATATAGGTGGCGTCGGGGTCCGGGAGCCGCGGTTTAGGGGTTAAACATTTAATTTAGTTGCGGCGGGGTCCGTGAGCGGCAGTTTAGGGGTTAAACATTTAATTTAGTTGCAGCGGGGTTCGGAAGCGGCGGTTTAGGGGTTAATGAGTTTAATGTAGGTGGCGGCGGTGTAGTGGGGGGCAGGATAGGGGTTAATAACTTTAATATAGGTGGCGGCAGGGTCCAGGATCCGCAGGATAGGGGTTAATAACTTGAATATAGGTGGCGGCGGTGTAGTGGGGGGCAGGATAGGGGTTAATAAGTATAATGTAGGTGGCGGCGGGGTCCGGGAGCGGCGGTTTAGGGGTTAATACATTTATTATAGTTCAGGCGGGTCCAGGAGCGGCGGTTTAGGGAGTAATAACTTTATTTAGGTGCGGGGGGCTCCGAGAGCAGCGGTTTAGGGGTTAGGGAGTAAAACAGTGTAGTTTAGTGTGGGTGCTTAGTGACAGGCTATCAAGAAAGCTGCGAAGAAGCCGATGAGCAGCGAGATCGATCACTGTTAGTTAACAACAATCCACTGCTCATCGCTCCGTACTTGGTGCGAGGCTTCTTGACAGCTTTTTTTATAACTTTGGCGAACGTATTCAGGTCCACGGCGGCGAAGGTAGGCGAGCTTAGGCGAGCGTACTGGGACGGCGAATGCAGGTAAGTAGACTGCTTCATAACTAGAGGCCATTGTCATTTGCATATGATAGTCTCACTAGGCTCTAATGTTTTTTGAAATTATTGGTTCAAAATCTTATCTTATTGTTACCATTTTGCATGTTTAGAGGTATTGGACCTTTTGTTGGATATAGCTCAAATTTAAACTTGTATAGAAACAGATTCTCCAGGTATATATATATAGATATTGCACATAGTTAAGGTAATTGGGCAGGGTTACTTAATTGACTTGCCTGAACTTTGCACGCATTCACTGTGTATTAGAATTTAGATATAAATAATAGAAGGTGGGATAAAGGAGATTGCATCTCGGACACTAATAAGTAATAGAAAAGTAATTCTCTTTATATTTAAGGTATGCGAGTTGGGATATCTAATTGAACGTCCCGAACGTAGCACTTGTTTACTGCAAGTTATAATTAGATTAAGATAGTAGAAGTTGTGAAAAGGGAAATGGCTCTTAATATAGACACTAATAAGTAAAAGCAAAATATTAATTCCACAACTGTAGGTGGGATATTTTTGTGCATAGCACTTTTCACGATCATTGTCGTTTTTGTTCACTTTACATATATTTGTACATACTGTTAGAGTTAAATCGCCAGTAATGGCTCCTTAAAAAGACAAAAAAGTTAAAAGAGTTATGATGAGTGTAGATGTTAAGTCTTTGCAGAATTATAAACGGATTTTAACTTGATTAACAGATACGTCATCCACTGATCGAAGCTATGAAAGAAAGCCTATTTGAGATAGGTTGGACAGGGATAGAATCAGTGATAGGTATATATAAAGCAGGTAATTTCTCTATCTCCTTGCTATATAAAACTCTGAAGGCATTTCAGGGTCCAGAGAATATTATTAAAATAGCGGCGAAGTGTAAAAATCCCATTAACATGATTCAGAAGAGTTTTAAGCTAGCTATAATAGCAATTTCACTAAGAGAATCACATTTTAAAATAGTAAATAAAGCCTAATATAACACCATATTTGAAATCAAAGTGGAGTAACAATGACAATGTGTTATAAGTGTAGTTATGGGTCAGCTGATCTTTATCATTGTCTGTGGAATTGGCCCAAAATTAAAAAATTCTGGAATAATATTGAATTTTGGATGAACAAAATATTGCAAAGCCCTTTAAAAATTCAAGATAATCATGTCCTTTTTCTGATGGAGGAGCCCCAAAAAACAGAATTTATGTTTACCTGATAAATTTCTTTCTCCTATGGTGTATCCGGTCCACGGCTTCCTCCTTACTTGTGGGATATTCTCAATCCCTACAGGAAGTGGCAAAGAGAGCACACAGCAGAGCTGTCCATATAGCTCCCCTCAGGCTCCGCCCCCCCCCAGTCATTCGACCGACGGTTAGGAGAAAAAGGAGAACCATAGGGTGCAGTGGTGACTGTAGTTTACAAAAATAAATTTAAACCCGACTAAAATGCCAGGGTAGGCGGTGGACCGGATACACCGTAGGAGAAAGAAATTTATCAGGTAAACATAAATTCTGTTTTCTCCTACATTGGTGTATCCGGTCCACGGCTTCATCCTTACTTGTGGGAACCAATACCAAAGCTTTAGGACAAGGATGAAGGGAGGGAACAAGTCAGGTAACCTAATTGGAAGGCACCACTGCTTGTAAAACCTTTCTCCCAAAATAGCCTCCGAAGAAGCAAAAGTATCGAATTTGTAAAATTTGGCAAATGTATGCAGTGAAGACCAAGTCGCTGCCTTACAGATCTGTTCAACAGAAGCCTCATTCTTGAAAGCCCATGTGGAAGCCACAGCTCTAGTAGAGTGAGCTGTAATTCGTTCAGGGGGTTGCCTTCCAGCAGTCTCATAAGCCAACCAGATGATGCTTTTCAGCCAGAAGGACGGAGAGGTCGCAGTCGCCTTTTGACCTATCCTCTTGCCAGAATAGACGACAAACAAGGACGATGTTTGTCTGAAGTCTTTAGTTGCTTTTAGATAGAACTTTAAAGCATGAACCACATCAAGATTGTGCAACAGACGTTCCTTGTTAGAAACTGGATTAGGATACAGAGAAGGAACAACTATTTCCTGGTTAATATTCTTATTGGAAACCACTTTTGGAAGAAAACCAGGTTTGGTACGTAAAACGACCTTATCTGTATGGAACACCAGGTAAGGTGAATTACACTGCAAAGCAGACAATTCAGAAACTCTTCTAGCAGAAGAAATAGCTACCAAAAACAAAACTTTCCAAGATAGTAACTTGATATCTATGGAATGTAGAGGTTCAAACGGAACCCCTTGAAGAACTGAAAGAACTAAATTTAGACTCCATGGAGGAGCCACAGGTCTATAGACAGGCTTGATTCTGACTAAAGCCTGTACAAACGCCTGAACATCTGGCATTGCTGCCAGACGCTTGTGTAACAAAACAGACAGAGCAGATATCTGTCCTTTTAAAGAACTAGCTGACAAACCTTTCTCCAATCCTTCTTGGAGAAAAGATAGAATCCTTGGAATCCTAATCTTACTCCATGAGTAACCCTTGGATTCGCACCAACAAAGATATTTCCGCCATATCTTATGGTAAATTTTCCTGGTGACAGGCTTTCTAGCCTGGATCAGGGTATCTATAACTGATTCCGAAAACCCACGCTTAGCTAGAATCAAGCGTTCAATCTCCAAGCAGTCAGTTGCAGAGAAACTAGGTTTGGATGTTCGAATTGACCTTGAATTAGAAGGTCCTGCCTCAAAGGTAGCTTCCATGGTGGAACCGATGACATATTCACCAGGTCTGCATACCAAGTCCTGCGTGGCCACGCAGGAGCTATCAGAATTACAGAAGCCTTCTCCTGTTTCATCCTGGCTACTAGCCGGGGGAGAAGGGGAAACGGTGGAAAGACATAAGCTAGATTGAACGACCAAGGCGCTACTACGGCATCTACCAATGTCGCCTTGGGATCCCTGGACCTGGACCCGTAACGTGGAACTTTGGAGTTCTGACGTGACGCCATCAGATCCAGATCTGGAATGCCCCATAGTTGAGTTAACTGGGCAAAAACCTCCGGGTGAAGTTCCCACTCTCCCGGATGGAAAGTCTGACGACTCAGATAATCCGCTTCCCAGTTGTCCACTCCTGGGATGTGTATTGCTGATAGATGGCAGGAGTGATCCTCTGCCCATTTGATGATCTTGGATACCTCCCTCATCGCCAGGGAACTCTTTGTTCCCCCCTGATGATTGATGTACGCTACAGTAGTCATGTTGTCCGACTGAAATCTGATGAATTTGGCCTCCGCTAATTGAGGCCATGCCTGGAGCGCATTGAATATCGCTCTCAATTCCAAAATGTTTATCGGGAGAAGAGATTCTTCCTGAGACCATAGACCCTGAGCCTTCAGGGACTCCCAGACCGCGCCCCAGTCTAGGAGGCTGGCGTCGGTCGTGACAATGATCCACTCCGGTCTGCAGAAACTCATTCCCTGAGACAGGTGATCCAGAGACAACCACCAGAGGAGTGAGTCTCTGGTTTTCTGATCCATTTGAATCTGGGGAGACAAATCTGCATAATCCCCATTCCACTGTTTGAGCATGCACAGTTGCAATGGTCTTAAATGAATTCGAGCAAAGGGAACCACGTCCATTGCCGCAACCATTAGTCCTATTACCTCCATGCACTGAGCTATGGAGGGTTGAGGAATGGATTGAAGAACTCGACAAGTGTTCAGAAGTTTTAACTTCCTGACATCTGTCAGAAAGATCTTCATTACTACTGAGTCTATTATTGTTCCCAGGAAGGGAACCCTTGTGAACGGGGACAGAGAACTTTTTTCTATGTTCACCTTCCACCCTTGAGACCTTAGAAAGGCTAGAACAATGTCTGTATGAGCCTTTGCTTTGTGAAAGGACGACGCTTGTATTAAAATGTCGTCTAGGTAAGGTGCTACTGCAATGACCCTTGGCCTTAGCACCGCTAGAAGGGACCCTAGCACCTTTGTGAAAATTTTGCGAGCAGTGGCCAATCCGAATGGAAGAGCCACAAACTGGTAATGCTTGTCCAAAAAGGCGAACCTCAGGAACTGATGGTGATCTTTGTGGATAGGAATATGCATGTACGCATCCTTTAAGTCCACGGTAGTCATATATTGACCCTCCTGGATCATTGGTAAAATTGTCCGAATGGTTTCCATTTTGAATGATGGAACTCTGAGGAATTTGTTTAGAATTTTTAAGTCCAGAATTGGCCTGAAAGTTCCTTCCTTTTTGGGAACTACAAACAGGTTTGAGTAAAAACCCAGTCCTTGTTCTGCTGTTGGAACTGGGTGTATCACTCCCATTTTTAAAAGGTCTTCTATGCAATGTAAGAATGCCTGTCTCTTTATCTGGTCTAAAGACAAGCAAGACATGTGGAACCTTCCCCTTGGAGGAAGGTCCTTGAACTCTAGAAGATACCCCTGAGAGACAATTTCTAGTGCCCAGGGGTCCGGGACATCTCTTGCCCAAGCCTGAGCAAAGAGAGAAAGTCTGCCCCCTACTAGATCCGGTCCCGGATCGAGGGCTACCCCTTCATGCTGTCTTGGTAGCAGCAGCAGGCTTCTTGGCCTGTTTACCCTTGTTCCAGCCTTGCAATGGCTTCCATGCTGGTTTGGGCTGGGGTGCGTTACCCTCTTGCCTGGTGGCTGTAGAGGTAGAAGCTGGTCCGTTCCTGAAATTGCGAAAGGAACGAAAATTAGACTTATTTTTAGCTTTGAAAGGTCTATCCTGTGGAAGGGCATGGCCCTTTCCCCCAGTGATATCTGAAATAATTTCTTTCAACTCTGGCCCGATTAGGGTCTTACCCTTGAAAGGAATATTAAGCAATTTTGTTTTGGACGACACATCCGCCTACCAAGATTTTAACCAAAGCGCTCTGTGCGCCACGATTGCAAAACCAGACTTTTTCGCCGCTAATTTAGCTAACTGGAAAGCGGCATCTGTAATGAAAGAATTAGCCAACTTCAGGGCATGAATTCTGTCCATGACTTCATCATAAGAAGTCTCCTTCTGGAGCGAGTTTTCTAGTTCCTCAAACCAAAAAGCCGCTGCAGTGGTTACAGGAATAATGCAAGAAATTGGTTGAAGAAGAAAACCCTGTTGAACAAAAATTTTCTTAAGTAAACCTTCTAATTTTTTATCCATAGGGTCTTTGAAAGCGCAACTGTCTTCTATTGGTATAGTCGTGCGCTTAGCTAGCGTTGAAACTGCCCCCTCTACCTTGGGGATCGTCTGCCACACGTCCCTTCTGGGGTCAACAATTGGGAACATTTTCTTAAATATAGGAGGGGGAACAAAAGGTACACCTGGCTTCTCCCACTCCTTAGTCACGATATCCACCACCCTCTTAGGTATCGGAAACGCATCAGTGTGTACTGGGAGCTCTAAGAATTTGTCCATTTTACACAATTTTTCTGGGCTCACCAAAGGGTCACAATCATCAAGTGTAGCTAGGACCTCCTTAAGTAGGGCGCGGAGGTGTTCTAGCTTAAATTTAAATGCTATGGTATCAGGCTCTGCCTGCTGAGAAACTTTTCCTGTGTCAGAAATTTCTCCCTCAGACAGGCCCTCCCTCACCGCCAAATCAGATTGATGTGAGGGCACTACAGATAAATTATCCTCTGCGTCTGCTTGCTCATTTTCTGTGTTTAAAACTGAGCAATCACGCTTCCTAGGAAAAGCTGGCAGTTTGGATAAAAATGCTGAGAGAGAATTATCCATTACTGCCGCTAACTGTTGCATAGTAATCGCAATTGGTGCGCTAGATGTACTGGGCATCGCTTGCGCGGGCATAGCTGGTGTTGACACAGAAGGAGAGGATAGCGAGCTATCTTCACTACCTTCAGCTAAAGAATCATCTTGGGCTATATCTTTAAGTGTGATTGTACGGTCCTTAAGCTGTTTGGACGCTATGGCACACTTCACACATAAATTTAATGGGGGAACCACCTTGGCCTTTGAACATACAGAACATAGGCTATCTGAAGATTCAGACATGTTTGACAGACTTAAATAGAACTTCAATGCAATAAAATTTATTTTTGACAAAAAAGTTACTGTCTCTTTAAATAATAAAAGTGCACACTTTATTACTGAAACATCAAAAAACCATCAAATAAACATCCGATTTTAATGAAATTTTCACCACAGTGTCTTAATGCTTTGAAAAGATTGCACACAAATTTTCAGACCAATTAACCCCTTAATGCCCAAACCGGAGCTAATAACAGCAGTTAACCGGTTAACACACTACAGTACTATGCCACAGCTTCCACTGTGGCCTTTACCTTCCTTAGGGATTATTTAAGTAGAAAATAAGCCTCTCTGAAGTCCTTTCTAATGCCTCTGGACTCCCCACGTGAAGCTGCATGAACTGCCTAGTCAAAACAACTGCGCAATTGAGGCGCGAAAATGAGGCCTCCTCCCTCTGCATTCCAGAGTGGAGGGGCCTTTCTGACTAGATTATGTGTCCAAATAAGTGCCAGGCGCAAATTAAACCCCAAAAGTGTTTTAAAGTCTGAAAAAACACCTTATTTATAGTGAAAAACATGCTAAAAAGCAATCGATTAAGCCCACAATAGTGTCAACCAGCATAGAGCCCTTAATATAAGCCATCATTTTATACAGAGTCTAAGAAAAATGGCTTACCTATCCCAGAGGGAATTTCTGACAGTCTTCTAGCATTACATGGTCTTGTTAGAAAAATGACTGATCATACCTGAAGCAGTTAAGCCTGCAAACTGTTCCCCCCAACTGATGTTCTCTGGTTTCAACAGTCCTGCGTGGGAACAGCAATGGATTTTAGTTACTGGTGCTAAAATCATATTCCTCTTAGCAGAAATCTTCATCACTTTCTGCTGCAGAGTAAATAGTACAAGCCGGCACTATTTTAAAATAACAAACTCTTGATAGAAGAAATAAAAAACTACAACTAACACCACATACTCTTTACCACCCCGTGGAGATGCTACTAGTTAGAGCGGCAAAGAGAATGACTGGGGGGGCGGAGCCTGAGGGGAGCTATATGGACAGCTCTGCTGTGTGCTCTCTTTGCCGCTTCCTGTAGGGATTGAGAATATCCCACAAGTAAGGATGAAGCCGTGGACCGGATACAACAATGTAGGAGAAAACAACAAATAGAAGTTTTGTAAATACAGTAATACTTAACGGACGGACCCTAATATTAAAATACTGGAACTCTAAAAAAGTACCTACGCTAGCTGAGCATACACAGAAAATAAACAACCAACTAATTTTGGAGCAATTTTATATAAATCTTGATAACGAAAGTAAAATTAAACGTTTCTTTAATAAATGGAAAAGCTTGATCCTGTCTTATCCTAGAGCAATGCAGATACAAGTGATATCCCCGTTCAAGGGTTCAGTGTTCCTAGAAACAGCAATGGAGCGAAACGAACTACCCAGATACTAGATTTTTTTGCTTTGTTTTGTTTTTTTAATTTTATTTTATTTTTAGGTCAAACACACCAAAAGTATAATAATGAACTATACAGTAGAAGAAATATCTGGGTGAAAGGGTGCCAGAAGAATAAAAAACATAGACACCCCACATAAAAAAGACGGGTGGGGAACTGTGGACTCTTTCCATCAGAAGAAAAGAAAATTATCAGGTAAGCATAATTTATGTTTTTCTTCCTAAATGGAAAAAGTCCACAGCTGCATTCATTACTTTTGGGAAAACAATACCCAAGCTATAGAGGACACTGAATGCCAAAACATGAGGGTATATATAGGCGGCCCATTCAGAGGGCACCAGGCCTGAAACCACTTCCCAACAAAAAACCCTGCTTCGTCCGAAGCCAAGAAAACAAAAAAGGGAAAAAGGCCGCAAGGACACTGACCAGCAGATAGCCCGGAAGCCTAGCTAGAGACCGCAACATCAGTCACAACTGAGCCAACAGTCCTCCGGGTGACACCGTCGCCCAACAGTCGTTCCCCCAGCACACACCCTTTACTAGCAAAGGGAACCCCCGCCGAAACTCCCAAAGGAATAAGGCAAGGAAGAACCAAATGGGAACCAAAGGTTACCACAAACTCCATAAAAGGAAAAAACCCCATTAAACCAAGCTCGCAAGACCTAAATGGGTCCTGACAACAAGGGGAGGCAAAGCCCAATCCAAATAGAAACCACAAAGGATTAGAACCGGTAGCAGAACAGAGAAAAAGTTCTCCCAACATCATGCAAGGAGTGGAACAGTTAGCTAGCACTCGATCAAGGTACAAACAGCTGTAGATGGTTTCAAAGAGCAACCCTTTACTTGCCAGGCAGCAAAACAACTGGCGCCTAGGAACAACTGAAAACAGAGACCAAACATCATCCGAACTCAGAACCCTGAGGAATTCAGGCAAAATTACATGTAGCAGATCCAGACAAAGGTAAACACCTGAGTTAAGAACATGCAGCCATCCTCAGGATGACACAAAAGAAATACCAGCTAGAAGCGGCTACAAAAAAAGAGTGCTAAACCTCCACTACAGAAGGCACACTCTAGGGAACCGAAACCGTCAGACCTACACATAGGTCTCAAAATAAAAGGAGAGCCCAAAACCTCAATGAGGACCAATGCGCCTTAAAGATCTTAGAAAACAACGTATCTAAGGACCTACCTCCAGCCGGCCAGCCCAAACATCGGCAGGTCTGAAACCAGGGGACCAGAAAAACCCCCGACTCAAACAATGAGTGGAAAAAATGGCACGTCCATTACAATAGTGCTCGGGTGCCAACCAGAAATACCACATGGAGACCGTTGACAAGGCCATAAACCTAGAGATCTAGCTAAAGGCCCAACATAGACTCAAGGCAGAGCCAGCAACTCTCCAAATAGACAGAACAACCCAGATAGCGTACCTCTCTCCGATATAGGTTAACCCGTCTGTCCTAACCTCCTGAAGCCAGGAGAAGCCCTAAGAAAGGGACCACACTTCAGAAACAAGGATATAAGCCCCCCAAGACAAAGGGGGGCCAGCAAACGGGCCAGAAGGACAGAGCACCTGCCGCCAGGACACATCCATAGGCTGAACCAAGAGAACAATTCTCCAATGCCCTGACCTGGAAGGAATCCCCTGAAGATTTTAACTGGCTAGCACAAAGATCATAGCTGCAGTGGTACCACCGTGAAGCCCTTTGTTTGCAGAGCAGCAAAGCCATCACACTCTTTCAACATGCTGACCAAGGGAAACTGACCAAGGCAAAAGGCAAGCCCAGGGGGCAATGGGGCCCAGAAAACCTGGTCAACTGAAACAGTTCAACTACCCCAATCAAGGACACTGCCCAAGTTTCCTGGAACTGGGGAACCCTGGACGAGCTCTAGATCCTAACAGTCCGGTACAACCCGCAACGGGATCCACCAAGGAAATGCTGATAAAAACCTCGGCCACTGGAAGAACCAGAGATAGGAGAGGTCCGAGCCCCCAATAAACAAGAACCCGGCAACTGAAATCCCCCATCTGATATAAAACCAGACCCCCGGGAGATACCATACAATGTCCAAAGTAAAATGGACAACGAGAAAAACTTGCAAGTCCCAACCAGAAGACGAGACACCCCTTGCCAGAGTCCAACGCTCCAAAGAACTAAGGAAGCAAAGATCAAAACAAGGCCACTAGAGCCCTAGGCGCAATAGCCACACTACAACCAGAACAAGGGGATACCTCGAGGACAAAGTCACTCGAACAAAGGCTAGTCTCCACATCACCCCCAAAAAAAATCACCCCCAAAAAATCAGAGGAGAAGATGAAAGAAGGATGCAGAGCATCCCCCAGCTCCGGGGAAGAAACCCTAAACAGAGCTCAAGGAGACCACACTGCCCATGTCCCTAAAAAGGAAACAACTTCCAAAGGGAACCAGGTCCCCGAAGGAACCCGAGGAACAGACGAAGTCTGAAAGGTGTCAAGAAGAGAGCCACAGCAGGAACAAGTTCAAGGACAATTCCAGAGCTTTAGAAGGCCAAATCGCTCAAAACAGCAGTAAGGGGGCGCTAAGCCCCCAATCCTCCCAAGAGAGGAAGGAAACTCTAGGTCTTGAGTAAATCGGAGCCAAGAGAGTGACGCAGTGGAACTCCACTGACCTGGTCACCAGACTGAATGCTGACCCAATCCTTCCAGCCATACGGATCCTTTTAGAGTGTTTAGCTAAACTTGTAAAGAAAAACAAGACAAAACACAAATAATAATGTGAGCACTCAGCGCCCCACTGGATCAGCCAGGCAGAATAGGCACCACGTGTCTGAATAAGCCACATGACAGAAGATCTGAATCCCAGCAGGACCAGCCGCAGCTGGGGCCATAACTGTAAAGGTGGCTAAATCCTCCCTCAAAGGGGAAGGTAACGTGTCCCTTAACATACTTCCGAAGAAGCAACCAGAGAGAATCGATCCCAGAAGTTCCCGAAGGAAACACATAATCGAAATTAAAAGACATCCTAACCGGATAAAAGAAAATATAAGGCAACCCGTAGGTTAACGCCCAGGAAGAAAGCAGGCATACCCACAGGACCAGCCAAACAGAACCCCGATCTTCCAACAAAAAACTGGGAAAGATCTCAATAATCGGACAATTTGGAATTTACGTCAAACCCCTTATGTCTAATGAGGTGAGCCATTCGAAGTAGAAGACTGCGGATTCCTGTATCCGTTAAGGATAGGATCCTCTAATAACTCAAAAATGTGTCTGAGTAAAACGCGAAGACGCACTATTCTGTAACAAAAGGCACAACACTCAGGGACAGCTACACCCGCAGGGACTGTATAGGCCCACCCAAGGCCGGTAGACCCAGGACGATCGGGCACGAGCATAAACGCAAATAAACGTCTGGACTTTGCAGAAGCATAATCGCCAATAATATGTGAAAGCGAAAACGAGCTGCAACCTTTTGGGGGGGGGGGGGGAACAAGCCGCCATGTAAGGAGGGATAAACATAATCTGGGTTACCCGCATGTGTAGTAGTAGGGATCGGTAGGGAACTCGCCTCATGGAGGACAGAACCCCCAGAGGCGGATGGCTCAGCAGACACCTGATTCCCTGAGACTGAGGAACAGGGCGCTCTAATACGGCATATCAAACATAGCTGATTGACCTGTGTCAACGGGGCCAATTCGCATTCTTCACAAGTCAAAGAATCTGAATCTGAAATTTGAACAGTCTCAGCATCAGAATCCTCCATAACTAGATAGAGAATATAAGAATATGGACTAAGAAAAAACTTAAACGGCACCCTGACACAGTGGCTGGGGCACTAACCACCTCCTAGAAGCAGACACAAGCAGACTCTAATTTTTCAGTCGCCACAACGGTCAGGAATGCGGAAATGGAAGACCAGAACGTAAACACATCCAGTCACAAGGTGAACCGTACAGTCCAAAAAAAGCACGCCCAACCATAAGGTTGCGTCACTTCCAAAGGCCTTTATGTTCTAAGCCAAGAGCCCAGTTAACACTACACATAAGCAGATTAAATCACATAACAAACATGATTAAAAAAACCCTCTTCAAAAATCCCCCTCTGGAGATATTTACCCTTGATTCCAAGATACCACAGGAGCCTCACTGAGGCCCTATAAAAATACTTAATAAGTCCCGCAAGATAGTTCCTTATGGGAAAACATAATAAGTTACAATACATTCTGATGAAGTAAAATGAAACGGTCTTACCGGAATCTACGCCGTGAAACAGGAACACGGCCCTTCAAGTGTGGCAAATAAGCCTCCGCCATGGACTTGAGAGAAGAAACAGGCAGCGAAGCGAAGTTCGACAGCACTGATTGCTTGTGGAGCTGTTAATATGAGTCAGGATGGCTTCACAGAGAGACTCTCCCTGTATCTCTGGACTCTAACTTTCATCCAAGCCCTCACTGAGAGACTGATAGGATTACTTAAAACTCCCATCGCATGTCGAAGAGTACTACCCTCCATAAGAGACAAAACAAACTTCTGACATTTCTCTGCCAACCTCCTGGGACGAAAGGCAAAGAATGACTGGGGGATGAGGGAAGTGGGAGGAGTATTTAAGCCTTTGGCTGGGGTGTCTTTGCCTCCTCCTGGTGGCCAGGTTCTTATTTTCCCTAAAGTAATGAATGCAGCTGTGGACTCTTTCCATTTAGGAAGAAAAGTAAAAATATCTAATTGCTTTCTAAAATGCATGTCCCCCTTAAAGGGTAGGATTTTCCCCTTCAGAAGCAGAATCACAGGATTGAATATTATCCAAAGAGCCTATAGGTGCATCAGAAAAGCTTCCACCATTTTGTCCAATACACACTTTAAATAATCTCTTTTCTTGCCATCGAGGGTTTGCACATAGGGAACAGGTGGGAAAAGGCTGGGCTGAATAACTATGAACAAAATATACACAACTAGCCATAAATAAATTATATTATAATAAATGTTTATGTAAAAAGTAAAAAGCAACATAGACCTTGCAATAAAAAATGTAAATAAGAGGGGGGTGGAGCTGACCGCTGGAACGGCTAGACGTATGCTGCAGGAGCTCCTACAATAGATTCAATATTTTTAAGTTTTTCTTACAGAAATACATGCTGTTTTCAATTGACACAGGTCAATAGAACAAGTAATCAGCAGATGGATTTGGCCAAAATTCCCTCAAATAAAGATATCGGAGAATTAACAACCTACTGGTTTCACCTATATCCCACTCCTCTATTACCGGGCGAGCAGAAATAAATATGAAAGATGAGGCTCACAACGAAATTAAGAGAAACCAGATTACTAAGGAGAGAGTTCAATGGCTACCAGTGTTGGAGAATCCTATGTGGCGGTGGACTTTTCCAAGATTATCTCCGGTAGAAAATCCTATGAAAAAGTGCGGTGAGCAGTAAACTGTTGGGTCTTACACCTGCCTTGAAGCATTTCTGTGTAAGCCATACATGGGGACAGACACCGGAAAATGGCCATAGGCTGAGTTTATTGTGCTCTGATGCTGTTCATTTGCCCAGCCATGATCAAAGAGACCCGACAACCCCCTTCCTTATATGTTTTAGCTGATATTTTTTCCTTGAATAATGGGGAAATAAACTTTATTTCGAGAGCTGAACTTTTGTAATATGTAGGATTTTCCACAAGACTTAGATACTTGAGCTTTAGGTTCTATATGTCTTACTGTCCATAGCCATTTTTTGTTTTTTTCTACTATGATAGAGGTATAGCCTATTGTTAATGTCTAATTTCTTGGGGAAGGTTTAAATGTTAGTGTGGTTATGGTTAACCTGCTGCGATTTCCAATGCTGTTATATTATGAAAACTTAACATCTATATTGACACAACACAGCAGGATTATCTCTCCATATTTACTAAATGGTTATGCATACCTTAGATTTTTATATTAAGATGTTAAGAATTATTAAACTTTGATTATGTGCTCTAGGCGAGGAAATACCATATACTTGTGATACTGACACTGCCTACCTAACTCTCCTATAATAAAATATTGCTGAGCATCAACGGTTTATAAAATCTAGGAATCCTACATTGTAAGCCCTCCCTAATGTCATAGAGTACACTAGTGATTGCTACTATAGTTTTATCATGGTTCTCAGTACTTCGTATCATAAGTCTTTTTCTATGTAGCCTATGGGTGACATATTTTTCTATAAATCCCCTGTTTATCCGGTGTTTTCTCTGCAGTTTGCACTTATATTCTGCAGCCTCTATTGTAATGTTAAACCATGAGGAGTCATAGAGTCTTACTATACAAATATTATTTATTATACCATGGCTCTGGTTTTATTATTATCCTAAATTTTACTACTACACTATAGGATAATATACTAGTTTATATTATACTTTGTCATTGGAGTTCATTCACTTACGCTTTAAGTACCAGAATGGTAAGCTACAATATTTGTGTCATCCAATTTTACATATTGGGTACTTTATAAAATAACTAAAATAAGGTTATTTTGGATCCAAGAGTGGTCCCCTTTTGTTCAAGACTACCTTCTGTAGCTTTACACATTTCATACCAATGAAAGGTCCAAAAGTGGCCTCATTTGTTATTTTGAAGGTATATATAGTCTGAATGGCAAGCGTCTCTGTATACAATTATTGAAAATTGTAATGTTTATCTTATTTAGCTCATTTTGTATATGTGACTTGAAACAACTTTTCTCTATGATTTTCATTGACATATTGTTTGTATGCCTTGAATAAAAATATTAAAATACAAAATGTAAATAAAACATACCTTGAAGTCACTACATATTATCCTTGGGCATTAGCAGGCAAAGGATCCTCAGGTCCGATATTAAATTACAGGCTGCATAGAAAAATCAAATCGTTATCCCCATGCTGCAAAAACCAAGACTTACTGTCAGTAGACTAAATCCGGCAAAAATCAGAGCTGTGGGCAAAGAAACAAACGCTGCTTATTCAAGGCCCGACAAAGATAAATTGAAAATTGCGCACGCAAAAAAAAGGCTGCCCTCAGACAAAACCCCCATGCACGTCCGTCACCTATGACATCATGGAAATATAGCAGCTCCCACAACAAAATCGCAGGGAACAGTTTCCACCGCCTACCGCCACATTAGTGACCGTAATAAAAGTATTAGTGGCGGAGTGCTTAGAAGCTCAATAGGCTAACAGGTAAGTCAACACTTGGGGGGGAAAAAACAGCCATTGCCAAAAAACATAATGGAAACGGAGAGGGACTTCTAGTCCTGTCCACCCTAAGGCTAAGGAGGAAGGGGTGGTGTGTCTGTGCTACTTCTAATAGGTAACTAGGGGAGTGGACTGTTATTTCCATGGCCCTCTGGAGGTGGGGTCTTACTAGTATTACCAGGAGGGCAAGATATATAAATATCCCAAGGCTGTACATATGTACATATATAACGATATACATAGTAATAACCTAAACGGCTTATAGAGTGCCAAGTAAGTAAAAATATAGTACTTACCACAAAGGCACTCTGCTACTAGAGGAAACCATTAGGAAGCCAAGACCAGTGCTAAAACATAGCAGCAGAGAAACAGGAATAGGAGTATATCAACAAACCAACAGGCAGAGGCAAAGGAGAAGTCCCTGTGACCCCTTTGGCAAGGCTTGTGACTAAATCCCAACCAGTGAAATATATGTCACTTCCAATACTCCAAATACATCCTTCTAACAAGCAACTTGTACTCTGAGGGGAGACAGGCCTCAACTTGATCTGAGAACCCCTCTCACTAAAGAATGTGCATCTTCATTCTTTGACCACCTCAGGCGGAGGCAAAGACAAGACTGAGGTACTGGTGAGGTGGGAGAGGTTTTATAGAGTTCTTAGAGTTTGGGAATCTTTGCTTGCCTCCTCCTAGTGGTAGGGAAGAGTAATTCTAAGGAGTAATGGATTGTGGACTTTCACCACCTCTATGAAAGAAATAACTGCAAAAATATAAGTCTTCCGCTCTCTCTAACTGTTTCTCACTCAGGATGCAGCAATATGCGAGCTACAAAATGGCGGCACCCAGTATAAAATGCAAAGCTTCACCAGAGAACAGCTATAAAGAGAGCTGCGGGTACAGGAGGGAAACAATAGCAGAGTATGTAGTAACCATGCAATTGTAGTTTCACCCAGCAGTTAAAGGTCCTTTTAAATATGCTAAAGGCAAAAAGGAAACAAAATAAATGCCCTATAGAATGAAGCATTTAAAGAAAAGATTAGCCTGATAATAACATGTAGATGTATTTTTTAAAGTTTCATTAGCTGTTTAAATAGTGACAAAATAAATGTAAAGTTTTAGGGGCCGATTTATCAAGCTCCGTATGGAGCTTGATGCCCCTTGTTTCCGGCGAGCCTTCAGGCTCATCGGAAACAGAAGTTATTAAGCAGTGTTTTAAAGACTGCTGCTCCATAACAGGTCCGTCTGCTCTGAGGCCGCGGACAGAAACCAACCCGATCGAATACAATCGGTTTAATTGACACCCCCTGCTAGCGGGCCGCGAATCTGCAGGGGGCGGCATTGCACCAGCAGTTCACAAGAACTGCTGGTGCAATGATAAATGCTGACAGTGTATCAGTGTATCATAAATATTTTGCTTTGCAAGGGTTGCATTTTATAAAACAAAATAACTGTTGGTTTGTATCTAAACTTTTTTTTTTTTTTTCTTGTTTCCTGTGTGGGTAATTAGGGGTGGGATTTTTTTCAGCTGTTTGGGCCTAGCTAGATTATAAATTTAGCACATTTACTCTGGGAGCTTGCTCTTTCAGGCTTGCTGTATTGATTCTCTGTTAAAGTAAGATTGTCTGTTTAAGTATTATAGTTAGCTAACAAAGGTAGTTAGGCAAACAAGGTTTTGGGGTAACCAAGGGGAAATATATTTTATACTTTTTAAGTTAAACCTTTTATTAAGAATGTGTGAGAATCTCATTCAGTGTACAGCTTGCCACATGTTTGCATCACTAGGAGCACCCGCTTCTGGGATTATATGTTTGTGGCAAGTGTGAGCCTATTGTCTCTTAGAAACTCGTATTGGGGATCTGGAAGAAAAAATTGCAACACTACATGAAAATTCAGGACCACTTGAAAGGGAAATGGATAGGACCTGAGCTGGTTGTTAATGGTTCCAGCAGTGGGAATGGGGAGGATTCAGATGAGGAGACCCCAGGATGTAGCTGGGTCACAGTCAGAGGGCGAAGTAAAGGTAAGCGGAAGAGACAGGCCAGTTCTGAGCTGGTACACCCCAATAGAATTTGCCAGATTAAGTGAAGATGTTGGGGATATCAGTTCAGGGGTGGCAGTGTGTCAGAGAGGGCTGTGTTGCCTAGTATAGTGAACAGTCCTTTAGCTGTGGAAGAGGAGCAATACTAGGTGGGCAAGTCCTTCAGTCATGGACAGAGGGGCATACAAGTCAGGGCCAGAGGCAGATGTTGGTGGTAGGAGACTCTATTATTAGGAAGGTTGATAGGGTAATTTGTCATCCAGACCCTTTACATAGAACAGTTTGCTGTCTTCCAGGGCTCGTGTTAGGCATATTGTGGAGCGTATTGATAGATTGTTAGAGGGATGTGGGGTCTGATCCTGCAGTCATGGTGCATATTGGTACTAAATGAAGGAATTGGTGGGAGATGGAGAGTCCTAAAAAATGTCTTCCAGGGAGTTAGGTAGCAAGCTTAAAGCAAGGACCTCCAAAGTAATATTTTCTGAGATATTACCAGTGCCCGTGTGCTAATTTCAGTAAGGCAGAAGGAGTTAAGGTCTGTTAATTCATGGCTTAAAGACATGGTGTAAAATGAGGGGTTTGACTTTTTAGAACACTGGGCTGATTTTTCACTAGGGTACAATTTGTACAGTAAGGATGGATTGCACCTGAATGGCATGGGTGCAGGTGTGTTGGGGGAAAGGATGGTAGCACGTTTAGAGAACCTTTTAAACTAGGCAAAGGGGGGGAGGGTCAGTTAGAACAAAATAGAACAGAGAGATCAGTCTGTGAATATGGCAATCCCTTAATATCTCAAGGAAGGGATGACTTAAGAAATGTCACATTAGAAAATATAGAGGAAAGCACACTGAGTAGCAGCAGAAAGCACATGAAAATTAAATGTATGACAACAAATGCAAGAAGCATGACAGGTAAAATGGGTGAGCTGACGCTCTTAGTTGCAGAAGAGGACTATGATGTTATCAGTATAACTGAAACTTGGTGGGATGATTCACATGACTGGGCAGTTAACTTAGAGGGGTATACATTATTTAGGAGGGACAGGAATAATAAAAGGGGTGGAGGAATCTGCATGTATATTAAACCTGACCTTAACCTACAATAAGGGAAGATATTTATGATACAAGTGACAATGTAGAGACCCTGTGGGTTGAAATAAAGAGTGGGGGGAAAAATCCTAAAAAAATATTACTAGGAACATGCTACAAGCCTCCCAACATCAGTGACCCGGAGGAAACTCAACTACTTATCCAAATAGGTAAGTCTGCTAATAACAGTGCTGTAATTATGGGAGATTTTATAAACTGGGCCAATGAAACTGAGTAATTCAGCTAAGGGGGATAGATTTTTAAATGTTCTCAGGGATAACTTCTTGTCACAATTAATAGAGGAGCCAACTAGGAGTAAAGCTATATTGGATTTAGTGCTATCAAACAATACAGATATAATCTCAAACATAGAAGTTAAAGAACATTTGGGTAACAGTGATCATAACATGGTCACATTTGAAATCTATTTTCAAATGCAGTGTTTAAAGGCTTAACTAAGACTTTTAATTTCAAGAAAGCAAAATTCAACGATTTAAGGAAATCATTAAATAATATAAATTGGGACAATGTATTTTCTAATAAAAATACAGAGAATAAATGGATAATATTTAAAAATGTGTTAAATAAATATACATATCAACACATACCATATGGTTATAAAAGTAAAAATAAAAAAACAAAGCCGTTATGGCTAAATAAAAATGTGTTAAGAGAAATTAGGAAAAAACGTAGGGCATTTAAATTATTAAAAGAAAATAGTACAGACTCAGCATATAATATTTATAAGGAATGTAACAAAGCATGCAAAAAAGCAATCAAATTAGCCAAAATTGAAAATGAAAAATTAATTGCTAAGGATTCTAAGTCTAACCCTAAAAGGTTCTTTAAGTACATAAATAGCAAAAAATCTAAGAAGGATAATATAGGTACATTAAAATGCGTGGAGGGTAGCATGATAAATAATGACAGGGAGAAGTAAGAGGTACTAAACCAGTTTTTTTCTTCAGTATACAGGGAGTGCAGAATTATTAGGCAAATGAGTATTTTGACCACATCATCCTCTTTATGCATGTTGTCTTACTCCAAGCTGTATAGGCTCGAAAGCCTACTACCAATTAAGCATATTAGGTGATGTGCATTTCTGTAATGAGAAGGGGTGTGGTCTAATGACATCAACACCCTATATCAGGTGTGCATAATTATTAGGCAACTTCCTTTCCTTTGGCAAAATGGGTCAAAAGAAGGACTTGACAGGCTCAGAAAAGTAAAAAATAGTGAGATATCTTGCAGAGGATGCAGCACTCTTAAAATTGCAAAGCTTCTGAAGCGGTGATCATCGAACAATCAAGCGTTTCATTCAAAATAGTCAACAGGGGTCGCAAGAAGCGTGTGGAAAAACCAAGGCGCAAAATAATGCCCATGAACTGAGAAAAGTCAAGCGTGCAGCTGCCAAGATGCCACTTGCCACCAGTTTGGCCATATTTCAGAGCTGCAACATCACTGGAGTGCCCCAAAAGCACAAGGTGTGCAATACTCAGAGACATGGCCAAGGTAAGAAAGGTGAAAGACGACCACCACTGAACAAGACACACAAGCTGAAATGTCAAGACTGGGCCAAGAAATATCTCAAGACTGATTTTTCTAAGGTTTTATGGACCTGATGAAATGAGGAGTGAGTCTTGATGGGCCAGATGGATGGGCCCGTGGCTGGATTGGTAAAGGGCAGAGAGCTCCAGTCCGCTCAGACGCCAGCAAGGTGGAGGTGGAGTACTGGTTTGGGCTGGTATCATCAAAGAATGAGCCTTGTGTGGGCCTTTTCGGATTGAGGATGGAGTCAAGCTCAACTCCAAGTCCTACTGCCAGTTTCTGGAAGACACCTTCTTCAAGCAGTGGTACAGGAAGAAGTCTGCATCCTTCAAGAAAAACATGATTTTCATGCAGGACAATAATCCATCACACGCGTCCAAGTACTCCACAGCGTGGCTGGCAAGAAAGGGTATAAAAGAAGAAAATCTAATGACATGGCCCTCCTTGTTCACCTGATCTGAACCCCATTGAGACCTGTCGTCCATCATCAAATGTGAGATTTACAAGGAGGGAAAACAGTACACCTCTCTGAACAGTGTCTGGGAGGCTGTGGTTGCTGCTGCACGCAATGTTGGATGGTGAACAGATCAAAACACTGACAGAATCCATGGATGGCAGGCTTTTGAGTGTCCTTGCAAAGAAAGGTGGCTATATTGGTCACTGATTTGTTTTTGTGTTGTTTTTGAATGTCAGAAATGTATATTTGTGAATGTTGAGATGTTATATTGGTTTCACTGGTAAAATAAATAATTGAAATGGGTATATATTTGTTTTTTGTTAAGTTGCCTAATAATTATGCACAGTAATAGTCACCTGCACACACAGATATCCCCCTAAAATAGCTATAACTAAAAACAAACTAAAAACTACTTCCAAAACTATTCAGCTTTGATATTAATGAGTTTTTTGGGTTCATTGAGAACATGGTTGTTGTTCAATAATAAAATTAATCCTCAAAAATACAACTTGCCTAATAATTCTGCACTCCCTGTACACAAGAGAGGAACCATTGAATCATACTTTGGAACAGAATAGAACATGCCAGTCCATACCACTAACTGGGTTTTGTTTAGAGGATATCAGGAAAAAACTGGAAAATATTAAGGTAAATTAAACTCCAGGCCCAGATGGAATACACCCAAGGGTGTTAAGGGAACTTAGCACTGTTATAGACAAACCTTTACTCTTAATTTTTCAAGACTCATTATCCTCAGGCATGGTACCCCAGGATTGGCGTAAAGCCGATGTGGTGCCACTCTTCAAAAAGGGAAGCAGGGATGATCCAGGAAGCTATAGACCAGTTAGTCTGACATCAATAGTGGGGAAGATATTTGAAGGGATTATAAGGGATTATATTGAGGAGCATATTCGTGTAAACAAGATTATGAGTTCTAATCAGCATGGCTTTAGGAGAAATAGATCATGTCAAACTAATCTAATTAGATTCTACGAGGAAGTAAGTAAAAATATAGATAAAGGGGAATCAGTGGATGTGATATACTTAGATTTTGCAAAGGCATTTGATACAGTGCCACATGAGAGATTAATGCACAAAATTAAGGGACTGGGAATAGCTGAAAATGTTAGCTCATGGATAAATAACTGGATAAAAGATAGGGAGCAACGAGTAGTAGTAAATGGATCATACTCAGATTGGACAAAGGTTATCAGTGGCGTCCCCCAGGGATCAGTACTGGGCCCTGTTCTTTTTAATATTTTTATAAATGACTTGGAGCAAGGATTAAATAGCAAGTGTTATAAAGCGCTAAGGTCTAAAAATTAATCCAGGCCTCTCCCTAACCACCTCTCTAAATGGCTATATAGAAAACAGAGTATCAAAATATAAAATGAGAGGGCGCTAAAAGCAAGAATAAATACCACACTTAATCTCTTAGTAATTTTTACTTGCTATATATATGTTTAATTATGTTTATTAAACTCAGAATTTTTTAGAGATTAAGTGTGGTATTTATTCTTGCTTTTAGCGCCCTCTCATTTTATATTTTGAAGGATTAAATAGCGACATCTCTATTTTTGCAGATGATACTAAGTTAAGTAAGGTCATAAGGTCAGAGCAGGACGAACTGTCTTTACAAAGGGATTTGCTAAAATTAGAACTATGGGCAAGTGAATGGAAAATGAGATTTAATACGGAAAAATGCAAGGTTATACATTTTGGAAGTAAAAATAAGCAGGCTAAGTATTTTTAAATGGGACAAGACTTAGCCAAACACAGGAGGAAAGGGATTTGGGAGTAGTAATAGATAACAAGCTAAAGATGGGTGCACAATGCAGGGCAGCGGCTTCAAAGGCTAATAAGATACTAGCATGTATTAAAAGAGGCATTGATTCAAGGGAGGAAAGCATAATTCTGTCATTATATAAAGCCCTGGTCACCTTGAGTTTGGAGTGCAGTTCTGGGGACCAATTGCTAAAAAAGATATTGCAGAACTAGAAAAAGTTCAGAGAAGGGCCACAAAGCTAATAAGGGGATTGGAGAAATTAACCTATGAGGAGAGGCTAGCCAAACTGGGTCTGTTTTCTTTAGAAAAAAGGCGCTTGAGAGGTGACATGATTACTTTATATAAATATATTCAAGGCCCATATACAGAGATGGCAGAAGCTCTGTTTATTCCAAGAAAATTGTTTCTGACAAGAGGTCATAATTTAAGGTTGGAGGAAAGGAGATTTAATCTCCTGCAACGGAAACGTTTTTTTTCACTGTGAGAGCAATAAAATTGTGGAACTCATTACCAAAGGAGGTAGTGAATGCCAATACCATAGATACATTTAAAAATAGTCTGGATAAGTTTCTGTATACAAACAAAATTCATGGATATGATTGCTAGTATTAAATGGGTCACATTTTAATGGGGTTATTTAAGCTTAACTGGATCTTTTTGTAAGTATTTTAGATTTGTATAGGTTGAACTCGATGGACTTCAGTCTTTTTTCAACCTTATCTACTATGTTATGTTATGTCCGCTCGCACTATGATAAATATACCGCTTAGTGTCTATAAAAGAATGGGAGCTGCCCTGTTGTAACTTAGGTTACCTTCTCTGCTGTGGCCAATAAGGGACAGTTATACATAGGTCAATAGAGTGTGCACTGTAGCCAATGGCTGTATGGAATATAAGTGTTCTGCACTTCCATTTCTAACAATTTCAGAATGGAACTACAGCAAAAGGGGACAAAATAAATAATGAAAGTATATTGCAACTTTTATATATATATATATATACAGTTTATCATTTTATATTACCAGCTCAAAGTATTTAATGTCCCTTTAAGGTAAAAATAATTATCTCTATTGTAGTTTCCAAAATAATGTTTTAATAAACATTTTTATTTTTTACAAAATATATTTGGAACTGATATGTTGCTTGTATAGTGTCTCTAACAATGTATTTATCCATGATCTATATAATTACCATTGTTTGTGATGAAATGGGCATTCTTTGTGAGAGGACGTATTTCCTCAGCTATATGTTGCTGAGTAATGACACAGGAGGAAAGCACTGTCTTGTTACACAAATTGTCAATGGAATTCCCATGAGCTGCCTCACCTTCTCTGTCACCTGCCTGTGTTATGAGTACAGCTGTTCTGCAAACACTATTCCAGGTCAATACTCCCTAGTACACCTGAGGAGGATATGTGTCAGCTACTACAGTGATCCTCCAGCCAACCCCGACAGGATATACTTGTGGAAGTAAGCTCAGCAAGACATGGATCAAACACATTCAGTCTGGAATTTATTGGGACCTAATAGTCAAAATGTAATTTTCAGAATTCAGACAGAGCATGTCATTTTCAGCACATTTTTATTTGATTTCTGTTATCAAATTGACTTGCTTCTCTAGGAATCCTTTTACTGAAAAGTATACTTAAAATAAATGTAAACTTTTATGAATTAGTGCCCGGTTTTTAAAAATACTATTAAACACAGGGGCACTTTCATTGCAGCGTATTTTTACAAATACTTACCTTTCTCTTCAGCAAAGCCGGATAAGCAATCCCCCCGCTGGGAGGTCTTCTGTACTTACATCACCAATGATGAAACCCGCTTCCTCCAATCATGGCTTCCCCCCCAGAGCATCCATCTTGTGAGGCCACGCCGTGATTGGAGGAAGATGGTTTTGTCATTGCTGTGCAAGTACAGCAGGAGAAGTAGGCGGGGGATCAGTGATCCGGCTTTGCACAAGAAAAAGGTATTTGTAAAAATACGCAGCAATGTAAACTTTTATGAATGAAAGTGCCCCTGCTTTTAATAGTATTTTTAAAAACCGGGCACTAAATCATGAAAGTTTACATTCACTTTAAAGGGATACTCAACCCAAATTGTTTTCTTTAAGGATTCAGATAGAACATGTAAATTTACGCAACTTTCTAATTTACTCCTATTATCAAATTTTCTTCATTCTCTTGCTATCTTTATTTAAAAATCAGGAATGTAAAGCTTAGGATCCAGACCATTTTTGGTTCAGAACCTGGGTTACACTTGCTTATTGTTGGCTAAATGTAGCCACCAATAAGCAAGTGCTATCCAGGGTGCTGAACCTAAAATGGGCCGGCTCCTAAGCTTTACATTCCTGCTTTTTAAATAAAGATAGCAAGAGAAAAAAAGAACAAATGATAATACAGGTAAATCAGAAAGTTGCTTAAAATTGCTGCTCTATCTAAATCATTAAAGAAAATGTTGTGTTTAGTGTCCCTTTAAGTAGGCTCAGAAGTCTGCACGTCTCCAGAGTGCTATATGGTAGCAATTTTTACAACAATGTATAACATCATTAAAAACATTGTTACAAACACTCCTACAATATAGTGCTCTGAACATGTGCACAGTCCTGAGCCTACCGAGGGATGCTCTTCCGTAAAGGATACCAAGAGAACTAAGTATAAATTTTTTTTCATAAAAGTGAAATGTAAATTTGTTTGAAATTCTATGTTCTACATAAATCATAAAAGTTTATTTTTTTAGTTTGAGACTCTAAATTATGATCGTTTCTTGCTATAATCTGCATAAAACTTCCAACAAAACTATAAACAAATCAATAAAATATATTTTAATAAAGATATTCTGTTGCCACGATTAAAACACCAAGCACTGGTTACATTTGAGTGTAATTTATAGAAAGAAGTGCAAATATAGACCCATTAGATTACACTGTTAACTAATGCAACAGTAAAACCATCCAGTTGTATTTTTTCTATGTATCACATTATTTTCTAGATCTTGGCTCCATCAGTTTTAGCTTTATATTCTAACCAATGACAACTAACTTGTAACAGCTGCATATTCAACTAAAAAACAAAACAAGGTTCATAAGAATGGATACAAATGTGTGTTGCAAATGAGGCAGTGCAGTTTGAAGAAGTGACGGAACACCAGATAAAATGCCCAGGAGTTTTATCAGATAACTCTGGTACACAACAAATCACAAACAAGTGCAGCTGTATATAATATGTAAAGTCTTCACACTTAAAGGGCCACTAAACCCAAAATCTTTCTTTTCTGATTCAGATAGAGAATACAAATTTAAACAACATTACAATTTACTTCTATTATTTATTTTGCTTCATTTTTTTTAGATATCCTTAGTTGAAGAAAAAGCAATGCACATGGTAAGCCAATCACACGAGGCTTCTATGTGCAGCAACCAATCAGCAGCTACTGAGCATATCTAGATATGCTTTTCAGCAAAGAATATCAAGAGAATAAAACAAATTAGATAATATAAGTAAATTAGAAAGATGTTTAAAATTGCATTCTCTTTCTAAGTCATGAAAGAAAAAATGTGGGTTTCATGTCCCTTTAAATTACAGCAAAAAGCGGTAAAATAAATAACAAAGTCATTTTACTAAATATAATCAAGCATTTTATATTACAATCTCACAATGTTTACTGTCCCTGATAAAGGTATTGTCTATTGCACCTGTAATCTAGAAATGTGTGTGGGGATTGCCATCTAGTGGTTGTAAGTACAAATTAAAACTGGGTCTGAAATCCGGTCTATAACTGCAGAAATAACTTTAACTAGACCAGGTGTTTTATTTACTGTAAACAATATGTTGTTTAAACTTTTTAATTCTTTCTTCTGATTTAAAAATGAGAATACAAAGACAAGGAGTATTGATCAGGTGATAGAAGGTGACAAACACTAACTATAGAGTAAGGGATTATAGAGATCAGTTTCTTCCCGAGGACCTATGTATAATGAGCACACAACCCGGTTGATATTACTGACCAACCAGCTAAAATTTCAGATAATATTAAGCTAAAATTAACAAATATTAAAGTTTTTCAATTTTTGTTGCACAAATGAACATTAAATCAATTTATGCTAAATTATGCAATTCATGTGTGCTTTGGATAGTTTAACTAACATTTATAAATAACAGAAAATGTAACAATATTGCAAGTATTAAACTGCCCTCGTCCGGTTTCTTCATAATGCCACCCAGGCTGGCACAATTTTCTCTGGAGAACAGTGGAGATTTTTAACTTTATGTCCCATACAGAGATTGTGTTTCACCAAACTGACCACCCAATGCTGGAACCTTCAGTGAAAATCCTCGAAATACATTATCAGATATCATATACAGTAAAAATGCCTAATCATATCATCAACATATGTACACATGTCCCATAAATAACAAGTGAGACATCTGAGATTACATCAAGTTGGAAAGACAACCACACCTTTATCAGGTCTTGCAAATGGGTTTTGCATAGCTCAGCATGCTAAGGCACTGTGGCTGAGTTCTGTGGCAACCCAAGGGTTGCAGGTTCGATCCCCGGTGAGGTACACTCAGCCTTTCATCCTTCCGAGGTTGATAAAATGAGCAGCGCCTTGAGACCCTTACGGGTTATTAGCCGCACTTTACAAGTACCCAATACATACATAGCAAACCAGGACCGCCCTCCATGTTCATTGATATTGGCTTGAAATGTATCAGAGTCCTCTAGTGTTAGTTTTATTTATATTTGTTTAGTTAATCATGTTTTGATAATTGCTAAAATGATACTGGGGATTTCAGAGCAGAACCACAAAGCATGGTTTATAACTTATATACGTAACCAGTATGGAAGACACCTTGATGCTGGTATCAGTGCACATTTGAGAATAATGACCATACACCTAAAACTGGCTGAATGGAAGACATGTTTCAGTTAAAGGGACGTGAAAGTAAAACTTTCATAATTCAGACTGAGCATGCACTTTTAAGTGACTTTTAAATCTACTTCTATAATCAAATTGACTTTATTTTCTTTGTATCCTTTGCTGTAAATCACAACTAGGTAGTCTCAGGAGCAGCAATGCACTATTGGGAGCTAGCTTCTGATTAGAGGCTGCACATAAATGCATCGTGTCATTGGTTGCCAGATATGTTCAAGGGCGCAGTAGTGCATTGCTGTTCTGGATGTGTCTTACCCATCTGCAGGCGATAAACACAACATGCAAACAATAATAGACTAAGAACATTTTCTAACATTAAAACATTTTCTTTTTTCATTTTTATGTCCCTTTAATTCCAACGCACCCTTAAAAGCTTGTAAGCTCATATTTTATTTTATTTCTTCAACAACAGCACAGTTCAAGTTGCAACGACTACCAAGGGCTCAATTTATCTAGCTAGGGCGGACAGGGGCGTACATATGCCCCCCCCCCTGTCCTCCCCAGCACGCCTCAGCATTGCTATTTTGCACTCTTGTACAACACCTTGTGAGAACCTGCATTCGGAGCTGGGGCGAACGGCTTGATAAATTGAGCCCCAAGTGTCACTAGCAAGAAGAATTGGAGCACCATTTCATAGAATAAATATTAGAAATAAAAGCAGATGTGTCTAGCTAAATGGCATGTACTGTTCTACATACAACTAATTAGTACACCTAAAAAGAGAAAAAGCAAATCTAAAATCTCGATAAAAATTGGGTGAGATTTGGCACCTGTGATTTAGAAATCCTGTCACGGAGAGATCAAGAGATTTGGTCCTATAGGAGTAAGGAGTATTGTATAAGACCACGACGTAAGAGGGACCATCTCTTCTTCATCAGCTAAAGGGCAAAAATCTTCATTCATTCATAAATCAAGTTAAGAATTACTTTAAAAAAAAAAAAAGGTTTCTTTTTACATTTGGGTGTTATAAAATTAAGATAATGAGCATGTAATATGTTTGAAATGTAAGATTTCACTCCTCTTAAGGGACAGTCAAGTATAAATTAAACTTTCATTATTCAGATAGGACTTTTAATTTTAATCGACTTTCCAATTTACTTTTACCATCAAATTTGCTTTTTTCTCTTGGTATTCTTAGTTTAAACTAAACATAGGTAGGCTCATATGCTAATTTCTAAGCCTTTGAGGGCTGCCTCTTATCACATGCTTTTAAAATCTCTTTTCAACACAAAGAGACAGAAAGTACACGTGGGCTATATAGATAACACTGTGTTCAGGCACATAAAGTTATTTAAGATCTAGCACAATACAATGCTAAATTTAAGACAATAGATAATAAACAGTCACAGTCATGTGATCAGGGGGCTGGAAGAAGGTTCCTAGATACAAGGCAATCACAAAGGTAAAAAGTACATTAATATAACTGTGCTGGTTATGCAAAACTGGGGAATGAGTAATAAAGGGATTATCTATCTTTTAAAACAATAACAATTCTATGGTTGACTGTCCCTTTAAAGCAATAGTTGCACTTTTATTTGTAACAAGGAAGAATTGTTATGTATCAAGATTTACAGCCAAAACGTCTTCATGAGAGGACTTGTAAAGATACTACCAATGATGCAAGCATAAAGAACTGAGGAGGAGATTGCCTCACAAGTCTGCAGAATATAGGATCCGTTTGGGTTTTAAAAGTAACCGCGTGAAGCACAAAGGATGACGTTGCACACCGGGCGTTCTATGGCTGAGCGCATCTAACCTTGTCCAGATGAATATGTTCTAAAAGACCAGTAATCAGCTCAGGTGAGCGTTTGTTGCAGAGCTGTATGTTCAAACAGCGTGGAAACCGCAGTCAGCAGCATAACGGATGAGTCATTGGGGAGCAGTGGACGAATAAGGCAGCTCCGGTGGAGGTAATATGTGCACTTATAGTGACTTGCCCTAGGATTGATCTTATGTGGATAACCTTTTAAGAACTATTGGAAATTAATTGGCAAAGTGACTTATTTGAAAGAAGGAGCCTATAGACCTTAAGTGCGGTGGATACCGCGATCAGCAGGCATAAAAATCACTAAGTCAGCTTTTCTTAAAATCGCCTATGACAACTCAACTAACATGAGGTGCACCTCTTTTTGATTATATGTGGGACTACCTTTGATGAAAACGGATGCCTATAAAATTAAGATAATGAGCATCTAATATGTTTTGAAATTTAAGATTTCACTTCTCTTAAAGCAATAGTTACGCTTTTATTTGTAACAAGGCAGAATTGTTATGTATCAAGATCTACACGCTTTTTAAGGGCATTATTCTTGCAAGAAGCAAGTTGGATTACACTATAATGTTTTTATGGTTTAGAGGGTAAACATTTAATATGTGAAAATCACTATTTTGTATATTGCACTGTGATGAGTTTGTAGCAACCTCGGTCAGGAGGATAATTTGCAACAGGTGGATGGCTAAGAGTAACAGAATGGAAATAGAAAGCCCTATCTTTTCAAATATAAAGAGTGCTGAGTTCCCTTACTTTGGATATAAAGAAGATTATCTTTTCAATCTGTATCTCTCTTTTTTGTTTAATTTCATATACTGTGTGTGTATATATATAATATATATATATATATATATATATATATATATATATATATACAGTATATTTACATATATATATACACACACCACTTATATAATATTAAAAGGTAATACTATAAAAAAGACATTTTTTATAATCATTCACTGCAAATTTATTACTTGTTCAGGGGGATATATATTATATATATATATTTATATATTATATATATATATATATATATATATATATATATATATATACACACACACACACATACACACATATATATATATATATATATATATACACACACATATATATACATATACATACATACATACATACATACACACACCTACAGAGCTGGAAATCTTTACTAGTCTACATTCATATCAGTTTTAAAAAAATCAATATTATCCAGGAACTAGAATTGATATTGTATATATTATATATAGTGCACTGTTGTTATACACCTACGATACCAAGGATAAAAACTGAAATCTCTCACTAAAGTATGGTCTATTTAGAACTGATTAGAATGTACAATTTCATAAATCACATATAGCTAAGATGCTGCAACGTTAATCATTTTATACCTTTTTTTCTTACTTATCCTCATATCTACAATCCATTTAAAGCTGGGAATGTCACTTTAAGTATTACAAAATTTGGAGGTTGTAATAAAGCAAACAAAAAAATAATAAAAACAGCTAATTGGAAAAAAAATGAATTATACTCCTGTTAGACTGATGTAATGCTAATCAATGTTCCTGGGCGGTCTTTGGACTACTATGAAAATAGAATGACCTTATCTATTGAGCTGATAAGAGACCTATAAAAGGCAGGGGATTGGCTTTGTATTTACTACGGCCCTAAGGCAATTAGGTTAAAAAAAGCACTGCTTGTCTGTCTCTAGAAGTTTAGATTTGCTGAGTGTTTGAGAGCTCTCAACTGTGGGAAAATGTGGAGGAGGCTGAAGCAGACTGTGTTTTCTTTCATCCCTTTTAACCCTATACTTTGTCCTGGTGGCTCACACTATGCACTTTTTGATGCAAGACCACACGTGCAAGACTGGGGAGAGTCGATTAGGTTGCGGCACCTGTATACAGCGAGGAAACAGGGACAAGAAAGCTTCTTCCTCAGGATACACAACGATGGCAGAGTAGATGGAGATCGTCAGCAAAGTTCTCAAAGTAAGTGCAAGAAATACTGTACTTTTATAATGAGCAATAGTTTGTGCTACTTCCTTATAGAGCATCATTTACAAACACAGAACACCAGCTATTGTACATTAACACTTCTGTATGTGTCTGTTTATCCAGGTTTACTTGAAATCAGAGCAGTTGCAGTTGGAATTGTTGCCTTTAAAGGTTACCATAGCTCCCTGTATCTGTGTATGGATGCTGATGGCAAACTTTATGGAATGGTAAGTGTCCTCAGCCATAAGATCAATGGTTTATAGCAACATCATGTAATATATCTTCAACTCACTTTCCTTTTGCTGTTGATTTGACTATGTGCACATTTTTTTTGTTGCATAAAAAGAGTAAAGTAAAAGCTGTTTTAAATTTGATGTGAAACGTGTGTGCAGCTTAGTCAAAGGGCTCTACTGTTCATTGGCTGATAGGGTAAATTCATAAAAAAATAAATTGGTTCTATTTAGCACAGCTATTTAAAATAAAAAAGGCACTGCAATACATTTCAAAACATTCTCTTTTAAATGGTACAGAGAACATTTCTGAGTATCATGTCCCTTCACTGATATATTAATCTGAAAAGAATAACGCACAAATTTAATTATGCACACTATTATTAATATACAATTGGATGTAAGCATTTACTTAATATCATACATCATATCATCATATATACCTATAAAATAATGCTACATGCAATTAAATAAAACACATTTTCTATAAAATAAATGAAATATTAATGTCATGCATCTGATTGAAGAACGCTAGCATCGCAAGAGTAAAAAAGTGCATGTTGTCATAAGGGAAGACATGTGCAACATGACAGGTGAATGCAAAGTAGCAGGGGTGTGACAGTGAGTAATGTGACAGTGAGTAACAGGGGTGAGTATGAAGCAATGTGACAGTGAGTAGCAGGGCTGAGTAGGAAGCAATGTGACAGTGAGTAGCAGGGCTGAGTAGGAAGTAATGTGACAGTGAGTAGCAGGGGTAGAAATTAAGCAATTTGACAGTGAGTAAAAGGGGTGAGTAAGAAGCAATGTGAAAGTCAGTAGCAGGGATGAGTAGGAAGCAATGTGGCAGTGAGTAACAGGGCTGAGTATGAAGCAATGTGACCGCAAGTAGCAGGGGTAAGTATGAAGCAATGTGACAGTGAGTAACAGGGGTGAGTATGAAGAAATGTGACAGTAAGTAACAGGGGCGAGTATGAAGCAATGTGACAGTGAGTAGCAGGGGTGAGTATGAAGCAATGTGACAGCGAGTAGCAGGGGTGAGTATGAAGCAATGTGACAGTGAGTAGCAGGGGTGACTAGAAGGCAATGTGATAGTGAGTAGCAGGGGTGAGTATGAAGCAATATGACATTGAGTAGCATGAGGGAGTAGGAAGCAATGTGGCACTGGATAGTAGGGGCAAGTAGGAAGTAATGTGCCAGTGAGTAGCAGCAGTGAGTATGACAATGAGTAGCAAGGGTGAGTATGAAGCTATGTGACAGAGAGTTGCAGGGGTGAGTATAAAGCAATGTGACAATGAGTAGCAGGTGTGAGTAGGAAGCAATGTGACAGTGAGTAGCAGGGGTAAGTAGGAAGCAATGTGACAGTGAGTAGTAAGGCTGAGTATGAAGTAATGTGACAATGAGTAGCAGTGATGAGTAGGAAGCAATGTGACAGTGAGTAGTAGGGGTGAGTATGAAGCAATGTGACAGTGAGTAGTAGGGGTGAGTATGAAGCAATGTGACAGTGAGTAGTAGGGGTGAGTATGAAGCAATGTGACAGTGAGTAGTAAGGGTGAGTATGAAGCAATGTGACAGTGAGTAGTAAGGGTGAGTATGATGCAATGTGACAGTGAGTAGTAGGGGTGAGTATGATGCAATGTGACAGTGAGTAGTAGGGGTGAGTATGATGCAATGTGACAGTGAGTAACAGGGGTGAGTATGAAGCAATGTGACAGTGAGTAACAGGGGTGACTAGAAGGCAATGTGACAGTGAGTAGCAGGGGTGAGTATGAAGCAATATGACAGTGAGTAGCATGAGGGAGTAGGAAGCAATGTGGCACTGGATAGTAGGGGCAAGTAGGAAGTAATGAGTCAGTGAGTAGCAGCGATGAGTATGACAATGAGTAGCAAGGGTGAGTATAAAGTATGAAGCTATGTGACAGTGAGTAGCAGGGGTGAGTATAAAGCAATGTGACAGAGAGTTGCAGGGGTGAGTATAAAGCAATGTGACAATGAGTAGCAGGGGTGAGTAGGAAGCAATGTGACAGTGAGTAGCAGGGGTAAGTAGGAAGCAATGTGACAGTGAGTAGTAAGGCTGAGTATGAAGTAATGTGACAATGAGTAGCAGTGATGAGTAGGAAGCAACGTGACATTGAGTAGTAGGGGTGAGTATGAAGCAATGTGACAGTGAGTAGTAGGGGTGAGTATGAAGCAATGTGACAGTGAGTAGTAGGGGTGAGTATGAAGCAATGTGACAGTGAGCAGTAGGGGTGAGTATGAAGCAATGTGGCAGTGAGTAGTAGGGGTGAGTATGATGCAATGTGACAGTGAGTAGTAGGGGTGAGTATGATGCAATGTGACAGTGAGTAGTAGGGGTGAGTATGATACAATGTGACAGTGATTAGCAGGGGTGAGTATGATGAAATGTGACAGTGAGTAACAGGGGTGAGTATGAAGTAATTTGACAGTGAGTAGTAGACAGTGAGTAGGAAGCAATGTGACAGTGAGTAGCAGCGGTGCATATTAAGCAATGTGGTATTGGGGAATAGGGGCAAGCAGGAAGTAATGTGCCAGTGAGTAGTAGTAGTGAGTATGAGGCAATGTGACAGTGAGTAGGAATAACGAGGTCAGGACACCACAGTAACAATGTATTCAAAGAAGATAACTTGACAATGTGAGTAAAGTTGCACCAGTGAGTGAGGAATGTGTAAGCTGAATCACTAACAGTAGGGGCATAGTAATCAAGACTAAACATGAGGCTACATGAGCAGATTGTGAAATGGGCAGCAGACAGAGCAGGGGTACTGTAAGGATCAAGCATTCACGGAGGGCACAAGGACCGTGACATGGAATTTGCCAAGGCCCTTCATAGAACTTACAATTTTATCTTTTACACATTTAAAAACACTTTTCATTTTCTCACATGCAGTATTCGTAATGGGATAAGCGTCAAGACTAAAGGGGCAAAAAAGTGCAGTAAAACAAGGCTCTAACTTGTGACAACATTTTAATATTAAACAAATCTTTGGTGCCAAAAAAAATAAAATATTTAAAAATGATATTTGAACCAAAGACCTTTTTCCACTAGTGCCAGTAATTTTGTGCATCCTGTATATTTTATTTCTTTTGAAGTTGGTATTAAAGGCTTAGAGCTACCTGCACATATCAACCAATCACTGCGTAACAGGTAGGAGTGTAAGGGTTCTGCATTCCACTGAATGCACTCTAGTCTCTCTGGGATTACTGGAAAAACTACAAATGTTTCATTATTTAAATAACAGAAAAATCAGGCAAATTGTTTTCAAATACATAATTAAATATTTTATGTGGAAATACATTTTCATTTTAGTGTCCCTTTAAGGTCAATAATCTGCCACATCAGAATGGCACTCTGGCATTTTACATATCACATATCAGTTAGACGTTCGCTACACTCATTTACCACTTGACCTCTTTATTTTACCTTTTGCACAATCTTTCTTACAACTTGCAGTTTATTTTTGGCTCAGTAACAATGGGTGAATGAACTCAGGGTCAAATAAAACACATGTGAAACAGGTCTATGCAACAGATAGGAAAATACATTAAATTCTAAACATTTAGTAATATTAGTAATAATAAATAAAAAGTGCAAACTGATAAATATGATTAATATTTAGACAGATTCCACACAGTGGTGGGAAAAAAAATATTCAGCAAAAATCACACAGAAAAAAAATAAAACAATTTAATACAACATATTCTAAGTCAAATTTGTTAAAATAAAACTAAAATAATTTATAGAAATGAAATCAAAGATGAGCTGTCACAATTATATATACATTTGTTTCTAGCAAGGAAATGGGGTTTGATTGTAGAAAAGAATGCAGATTGAAATAAAGTAGCATTAAGTCACTTTCATATAATGTGGTTTATTACAAATAGGACAATATAAGAGCAGTTTTGTATCATTTTTATAAGAGTGCAGTTTGTATTGGCATGACAGGTGCATTGTGTGTACTACTCAAAAATATAGAATACATCCGTTTTTATATAGATCACCTAATATGTCTATATATTTGCAGCACAGGATATCTAAACACAAACTATTCAGAATGAATCATTTACATACTCTAATTCTCTAAACACACAGTTAAAGTAGCACTCAGGAGCTGGTGAGCACTGATGATGACCCAGCTGTAAGACTACCGCTGCTGATTGGGTGGCCAGTAACAGGGCACTGCTGGTCCCAAGTGGTAATTTAACTATGTGTTTACCCCTTTGTTAAGGTTAAACACATAGAGCTGGGGCATTGCTGCTGTTGAAATTACATTCTCTAACAAATTAGAGTATATCATTTTTTCATTATTATGGTCCTTTAAATATGAGTGATCTTAGTTCAGCATTCTTTGTCAGTCAGTTAGCAGCCAAAAATGAGACATGGAACATTAAAGGGACACTCAGGTCAAATTAAATTTTCATTATTCAGATACAGCATGTAATTTTAAACAACTTTCCAATTTACTTCCATTAAAAAAAATGTGCACAATCTTTTATATTTACACTTTTTGGGTCACCAGCTCCTACTGAGCATGTGCAAGAATTCACAGACTATACGTATATGCATTTGTGATTGGCTAATTGCTATCACATGGTACAGGGGAAGTGGAAATATACATAACTTTGAAATTTGTTATAAATAAATCTACTACTCATTTGAAGTTCAGACTAAGTGCTATTGCATTGTCTTGTTATCTCGCATTTGTTGATTATGCAAATCTAATGTGTTGACTGGTCCTTTAAAGCACTAGTTTCAGTCACACTTGAATAACTGTATTTTGTTTGTTTGTTTACTTTTACAAAATAATGATGGTAGACTACCTTTATTTCAATCCATTCCATCCTCCAATTAAAAAAAGAAATCATCTATACAGCCACTCACCGTCCAGGCTGATGTGTATTACTGAAAACCCAGGCAGTTGCTTGTATTATCATTAAACATGGGAAGTGAGGGGTTAAACATGAAAAAGGGGAAATAAATGCAAGCCAATGGCTTTTGTATTCATCATAGCAAACTGGAGCTCACTTTCAGTCATACTATAGGCTGGATAAGGCAGCCTATGAGTGGATGAACTGATCTGTTGTGTTTTGTTTTGTTTTAATTAAAAAGCTTGACCCAGCTCTATTTAGCACTAAGCATGAACTTTTGAAAAAGAAAATAGATAGATATTTTATACATCTAGGGATAGAAGTGATGCATTAAAGGGACAGTGAACCCAAATTTTTTTCTTTCGTGATTCAGATAGAGCATGCAATTTTAAGCAACTTTCTAATTTACACCTTTTATCAAATTTTCTTCATTCTCTTGGTATCTTTTTTTGAAACGCAAGAATGTAAGTTTAGATGCCGGCCCATTTTTGGTGAACAACCTGGGTTGTTCTTGCTGATTGGTGGATAAATTCACCCACCAATATAAAAGTGCTGTCCAGAGTACTGAACCAAAAAAAAAAAAAAAAAAAAAAGCTTAGATGCCTTCTTTTTCAAATAAAGATAGCAAGAGAATAATGAAACATTGATAAAAAGAGTAAATTAGAAAGTTGCTTAAATTTGCATGCTCTATCTGAATCACGAAAGAAAACATTTGGCTTCAGTGTTTCCCTTTAATGTTAACACATCATTTCCACAACCCTTTAAATAAGCACATTAGTATAATTATTTAAGGAAATGATGTTCAACTGGTCTAAATTGTAACAGCTAACTGTGTAACCAGTGTCCTATTTAGGTTTTGTGCTGCCCTAGGCATTCAAAACTCTTCCCCCCATGTCTGTTCTAAACACTTTTTTTGGCCTAAAACTATCTTCTTTTGAGATCAAAAAGGTTAATTCCTATCTCTTATCTTCACAGGACAAATATTCCCCAGAAGACTGTTCATTTAAAGAGGAACTGCTTCCGGATGGATACAACATGTATAAATCACACAAACATGGGATAGCAGTGTCCCTAATTAAGGACAAGCAAAGGCAGCAAAACAGAGGAAAGGGATTCCTGCCGCTCTCCCACTTCCTCCCCGTGAGGAACTGGTTTCCCTTGGACGACATAAGTTCACCTGATGAGAAAGACTATGAATATCCTCATCAATTTAAAGAAAAAATAGCTCCTTTTATTGACACTATGGATGTTTTTGGACTTGAAGATCTCGCAAGTTATAATAAGTAAAAATGTATATATATTTAGACTATTTGAGACTATTAAATACTACAGGCACTGCTATGTGGAAGAGTCAAAATCCACAGTCAACTTGATGGCTCTATTGATTGGAAGACCCCAATGAACTGGTGTGTGCCAAAAGCGTTCAACCTTGTAAACATCTATGGCTACCGGCAAACATTTGCTTTTGGTGTCAGTCTGCTTTTCATGCTAGACGTTAACTACTAAGCGATATCAAGGTAACTGCACATGCAAGAACCATCGCTGGACTAATTCATTATGGATTAAATCAGGGCTGATCTTCTCATTAGGCAATATAGCATACTAACAAGAGGTAAATCACATCTTTCTAAGTCAGCACAAGATAAAACTATACATTGCACTCCCTATCAGCTTAAAATCCTTGTTCCGCACTATTACTCGCCTCGTTCATCTATGCAGAAACTGTACTAGGAGATGTATAGGCTGTTCTGTGACATTACTAGGAAAAGCTGTTTATAAAATGATATTTTCAGTCTGGGGGAGCTAGTAAAGTAAATCCTTGTGGATTATTTATTAGCCATCAGGTGTAGAACAAAAATGGTAAATTCACTTCATTTTGCTTCCCCCTATGCTAAAGCCGGCAGTTTATTTCAAGACACAAATTGGAATCTCGTGGAAAACAAAACCTGCTTCTTAATCTGTAATACTGGAGTCTAAAGTTTCACAAAATGTGCCATACAAAGTCTGAGAACAAAATGTGTCCCTTTTCATGTTAGAGGGGCGTGCAAAGTGACCATCAAAGTTATTATACTACACTTCAGGTAATTAGATAGTGTGCAGGCTGGGACACAGGTCAATGGGCACAATTGTGTGAGACCTTTACGACTAAGGAAGCACAAAGAGACCAGCTCCTATGTTAAACTTTCAGTTTTGACCATTAAAATGGATTTACCCAGAACACACCATTCCCTCTAGAAAACTGGCATGTTTTGTAACTGAGTAGATGTCAGAACCATAACAGAACCACTACTTGTACAAACAATTATACAAGTAAAAGATGCAGTTAAATGATAATCAAATGGATTAAAGGTTTTATTTGTAAGTTTAAATAGAATTGTTACTATTGTTAAAGGGACATTAAACTCACATTTTTTTTTCTTTCATGATTTAGAAAGAGCATGCCATTTTAAACAACCTTCTAATTTACTTCTATTATCTAATTTGCTAAGTTATCTTGATATCCTTTGCTGAAAAGCATATCTAGATATGCTCAGTAGCTGCTGATTGGTGACTGCACATAGATGTCTCGTGTGATTGGTTCACTCATGTGCATTACTATTTCTTCAACAAAGGATATCTAAAGAATAAAGCAAATTAGATCATAGAAGTAAATTGGAATGTTGTTTAAAATTGTATTCTCTATCTGAATTATGAATGAATTTTTTGGGTTTTCATGTCCCTTTAAATTAAGTGTTCTCTAGAGTAAGCACTTGGTTTTAAATGCACTATTTATATATATAATTTATTTTATAAAAATATCTGCTTATTTTGTTACTGTATTTATATAAACAAATTTATTTAAATATATATATATATCTTTATCTTTTGCTCATAGTGTTTTTTTATATTTTCCACATAAATGTAATAATCAGAAGTTGCTTTAGTGTTATATATCTTTGTACCATTTTGTAAATAAACTTCCATAAAGAATGAATTTGCCTACTTCTAAGTTCTTAGATATGGTCTCTCATTTGAAAAAGACTGCGCTTCCCTTCCTTACAAAAGTGCCTAAATGGACATAGACACATTGTCATTGCAATATAAAAAGGTTAATTATGCATAATAAAAAAAAACACTTTGCAATATATTTTTATTATTTATTTATATTATATTATTATTATATTACCACATTTTCCTGTAATTTTCAATCCTGAAAAAATGGCAGACTTCACATGCCTAACTTTGCTACATATCTGTCCATAACTAGACTCAGAAGAGGAGATAAAGTACTACAAAACAGTACAATCTTTGTTAACATAATGACAATGGTTTTGTTAACAGCAGTAAGAAGTTTGGGTCAAATAAGACAATTAGTGGGAGTAGATTGATGCTTGAAAATAATTGCAGAAAACAAGGTGTAAATCTATTTATTTTTTCAAACATGGCTAGTATGTTAATTTATTGCAACACTACAGAAAACTCTTTTAATTACAAGGTGTTAGATGTCCTTTCAAGAGCCACTGTTCTAAATACAGTGGTCAATGAGCCAAGACTATATATTAGACATGTGCATTTGGCAGTTTCGTTTAACGCTGAATGCAGAAGGCAGACGCTTGCGGCATTTAGCTCTTTTTTAGAGACGGATTTCTTGTTATGAAAGTGCAACACAAAGATCTGGATTTACATTTTACACCACTGTGAGTGCTACTACAACGGGAATAGTTTTATTACCACAATAATAATAATTTCATTTAGGTATTCGGTCATTTCTAATTGAAAGCGTTGGCGACGAACTACAACTATCCACCTGTAAAGGGAAAGGGCTAAAGATAATTTATAGACGCTAGGTATGAGCATTCAGATATCTGATGATCTAAATGCAGAAGATGGAAGACGCTCGTAGCATTCGGCTCTTTTCGGAGTCAGATTCCTTCTTGTGAAAGTGCAGAACACTAAGATCCGTGCAAATCCCTGTGCACATTCACAAGAGGAAATCCGGTTTCGAAAAGATACGAATGCCACAAGTGGCTGCTTTCTTCCGCACTCGGCAGTGAACAAAACTGCTGGATGCACATAGCTACTATATATAGAGAAAGGTTCATTAAAGAACCACTAAATGAATAGCATAATCGATTAATGTGAAAATGCACTTAGTTTGAATTTCAAATGAGTACATTTTTTTATGACAAATTTAAAAGTTATTTACATTTTCCTTTCCAATGCATGCATCAGCCATTCACAAAATGCATACTCTGTGAATTCTTTCACATGCTCAGTAGGAGATAGTGCCTCAGAAAGTGTGCATATAAAAAGATAGAGCACAGCATTTTAAATCTGAGAGAGGGTAATGAGTGAGCCACTGATCTAATGAAAGGCATTAAAATAAGTAAACGAGCCACTGATCTAACCTGAGGGTACAAACACAGACATAAAAGTAGCAAATTAATGAGACACTGATTTAAAGAGAGAAGTGTCAGGACACTTGATTTTCCATGGCAGAGGTTAATGAGTTACTGATTATTATAAAAAGGGTTAATTAGCTATGGATCTACAGACAACAAATCACTGATCTAATGATAATAGTTTACATTAGAGAAGTTAGTAACATGAGATAGGCTAACGAGCTACTTATTGAAATAGCTTGAGGCACTAACAAGGGGGATTACACACAACGTAAAGAGATGTGGAAACAAGCATTGCTCTAATAAGATGGGCTAATACTGCAGGGTTAACAGGCAGCCGTCTAATAAAAGGCTTAACAAATCACAGATTTACTAAGAGGTTTTAGAAAAACAACATTGTTTTACTGAGAAGACTTATAAATGACATGCTCTCATTTGTTATTACATGCAATGTTAAAGGGACACTGAACCCAATTTTTTTCTTTCATGATTCAGATAGAGCAGCAATTTTAAGCAAGTTTCTAATTTACTCCTATTATCAATTTTTCTTCATTCTCTTGCTATCTTTATTTGAAAAAGAAGGAATCTAAGCTAAGGAGCCAGCAAATGTTGGGCTCAGAACCATGGACAGCACTTGTTTATTGGTGCTGTCCAATCAGCAAGGACAACCCAGTTTGTTCACCAAAAATGGGCCGGCATCTAAACGTACATTCTTGCTTTTCAAATAAACATACCAAGAGAATGAAGACAATTTGATAATAGGAGTAAATTAGAAAGTTGCTTAAAATTGCTGCTCTATCTGAATCACAAAAGAAAAAAAATGGGTTCAGTGCCTAGCAACCCTACACTACTGTGTGTTTAACAAAGGGGTTAAACAGACAGTAGAGGTATGGCAGTGGTTTCCACAAAGGACCAGCAGTGCTCTGCAGAACCAGTAGTAGTGGTACTACTAGTGGTTTTTTTAACCCATAGTAGTGTAAGGTTGATAGTTTTAAAAATACATTATAACAAATTAATGCAAATATTTGCTTCCACTATTATGGCCAGTTAAAGCAGAGGGGATATAAATAGAGAAGTTAAAGGGACAGTGGATACTGTATAATGTTCTCTTCTTTAATGTTCCCAATGATCCATTTTACCTGCTAGGATGTATTAAATTGTATACAAATAGCTCAATTACCTCTATTTTGTCATTCAAAATAGCTGCGTTAGCGTGTTGAAAGCGCCACCTACACTGAACAAAGTACTGCAGTATACTGTATAGAAAAACTATGTAAACAAGCAGAAAAAGTTATATACAAGCCAAGCAGAAGAAGCAGGTATTTACATGGATTAAAGTCTCTTTAAAGGGGCAGTGAACGCCTTGAGATTATTATATAAAATGTTTAGTTATGTTTAATAAAACAGATTTGCAGTATACTTTCCTTATTACTTTTGCCCCATTTTTCATGCAATTTAGCTGGGAAATTGTGGATTTTCTAATTCTCAGAGCTGGAAAAGCACCCTGAAGATTTCTCAAGACTAACTCTTCTACCTACCTTTCCCTGATTGGCTTTAACATATAAGAATGGCAAAAGAATTCACTTCTACTAACATGATGACCATGGCTAACCTTGTTTATTTATTTATTGTTTATTTACTGCAGACCCAGATTGGCTCCTTCAAGGCAAGTGGCAAGTGGAGGTTGGCTGCTGAAAAGCAATTGCAGCAAACAAGATCTTAATTTATTTTAAAAATGTTTGCACTTGGCTGAATATATATATCAAGTAAATAAAGTTTGTTTTTTACTTTACTGTCCCTTTAAGGAAGCTTAGTTTAATTTTGGTAACAAGATAGTTTATTGTTATACATCTTTGCAGCATTTTGTAAATACATTTGTTTAGTCGCTGATGAAATGAGGTTCTGGCACAGTGCCAAATGAAACAGACTGTATCTGTTCTGATGCTGGTAAGAGTTTATTGTATTCAAAGTTACTGCATGATCACCTGTTCAAATGGGCTGAGTTATCTCCCACCCACCCCACTGGGAGGGTAACTTCTGTAGCTGATTTTTGTTTACATAGCTTTTCTATAGCCAAATCTGCCGTATTGGAAGTTTCTGTTTAAGTTGTAGTTTTAACAGGCAAAAGCAGTTGTTTCAAATGACAAAATAAAGGTAAATACGCTATTCGGAAACAACTGAATACACTCCAGCAGGTAAAATGGATAGCTGTAAACATTTTAAAAGGGAGGACAAGTTACAGTACAATGTCCCTCTAATAAATGTGCCAAAATATTTCCCTATTCACTGGTATAAGAGGCACAACTGTGTTTATAAAATAGAAAATATAGTTTTATTATCATTGGTTATTTGTAGAGAGCCAACAGATTCCGCAGCACTATAATAAATGCATTAAAGGGACATGAAACCCAAAATATTTCTTTCATGATTTAGGTAGAATGTACAATTTTAAACAACTTTCCAGTTTACTTCTATTATCAAATTTGCTTCGTTCTCTTGGTTGAGTTAATGTACCCTGTATGTCACTGGTCGTTAAGGGTTTTTTCAGGACATAATAGCACAAGTCTAGCAAGAACACGCTATTAATGCCCTCCCTCCAGCAGGCTTTGTGGAATAGAGCAGTCTCAACGCTGGTGGCAAGACCGCGCTATAAAACAATCAAGTCCCAAAAAAAGGCCAGTGACATACAGGGTACGTCGCTGGTCCTTAAGGGGTTAAAATTGTATAGTCTGTCTAAATCATAAATGTCTAATTATGACTTTACTGCCCCTTTAAATAAACTAAAGAAGAAACAATACAATCAGGTCTTACTAAAATATAAACTGTTCTGCAGAAAATAACAATGTGATTATCTAAGTCCAATAAAAAAGCAGGTGAGTAAAATGAGAGGTGTACAAGGGCTGTATTGTGGCACACGATAATCTTGCACATTAGATTATAAAGCGCTTACAAGAAACAAAGAGGAGATACGCTAATCAACACTTTGTCTTATTGCTTATTCAGAAAAAAATAGGCCAGACCGTGGTGTTGTTATCAAAGCAGTTACCATTTGTAAACAGCTACTTGAATTACTTATATTGCTGTTTACTTCAAAGCAGAAGTGCCTGGTAACTTTCACAAGATGGTACTGAGCACAGATCAAGGAGATGATAACAGTGACTGCAGCTTTGTGCATTACCTGTAATCATGTGCAAGTGATTACAAAGCAATCTGGACTCACAGCTTGTTCAGACTTTGACCTATGTTCTGTACATTGCTGAAGTTCCATCATTAGCTGCATTGTCATGGCCCCCAAACCTGTGGGAAGCATTTACCACTCTTATGCCTGAGTGTAGCCACAATAATCCACAAGTGTAACATCGATCAGGTATCCAAACAGGATGCTACTGCAGAAAGACCCCCAGATGTTTTCCTAGTCTGATGCAGGATCCATGTATGCTTTGTATACACACCAGTGACCACTAAATATAGTAGATTTGCATACACACCATTGACCACTTAATATAGTAGATTTGCATAATCAACAAATGCATGATAAAAACACAATTGCAACAGCACTTAGTCTGAAATTTAAATGAGTGGCAGATTTGTTACTGACAAATTTCAACGTTATGGCTATTTCCACTCCCCCTGTACCATGTGACAGCCATAAGCCAATCACAAATGCATATACGTATACTCTTGTGTATACACTCCAACTCATAAGGCAGTCCTTGAACATTCACTTAAACTCAGTACAGCTGCAGTCTTGACAGATATTTGTTACGCGTTTCGGCGCTATGCTTGCACCTTTATTAAGAGATATCTCTTGATAAAGACAAGAGAAATCTGTAATCCGGTTACCTGATTGGTGTTCTTTAGACACATGATAAGGAAGACACGTGATCGAGATCGAGATGCCGTGAAATTAGAAGACGTTGAGGCTGTGCTGAGAACAATAACAGAATAGCTGGTAAGCTCGGCGAGGATCTTCTTGTGGCATTGCTGAATACTGTCCTTTATACAAGGATTTGTGTTGAACACTATCGGAGGTCCAGTAAGATTTCCCGGGTGAACCTGGTTGTTTTCACTCCCTGGACGGCACAAGCATTTTGTATTGAACAGAGTTGTCATAACTTGACATTGTGGGATATCCCTTTTTAACCTTCTGGGTGCTTTTTTATGGCATATTGTTTTTTCTTGTGGCCACAACTTTATTTTATATTGTAATTATTTTTGTGACTATTGCTTTTTAGTAAATTGTGTATTTTGTATATCAGACATTGGTTGATATATCTCCTTTAACCCTTGTTTTTTTAGCACCTCCCAGCTGTTTCTAGGAGTTATACCTATTTAGAACATATTCTGCTATGTTCAGAACATAGGAATGTGAAATATTTACAGTAAATACATTGATAAAACATTTATTAAAAATTAATATTGCATAAATATGTTTTTTCATGTTGTCATCCACTAAACTGCAAATGGCTCTAAATGCACTTATATATATGTACATATGTATTTATGTGTTTATATAAGTATATATGTCTAGAAATACACACACACACACATATATATATATATATATATATACACACACACACACACACACACATATATATATATATATATATATATATATATATATATATATATACACACACACACACACATACATATACATCTTTAGAGATGTATATGTATCTATGTCTATGTAAAAGCCCTTTGCAGCCTTTTTTTTCTCTAACACCTGAGACCTCATATCATTGAGCCCTTATAACATTTTGGTGAAATATGTGTTTTGATTCATTTTTATTAGATGGTGTTATTATGACTGTAACTGTACTTTATAATTTATTTATGATGTGACACTTTTTTGTTTTGTGAAACAATTAACCAAAGCGCTGAGGATGCGCTAACCTGATGCGCATTTACTTAAATTACGCTAAAGCGATTGGATTTACTTTCAACTTGTAAAACTTGAAGAAAACCCGACATGCGCAAACACCCGCGATAAACCCCTTATCACTCATGCGAAACTGCTAGCGCTACACTTGTAATCTGACCCTAAAAGTCTAAATGGAAATGAAAGTCCAGATCTTGATCCAAACAGAGCATGAAATAAAAGTAATGTATTCTTGCCTGGTAAATTCCTTTCATTCTTGTTAATGAGAGTCCACGAGACCTTACTGTTGGGATTCAGCACCTGGTCAGTATTTTGTGTAGCTGAGAAAAAGAGGAAGAAGTGAGAAAGATAGTAAAGAGGTGCAAACTAGAACTGCCACTACTTAAGAAAGAAATCGGGTGTGTATGCGGGCTCTCGACAATAAGAAAAAAAGGAATTTATCAGGTAAGAATAAATTGTGTTTTCTTTCTAATTTGGTGAGAGTCTATGATTCCTTACTGTTGGGAATTAATACCCAAGCTGTGAAGTCCACAAGAAAAACAGGGGGGTAAATACAGAAAATAAATTCTGCCTTATATGATTGCAAACACCAATGTCCCTTTAATAACGTCCCCATAAGCACACTAGCCAAAAACCTAGAATAGAGAGTGTATAAATATAGATCTTTATATTTAAGCTCCAAACCCTCCTGTGCACAAACCTGTTCCTGCACAGAGTAAAGGGGGTATTACAAGTTTGGAATAAAATCTAAAATTGCTGTGTCCGGCTAACAGTACTAACTGTGTACCTGAATGTAGCCTGTGGGCTACGTGACACATTTGGGTACTTACCCAAATAACGATCCCACTCCACTGCTCTTACCCTTCAGCTATTGATTCCACAAGGTGCAGCAGAAGCCCATCCTGTACTGTAACTAACAGTAGAGGATATACTGATGGAGTATATCATCAAGGCCAAGCAGGAGGAGGCTAAAGGAACTGTCCTAGCAACCCCAGTGGCTGGCTTCTGACTACAACTCCAGAGAGAAGATTTACATTGCACAGCCAGTACTCTAATCTAATAAAATCTTGAGCAGCTCTACCTTCACCTGCTCCTATGAACAAGGCAAAGAAATACTGGGAGGGTCAGGAAAGTGGGAGGGATATGAAAGCTCTGGTGTAGGGTGTCTTTGCCTCCTCCTAGTGGTCAGGTGATGAATTCCCAACAGTTAGGAATTGTGGGCTCTCACAAACTTAGAAAGAAAAAACATTCCAACTTCCAATATCTAATTGTGCACTGTATTATTATCATTTATTTGTATAGCGCCGCCAAATTCCGTATTGCTGGGTACAATGATAGGGGTATACAATGACAAGGATTTATGATAAAATACAAAACATAACAAAACTAAACAAATCTAGTACAGGAGGAAGAGGGCCCTGCTCCGGAGAGCTCACAGTATACAGGTTTAGGGTGCAGAGACATAAGGTTGGGGTAGCTTGTCACATCGGTTGTAGTTGCAGCAGTGAGTCAGGCAGTTCATGTATTAGTTTGGTTCGGATGAGGGATGGAGGGGAGATGGTAAGCCTCTCTTAATAGGTTAGTTTTCAAGGAGCGTCTGAAGCTATACAAGGTTGGAGACAGTCTTATGGAGCGGGGTAGAGAGTTCCAGAGGACAGGAGCAGCACGTGCAAAGTCATGGAGGCGGAAGTGGGACGTAGAGATAACAGGAGTGGAGAGACGTAGGTCAGAGGTTGATTGAAGAGGACGAGATGGTGAATATTTCACGATGAGAGAGGAAATATAGTTGGGCGTTAGACTGTTGAGTGCTTTGTAAGTTAGGGTTAATACTTTAAATTGTATTCTGGATTGTATGGGGAGCCAGTGTAGCGACTGGCAGAGCAGAGCAGCTGATGTAGATCGGCAACTTAGGTGGATGAGTCTAGCAGAAGCATTCATAATAGATTGGAGGGAGGAGAGGCTGTGTTTTGGAAGGCCATTTAGGAGTAGATTGCAATAATCAATGCATGACAATATGAGGGAATGAATAAAAAACAGAATTTATGTTTACCTGATAAATTACTTTCTCCAACGGTGTGTCCGGTCCACGGCGTCATCCTTACTTGTGGGATATTCTCTTCCCCAACAGGAAATGGCAAAGAGCCCAGCAAAGCTGGTCACATGATCCCTCCTAGGCTCCGCCTACCCCAGTCATTCGACCGACGTTAAGGGGGAATATTTGCATAGGAGAAACCATATGATACCGTGGTGACTGTAGTTAAAGAAAATAAATTATCAGACCTGATTAAAAAACCAGGGCGGGCCGTGGACCGGACACACCGTTGGAGAAAGTAATTTATCAGGTAAACATAAATTCTGTTTTCTCCAACATAGGTGTGTCCGGTCCACGGCGTCATCCTTACTTGTGGGAACCAATACCAAAGCTTTAGGACACGGATGAAGGGAGGGAGCAAATCAGGTCACCTAAATGGAAGGCACCACGGCTTGCAAAACCTTTCTCCCAAAAATAGCCTCAGAAGAAGCAAAAGTATCAAACTTGTAAAATTTGGTAAAAGTGTGCAGTGAAGACCAAGTCGCTGCCCTACATATCTGATCAACAGAAGCCTCGTTCTTGAAGGCCCATGTGGAAGCCACAGCCCTAGTGGAATGAGCTGTGATTCTTTCAGGAGGCTGCCGTCCGGCAGTCTCGTAAGCCAATCTGATGATGCTTTTAATCCAAAAAGAGAGAGAGGTAGAAGTTGCTTTTTGACCTCTCCTTTTACCAGAATAAACAACAAACAAGGAAGATGTTTGTCTAAAATCCTTTGTAGCATCTAAATAGAATTTTAGAGCGCGAACAACATCCAAATTGTGCAACAAACGTTCCTTCTTCGAAACTGGTTTCGGACACAAAGAAGGCACGACTATCTCCTGGTTAATGTTTTTGTTAGAAACAACTTTTGGAAGAAAACCAGGTTTAGTACGTAAAACCACCTAATCTGCATGGAACACCAGATAAGGAGGAGAACACTGCAGAGCAGATAATTCTGAAACTCTTCTAGCAGAAGAAATTGCAACCAAAAACAAAACTTTCCAAGATAATAACTTAATATCAACGGAATGTAAGGGTTCAAACGGAACCCCCTGAAGAACTGAAAGAACTAAGTTGAGACTCCAAGGAGGAGTCAAAGGTTTGTAAACAGGCTTGATTCTAACCAGAGCCTGAACAAAGGCTTGAACATCTGGCACAGCTGCCAGCTTTTTGTGAAGTAACACAGACAAGGCAGAAATCTGTCCCTTCAAGGAACTTGCAGATAATCCTTTCTCCAATCCTTCTTGAAGAAAGGATAGAATCTTAGGAATCTTTACCTTGTCCCAAGGGAATCCTTTAGATTCACACCAACAGATATATTTTTTCCATATTTTGTGGTAAATTTTTCTAGTTACAGGCTTTCTGGCCTGAACAAGAGTATCAATAACAGAATCTGAGAACCCTCGTTTTGATAAGATCAAGCGTTCAATCTCCAAGCAGTCAGCTGGAGTGAGACCAGATTCGGATGTTCGAACGGACCTTGAACAAGAAGGTCTCGTCTCAAAGGTAGCTTCCATGGTGGAGCCGATGACATATTCACCAGATCTGCATACCAAGTCCTGCGTGGCCACGCAGGAGCTATCAAGATCACTGACGCCCTCTCCTGATTGATCCTGGCTACCAGCCTGGGGATGAGAGGAAACGGCGGGAATACATAAGCTAGTTTGAAGGTCCAAGGTGCTACTAGTGCATCTACTAGAGTCGCCTTGGGATCCCTGGATCTGGACCCGTAGCAAGGAACCTTGAAGTTCTGACGAGAGGCCATCAGATCCATGTCTGGAATGCCCCACAGATGAGTAATTTGAGCAAAGATTTCCGGATGGAGTTCCCACTCCCCCGGATGTAATGTCTGACGACTCAGAAAATCCGCTTCCCAATTTTCCACTCCTGGGATGTGGATTGCAGACAGGTGGCAGGAGTGAGTCTCCGCCCATTGAATGATTTTGGTCACTTCTTCCATCGCCAGGGAACTCCTTGTTCCCCCCTGATGGTTGATGTACGCAACAGTCGTCATGTTGTCTGATTGAAACCGTATGAACTTGGCCTTTGCTAGCTGAGGCCAAGCCTTGAGAGCATTGAATATCGCTCTCAGTTCCAGAATATTTATCGGTAGAAGAGATTCTTCCCGAGACCAAAGGCCCTGAGCTTTCAGGGATCCCCAGACCGCGCCCCAGCCCATCAGACTGGCGTCGGTCGTGACAATGACCCACTCTGGTCTGCGGAAGGTCATCCCTTGTGACAGGTTGTCCAGGGACAGCCACCAACGGAGTGAGTCTCTGGTCCTCTGATTTACTTGTATCTTCGGAGACAAGTCTGTATAGTCCCCATTCCACTGACTGAGCATGCACAGTTGTAATGGTCTTAGATGAATGCGCGCAAAAGGAACTATGTCCATTGCCGCTACCATCAAACCTATTACTTCCATGCACTGCGCTATGGAAGGAAGAGGAACGGAATGAAGTGTTTGACAAGAGTTTAGAAGTTTTGTTTTTCTGGCCTCTGTCAGAAAAATCCTCATTTCTAAGGAGTCTATTATTGTTCCCAAGAAGGGAACCCTTGTCGACGGAGATAGAGAACTCTTTTCCACGTTCACTTTCCATCCGTGAGATCTGAGAAAGGCCAGGACTATGTCCGTGTGAGCCTTTGCTTGAGGAAGGGACGACGCTTGAATCAGAATGTCGTCCAAGTAAGGTACTACTGCAATGCCCCTTGGTCTTAGCACCGCTAGAAGGGACCCTAGTACCTTTGTGAAAATTCTCGGAGCAGTGGCTAATCCGAAAGGAAGCGCCACGAACTGGTAATGCTTGTCCAGGAATGCGAACCTTAGGAACCGATGATGTTCCTTGTGGATAGGAATATGTAGATACGCATCCTTTAAATCCACCGTGGTCATGAATTGACCTTCCTGGATGGAAGGAAGAATTGTTCGAATGGTTTCCATTTTGAACGATGGAACCTTGAGAAACTTGTTTAAGATCTTGAGATCTAAGATTGGTCTGAACGTTCCCTCTTTCTTGGGAACTATGAACAGATTGGAGTAGAACCCCATCCCTTGTTCTCCTAATGGAACAGGATGAATCACTCCCATTTTTAACAGGTCTTCTACACAATGTAAGAATGCCTGTCTCTTTATGTGGTCTGAAGACAATTGAGACCTGTGGAACCTCCCCCTTGGGGGAAGCCCCTTGAATTCCAGAAGATAACCTTGGGAGACTATTTCTAGTGCCCAAGGATCCAGAACATCTCTTGCCCAAGCCTGAGCGAAGAGAGAGAGTCTGCCCCCCACCAGATCCGGTCCCGGATCGGGGGCCAACATTTCATGCTGTCTTGGTAGCAGTGGCAGGTTTCTTGGCCTGCTTTCCCTTGTTCCAGCCTTGCATTGGTCTCCAGGCTGGCTTGGCTTGAGAAGTATTACCCTCTTGCTTAGAGGACGTAGCACTTGGGGCTGGTCCGTTTCTACGAAAGGGACGAAAATTAGGTTTATTTTTGGCCTTGAAAGACCTATCCTGAGGAAGGGCGTGGCCCTTACCCCCAGTGATATCAGAGATAATCTCTTTCAAGTCAGGGCCAAACAGCGCTTTCCCCTTGAAAGGAATGTTAAGGAGTTTGTTCTTGGAAGACGCATCCGCTGACCAAGATTTCAACCAAAGCGCTCTACGCGCCACAATAGCAAACCCAGAATTCTTCGCCGCTAACCTAGCCAATTGCAAAGTGGCGTCTAGGGTGAAAGAATTAGCCAATTTGAGAGCACGGATTCTGTCCATAATCTCCTCATAAGGAGGAGAATCACTATCGATCGCCTTTACTAGCTCATCGAACCAGAAACACGCGGCTGTAGTGACAGGGACAATGCATGAAATTGGTTGTAGAAGGTAACCTTGCTGAACAAACATCTTTTTAAGCAAACCTTCTAATTTTTTATCCATAGGATCTTTGAAAGCACAACTATCTTCTATGGGTATAGTGGTGCGTTTGTTTAAAGTAGAAACCGCTCCCTCGACCTTGGGGACAGTCTGCCATAAGTCCTTTCTAGGGTCGACCATAGGAAACAATTTTTTAAATATGGGGGGAGGGACGAAAGGTATACCGGGCCTTTCCCATTCTTTATTTACAATGTCCGCCACCCGCTTGGGTATAGGAAAAGCTTCTGGGAGCCCCGGGACCTCTAGGAACTTGTCCATTTTACATAGTTTCTCTGGGATGATCAAATTCTCACAATCATCCAGAGTGGATAATACCTCCTTAAGCAGAGCGCGGAGATGTTCCAACTTAAATTTAAATGTAATCACATCGGGTTCAGCTTGTTGAGAAATTTTCCCTGAATCTGAAATTTCTCCCTCAGACAAAACCTCCCTGGCCCCCTCAGACTGGTGTAGGGGCATTTCAGAACCATTATCATCAGCGTCCTCATGCTCTTCAGTATCTAAAACAGAGCAGTCGCGCTTACGCTGATAAGTGGGCATTTTGGCTAAAATGTTTTTGATAGAATTATCCATTACAGCCGTTAATTGTTGCATAGTAAGGAGTATTGGCGCGCTAGATGTACTAGGGGCCTCCTGAGTGGGCAAGACTCGTGTAGACGAAGGAGGGAATGATGCAGTACCATGCTTACTCCCCTCACTTGAGGAATCATCTTGGGCATCATTTTCAGTGTCACATAAATCACATTTATTTAAATGAGAAGGAACCTTGGCTTCCCCACATTCAGAACACAGTCTATCTGGTAGTTCAGACATGTTAAACAGGCATAAACTTGATAACAAAGTACAAAAAACGTTTTAAAATAAAACCGTTACTGTCACTTTAAATTTTAAACTGAACACACTTTATTACTGCAATTGCGAAAAAGTATGAAGGAATTGTTCAAAATTCACCAAAATTTCATCACAGTGTCTTAAAGCCTTAAAAGTATTGCACACCAAATTTGGAAGCTTTAACCCTTAAAATAACGGAACCGGAGCCGTTTTTAACTTTAACCCCTTTACAGTCCCTGGTATCTGCTTTGCTGAGACCCAACCAAGCCCAAAGGGGAATACGATACCAAATGACGCCTTCAGAAAGTCTTTTCTATGTATCAGAGCTCCTCACACATGCGACTGCATGTCATGCTTCTCAAAAACAAGTGCGCAATACCGGCGCGAAAATGAGGCTCTGCCTATGATTAGGGAAAGCCCCTAGAGAATAAGGTGTCTAAAACAGTGCCTGCCGATATTATTTAACAAAAATACCCAGATTAAATGATTCCTCAAGGCTAAATATGTGTAATATATTAATCGATTTAGCCCAGAAAATGTCTACAGTCTTAATAAGCCCTTGTGAAGCCCTTATTTACTGTCTGAATAAAAATGGCTTACCGGATCCCATAGGGAAAATGACAGCTTCCAGCATTACATCGTCTTGTTAGAATGTGTCATACCTCAAGCAGCAAAAGACTGCTCACTGTTCCCCCAACTGAAGTTAATTCCTCTCAACAGTCCTGTGTGGAACAGCCATGGATTTTAGTAACGGTTGCTAAAATCATTTTCCTCATACAAACAGAAATCTTCATCTCTTTTCTGTTTCAGAGTAAATAGTACATACCAGCACTATTTTAAAATAACAAACTCTTGATTGAATAATAAAAACTACAGTTAAACACTAAAAAACTCTAAGCCATCTCCGTGGAGATGTTGCCTGTACAACGGCAAAGAGAATGACTGGGGTAGGCGGAGCCTAGGAGGGATCATGTGACCAGCTTTGCTGGGCTCTTTGCCATTTCCTGTTGGGGAAGAGAATATCCCACAAGTAAGGATGACGCCGTGGACCGGACACACCTATGTTGGAGAAAATGTTGTAGTTTTTTGAGTAAGGAAGGGACGAATTCTGGAAATGTTACGTAGGTGTGAACAGTAGGATTTGGTAAGCGCTTGTATATGTGGGTTGAATGTGAGTTATGAGTCTAGTGTGACCCCAAGACAGTGGACCTGGGGTGAGATGTTGAGAATAGAGTCTCCAACCATCAGAGAAATGTCAGGTGTTGGATTTCTCGAAGAGGGGGGGATAAGAAGCAGCTCAGTATTTGTATGTGCACATTTACTGAGGGAACAGCTTCTACAGAGTAAGTGCAAAAGTTCACAGTACATATGTATATGAATCTGTGATTGGCAGATGGCTGTCACATGATACAGGGGGCAGGGAAATTAAAGGAAAATAATATTTGTTAGAAAAATTAACTACTGCTCTTTTGAAATTAAAATGAAAGGACCACTAAATACAGTAGAATTGAATAATTAACAAATACACAAGAAAAATACAATGCAATAGCATTTGCTTTGAATTGGAAATGAACAGTAGAATATTTTCTGGCAAATTTCAAAGTTATTCCAATCTTCCCTTTCCCTGTACCATGTGACCGCCATCACCCAATCACAAAATGCATATATGTATATACTATGCACTTTTGCACATGCTCAGTATGAGCTAGAGCCTCAGAAAGCGTGTATATATATATATATATATATATATATATATATATATATATATATATATATATATATATATATATATATATACACACACACACACAGTATATAAAAAGAATGTGCACTTTTGATAATGGAAGTATATTGGAAAGTTTTTTTTATCTAAATCATGAATCCTTAATTCTGACTTTAGTGTCCCTTTAAGGGTTATTTAAACTTGTCTGTTTATGCATTTGTAGGTTATGCAACGCTACTGTATTTAAAGGTACATTAAATCATTTGTTGTTGCATCTAAATAAGAATATTTACAATATATTAAATTAAAAAACAGATGTCCCTGCTCTTAAAAAAATACACTGTTTTTTCATACTTGCGGAGACATATTCCTTTCCTTCAAGGACAGGTAGAAAAAGTAGTATTTTTTAACTTGTTTAAACGCTTCAGTGCCAGGTGTTTGAGAAATGTTTGTACTCCTCATGCCTAGACAAATTTGTTTCTATGTATCTATTTAGATGTCACAAGTGAATATAGTTATACAAGTATACAGGAACTGCATATATTTTATTTTCAGCATCAACTGTATTTTTGTTTTAAGATACAATGGACTAAGCGTGAAAAATAATACAAAATGTATGTAAATATGTACAACTTATTTTTATCAAATTCAATATCCTCAATAAAAGTAAAAAATAAAAACTATGTTCCTCTAAATAGCTCAGCACCGAATATATATAGCTATTAAAACTTTTAGTGGCAATAATGAACTACTTTACTAAGCAAACAAAATGATTTTCTCTACTTGTTAAGCACAAAATCATCTTTATCTAGCTTACAATGTCAACTACTTCATAGACTAGATGAAAACACATAAAAAGTTTGATATGTTTTCTAAAAGTACCTTAAAGGGCCATAATACCCAAATGTTTAAACACTTGTAAAAAAGAAAGATATTTTACCTCAAAAGTTCCTCAGTAGCCACATCCCATTGTAAAGGACTTCTAAGCAGCAAATCAGTATGTCTGTCCCGGGACAGTCGAAGGGATGATTCTCGTGCACTCTCATCTTATTTCCCTATTCGGTGTAGGGAAGTTTACAATGAAATCTCATGAGATCACAGTAAAAGAGTTCATGACCTCAGCACTGCTGATGCCGATTGGCTGCTGTTCATTTCTTTATTTTTTTTAATTTTTTTTTAGCTGAGTATAACTTTTTACACAGAACTTACTCTCCTGAGCTGAGGAGATTGTGAGGTAAAATATCTTGGTTTTTTTACATAGAGATGCTCAGGTGATATTTTCCTGTCAGCTTTTTACAGTTATACTGCATCACTTTCAAGTGATTTAGCATATGAGTATTATGTCCAGGGATAGGCAAGGTGTCCGTACACGGACACTGGTGTCCGTGACTAGCCCTTGCAGTGTCCACCACAACCTTAGTATATCTTTTCTTTCTGATTAAATAATAGGAAGAAAAAAATATGTAGTGTGAATAAAGTTAGTGGCTTGTCAAGAGACTGCTAGCGATATTGGGTGATAAGTTATGGAATAAATAAAGCCTGAGTGAAATACTGGATGTGCGTCTGCATCTGTATAATAACACCCAGCTCTATATAAAGACAAAGTAGTGACACTGGCACATGTGTATAGCCAGACAAGGGCTGGTTATAGGGTCAGTGGTATCTGCATCAGTATAATAAGACCCAGCGCTATATAATGACACAGTAGTGACACTGGCACATGGGTATAGCCAGAGGAGGGCTGGTTATTGAATCAGTGGTAACTGCATCAGTATAATAACACCCAGCACTATATAATGACACAGTAGTGACACTGGCACATGGGTATAGCCAGACAAGGGCTGGTTATAGGGTCAGTGGTATCTGCATCAGTATAATAACACCCAGCGCTATATAATGACACAGTAGTGACACTGGCACATGGGTATAGCTAGAGGAGGGCTGGTTATAGGATCAGTGGTATCTGCATCAGTATAATAACACCCAGCACTATATAATGACACAGTAGTGACACTGGCACATGGGTATAGCTAGAGGAGGGCTGGTTATAGAATCAGTGGTATCTGCATCAGTATAATAACACCCAGCACTATATAATAACACAGTAGTGACACTGGCACATGGGTATAGCTAGAGGAGGGCTGGTTATAGGGTCAGTGGTATCTGCATCAGTATAATAACACCCAGCACTATGTAATGAGACAGTAGTGACACTGGCACATGGGTATAGCCAGAGGACGGCTGGTTATAGGGTCAGTGGTATCTGCATCAGTATAATAACACCCAGCACTATGTAATGAGACAGTAGTGACACTGGCACATGGGTATAGCTAGAGGAGGGCTGGTTATAGAATCAGTGGTATCTGCATCAGTATAATAACACCCAGCGCTATATAATGACACAGTAGTGACACTGGCACATGGGTATAGCTAGAGGAGGCTGGTTATAGGGTCAGTGGTATCTGCATCAGTATAATAACACCCAGCACTATGTAATGAGACAGTAGTGACACTGGCACATGGGTATAGCCAGAGGACGGCTGGTTATAGGATCAGTGGTATCTGCATCAGTATAATAACACCCAGCACTATGTAATGAGACAGTAGTGACACTGGCACATGGGTATAGCTAGAGGAGGGCTGGTTATAGAATCAGTGGTATCTGCATCAGTATAATAACACCCAGCGCTATATAATGACACAGTAGTGACACTGGCACATGGGTATAGCTAGAGGAGGGCTGGTTATAGGGTCAGTGGTATCTGCATCAGTATAATAACACCCAGCACTATGTAATGAGACAGTAGTGACACTGGCACATGGGTATAGCCAGAGGACGGCTGGTTATAGGGTCAGTGGTATCTGCATCAGTATAATAACACCCAGCACTATGTAATGAGACAGTAGTGACACTGGCACATGGGTATAGCTAGAGGAGGGCTGGTTATAGGATCAGTGGTATCTGCATCAGTATAATAACACCCAGCACTATATAATGACACAGTAGTGATACTGGCTCGTGGGTATAGCCAGAGGAGGGCTGGTTATTCGATTAGTGGTATCTGCATCAGTATAATAACACCCAGCACTATGTAATGAGACAGTAGTGACACTGGCACATGGGTATAGCTAGAGGAGGGCTGGTTATTCGATTAGTGGTATCTGCATCAGTATAATAACACCAAGCACTATAAAATAATGTTTTTAATTTCAAATATACCTTGGTGTCCTTCACTAAGGTCTGTACTTTGGAAAATGTCCGCCACAGCCTTCGTCTGTGCCTATCCCTAATTATGTCCCTTTAAGCAATAAAGACAATGCAGGTCTCCATTCATAAAATATCTGTCCAATGACATTTTCATGTTTCTTCTTAATATATTTGTCTTGATATATTATTCAGAACATAGTAGTAAGGAGAAAGAAAGTGGTAATAAACAGGGCCGCCATCAGGGGGTGACAGGGGTGACTCCTGTCAGGGGCCCCATGGGCCAGGGGGGCCCCATGAGGCAAGAACTAAAAAAAAAAAAAAATTTTTTTTAAATTTTGGCAGCCACCAGTGGGTACTACAGCAGAGTGCTAATTGAGCATGGGAAATGTTATTAAAAGGAGTAAAGTATTAGCATTTGAGAGGATTTCTGAGTGTGCACTCAACCACTATGCACAGTGTGAGACAGACTAGGCACTTTGTTTGTACAGTGTGTGCCTGAGTCAGACGGCAAATCACTTTAATTTGCAGAGGAGGTAGGACATACTTAGCAAATGTTTTTTTTATTTCTTTGTGCAATTTCAGATTGTAACTTCAGTGTGGTAGTAGTTGTATGGTGGGGCCAGGTGTCCATAAAAACATATTTTTAGCAGCAGTGTATTTATGATTATTTGACAATACTGTTGAATTTCTATATTTAAAACCATGCGGAGGCATTTTATCTAAAATGTTTACATCTGCATATATATACTCTCAGACTAAGATTGCTCAGTGTTTGAAATGAGTCAGGTTAACTTAAAACTGTTCTGTTTACACTACAGCTAACTTAATTTTGAAATACATACCAACATGCCTAAATCCTGCATTTTGTGGTATGAGTACCACAGGTTATGGTTCCACCAAGACCATATAGAGTACAGCATTTTTAAAATCCATAAGTACAGCTGACAGATGGGAACATTTGTACACTATATTTGAAGTGGTGCTCTTGGTTGGGGAAAAATCAAACATATGTCAACCTTTTCCTACTTTCTTCATCTAGCCATCTACCCAGATCATTAATGTACAATTTTGAATTCACAGAATTATTTTTGTTTGCCCATTTACAAATATGATTCTTTCAAAAGTGATATCTTAATTTCTGCAATTTTTTTTATCATGCATGTCACACACTGTTGATTTAGGGGATGCAAGGTGCAGACATGTTTCCTCCTGTGAGTGTTTCTGTGGGTGTCTGTGTTTTTGTCTTTGTGCTTTGGTTTGTGTCTATATGAGTGTGTATGTATTTTTTTTTTGTGGGTCTCTCTCTGAGGGTGGGGGTGTATCTCTTTGTGCATTTTCTGTGGATGTCTGTGAGGGTGTGTGCATATGCCTTTGAGCTTTTTCTATGGGGGTCTCTGTGAGGGTGTGTGTATGTTTGTCTTTGTGTATTTATTTTCTCTGGATGCCTCTGTGAGGGTGGGTGTGTATGTTTGTGTTTTCTGTGGATATCTCTGTGAGTGTGTGTGTGTGTGTGTATGTATGTCTGTCTGTGATTTCTGTGGATGTCTATGTGAGGGTGTGTGTTTTCTGTGGGTGTCTCTGTGAGGGTGTGTGTATGTCCTTGTGTGTTTTCTGTGGATGTCTCAGTGAGGGTGTGTGTATGTATGTCTATCTATCTGGGTTTTATGTGGTTATCTCTCTGTGTGTGTGTATGTCTTTGTGTGTTTTCTGTGGGTGTCTCTGTGTGTATGTGTATGTCTTTGTGTGACTTCTGAGGCTGTCTCTGTCGGTGTTTCCTTGGGTGTATGTGCAAGTTTGAGTTTGTGTGTGTGTCCTTTGTCTGTTCCTTTTTAGGACATTTTGACCTTACTACTGATTATTCACATCTTTCTACAGACTTTGAGACTAATGAGACCTTTCCGGAAGTCAACAATCTACCATTTAACCTTTAAATTATTGTTTAGACAGTTCAGGGGCCTTCCTTTCAGCCACTGCATGCCGTTGCCATCATTTAGTTGGCATCTTCCTTTACAAAAAGATAATCAGAACTCCATATTTTGTTTTCTAAATCTCTTTTTTTTTTACAAAACTGTAGTTTACCTCATTACTTGTCAGGTCAATGTAAACAAGTGCTGAGTGTCTGTGTCTGAGTGTGTTTCTTTGCGTGTCTGCTAGAGTGTCTATATGTGAATCCTTATGTGTGTGTGTGTGTATGTTTCAGTGTATGAGTGTGTCTGTGTGTTTGTATGTTACTACCTTTACAACATTTCCAAGTTTAAATAGACACTTAAGAATAAAGTGCATATACGTTTTAGTCACTTGGTCAAAAATTGCACATGTCAAAGGGGGGGGGGCCCTGATCAATGGTTAAGTCAGGGGCCCCAAAATTTCTAGTGGCGGCCCTGGTAATAAAGAATGCCTCTATATCCTGAGCACACAGATACCAAACATATCTATGCTTTATTATTATTATTATTATTATTATCGGTTATTTGTAGAGCGCCAACAGATTCTGCAGCGCTAATGAATTGCATAATTTAGTGCAGTCTGCAAATAGACATCATTTCATAGGCCTGCACAAGTTGTATAGAAAACTTGAAGCATTGTGACTAATTAGATAGGAGAAAGAGGTTTACTGAAAATATTCATAATATAACAACTTTAATTGTACTTGCTTACCATATTTAATTAGTCATCAGTATTGTGGTCTTGAGTTTGTGATGTTATGAAAATGCAAATGACTTCAATTTGTCTGTCACAGAGATGGATTAAACGTTGTTATACCCTGTAGGGAAAACAAATTACATTTAAAAAAACAAAACAACCGTGCAATGAACGCATGGAAAACAAAGCAATTCAATATTTTTACTGTATAATTCTGTACTGTTTAACTCTACAAATCAATATTAATATACTTACAGTTAAAACTAAAATACCTTCATATTTATTGAACCAAGTGATAAACTATTGTCACGGCTGTTAAAGAATTCACAGAAGCGTTTAACATAGAGATAGCAGGTGAGTACAAGATTCTCATCTAATCCTAATTGAGATATTAATTGTAACCTATGTACCTACTGTGCTTCCCACTGTAATAAACCATGTGTGCAGTCACATCCCCTGGTATAAAGGCAAATGAATTCAAAGGCAATAAAATTAAATTGCTTAGATTACGAGTTTTGAGTTACGGTGCGGTACGGCTATTACCGCTGAAAAATTGGCCATTGCACTGTAATGGCCGGTAACGCATATTACGAGTCGCAGCGGTATAGACTGTAACTCAAGCATTTTAGCCTTAATGCAACGTCTATTCCGCACTCAAAAAATGACGTTTGAGTGCGGGATTTTCCATAGCACTGTATTACAGGTTGTGCGGTCCGGCTAACATGCTTGCGTTACAGCCTATGCCGACACGAGCCATTCCGCGTTCTGAGACCAGTAGTTATGGATTTTGCTTAATAAAAATGTTTCACAACACTCATAACTAAAATGTTACAAAATACACTAACACCCATAAACTACCTATTAACCCCTAAACCGCCACCCTCCCGCATCGCAAACCTTATATTAAACCTATTAACTCCTAATCTGCCGCTCACCCACATCACGACTATTAAATAAACCTATTAACTCCTAATCCACCGTCCACCCACATCGCCAACACTATATAAACCTATTAACCCCTAATTCGCCGTGCCCACCCACATCGCCAACACTAAATAAATCTAGTAACCCCTAATCCACCGCTCCCCGACATCGCCGAAACTAAATTAAACTAGCCCCCACATTGTAACTAATAAACTAAACCTATTAACCCCTAAACCTAACACCCCCCAAAACTTTAAATTAAAAGTTACAATATAACTATCTTAAAATAAATAAAAACTTACCTGTGAAATTAAAAAAATAATAAAAAAAAAACCTATCAATTAAAATTCATAAATTACAATTTAAAAAAAACTAACACTACAAAAAATAAAAAAACCTAAATTACAAATTTTAAAAAACCTAATACAACAACAAAAATAAAAAAATCTAACATTACAAAAAATAAAAAACACTAAAATGACGAAAAATAAAAAAACTTTAAGTTACAAAAAAATAATAAACAAAATTATCAAAAATAAAAACAATTACACCTAATCTAATAGCCCTATAAAAAACAAAAAAGCCCCCCAAAATAAATACACCCCCTAACTTACAATAAACTACCACTAGCCCTTAAAATGGCCTTTTGTAGGGCATTTCCCTAAGTTAAACAGCTCTTTTACCTAGAAAAAAAAATACAAAGTCTCCCCAACAGTAACCCCCCCACCCAACTAACCCCCCCAAAAAAACTAAGTCTTAATAAAACATAAACTACATATTGCCACTAAAGGGGCATTTTAATGGGCATTCAGCTCTTTTACTGCCCTTAAAAGGGCATTCAGCTCTTTTACAGTGCTTTGAACAGTGATTTGAACAGTCAATAGGATGAGAGCTACTGAAATCCTATCGGCTGTTCAAATCAGCCAATATGATTTCAGTAGCTCTCATCCTATTGGCTGTTTTAAACAGCCAATAAGATTTAAGAAGCTCTCATCCTATTGGCTGATTTGAATTTGAAAAATCAAATCAGCCAATAGGAATGCAAGGTACGCCATTTTTTAAAGGTGCCTTGCATTCAACTTCAGTGTTCAGCGGTGATCGTATATGGAGGACGATCCGCGCAGGATGTCATCGCCGGTCCTGGATAGCTTCCCTCTGCACCGCCGGGATGAAGATTGAAGACGCCCCCGCGATGGATGAAGATGTCGCCGCCTGGATAAAAACTTCTCGTCGACTGGATGGAGATCGATGTCCAGACTTCAGGAACCGTGAGTAGATTTTATGGGGTTAGTGTTATTTTTATTTATTTTTTTAAATTGGGTGTTTTTTTGTTTTTTTTTAGATTACGGATTTTTGGGCACTGTAAATGGCTGAATGCCCTTTTAAGGGCAGTAAAAGAGCTGAATGCCTTTTTAAGGGCGCAGTAAAAGAGCTGAATGCCTTTTTAAGGGCGCAGTAAAAGAGCTGAATGCCTTTTTAAGGGCAATGCCCATACAAATGCCCATTTAGGGGCAATGGGTAGCTTAGGTTTTATTTAGACTTAGTTTTTATTTTTATTTTGGGGGGTAGGTTGGGTGGGAGTTTTTAATTTTGGGGGGACTTTGTATTTCTTTCTAGGTAAAAGAACTGTTTAACTTAGGGCAATGTCCTACAAAAGGCCCTATTAAGGGCTATTGGTAGTTTATTGTAGGTTAGAGGGTGTTTTTATTTTGGGGGGATTTTTATTTTTATAGGGCTATTAGATTAGGTGTAATTGTTTTTATTTTTGATAATTTTGTTTATTATTTTTTGTAATGTTAGATTTTTTTTGTAGTGTTAAGTTTTTTAAAAATTGTAATTTAGGAATTTTAATTGGTAGTTTTTTTATTTTATTAGAATAGTTATGTTAGGTTAATTTATAGTTTATTCTTAGGGTTTTTATTTATTTCACAGGTAAGTTTTTATTTATTTTAAGAGAGTTATATTGTACTTTTAATTTAAAGTTAGGGGGTGTTAGGTTTAGGGGTTAATAGTTTAATTTAGTGTTTTGCGATATGGGAGCCCAGCAGTTTGGGGGTTAATAAATTTAGTTTATTAGTTACGATGTGGGGGGCCGGCGGTTTAGGGGTTAATAGGTTTATTTAGTGTTGGCGATGTCGGGGAGCAGAGGATTAAGGGCTAATAACTTTTATTAGTTTTGGCGATGTCGGGAGCGGCGGATTAGGGGTTAATAACTTTTATTACTGTCAGCAATGTTGGGGGCGGCGGATTAGGGTGTTTAGACTAGAAGTTTTTGTTAGGGTGTTAGGTTTAAACGTAACTTTCTTTTTCCCCATAGACATCAATGGGGTTGCCTTACGACGATTTGCCATTCCGCGATCGCAGGTGTTAGTTTTTTTCTAACACTCTCTCCCCATTGATGTCTATGGGGGAAAGTGTGCACAAGCACGTACACTCAGCCCTTGGCTTTTGTATGGAGCTTATCACACCATACTGCACAGCACAAGGAGGTTTTTCAGTAACTCATAATGGCAGCACTATGGAAAGTGCAGGACCGCTCATTTTATTGAGTTCCATACGCACCCGATATATCGCAAAACTAGTAATCTAGGTGAATGGTTGCTAATAATAGGAACTCCAAAGAAAATTCCACGTCACTAGATATTTAGGATATACCATAAACGGAAGCCCTGCTATATCTTTTGTAATCATTTAACTGTTTCCCCAATGTAAGAGCATCCTCATGGACAAATTGCCCTATATATGCAAGGGTAGGAACATGTGACTTACTGTGATTTATGTCAAATAAAAACTTACATGATATATTTTGCTACTAAGACACAGTCTGTTAAATTACTGAAATGGCACAAAGAAACCTAGTAACCGGGGATCCAAGAAGGCCCGTGCATGATAAAGACACAATCCAAAGATGAAATCAGGTTGCAGATAGAGCATGTAATTGATAGACACTTTCATATTAAAGGGCCATAATACCCAAATGTTTAAACACTTGAAAGTGATGCAGCATAGCTGTAAAAAGCTAACTATAAAATATCTCCTGAACATCTCTATGTAAAAAAGAAAGATATTTTACCTCAAAAGTTCCTCAGTAGCCACCTCCCATTGTAAACGATTTCTAAGCAGCATTTTAGTGTGCACAAGCACGTACACTCAGCCCTTGGCTTTTGTATGGAGCTTATCACACCATACTGCACAGCACAAGGAGGTTTTTCAGTAACTCATAATGGCAGCACTATGGAAAGTGCAGGACCGCTCATTTTATTGAGTTCCATACGCACCCGATATATCGCAAAACTAGTAATCTAGGTGAATGGTTGCTAATAATAGGAACTCCAAAGAAAATTCCACGTCACTAGATATTTAGGATATACCATAAACGGAAGCCCTGCTATATCTTTTGTAATCATTTAACTGTTTCCCCAATGTAAGAGCATCCTCATGGACAAATTGCCCTATATATGCAAGGGTAGGAACATGTGACTTACTGTGATTTATGTCAAATAAAAACTTACATGATATATTTTGCTACTAAGACACAGTCTGTTAAATTACTGAAATGGCACAAAGAAACCTAGTAACCGGGGATCCAAGAAGGCCCGTGCATGATAAAGACACAATCCAAAGATGAAATCAGGTTGCAGATAGAGCATGTAATTGATAGACACTTTCATATTAAAGGGCCATAATACCCAAATGTTTAAACACTTGAAAGTGATGCAGCATAGCTGTAAAAAGCTAACTATAAAATATCTCCTGAACATCTCTATGTAAAAAAGAAAGATATTTTACCTCAAAAGTTCCTCAGTAGCCACCTCCCATTGTAAACGATTTCTAAGCAGCATTTTAGTGTGTCTGTCCTAGGACAGCTTAGGGGATGAGCCTCGTGAACTCTCATATTATTTCACCAATCAGGTAAAGGAAGCTTACTATGAAATCTCATGAGAGTTAAGTCAAATCTCATGGGATCACAGTAAGAGTTCATGACCTCAGCACTGCTGATGCTGATTGGCTGCTGTTCATTTCTTCATTTTTTTTTTTTTTTTACCTGCAGCTGGGAGCAGGTGAAGTATAACTTTTTATACAGAACTTACTCTGCTGAGTTGAGGAGATTGTGAGGTAAAATATCTTCCTTTTTTACATAGAGATGCTCAGGTGATATTTTCCTGTCAGCTTTTTACAATTATACTGCATCAGTTTCAAGTGATTTAGCATATGAGTATTATGTCCCTTTAACATCTATTATCAAATTTACTCTTGGTATCCTTTGTTGAAAAGCATACATAGGTAATCCGGGGAGCAGCAATGTACTATTGGGAGCTAGATGGTGATTGGTTGCTATACAGATTTGTTTCTTAGTTACAGTTTTCTCCAGAGCAGCAAAGCACTATGTGTTTAATCCATTTGCACTTTTATGTCCCTTTAACTGAGAAATTATGTTTGAGAATAAAGTCTGGTCCTGTGGTTATGAGGAAATGTTTTATTATTTTTAGGTTTAGGTACAGTCTGTATGTTCATGGAAGGGTGGAGGAAACACCAAACGATAGGAATATGGTGTTTCATTCCAGGACATTGCTAAGTTCAAAACGTTGAGTTTAATTTTGCACATGTTGTGTGTCACATAATGCTGAAACAAGGAGGAAATTGTCATATAAAAAAACAATGAAAGATAAGTGCACAAGAGAAATTCACAGGAAGTACGGATTTTCCGGTCATTAGCATGAATTAGCAGTTTCTTCTTCAATCAAGTGTATTTATTGTGCCTGCAAGATAGTTTATAATAAGAGTGGAGAAGGGGATGACAACAAAGCATTGCAAAGATTGATAATCTTTGACTGTGTAGGTAAAAGTAAAGTTGTTTATACTGATTTTGAAAATAAAAGGAAATGCGCGCGTGTGCGCAAACAGAAGAGAAGTTCACTCTCAGATGAGTAAATCTCTCTTATCTCTATTCATTGTTAGAAACACATAACACTAACATGCATGTTTGTTTGTTTTTAACTCAGGAACATAATTACAAATATATTAACATCCCTATAATATGAAGTACAGCTTTTATGTGTAGCAGCGGATTTCTATAGAAATAATAACGTAACTTCATATCACTGGTTTCAGTGAAAAGCAATTTGAAAGTGCTCATTGCTGCAATATCAAATGTTTTTGTTCTGCCAGATTATGAGAAAGTCAGAAAGGGCAAAGGTGGGAAAATACACAAAACTGCATATGAATTTAAAATCACAATAAAAATGAGGCTCATTAGCATCCTAATGATTCTAGCAAAATAGGTTTTTAATTAATTTCCCAGAGGCAGAACTTTTTTTACTTTCTGCGATATTTGTTATTTTTTTAGTGAAACATTTTCTACAGGTCATTTTCAAAAGAAATTCAATATTAAATTAGGCAGTTAAAAGTGATGGTAAACTTTAGATAATCAAATGCCATATATGTAATCATTGCAATTAAAAAAGTTTATGTGTACCTTTTTTTTTTTTCTTATCCGATAAAAGGGTTAAATCCGTGTCTATAGTAATGTTTCTTTTACAAATGTTATGCCGGCCCACTGGGATGAACTCTTTTTTTGTTATGACAATCCCCATGAACATCCAATCAGTATGTGTGTCATATGACATTCTTGAAGTCCAGCCCTTTGAAAGCTCTTAGGAAGCCTATGTAGAGAGCATGTGGGACTGTTCTTTTTGTCACAGCCCAGCCAAAAGAGGAAATGAAGGGGGGTGGGGTGGAGGAACAGAAAATACCAAATAGGATTATAAATATTGTATATATATATATATATATATATATATATATATATATATATATATATATATATATATATATATATACATACATACACACTTTTAAAAAAAAAAAAAAATTATACTAATATATTTTTCATTGCAACATTCTTAAAAGACCAGTAAATACAGTAGATTTGCATAATCAACAAATACATGATAAAAAGACAATATAATAGCACTCAAATTCAAATTGAGAAGTAGATTTTTTTTCTGACACATTTCAAAGTTATGTCTATTTCCAGTCGCACTGCTTCATGTGACAGTCATCAGCCAATCACAAATGCATATACATATATTCTGTGAATTCTTGCACATGCTCAGTAGGAGCTGGTGACTCAAGAAGTGTAAATATAAAAAGTCTGTGCACATTTTGTTAATGGAAGTAAATTGGAAAGTCGTTTTAAATTGCTGCTCTATCTGAATCATGAGAGTTTAATTTTGACTTGAGTGTCACTTTAAAGTCTGAAATTTACCATCACTTTAAATGGAGAATAAATCAATTTTTAAAGTTTTATAATACTGTATATTGCAGCAGTTGAAAATTGCATTGCAAAATTGCTGCAGAGAAAAAAATATATTTTGTTTTTAAAATGTCTCAAATAAATGAGTTTCCTTTGCTCTTGGTCTAACCTTACATAATTATAGGGTACAAATGTAGCAATGAAAAAGGTGCATTGCTCACAAGAACGTCTTACATTCAGTAGTCACAGCTTTGCAGACCAGGAAAGGCTAGGGGGTGGGGTTGACAAAAATCACTGAAGTCAATAATCAGTGTGCTATGGGTTTGCAGCTCTGCTCCTTGTTTTACTGTTCTCTTACACAGTGAAGCCAGAGCACAGCGCTGTTTGTAAAGCACAGCTTGATGTGGAGCAGTGCTGCAAAGCCAAAACTCTAACAGTTCCTGCATGTGCCCTGTTCTTTCTGTAGATATGCTGCATTTTCTGCAATGACATCTCAGGTCACAGCATGTTGTGCCTTGGAGATTCATTTGAATAAAGAAAACTTTAAAGCCACATGAAAGTTAAAATTAAACTGTCATGGTTAAGACAGAGCATGTAATTTTAAGAGAATTTTCAATTTAATTCTATTATCAAATGAACGTGATATCCTTTGTTGAAAAGCATAACTAGGTAGGCACAAGACCAGTAGACTAAAACTACTAAGATTGGTGGCTACATATATATGCCTCTTGTCATTTGCTCATCAAGTGTGTTAGGCTAGGTCTCAGTAGTGCATTGTTGCTCTGGAGCTGACTTTTGAATGTGCTTAACGCTTTTGCAGACATGAGTGCAATAATAAAATGCACTCTTTTTGCACCTGTATGTCTCTTTAACATGATGCTGCACATATCTTTCAGTCTTACACATTTTAAAGTAAACCAATTAAATGTGACAAAACATAAAAGAACAGGAACAACAAAACTGATACTGAAAAAAAAATAAACATAAACATACTGTAAAACAATGGAAACAAAGATGCTTCTTAGCTAAGGTTGTCTTGTCTCTACCAGACTGACTAACTAGGCTTAAGCAGCTTCTCATATAAAGATCGTCTTCAAGCAACATTGTAAACATAAATCAACTCTTCTGTTAAGTTAGACCAGTTTTAAAAGTCCCATGAGCACCATTTCTTTAACCCATGCTAAGAGGTTAAAACTCAAAGTTGTACTCCGTCACTGTCCCAGAAGAGAATATGTATATATGCTCCAGTCTATGGGAGAACACATAAACATGCTTTCCTGAGAACATCATGGAGCATAGTTGGTGCACAACTTTAACATTCACAAAATATGGCTGGTGCTTCTAAACGGTTTTGTCCTTTCACAAACAGTAATGGCTATACTGTGTTAAGAACATTTTCCAGAATTCTGCAGTTTAGGGGCAGCAGACCAAGTAGCTTGTAACATTTGGAACAAATTTAGATGACACACCTAAGTGTGGGTATACAGACTTTTGTTGAAAAAAAAATAAATATATATATATATATATATATATATATACACATGAATAAAAAGAATATTCCTGATGCGTTTCACCTCCCCCAGTGATCCCTAATCCTAGATACATTTTTATATATACTCTCACCTAGGGGTTCAACTTTAATTTCTTCTATGGTGCACAACTTTGCCTATGTGTTTTAGTCCTTCAAACCATGGTGCTCATGGGACTTTGTTACAAAATTCAATTACTTTAATAAAACAGACAGGAAGTATTTTCCCACTATTTTTTTCAGCAGCATCTTCGATATCTATTAACTGAAGGAATATCTGCTAAAGTGAATATACAGAACTTCCAACTATCCCACATTTTACAGTATTTTCCCAGTTTGGGAGCTCTGTCTTGTTGTCCCACCCACTACTCTATCTCTTGATATTGCCAACTAATAACAACCCTGAATGCACAGAGATAACCTCATACCTTCTCGTATATGCCCCTAGACTGCCTGACACCAGCTTAGACTACTGAGACACTGCCCCTAAACTGCCCTGACTCCACCTTAGACCAGTGAGACTCTGCCCCGAACTGCCCTGACTCCACCCTAAACCAGTGATACTCTGTCCTATCTCCACCCTAGATCACTGAGACTCTGCCCCTGAACTGCCCTGATTCCACCCTAGATCAGGGAGACTCTGCCCCTGAACTGCCCTGACTCCACCCTAGACCAGTGATACTCTGTCCTATCTCCACCCTAGATCAGTGAGACTCTGCCCCTGAACTGCCCTGATTCCACCCTAAATCAGGGAGACTCTGCCCCTGAACTGCCCTGACTCCACCCTAGATAAGGTAGACTCTGCCCCTGAACTGCTTTGACTTCATCCTAAACCAGTGAGACTCTGCCCCTGAATTGTCCTGACTACACCCTAGACTAGTCTCTGCCCCTTCATTGCCCTGACTGCACCCTAGACCAGTGAAACTCTGCCCCTGCACTTCCCTGACTCCACCCTAAACCAATGAGGTTCTGCCCTTGAACTGCCCTTACTCCACCCTAGATCAGTGACTCTGCCCCTTAACTGCCCTGACTACACCCTAGATCAGTGAGACTCTGCCCCTTCCCTGCCCTGCCCTGACTCCACCTTAGACCAGTAAGACTCTGCTCCTGAACTGCCCTGACTCCACCCTAGACTAGTGATACTATGCCCCATAACTGCCCTGACTCCACCCTAAATGAGACTCTGTCCCTTCACTGCCCTGACTCAAACCTAGACCAATGAGACTTTGCCCCTGAACTGCCCTGACTCCACCCTAGACTAGTGATACTATGCCCCATAACTGTCCTGACTCCACCCTAGATCAATGAGACTCTGCCCCTTCACTTCCCTGAATCCACCTTAGATTAGTGAGACGCTGACACTTCACTGCCCTAACTCCACCCTAGACCAGTGAGACTTTGTCCCTGAACTTCCCTTACTCCACCCTAGACCAATGAGGTTCTGCCCCTTAACTGTCCTGACTCCACCCTGGGTCAGTGAGACTCTGCCCCTTCCCTTCCCTGCCCTGACTCCACCCTAGACCAATAAGACTCTGCTCCTGAACTGCCCTGACTCCACCCTAGACTAGTGATACTATGCCCCATAACTGCCCTGACTCCACCCTAAATGAGACTCTGTCCCTTCACTGCCCTGACTCAAACCTAGACCAATGAGACTTTGCCCCTGAACTGCCTTGACTCCACCCTAGACTAGTGATACTATGCCCCATAACTGTCCTGACTCCACCCTAGATCAATGAGACTCTGCCCCTTCACTTCCCTGAATCCACCTTAGATTAGTGAGACGCTGACACTTCACTGCCCTAACTCCACCCTAGACCAGTGAGACTTTGTCCCTGAACTTCCCTTACTCCACCCTAGACTAATGAGGTTCTGCCCCTTTACTGTCCTGACTCCACCCTGGGTCAGTGAGACTCTGCCCCTTCCCTGCCCTGACTCCACCCTAGGTCAGTGAGACTCTGCCCCTTAACTGCCCTGACTCCACCCTAGACCAGTGAGACTCTGCTCCTGAACTGCCCTGACTCCACCCTAGACCAGTGAGACTCTGCCCCTTCACTGCCCTGACTCCACCCTAGACCAGTGAGACTCTGCTCCTGAACTGCCCTGACTCCACCCTAAACCAGTGAGACTCTGCTCCTGAACTGCCCTGACTCCACCCTAGACCAGTGAGACTCTGCCCCTTCACTGCCCTGACTCCACCCTAGACCAGTTAGACTCTGCCCTGACTCCACCCTAGACCAATGAGACTCTGCCCATGAATTGCCGACTCCCCCCTAAACAAACCTTGTTTAACAATTACTTTAACAATGATATATTCCATACAGACTTGCTTGTTTACCCTTTTTTATTGCCTTTTTTATATTTGTCTCTAATTGTTCTCAGCAGAAAGGATTATATAAGGGGAAAACCAAGTTTACAACATGGCGGCTTCCATTACTTTATAGAAACAAAAGTACTTTATAGAAATGAAACCTTTACACCTATATCTTCAATTCTTAAACAAATAATCTAATTTTAAAATATATAGGGCGCGATACGATATAGATCGCAGTTTGCGGCGCAAGCGAGGGAACCGGCGTCGCCCGCAGTTTCAGCTCGCAACTCGAGCCATCCCATATATGTCGCCGTCAGATGCTAACGTGCCGTAAGTCGGATAAACCAGCGATGTCCAGAAATCTGCGTAAGTACAAATTTCTGGCCTCGCCAGTGACTTGCGGCACGTTAGAAACTGCCGGCGCCTATAAAACCTGACTAAAGTCTAAAACACCCGCACTGTCTAACACGCCTCCCTAACATAGCCCGCACTGTCTAACACGCCTCCCTAACATAGCCCGCACTGTCTAACCCTCTATCCGCTATCCCCCCTCACTATCCTAACAATAAAAAAGCTATTAACCCCTAAACCGCCGCTCCCGTACCCCGCCGCCAGCTATATTATATCTATAACCCCCTAAAGTGAGCCCCTAACACCGCCGCCATCTATATTAAAATTATTAACCCCTAATGTAAGCCCCTTACACCGCCGCCATCTCTATTAAAATGATTAACCCCTAATTTAATCTACCTACCCCGCCGCCAGCTATATTATCTATATTAACCCTAAGTATATTATAGTTAATATAGGTATTACATTATATATATTAACTATATTAACCCTAATTATATTAGGGTTAATATAGTTAATATAGTTACTATAGTATTTATATTAACTATATTAACTCTATCTAACCCTAACACCCCTAACTAAATTCTTATTAAATTAATCTAATTCATTTATAAACTAAAATATTCCTATTTAAATCTAAATACTTACCTATAAAATAAACCCTAAGATAGCTACAATATAATTAATAATTACATTGTAGCTATGTTAGGGTTAATATTTATTTTACAGGTAAATTGTTAATTATTTTAACTAGGTATAATAGATATTAAATAGTTATTAACTATTTAATATCTACCTAGTTAAAATAATTACCCAATTACCTGTAAAATAAATCCTAACCTAAGTTACAAATACACCTACACTATCAATAAATTTAATAAACTACAAACATCTATCTAAAAATACAATTAAATTAACTAAACTAAATTACAAAAAAAAACAAACACTAAATTACAAAAAATAAAAAAAAGATTACAAGATATTTAAGCTAATTACACCTATTCTAAGCCCCCTAATAAAATAATAAACCCCCAAAATAAAAAAATTCCCTGCCCTATTCTAAATTAAACAAATTTCAAAGCTCTTTACCTTACCAGCCCTTAAAAGGGCCTTTTGTGGGGCATGCCCCAAAGAATTCAGCTCTTTTGCATACAACAAATACAATCCCCCCCCCCCATTACAACCCACCACCCACATACCCCTATTCTAAAACCACCCAAACCCCCCTTAAAAAAGCCTAACACTACCCCCCTGAAGATCTCCCTACCTTGTCTTCACCACACCGGGCCGAACTCCTGATCCGATCCGGGCGATGTCTTCCTCCAAGCGGCAAAGAAGAATTCTTCCTCCGGCGATGTCTTCCTCCAAGCGGCAAAGAAGAATTCTTCCTCCGGCGACGTCTTCCTCCAAGCGGCAGCAAAGTCTTCATTCTTCCGGCGGCATCTTCAATCTTCTTTCTTCGCTCCGCCGCCGCGGAGCATCCATCCTGGCCGACTGCTGTACTTGGAATGAGGTACCTTTAAATGACGTCATCCAAGATGGCGTCCGCCGAATTCCGATTGGCTGATAGGATTCTATCAGCCAATCGGAATTAAGTTAGAAAAATCTGATTGGCTGATTGAATCAGCCAATCAGATTCAAGTTCAATCCGATTGGCTGATCCAATCAGCCAATCAGATTGAGCTCGCATTCTATTGGCTGTTCCGATCAGCCAATAGAATGCGAGCTCAATCTGATTGGCTGATCGGATCAGCCAATCGGATTGAACTTGAATCTGATTGGCTGATTCAATCAGCCAATCAGATTTTTCTAACTTAATTCCGATTGGCTGATAGAATCCTATCAGCCAATCGGAATTCGGCGGACGCCATCTTGGATGACATCATTTAAAGGTACCTCATTCCAAGTACAGCAGTCGGCCAGGATGGATGCTCCGTGGCGGCGGAGCGAAGAAAGAAGATTGAAGATGCCGCCGGAAGAATGAAGACTTTGCTGCCGCTTGGAGGAAGACGTCGCCGGAGGAAGAATTCTTCTTTGCCGCTTGGAGGAAGACATCGCCGGAGGAAGAATTCTTCTTTGCCGCTTGGAGGAAAACATCGCCCGGATCGGATCAGGAGTTCGGCCCGGTGTGGTGAAGACAAGGTAGGGAGATCTTCAGGGGGGTAGTGTTAGGCTTTTTTAAGGGGGGTTTGGGTGGTTTTAGAATAGGGGTATGTGGGTGGTGGGTTGTAATGGGGGGGGGGATTGTATTTGTTGTATGCAAAAGAGCTGAATTCTTTGGGGCATGCCCCACAAAAGGCCCTTTTAAGGGCTGGTAAGGTAAAGAGCTTTGAAATTTGTTTAATTTAGAATAGGGCAGGGAATTTTTTTATTTTGGGGGTTTATTATTTTATTAGGGGGCTTAGAATAGGTGTAATTAGCTTAAATATCTTGTAATCTTTTTTTTATTTTTTGTAATTTAGTGTTTGTTTTTTTTTGTAATTTAGTTTAGTTAATTTAATTGTATTTTTAGATAGATGTTTGTAGTTTATTAAATTTATTGATAGTGTAGGTGTATTTGTAACTTAGGTTAGGATTTATTTTACAGGTAATTGGGTAATTATTTTAACTAGGTAGATATTAAATAGTTAATAACTATTTAATATCTATTATACCTAGTTAAAATAATTAACAATTTACCTGTAAAATAAATATTAACCCTAACATAGCTACAATGTAATTATTAATTATATTGTAGCTATCTTAGGGTTTATTTTATAGGTAAGTATTTAGATTTAAATAGGAATATTTTAGTTTATAAATGAATTAGATTAATTTAATAAGAATTTAGTTAGGGGTGTTAGGGTTAGATAGAGTTAATATAGTTAATATAAATACTATAGTAACTATATTAACTATATTAACCCTAATATAATTAGGGTTAATATAGTTAATATATATAATGTAATACCTATATTAACTATAATATACTTAGGGTTAATATAGATAATATAGCTGGCGGCGGGGTAGGTAGATTAAATTAGGGGTTAATCATTTTAATAGAGATGGCGGCGGTGTAAGGGGCTTACATTAGGGGTTAATAATATTAATATAGCTGGCGGTGGTATAGGGGGATTAGATTAGGGGTTAATAATTTTTATATAGGTGGCGGCGGTGTAAGGGGTCAGATTAGGGGATAGATAAGGTAGATGGCGGCGGTTTTAGAGGCTCACAGTAGGGGGTTAGTTTATGTAGATGGCGGCGGGGTCCAGGAGCGGCGGTTTAGGGGGTAATAACTTTATTAGGGATTTCGGGGGGGATCGCGGTTGACAGGGAGATAGACATTGCGCATGCGTTAGGTGTTAGGTTTATTTTAGCAGCCAGTTTAGGAAGTTACGGGGCTCCAATAGTCAGCGTAAGGCTTCTTACGGCTGCTTTTTGTGGCGAGGTGAAAATGGAGTAAGTTTTCTCCATTTTCGCCACGTAAATCCTTACGCTGCATATTGGATACCAAACTGCGCGGGTTTGGTATACCTGCCTATGGCCCAAAAAACTGCGGGCGACGGCAGAAATATACGGGCGTAACTTCTAGGTTACGCCGTATATGTGATACCAAACCCGCGCAAATATTGGCGTCGCCGGCTTTTGCGGGCGACGATTTATATCGGATCGACCCGATAATCTTTTCTTTGAATACATCATTATATCTAGCTATCTAGCATTAACTATTTAATATCCCTTTAAATGCTGCTCTTTATATCAATGAATGATGCATTTAGAGTACAATCTCCCTTTAAATAGAACTTTGCTTTGTTAAATGGAGTACTTTAGGGAGAATCACTTTACAGTAGGTTTAGTCATGGCCTAGAAATCACTGTGGCATTTAGTGCATGACAATTACACATCATTCAACATTCTCCTAAGAGGAATACACAATCAAAAAAGTCAGCCAGATAGTTTCACTAATACCTGTTGCAGTTGTAATTGTTTGGACCTGTTTAAAGGGACAGTCTACTCTAGAATTTGTATTGCTTAAAAAAAAATAGATAAACCCTTAATTATCCATTGCACAGTTTTGCACAACCAACACTGTAATACTAATACCTTTTTTACCTCTGTGATAACCTTGTATCTAAGCCTCTGCAGCCTTCCCCCTTATTTCAGTTCTTTTGACAAACATGCATTTTAGCCAATCAGTGCTGACTCATAAATAACTCCACAGGAGTGAGCACAATATTATCTATATGGAACACATGAACTAGCACTGTCTAGCTGTGAAAACTGTCAAAATGCACTGAAAGAAGAGGCGGCCTTCAAGGGCTTAGAAATTAGCATGAGCCTACCTAGGTTTAGCTTTCACCAAGAGAACAAACCAAAATTGATGACAAAAGTAAATTGGAAAGTTGAAAATGAATCATAAAAGTTGAATTTTTATTAGACTATTTATTCAACAACTGTTCATCACGACAAAGCCATGCCTGACTTAGTCAAACATTCCTGATATGTATGCTCACACAAGGCTCTGGCGGAAACCTGCAAAATATTAAAGGGATAGGAAACCCAAATTTTTTCTTTCATGATTTAGATAGAGCATACAATTATAAACAACTTTCCTTATCCAATGTGTTTCATTCTCTTGTTATCCTTTGCTGAAGCAGCATTGTTGCACTCCTGGCAGCTAGCTGAACATATCTAGTTAGCCAATCACAAGAGACAAATGTGTGCAGACACCAATCAGCAACTAGCTCCCACTAGTGCATGATATGTGCGTATGCATTTTCAACAAGGGATACCAAGAGAATGAAGCACATTTGAAAGTACAAATAAATGTAAAAGTGTCTTAAAATTGCATGCTCTATCTGAATCAGGTAAGTTTATTTTTGACTTTTCTATCCCTTTAAAGGTACATTAAACACTAAATAAATTATTGATAGAATGATGTGTTCAGAGCAAAGATTAGCCTGAGAATAACTTGTGTATTTGTGTAACAAATGTATTTGTTTTAAATGCTATTAGTTGTTTAAACATTGAAAAAATAAGGGTAACATTTTAAGGTTCTTAAAGCAGTAGGTGCCGCCATATTGTAACTTAGGTTTCTTTTTCTGCAAACGCCAATTAGGAACAGTTATAAATGGCGTAACTAGAGTGTGCAACCAATGCCTGTGTCTAATACAGCTGTGTCTGCACTTCCCCTTTTAACAGGAATTTGGGAAGCCCACATGATTCAGGATGAAATTACATGAAAAGGACACAAAATAAATAATGAAAGTACAGTATACGTATTGCAAAGTTCCAAGTTAAACACAGAAAATTGTGTGGTAGTGTGACATATTCAAATCTTCGAACTTTATTATCCAATACTAAAAATCATTTGTACAGTAAAGAAATATTGCAAACTTGACTTACTACATATAATTAAACATATGATAATAATATTTCAAAGTGTTTAATGTCCCTTTAAACAAATGAGCATAGGGATATAAATTATACAAAAATAAGCAAATTAAATACGATTCAGTGAGCAATTCTTCTTTGCAGTACAAGACTTCTTTTAATTAAACAGAATAGAGTTCTGTCATTCTGTGTATAACACAAGGTGTCTGATGTACGTTTACGGCAGCTCTCTAGCTAAATAACCCCTTAGTTGCAGTACATTTATATGTTTAGATATTTTAGGTTTGATTAATATCATTTTTAAGCCCTATGATGATTTGTAATGTTGCGACGTCCCCAGTAACAAGAAGATCTAGTAAAGGGTTTTTGTACAGACCCTCTAGAACAGCAGAGGAAACCAATAAGCTCTAACTGTTCCTATATCTTAACCTGTAGTAGTTAAGAGATTAGTATGTGCCTTTCCTACAGGATATTACATGCTCTCCGTCACTTAAATATCAGCTGAAGCAAACACAGAGAATTTAGAACTCTAAAGCGAGATGAATGCAACGGTACAATGGCTTGGCCCTCTAAAGCTTACGTGTTATCTTTCCCTTATTGTTTTGTGTGTGTGGGCAGCATTCCTTCTACTGGACAATAAAAGGCTTAGCAGAGAGACAAATTAGGAGGTTGAAAGGTTTCCCTTTCTTCTAATACTAAGCATCCCCTTCTGTTATGTTAGAAGTAGTGACATCCATATTTATCTGTGCCATTGAATGTCAGGTGATGTGACAGCAAGACTGCTTAAAGGAATGTTAAACTAATTACTGTTATTTATGCCTGTGGGACCAGTCACTGACCAAGGAGCCTCTAATCTAGACCAGTGTGTGCACTTGCTATTAGTTTCAAAACAAACAGCTTTAACTTAAAACTTTATTTTCATATACAATTTCTCCAAGGTACATTTACATTCATTATCAAAAAATATATCCATTTCTGCAATTACTGTCCCAGAAATGGGCTAAATTATTTCCTAATATTCAGTTGTCGCCTCAATATCTAAAATCTAGTATGACACGTGTTTAAAGAAGCCACCTTAAGATATATGAAACATTCAGATAGAACATACAATTTGAAACAACTTTCCAATTTACTTCTATTATCCATTTTGCTTCATTCTCTTAATATCCTTTGCTGAAAAGCAGCTAGGTAAGCTAGGCTCAGGAGCTGCTGATTGGTGGCTGCACATATATAACTATTGTCATTGGCTTACAGATGTATTCAGCTAGCTATCAGTAGCGCATTGCTACTCCTTTAATAAAGGATACCAAGAGAATGAAGCAAAATTGATAATAGAAGTAAAATTGGAAAGTTGTTTAAAACTGTATGGTCTATCCAAATCATGAAAGAAAAATGTAGGGTTTTCATGTCCCTCTAGCATCAGGGAGGCGGGAATCTCATACACCTTTCTCACTTAAAGGGACACTCAAGTCAAAATTAAACCTTCATGATTCAGATAGAACATGCAATTTTAAACAACTTTTTAAATTACTTCTGTGACGGATCTCCGGCTACCCCGACTGGGTAGCTCCGCCAAAGGGGTCCTTCCGCTGCCTGGAACAAACTGCTATGTAGCCCAGGAAAGTGATTCTAGCAGGAGCCCACCTAAATGACTAGACAGACTAGCATTCAGGTGAAATAAGAACTGATTTTATTGAGAAACACACACATCTTTTATACACACACAGCTCATCATGATAAGACGCTGAACAATACCCCAATTTTCCCGCCATTCCCGACCCTCCAGACAGTCTGGCACCTCCATAGAAGCCACAGTCCCAGGACACAGGGGTGGCAGTTTCAGGGTGATCCCGGTGGAGCGGCGGCACCAGTGGGATAGCTTAGCTAGCTACAAAACCATATTAACTGAACTATAGATTCTTGTTGTGAAGGTGAGAGCCTTACAACTAGCTTACCAAATTATTTACTGCGATCCTAGCAGACAGACTTGCAAAGGTGGCAGGCAACATTATTCATAGTGACCAAACAGGCTTTCAGTTCCGAATATCCACAGCAGTAATCTCTCACTTATGGCAGGCCAAAGAAGATTGAAATCCTGACTTGCAGAGAAGGCGTTCAGCCGGGTGGAATGGGATCATCTGTTGATGTCACTGGGCAAGTTTGGGATAGAGGGTGACTTTTACAAACTCTATATACACATCCATGTGCTGCCGTTTTAGTCACCAGGAAGGTCTACCAACAGTTCATCTAGGAGAGGGGCTCCTGTCAGGGCTGCCCACTTTTACCTCTCCTTTTAACCTCACAATTGAGCCTCTAGCCATTTATATCAGAGACACATTTGAATGCATCAGGATTGGAAAACACTCTCTCCATCTCTTTCTCTATGCAGACGAGTTATTATATTTACAAAACCCAGACTATATGGTCCCCAGGCTTGTTTCTCTAATTGAAAGGTTTGGGAAAATATAAGGCTACAAAGTAAACCTAGATAAAGCAAAAGTGATTTACCTCAAAAATAGCTCCAATTCTTCTCTGACACACAAGAATATTAAAGTTAATACCAGCTCTTTTAAATACTTAGGTATCTGATTACATGCTATTCCCACATTGATTTATCATCTTAACATACCATCTGCGATCAATGTTGGATGGGTGGTCTAAATTGCCAATTTCTTTCTTGGGTCGAATTGGCCTGGCAAAAATGATGGCTATGCCAAAACTATTATATCCACTTCAAATGCTTCTGATCCTGTTAACGTGAACCAACACTCAGATAATCACAAAGATATTTACCAATTTTGCCTGGAACAACAAAAAGCAATATATCAGCCGTCTAAAGTGTGCTCTACCTATAGATAAAAGTGTTCTAAAACTCCCAAATGTACAATGGTATAACTGGGCCACTCTGGCCAAACTTGTGTTTGACTGGCTGGTGGGAACTTTGTACTTTAATGATCGAGCAATAGAGGCAGCCCTAATACACCCTCTACATATAGCCGTTTTACCCCATGATCCGCTTCAGTCTCTCCTGCAGATGTTGTGAAATAAAAAAAGATGTCAAGATCCTCACCTACCCTTACAAGGCAACCCCTACCTTTCTACCAGATATGACCACCAAAATGTTTAGACACTGGGATAACTGTGGACTGAGCACAGTAGTTACATGTTAACACTAGCCAATACTACAACTTAGGTTTAATCTTAAAGGGATACAGAACCCATTTCTTTTTCATGATTCAGATAGAGCATTCAATTTTAAGCAGCTTTCTAATTTACTCCTATTACCAATTTTTCTTAGTTCTCTTAGTATCTTTATTTAAAAAAGCAGGAATGTAAGCCAACGAGCCGGCCCATTTTTGGTTCAGAATCCTGTATAGCACTTGCTGATTGGTGGCTACATTTAGCCAACAATCATCTTTTCTGGATTCTAAGAAAAGTCATTTTCACAGAGCAATTAGTTTATTGCAAGGAGTGTGCACGTGTCTGCAGCATTATATGGCAGCAGTTTTGCAACAATGTTATACATTAGCAAGAGCATTAGATGGCACTATTTCCTGTCATGTAGTGCTCCAGGCTTGTGCACAGTATCTACCTGGGTATCACTTCAACTAAGAATAAAATGAGAATTAAGCAAATTTGATAATAGAGGTAAAATAGAAACTTTTATAAAATTGTATTCTCTACCTGAATAATGAAAGAAAATTTTGGGGTTTCATGTCCCTTTAACTAGTGATTGCTATTAGAATTTTGACTGCTGGGCAGTCTTTATTAGTTAGTTATTCTTAAATTATTTTCTTAGTTATCTAATTATTTTTATTAGTTACATTTATTATAAATTATAATTCCTCAAGTAGGAACTAGACTGTCTTCGGAATAATTTATTTTTCCTCCATGGCTAACCTCTATGAGGACACTAATAAACAGATATAAGCTGAAAACAACCTCAGATCATTAAAACAGGGCAGAAGACCAGATGAGGACTATATTGCTGATTTTCAATTGTGGGCAACTGACTCTCTGAGGAACTAGGTCAGCCTTAAAAATCAATTTTGGCTTGGTCTGACAGAATATTTTAAAGATGAGCTGTCTCGCATAGACAGGCCAGAAACTTAGAAAGATCTGCATTACAATGGACCGTAGGTTCAGGGAGCGAAGAGCTGAAAGATCTCATCAAGAATCATTCACAAAAAAGATAGTATATTTTACTATGGACAAACCTACAGCTACAGCAACTCCTATGAAAATTGGGATCATAAAAACACCCCTTTCACAGGAAGAGGAAACCCGGAGGCGCCTAGCTAACCTTTGTCTTTACTGTGTAAGTAAATAACACGTTGTCTCTACTTGTCCATCCCTGAATAGACAAAAGAAGGGTAAGACAACTATCATACTGTCATATCACATTGCTGTACCTTTAATTCCAAGTACGTCCCTTTCCAACTTCCTTATTTAAACCAGCTTCAAACTTCCCACATTTCTTGATTAATTGCAAGCAGTAAGCTGCTCACTTCTCAACCGTTGTGACTCTTGCTGTCTCTTTCCTACTGGCTCTTCTAATCAGCCAACCGGCATTTGTTTTCGGAAAGACAGCCGTGTCTGTCTCCTGCTTCCAGCTGCTCTCTCCAGATAGTCTCAGGACCGCAAGTATTTTCAAGTCTTTTGTAAAGGACGGTTTATATGAACTTTCAGTCTAGTATTCTGTTTGTGGATACTCTCTCCGCTAATGTGCATGTAACAAGTGACGTCACTCTATGTTTGATACACGCTGTCTCGTTCACACGCTGTTCAAATTCTGTTCCTCTCTCATTGAGATTGGTACTTTAATCTCTGCTGGTTTACAACCTAAGGACTACCTGTATATAACTATGCATAACTAAAGTCTGTCAGTATTTAACTCAGCGTAACCTAAGGACTGCCTGTATATATCTTTACATAACTTAAGGACTGCCTATATTTAACAGTGCATAATCAAAGGACTACCTGTATATATCTTCACATAACCTCAGGACTGCATATATGTATATATCTGCACATAATCAAAAGACTACCTGTATATAACTGTGCATAAACTAGGATTACTTATATAAAAACTACCTAATTCAAAGTCATACCTCTATATAAGTTTGCATGATCTAAGGCCGGACAATATTCAAGTATGCATAAGTGTTCACTTATGTGTATGTTCATATCAAATTAATGAGGCCTGCCAATTTCTCTAATGATCTTTTATAGAGGTAAATTCACTTCTATATTATCAAATCACATCAAGTACTAAATTATAGCTTTCTACTCATTACTTCAATTCTTGAGTTAGTGCTATGTATTAGCTACATTCCAAAACTTTATACACTTATTAATGTTAAGGAATAATAGTTTCAGCTTATGTTTTAACTAGGAGGTGATCTTAGTTAAAACATATTGCAGGTCAATCAAGCCCAAAAAAGTAATCACTGTGGGTATGGATCCAAATAAAATAAACTCACACATTACTACCCTTAATCAAAAAGTTGATTTCCTCGCTAGAGGATTAACTGAATTACAAGATGAAAACTCAACTCTCAGAAATCTAATTAAGGATTTAATGTCCACTAAATCCTCAGATTCCCCTGAACCTCATATAAATCCACCCAAACCATTCTCTGACAATAGAAAAGAATTCAGAGAATTTAGAAATGCTTGTAAATTGCTTTATTCTATGAAAACCAAAACATATGCCACTGAAAGGATAAAAGTATGTACCACCATATCATATTTAACTGGTGAACCCAGAGCATGGGCATATAGATTTTTTGAGAGCAATGATAGCATTTTGGACTCCTTAGACAATTTTTTCACAGCAATGGCTAATTTATATGAGGACGTCAATATTCAGATCACTGCAGAAACCAACTTAAGATCCTTAAAACAAGGAAAATGTCCTATGGGAGAACTTCGTTTCTGAATTCCAGATGTTGGCAACTGATTCCCAATGTAATCAGATCAGCATAAAAGTTTAAATTTAGGCTGGGGCTTTCAGACTCCCTCAAGGACGAACTCTCCCGCATAGAAATGCCTGACACTTTGGAATCTTTAATCAAAATTTGTAAAACAATGGATAGAAGACTCAGGGAAAGGAGAGCTGAAAGGTATCACCCTGACACACCACATAAAAAAAGCTTCTACACACTCCTATGACAGATCTACTCCTACTCCTATGTCCATCTCTATCTAGACAAAGGAAGGGTAAGACTTGTACTATAAAAACTATTACATCTAAAAACAAAATTTCCAATTGCTCTTTACTTTTGTCATAACAGTGGGATCATCATCTAACCAAGACCGAAGCTTTGATTGATTCAGGAGCCTCTGGACTCTTCATAGATGCTAAATTTGCAAATAAAAATAAAATTCTGTGTGTGTTAAAACAGAATCCCATGTTTGTGAAAGTTATTGACGGATCCTATTTTCTTAACGGTCCGATAACACATCACACTGTACCACTTCTAGTTACCACTTTAGACGGGCATAAGGAATATCTTACTTTTTACATAATTCCTTTTTCTTTACATACTTTAATTCTTGGACTCCCATGGTTAAGAAAACACAATCCAAGCATAGATTGGACTCAGAATACCATAAAACTCAAATCACTCTATTGCCAAATACATGCTATCCATACTTAGCTATTGCTCACATCGATAACGCCATACCTAAAGAATATAATGATTTCTCTGATGTATTCGACCTTAAAGAGGCAGAAAAATTAGCACCACACAGAACATATGATTGCCCTATTGATATCAAACCTGGCTCCAACATCTCATTTGGTCGAATATATCCCAAGTCTCAAACTGAATTACAACATCTACGACAATATTTGGATGAAAACCTAAAAATGGATTTAATTTCTCCTTCAACCTCCCCAGCAGCAGCTGGAATTTTCTTTGTCACTAATAAAGATGGTTCATTACGACCAATTATTGACTACAGATCACTTAACTTCTATAACAACAACAATCGACATCCACTTCCACTTATACCCGTACTACTTGAACGTCTTAATGAAGCCACCATTTATACCAAATTAGACCTAAAGGGAGCATACAACCTTATCCATATAAAGGAAGGTGATGAGTGGAAGACCGCCTTCAGGACTCGCTATGGATTATTTGAGTATAATGTTATGCCTTTTGGGCTATGCAATGCCCGGCACCTTTTTAGTTTTTTATTAATTACATTTTTAGGGATTTAATGAACATATGCGTCGTAATATATCTAGACAACATACTCATATATTCCAAAACTCCAGAAGAACATATAAAACACGTACGTTGGGTATTAGCCAGACTCAGAGACGACCGACTATATGCAAAAACTAGAAAAATGCCAATTTCATGTCGACACCATAACATTTCTAGGATACATAATCTCTCCAAATGGAATCCAGATGGACCCTGAAAAGGTGTCCATAATCACAAATTGGCCCAAACTCACCACAGTCAAATCTTTACAAAGATTTTTTGGATTTGCCAATTTTTATAGAAAGTTTATTAATCATTTCTACTAAATTGTGAAACCTCTCACCAGGTTGGCAAGTAAGAACAAAAAAAATTATTTAGACAACAGAAGCTCAGAACGCTTTTGACATTTTAAAAAAAGGATTCATTACAGCCCCTATTCTTCACCTACCAAATTCGAAACATAAATTTATCTTTGAAATTGATGCCTCCAATACTGGCATTAGAGCTGTACTCTCTTGAAAGAATCAAATTTCCTCTACTTCACATATCATAGCTATTCTAAAACATTAAGTCCAGCAGAATTAAATTATTCAGTGGGAGATAAAGAATTGTTGGCTATCAAATCTGCACTTGAAACTTGGCGCCACCTATTGAAGGATCATCAACACCATTTTTGATATTCGTTGATCATAAAAATCTTGAGTATTTAAAAAGGAACAAAACATTATCTTCCAGACAGGTATGCTGGAGTCTTTCCTTTGATAGATTTGACTTCATACTCACCTATTGCCCCGGTACCAAGAATTCTATGGCTGATGCCTTATCTAGAAGCCTAGAAAACCCTTCCAATGTTAAAAATACATCTCATATAATTCCTTTAGAAAAGATGATTGCAACCTCCTCCTTTGATGATGAAATAATACAGGTCCTCAAAGATGATAATGAAATACCTACTGCAGCTTTAAGACTTGATAACTCTGGACTATATTATCATGACAATCAAATTTATGTACCTACTTCCCTTCAAGATCAACTTCTAAAACATTACCATGATTCACCTTTATCAGGTCATCCCGGAATAAACAAAACTTCAAAACTGATTAAAAGATATTTTTGGTGGCCAAAGTTGAAATACACCATACATAATTATGTCAAATCATGTGAAATATGTGCTAGGAATAAATTAGAACATAAAAAGCCATTTGGATTTTTAACATCTATTCCTGTACCCGATATACCTTGGTCTCTTGTATCAATCGATTTTATAGTTGAGTTGCCACCATCTTTGCAACATAACACTATTTTAGTCGTTGTGGATCACCTTACTAGATTAGCTAATTTTCTTCCATTAAAACAATTACCAACACCAAAGAAAACTGCTGAAGTCTTCATATCACACATCGTAAAATTACATGGACTTTCAACTACAATAATCACTGACCGTGGATCACAATTCACTTCAAAATTCTGGAAAGCATTATGAAACTCACTTAAAATTAACTCCAGACTTTCAACTGCATATCACCCTCAAACAAATTGACTCACTGAAAGGGTAAACCAAATTATAGAACAATATCTCCGCTGTTACATTTCTCAATCACAAGATGACTGGATTTGTTTATTACCTATGGCAGAATTTGTTTACAACAACTCCATCAACACCTCTACCAACACTTCTCCTTTCTATGCAACATATAGATTCCATCCAACCACAATCCCTAACTGTAAGGCTATTCTCAACTCTCCAGCAGCTTCTGAATATTTTTCTAACTTAAAGAAAACACTTGAAGTTCTGGAAAGACATATCTAATGCTAAGACCAAACAAAAGATTTATAACGACTTACGTAGGAGACCGGCACCTCAATATCATATTGGTGATCTTGTCTGGTTGTCTACTGAACATCTAAAGTTACAGGTACCTTCTAAGAAACTAGCGAATCAGTTCATTGGCCCTTTCTCCATCAAAAGAATTATCAATCCTAATGCAGTAGTGTTGAATCTACCTGACTCATATAGAATCCATCCTTCATTCCATGTTTCTCTCTTAAAACTCTACATCAAAGATCTCAACCCTAATTGTCAATTATCGTCTTCTCCTCCTGTCATGGTTGATGATCATGTTGAAAATAAGGTTGGGAAAATTATTGATTTTCGTTTCAGAAGAAAAAGATTGAAATATCTTGTTGGTTGGCATGGATATGGTCCTGAAAAGAATTAATGGCCCCTCATACTGACATACATGCTTCTAAACTCATATCCTCTTTTAATAAGAAATATCCACAAAAAACTAAATTGTAACCCTCACATAGGATTCCTTAAGATGGGGGATATGCCATATCACGTTGCTGTACCTTTAATTCCAAGTACCTCCCTTTCCAACTGCCTTATTTAAACCAGCTTCAAACTTCCCACATTGCTTGATTAATTGCAAGCAGTAAGTTGTTCACTTCTCGATCATTGTGGCTCTTGCTGTCTCTTTCCTACTGGCTCTTCTAATCAGCTGACTGGCATTTGTCTCCGGAACGTCAGACGCCACAGCCACTCTGTGTCTGTCTCCTGCTTTCAGCCGCTCTCTTTAGATAGTCTCAGGACTGCAAGTATTTTCAAGTCTTTTGTAAAGGACGGTTTATATGAACTTTCAGTCTAGTATTCTGTTTGTGGATACTCTCTCCTCTAATGTGCATATAACAAGTGACGTCACCGCTGGTTTACAACCTAAGGACTACCTGTATATAACTATGCATATCTAAAGTCTGTCAGTATTTAACTCAGCGTAACCTAAGGACTGCCTGTATATATCTTTACATAACCTAAGGACTGCCTGTATATAACTTTGCATAGCCTAAGGACTGCCTATATTTAACAGTGCATAATCAAAGGACTACCTGTATATATCTTTGCATAACCTCAGGACTGCATGTATGTATATATCTGCACAAAATCTTCTCAACCGTTGTGACTCTTGCTGTCTCTTTCCTACTGGCTCTTCTAATCAGCCAACTGGCATTTGTTTCCGGAAAGACAGCTGTGTCTGTCTCCTGCTTTCAGCCGCTCTCTTTAGATAGTCTCAGGACCGCAAGTATTTTCAAGTCTTTTGTAAAGGACGGTTTATATGAACTTTCAGTCTAGTATTCTGTTTGTGGATACTCTCTCCGCTAATGTGCATATATCAAGTGACGTCACTGTATGTTTGATACACGCTGTCTCGTTCACACGCTGTTCAAATTCTGTTCCTCTCTCATTGAAATTGGTACTTTAATCTCTGCTGGTTTACAACCTAAGGACTACCTGTATATAACTATGCATAACTAAAGTCTGTCAGTATTTAACTCAGCGTAACCTAAGGACTGCCTGTATATATCTTTACATAACCTAAGGACTGCCTATATTTAACAGTGCATAATCAAAGGACTACCTGTATATATCTTCGCATAACCTCAGGACTGCATGTATGTATATATCTGCACAAAATCAAAAGATTACCTGTATATAACTGTACATAAACTAGGATTACTTATATAAAAACTACCTAATTCAAAGTCATATCTCTATATAAATGTGCATGATCTAAGAACGGTCAATATTTAAGTGTGCATAAACTAAAGTGTTCACCTATGTATATATTCATATCAAATTAGTGAGGCCTGCCATTTTCTCTAATGATCTTTTATAGAGTTAAATTCCTTTCTATATTATCAAATCACATCAAGTGCTAAATTATAGCTTTCTACTCATTACTTCAATTGTTGAGTTGGTGCTATATAATAGCTACATCCCAAAACTGTATACACTTATTAGTGTTAAGGAATAATAGTTTCAGCTTATGTTTTAACTAGGAGGTGATCTTAGTTAAATATATTGCACATACAAACTATAATTCCAAAACAAGCTTCTCATTCCTATCTCTTTCTATTCTTACAGTGGGATCAACACCATATCAAGACAGAGGCCATGATTGATTCTGGTGCTTTTGGCATGTTTATTGATGATAAGCTTGTAAAAAATAATACAATTCCTTGATAGCCTAAGCAGACACCAGTGTATGTGAAAGTTATTGATGACTCATTTGTTCTTAAAGGTCCCATCACACATTACACCATCCCTCTCATTGTATCTACCCCTGATGGTCATACAGAACACCTTACCTTTTACATCATTCCTTCCTCACTACATCCAAGTCTAGTGAGGAAGGAATTTGGTTACAAAAGCATAATCCCTTAAAGGGAACCTAAACACCATCATTTTTTCTGTGATTAACTTTTTATTAAAACCTTTTTGTATTATATTAAACATTGTTGCTTACTTTTTTTATTTTCCTAGCATCTGCTCAATTATTTTTCAGCTCCAATATTACCCCTAAACCACCGCCTACTGAATGTGGTGCTAGCCGCCATGTTGTAACGCGCGTTGTCTATATAGACTGTATGCGCACTCCCTGCTTCACTCCTTCACTTCCAAGCATGCGCATAAAAGGGAAACTCTTTGCAGCTTCTATGAAGCTCGTTCTCATTTACTTTGTGAACGAGCTTCATAGATTTAGTTGTTCAGTTGCACTGCAGCCGTTTTCACTGAATGACAGCTGTGTGAGACCGGCTTGTCAGTGCACTGTTCAGCTATTATTAGTCAATTGCGCTCTGAATCTGACTAAGTTAGCTCTCTGGATTTTTTAGATTTTGTAAGCATAATAATTTATATACTATGTTACTTATTCAAATGTTTTTTTTAAAAAACTTTCTCTTCAAAAACAAAAAAAATGTCAGACTTTTATTGCATCGTTTTTTTTTTTGTTTGATTTTACATAACGTTATTCTTTATATTTTATTTTTATTTAAAAATTTCTCATTGTTTCATTTTTAGCCGCAGCTTCTGTAAATGCAAGATGTTTGGCTGACAGTGGGCTGCAACTCGTGTAGCTATAGACAGATCACTGACAGAACTGCTAAATGTTTCACACTGCAGTGGATTCGTGAATGCATTATGTAAAACCGCAAATACATTTCTGATTCAATTGATGAGATCCGATATGTCCTATGAGAAACTGAATATTCAAGTCAATACCGTTGAATCAGAAATTCACTGTACTCTGTTTATATGTATTTGCGGTTTTACATAATGCATTCACGGATCCACTGCAGTGTGAAACATTTAGCAGTTCTGTCAGTGATCTGTTTATATTCCTGGTGTGCAGGCCCCGGACTGACCCTAGGGCATACCGGGCATTTGCCCTGTGGGCTGCGGCTGCCTTAGCCCCCACCCACTATTACACACTGAGTGATTTTAGCTAGCCCCAAAATGTTATATTTATGTGATTGGTAGGGCTGTGGGGATGCCGGTAGCCTTAGCCCCGCACACACACTGACTAGGCTGGACTACTGTACTGCAGTCACAGACACACTGTATGTGTAACACATGTGTGGGTCAAGCAGGAGCTAAAGCACAGTAGAGTGTGGGCTGCGGCTGTGTATGACATGTGATGTGGAACACTGCAGTGCTGGAGTTCGGCTTGGCAGTTGCCCCCAAAGCTTTAGTGAGTAAG